>NC_064563.1:148211283-148811283 GCF_937001465.1 Orcinus orca
AAGCCTTTAACTTTGCCACGTGCAGCAACATGGATGGACTTGGAGGGCGTTGCGCTGAGTGAAATAAATCGGACAGAGAAAGACAAACACTGTGTGATTTCCCTCATATGTGGGATTTAGAAAATGTGACAGACTAGTGACTGTAACGAAAAACAGAAGCAGACCCACAGATATAGAGAACAAAGTCGTGGCCACCAGTGGGGAGAGGGAAGGGGGGAGGGGCAAGATCGGGATAGAGGATTAAGAGGTACAAACTATTAGGTATAAGAGAAGCCATAAGGGTATATTGTGCAACACGGGGGTATAGCCAAGAGTTTGTGACTCTGAATGGAGGACAACCTTTAAAACTGGATCACTGTATTGTACGCCTGTGACTTATATGATATTACACATCAACTATACTTCAGTAAAAGAAAGAAACCTTTTAGCTGTTACCGCTTCCAGCCCTGACCAGTCACTAACCTACTTTCTATAGATTTCCCTGTTCTATTTCATGTAAATGGCGTCACCTGTATGGGCCCTTTTGTGTGTGCCTTCTTTCACTCGAACGTCATGTGTTCAAGCTTCATCCATGTGGTGGCGTGTGTCAGGACCTCAGTCCTTTTGGTGGCTGAGTCACACTCCAAAGTGTGGATAGACCCCCTTGTGTATCTGTTCGCCAGCTGGGGAACACTTGTATCGTTCCACCTTTTGGCTGAAGTGAATAGTGCTGCTGTAAACATTAGTGTAAAGATTTTGTGTGGACGTATGCTTTCATTTCTCTCGGTGTGTATCTAGAGTGGAATTTCTGGGGCATAAGGTATCTTTGCTTAATCGTTCAAGGAACTGCCACACTATTTTCCAAAGTGTCTGCCGCATCTTACACTCCGGCCAGGAGAGGATGAGGGCTGTGATTTCCCCACATCTTGCCGGCACTTGTGATTACGTTTTTGATTCTAGCCATCTTAGTGGGTGTGAAGTGTATCTCATTGTGGTTTCCATTTGATTTTCCCAGATGACTGGTGTTATTAAGCATCTTTTCATGTGCCTGTTGGCCATTTGTATGTCTTGTTTTTGAGATGTGGACTACTTTTAAAGTCTTCATTGAATTTGTTACAGTATTGATTCTGTTTTGGTTTTTTGGCCTCGAGGCATGTGGGATCTTAGCTTCCCAACCAGGGATCGAACCTGCACCCCCTGCATTGGAAGGCGAAGTCGTAACCACTGGACCGCCAGGGAGGTCCCCATTTGTATGTCTTCAGTGGAGAAATGTCTCTTCAGATTCTTTGCCAGTTTAAAAAAATTGGGTTGTCTTCTTATTGTTGGGTTGCAGGAGTTCTTTTCATATTCTAGATACACATCTCTTACTGGGTGTGTGATTTGCAGATATTTTCTTCCATTCTGTGGGTTGTCTTTTCACTTTCCTGTGTCCTTTGAAGCCCAAAAGTTTTCAGTTTTGATGAAGCCCAATTGATCTATGTTTTTTCTCTTGTTGCTCAGACTTCTGGTGTCATATCTAAGAGTCCTTTGCCAAATCCTCAGTCATGAAGATTTATTCTATGTTTTCTACTAAGAGTTTTATAGTTTTAGTTCTTATATTTAGGTCTTTGATCCATTTGAAGCTAATTTTTGTATATGGTGTGACGTAAGGGTTTAACTGCCTTCTTTTGCCTGTGGCTGTCCAGTTGTCTCAGCATCATTTGTTGAAAATACTATTCTTTCCCCACTGAATAGTTTGGGCAACCTTGTCGAAAGTCAGTTGACCATAGATGCGTGAGTTTATTTCGGAGCTCGCAATTCTGTTTCACGCATCTGTCTGCCTGTCTTTGTTCCAGTACCTGCTGCTTGGTTACTTAGTGTTATAAAAGGTTTGAAGTAGGGAAACGTGATTCCTCCAGTTCTGTTCTAACCCTACACAATGTTCGAACTCAATACTGTGAACAATTGTATTTCAACAAATTATATAACTTAGGTGAAATGAACAAGTTCCTAGAAAGACACAAACTACTGAAATTCAATAAGAAATAGACTATTTGAATATATCTGTAACAAATGAAGAGATGGAATTAGTAATCCCAAAACTTCCATAAAGAAAAGACCAGCTTCACTGCTGAATTTTACCAAACATTTAAAGAAGAATTAAAACCAGTTCTTCGCAAACTCTTTCAAACGATAAGAGATGGGGGAACATTTCCCAGCTCATTTTATGAGGTCAGTATTACCTGGATACCAAAACCATACAGATATCACAAACACAAAAAACTACAGTCCAACGTTTCTTACAACACAAAAAATCCTTAAAATCCTAGCAAACCAAATTCAGCCACATAGAAAAAGAATTATACATCATCACCCAGTGGGCTTTATCCCAGGAATGCAAGTTTGGTTTAATGTCTGAAAATTAATGTAATACATCACATCAACAGAATAAAAAATAAAAATCACATGATCATCTCAGTAGACACAGAAAAGGCATAGAGAAAATCCAACACCCTTTCGTGATAAGAACATTAAAAAAAACTAGGAAAAAAAGGGAACTTCCTCAAGCCAATAAAAGGCATCTCGAAAAACTCATACCTAACATCGAACTTACTGGTGAGAGGCTGGACGCTCCCCCCAAGATTGGGGACAAGACAAGAACACCCGCTCTCACCACTTCTATTCAGTGTTGTACTCTGTTCACAGATGACGTGATCTTATATGTGTGAAGTCCTAAGGAATCTGCTAAAAATCTGTTACAACTAACAAATAAATTCAGCAAGGTTGTAGGATACGAGATCAATATAAAAAAACCAATTGTATTTCTCGATAACTTGCAACGAACAATCCAAAAATGAAATTGAGAAAAAATTCCATTTACAAAAGCATCAAAAAGAGTAAAATATTTAGGAATAAATTTAACAAAGAAGTGCAAAATGTATACTCTGAAAACTTAAAAAAACAACTTAGAGAGAAATTAAGGAAAAACATCCCGTGTTCACGAATTGGAAGACTTCACATCGTTAAGACGGCATCACTCCCGCAAACAACCTCCGGCCACTACAGCTCCTACCCGATCCCAGCTGATGTCTTTGTAGGAATTGGCAAACCGATCCTAATATCCATATGGAATTTCAAGGCACCCAGAATAAGACTCTTGAAAAAAGAAGAGCAAAGTAGAGTAACCCCTTGGTTCTTTTTTTTTTTTTTACATCTTTATTGGAGTATAATTGCTTTACAATGGTGTGTTAGTTTCTGCTTTATAACAAAGTGAATCAGTTATACATATACTTATGTTCCCATATCTCTTCCCTCTTGCATCTCCCTCCCTCCCAGCCTCCCTATCCCACCCCTCTAGGTGGTCACAAAGCACCGAGCTGATCTCCCTGTGCTATGCGGCTGCTTCCCACTAGCTATCTACCTTACATTTGGTAGTGTATATATGTCCATGCCACTCTCTCACTTTGTCACAGCTTACCCTTCCCCCTCCCTGTATCCTCAAGTTCATTCTCTAGTAGGTCTGTGTCTTTATTCCTGTCCTGCCCCTAGGTTCTTCATGACATTTTTTTTTCTTAAATTCCATATATATGTGTTAGCATACGGTATTTGTCTTTCTCTTTCTGACTTACTTCACTCTATATGACAGACTCTAGGTCTATCCACCTCATTACAAATAGCTCAATTTTGTTTCTTTTTATGGCTGAGTAATATTCCATTGTATATATGTGCCACATCTTCTTTATCCATTCATCCGATGATGGGCACTTAGGTTGTTTCCATGTCCTGGCTATTGTAAATAGAGCTGCAATGAACATTTTGGTACATGAATCTTTTTGAATTATGGTTTTCTCAGGGTATATGCCCAGTAGTGGGATTGCTGGGTCATATGGTAGTTCTATTTGTAGTTTTTTAAGGAACCTCCATACTGTTCTCCATAGTGGCTGTACCAATTCACATTCCCTCCAGCAGTGCAAGAGTGTTCCCTTTTCTCCACACCCTCTCCAGCATTTATTGTTTCTAGAGTTTTTGATGATGGCCATTCTGACCGGTGTGAGATGATAGCTCACTGTAGTTTTGATTTGCATTTCTCTAATGATTAATGATGTTGAGCATCCTTTCGTGTGTTTGTTGGCAGTCTGTTTACCTTCTTTGGAGAAATGTCTATTTAGGTCTCCTGCCCATACTTGGACTGGGTTGTTTGTTTTTTTGTTATTGAGCTGCATGAGCTGCTTGTAAATTTTGGAGATTAATCCTTTGTCCGTTGCTTCATTTGCAAATATTTTCTCCCATTCTGAGGGTTGTCTTTTGGTCTTGTTTATGGTTCCTTTGCTGTGCAAAAGCTTTGCAGTTTCATTAGGTCCCATGTGTTTATTTTTGTTTTTATTTCCATTTCTCTAGGAGGTGGGTCAAAAAGGATCTTGCTGTGATTTATGTCATAGAGTGTCCTGCCTATGTTTTCCTCTAAGAGTTTGATAGTGTCTGGCCTTACATTTAGGTCTTTAATCCATTTTGAGCTTATTTTTGTGTATGGCGTTAGGGAGTGTTCTAATCTCATACTTTTACATGTAGCTGTCCAGTTTTCCCAGCACCACTTATTGAAGAGGCTGTCCTTTCTCCACTGTACATTCCTGCCTCCTTTATCAAAGGTAAGGCGACCACATGTGCGTGCTTATCCCTGGTTCTTAAAGGAGTGTTTAGAGCCTGTGAACGCATCTGCTTTGCCTTGGGGTGTAGCTTGGATGATTCCCGTAGAGTCTAAAGCCTGACTGGGAGAAACACGTTCAGATCTTTGTTTTGTGAACGTGAACCTAAATGACGCCAAGTGAGAGAAGTCGGCGACTTTGCCGCCCGCCGGGCGCTCGGGGGAGGCAGGAGCCACTCCCAGCCGCGTGGCGACCTGCCAGGGCCTTTTGAAGGTTCGGCACGGATAACACCCACGTGTGGCCCCGGGGACGGGACGTGCCTGGAAAGCAGTTCTTACCACCCTCTGCTGCGTCACCTGCCTTTCCAGAGACAAAGCTGGTGGAGAGAGTGTTCCAGGCGGACACAGGAGGAGAGCTTTACTCTCCCCATGAACTTCTCTCATGGGAACGTTTCAAACCTGCAGAAAAGTCGAAGGACAGTGTGGGGTTTGCTCACGTACTTCCTTCATCGCGGTTCCCCTTGGTCTCCTGGTCTGGCCCTGTCTGTACCCAGGGCCGTGCACACCTGCACACCGTGTCCACGTGTGCATCCACACTCACATTCCCGTGCAGGTGCACACGCTCGTTGGGGACGTGGGCGCGGCATCCTGCCCCGTGGCCTGCTGTCCGTGTGCGCCTCCTGTCCAGTTGTCCTCTATCACACAGGCCACATTCAAGGGTCCTCCAGGTCCCAATGACGGCCTTTATGAAGCTGGCCCCGTCTCTGCCCGGCGGCCCCGGAGCATCTAGGAACCGCGCGGCACTTGGTGGCCGTGACCCCTCAGCCTGTTAGCTTAGAGCCGCCCCTTCCTCCTTACGCTTCCTAACGTGGCCGTTTCTGGAGAGTCCGGGCGCTGTCCCGCGAAGCGCGCTGTCTGACTTGTCCATCCCACGAAGCGCGCTGTCTGACTTGTCCAGCTGTTTCCTCGTGTTTGGATTAGGGCTTTGGCTGTGCACCCTGGGCAGGCAACCGCGTGTGCTCCGCGTGGCCTTCCCTTGGGACGTGGGAGGGCGTGCGTGTCTGGCGGTCACCGGGTGGCCCCGGGGAGGTGCCTTTTCCCCAAGATGTGTCAACGTCTTGAGAATCTCTGCTCCCAGCCACCTTTCACCTCCACTGCCGACCCCTCCAGCCGGGGGTCTCCACCTGCCACGCTCGCCTCCCAAGGGGCCGGCTCTGTGGGGGTCGGAGGGTCCCCTGTGTTCTGTCACCCCAGACCAGTGGTGGGGTTGTGGGAACAGTGTGCCCAGCTGAGTACGGGGCGATGCTTGGTGTTGATCTGGGAACCAGAGGGCTCCTGTTGGCTCCGCTGTTACCATAGAGGAATCTGGGTTTGGGCTGGGACAGCCTCCTTCCCACCAGGCAGCACCTCCCCTGCCTGCTCAGCCCAGGCAGCGGGGCCTCGGCCCTCGCGGGAGCTGGGGGCTCCGCTGAGGGCATGCACCTGGCGACCTGAACCCGGGTCTCCACTTTCCCACACTGGGATGAAGTGGGTTAAAGGACACCTGAGGGTGGAGGAGGGGGGCTGGACAGCCTGGTGGTTAAAGATTAGATGGTGTTGCAACGTCCCCGCTGTCCACGGTCCTCCTGTCTGTGTGCTCGGCTCTCACTGGCGGTGTGGCCAGGCGGGTCCTCGGGTGACCGACACCCGAGGGGAGGGGAGGCACCTGTGGGCCTTGACCTGTAGCCCCGGCTGCCCAGCCACCTTGTGCCGCTTAATCTTCACAGCAACCTGAGGGCGGACAGTGGCCACAAGGAGAGGCCCGGCCAGCGCGGGAACCTGGCCAGCGGTCCGCATAGAGCTTGTCGTCAGCAGGCCCAGCAGCAGGGCTTTCAATGGGCATCTTAGGAGCTGTGGCCTTTATCACTGTGGCTCAAAAAAGTCACCATGAAACACAGGGTTGGGGCAGAACGTTTGGACACTTTGGGCAATTATAAACAGAAAGATGAGAAGGTGTGTTCCATTCTGGAAGGGCTGTAAACGTGTCCACAACGTATGGGTCTTTTTCTTTTTAATTTTTAAATATTTATTTATTTATTTTTGGCTGCGTTGGGTCTTTGTTGCTGCACACGGGCTTTCTCTAGTTGCGGTGAGCGGGGGCAACTGTTCCTTGTGGTGCGTGGGCTTCTCATAGCGGTGGCTTCTCTTGTTGCGGAGCACGGGCTCTAGGTGCACGGGCTTCAGTAGTTGTGGAGCATGGGCTCTAGAGCGCAGGCTCAGTAGTTGTGGTGCACGGGCTTAGTTGCTCTGTGGTACGTGGGGTCTTCCCGGACTAGGGCTCGAACCCGTGTCCCCTGCATTGGCAGGCGGATTCTTAACCACTGCGCCACCAGGGAAGTCCCCACAATGTACGGGTCTTTACTGGACATGCTGCCGCCCTGGGGGCTGTCCCCAGCACTGGATGTTGGGACTGGTTTCCCAGCCCTGCTCCTTGGAGGCCGGCCAGCTCCTCGCAGGCCCACGCGTCTTGAATGGTCTCTAGTACCTGGTCCTCGAGGGAGGAGCAGGAGAGGTGACCCTGGGCGACCTGAGGAGGGGTCCCTGCAGGACACTGCTGGCCTGGGGAGCGTGGGGGGGGGGGGGATGGTCTGAGGGATGGGCTGAAGAGAGGAATCAGGGCCAGCCTTTGGGCCACGTGTGGGCAGCCGCAGGCAGACCACCTGGAGGGGCCCAGGAGAGACCCCGCCGTGGGCCCAGGACGGCTGAGGCCCCGGCGGCAGCATCCCTGAGCCCCGGGCGGACAAGGCTGTCCTCTGACCTCACAGCCCGAAGCCTCAGGCCTGGACACGCTCCGCTTTGTTCCTCGCATTGGCTCTGCTCACATGTGGGTGTTTCGTGCTTTTGAAAAAATGAAAATAAAAGACCACATTTCTCAGGAATCCAACCAGAAGGGCCACACAGAACAAACCCTGGCACAGCGCAGGGCGGGGCCGGAGGCTGGCCGGCCTCCCAGCAGCAGGAGGGCAGAACCTTCTGGAAGTTGTGGTGCTGGGTCCTCTCAGAAGGGGTGGCTGGCCCCTCCCCCCTCCCCCCGGTGCTTGTAGGGGGAGTGATCCTGAGCCAGAGAGACCCGTCTGATGAGGCCGGCGCCTGGGTCCCCTTGGGGAGGCCGAGGCAGGCGTTTGAGGGAGTGACTTAGACATTTGCGGCTTTGGGACGTCATTCCAACAAGAACGTGCAAACACTGGCTAACAAGTTAGCAAGTCCTAACCCCCGTCACCGGGTAGTGCAGACCCCAGGGGGTGGCCGGCAAACCCCGGCCTGGCGGGCCTCTCCTGCAGCCTCCCCGGCGTCCAGGAACCCAGAGACAATAGTGTGCACGGGAGTGAGTGGACGCCTGTGGGCACAGACCCAAGATGTGTGCACACGTGTGTGTACACAGACATGCACACGCACGCACACAGAGACGTAATCACACGCCCATCAGAGAGACACAAACACACACCTATAGACGCACATGCACCCGCGTACCTGGCGAGCCCTGGGGTGAATTAACAAGGGTGCAGGTGTTCGCTGGTTTGGGCCACAAGCCGCTGTGTGTGTCGTGGGTGGAGGAGAGAGGGGGGCCTTTCAGGAAGTCGGCGTGGGAGGAGTGAGGGCGTGAGGGGACAAGGGGCATCGGGAATCCACCCAAAGCTTTGCTAGGGGTCACCTGGCACCTACAAGGCATCTGCAGGAGTTCTGGCCAGTTCATTCCCAAGAAAGAGAAAGCTCCTTGTTATTGCCAGTGCCACCCGCATGTCTCCTCTGAGTACAGAATTCTCTTCTATAATTTAAATTACCCTTGTTGTGTTGGATAGTATCCAGGAGGCTTCAGACAGAAATCCGATGTCCTCCAGGGGAGTTTTCAGCCGCCAGAGACAGTTCTGCAGGCATGGGGAAGGCTGGGTGGGAGGAGGAACCCACCCACGCAGGAGAACTTGCCTTAAGTCAGGACACAGCATGAAATGTGAGAACAGGTGGACACCAGGTTAACAAAGAACAGAAGCTACCACACCATCGAGGAGCGGGGCGTCGTCACCAAGGAAGGATCCAAGGCAAGAACAGCGAGCCCTGTCTGGGAGCCGCAGGACAGCAAGCGTAGGGGATGGGGTCTTGAGGGATGTGTAAAAGTTTGCCAGATGGAGACCACAGCAGCAGTTGTGCTGTCATTGGCTTTTGGTCCTGGACCTGGTGAATTCCCAGCTCACCAGGAATTCCTGGATCCCGGTTGTTCCTGAACTGGGTGCTGGGGGCCCAGGGCTCCTTGCACGGGCAGGACTTGCCGTGGGTCCTCAGAGGATGGCTCTCTGGGCAGCTTTGGGCTTTCTCCCTTCTGGGCACCTGTATGTGGTCAGAGGGTCCTCCAGGGGGCCGCTCTGGGAGCTTAGGTCAATGCATGCGTCTTCTCGGATGTATCTCAGGCTTCCCCAGAGGCCATCCCACCTGGGTGCCGAGCTGCTGCCTGCTTCCGAGTTTCGAGCCCAGCTGGCTGGTGGCGGGCAGTGGCGAGCCCACGCGTGGGTCTATGGACATCGAGCCCACTCCTTGGTGGGGAGGTGCCCTCAGGGTCCTCCAGGGCCAGGTAGATGCTCAGACTCCTGGAACCCTCGTGGCCAAACTTGGCTGGAGGGCCCGGGACAGAGCTCAGCTCCTGCCGGGGAGAGCCAGTCCTCAGGGCAGAGGGACCTTTAGCCGTAGGCCCCACGGGAGGCGGCTTCTCGGCCAGGGTCCCACCGGGGGCCTGCCCAGCATGGAGTCACTGCATTCAGGGAGCCCCCGCGATGGCTTCCAAGGGGCTGGCATCTCAGGCCACCGACACCAGTGCCCAGGTTACCAGGGGATGACTAGAGAGTCACCAAAGGTCATAGGAGCCCAGGAAGGCTTCAGATGTTGCTGGGCACCCTGTGGTCAGCTGGACGGCCCTGTGCCAGCTGTTCTCATAAGTGAAACCTGAAGGGAGACCACAGACCCTTGAGGGCGACAAAGGGGTCCCAGGATGCTCTGGGCTGCACGGGGGCCCACCGTCTGCACATGCTGGTTGGGGGTGTGCGATTCGGGGCTGGTTTGTTTCCTGAGCTCCCCGTGAAGTAACTGAGGACACGGCCTCCGTGCTCCTTGTCGGGAGCGGCGGGGAACCCTGGGCAGGGCACACAGGGTGGGTGGGTGGGTGGGTGGTCCACTTCAGCCCCGAGGCGATGGGGCGAGTGCCCTTGAGACCTGGGCCTCTGCTCTCTAATCTGGCCTGAGGAGCCGCAGGGAAGCTAGCCAAGTCCCCGCCGGGAAGGAGGCTGGGACCCGGGAAACAGGGCCCCCGGGCTGCTCCGGTGGAGGGCTGGGAGGGCCAGAGGAGGCTGTGCTCCGAGTTCTGATTGGGCAGCGCCGAGGCACCACGAAACTTCTCAGGTTGCACGGAAATGCCTCTGTGATACCCCGAGGGTGGGCAGAGGGAGGAAAGGCCAGGTCACCGCTGGGGGCTGGGTGAGGGGATATTGGGCTGGACGCGCCCCTCTGTGCACCCCTCAGCGTCTCGTCTGACCCCTCTCCCTCTAGGGCATGAGGATGAATGGGTGGGGGAGCGACCAGGGGCCGAGGGACCACTCTGTACACGATGGGGGGGCCACCTTACCCCGGGGGCCTGGGGTCGTTCCTCAGCACAGCGTTTGTGACGATTCTGAGGAGGGCTGAGGGCTCTCTGGGCCCGGCCTTGGAGAACAAAGTGCTTTCAGAAACGTGGCACCTGACCCAGAGGGATTTGTGTTTCAGTCATTTCAGATGGTTTCCCTCGAAACCCATTTTCCCCTCCTTCTCCATCCCCACGAGTGACAGGGGGATTATCCAACCTCCACAACGAGCACAGACTCCATAGGGACCAGTGCTGACAGGACCCTGTGCATGGATGGACCGGAGCCCCGTGTGTCCCTGAGGGGCTGGGCCCGGGCGGGGGGCCTGTTGCAGCCACAGTCTGCTGGGGGAGCCCGGTCTACACCTCAGGCGTTCTGAATGCTGCAGTGTCCGTGTGAGTGTGCATGTGAGCGTGTGCACATGTGGGGCTACGCACGTGTGTGTGCATGTGCACGTGTGTGCACGTGCATGCGAGCCTGTGCACGCGTGGGCACGTGTGTGCAGGGAGCCTCACGGACCAGCACCTCGGCAGGTTGCTTCCTGATGGGAGCCGAGTCCTGGGGCAGAGCTGTGCTGACGCTTTCCAGAGAAGGTGGACGTGTGACGTTCTAGGAGTGCCGGGGCGTGACCGCGGTCTCCAGAAGGTGGGCAGGAAGGGTGAGATCTGGAGCGGGGAGGGTGGGGGCTGCCCACTGGATGGTGGTGTGTCGCTCAGTGCAGTGGGGTCACAGCTACCATCCCCCTTTGCCCCGCGATTCCGCGTTCCTGGCTCTCCCGGGAAGCGTGAATTGAGCGAGTGAATGCAGGGCTGGGGGCTGGCGAGTGGCCCCCAGGGAGTAACTGAGGGCACGGGGCCATCGGGGGGGACAAGGGCAGCCCCACCGTGTTGGGCTCAGGGGCTCTGCCTCAAAAGGGCCCAGAGTCCCTCTCCAGAACGTGCTTGGAGAAGGGGAAGGGCCTTTGGAATATCTGTCCTGAGATTTTCCAGAGACTTTTAGGCATAAAATCACATCAGCGGCATAACTAGCAAGAGACTGTTCTTGAGGCATTTCTAAGAACTCTGGGGTGGAGGGTGCAACCCAGATTTGGCTTACGGGGTGCCCCCGCCTTTCGAGAGGGGACCCGCTGTTCAGCTGTCCTGAAACGTGGGTTCTAGTCCCAAGCGGCCCAGCTCGTCGATGGCACCCTGGGCATCCTGAGCCGGGGTCCCTGCCACAGGCTGCAGAGGACGGGGTTCCGAGGGGACTCAGACAGAAGGCGTGGCTGGCACGCAGGGCACGCGTGGGGTCTAACGTGGAACGTGTGGTGAGACCCGTGCGTGTGTGTGTGGATGTGTGAGGGTGCATGTGACGATGTGAGCCTGCGGGAGGGAGCACGTGTGTTTGCATAAGCGAGTGTCGGGCGTGTGCGGGCGTGTGTGGGCGCGTGTAGAGACCGCCTGGATTCCACTTGGGATCCCCCTCTCCTGGGCTGTGGCCCAGAGCCTCTGGTCTCCGGGCCGAGGTTTCCTCGCCACACGGTGTGCCTGCCACAGTGAAGGCTGAGCTGGGTCCCCGCCTGCTCGGGCAGGCGCCAGGTGGGGAGGAGCAGCTAGCCTCCAGGTCAGACACCCGCACAGGCTGTGAGTCCCAGGCAAGGCTGCTCCCCGTGCCCAGGTCTTCTCCCCAAACCCCGAAGAGGCGCTGGCAGGACTTCAGGCCACAGGGCAGCATCCCATCGTGTTTTGGACAGAGGGATGGTGTCGTCTGAAGTTTTATGAAGGGAAGGAGTCGGAGCTCGGTGGGAAGAGTCCAGCTGCAGGCCGGCCTGGCTAACCTGGCTTCCGGAGAGGTCCGCAGAGTGGGACACCCCCGGAAGGGGCGCCCACTGATGTCTGGAGGAGGCTGGCGCCCGGGGGCTGCGTGAAGGGCTTATCCCCCAGTCACCCACCCTGCACACGGGCTGAGCTCTGAGGTGTGGGAGTGGCAGGGGGGACCTCTGTCTGTCTGTCTACCGTTGGTGTCACCGAGTCCCTAATCTTCCTCTGCCTTTTGTCGCTTCCCAACTGCTGTGCTCTGCCCCTTTGGAGCAATTCTCAGGAGTTCATCAGCAGCTCCCCCAGGCCTCAGCTAAGCGCTGATGAGAAGTCGGACACTGGCAGGGTCAGCCGGGGAGCGCGGTACCAGCCCGTCAGACAGAGGGCCGGTGTGTTTGAGCAGGTTTTAAGAGCGAAAGCTGAAAAGAGGCCGTGCTCTCTGGCGAGGTGGAGGGAGGGCGGCCGGCGTCTGCGGGGGGACAGAGCTGGGCAGGCTGCGGAACAGGTGACCTGAACAGAGGCCCTGGGGACCAAACGCTGCCATCTCAGGGCAGCAGCTGCGGCAGAAGGATGGACTCACAGTGAAGCCAGTGGTTTCTAAGCTCCAGCTTTGCCCCAGAGCCGTGGCTTGAGGCCAGGCTTCCAGGCTGTTCTCAGTCAGAGAAACTCCAGTGCAGAGCATTGTGGGCACGGGGGCCCCGGCATCCTGAGGCTCCCAGCCACGCGCAGGACGGACGCCCCGAGGACCTGTGCCCGGTGCTCTCTCTTGGGTCTGGGCTCTGCAGGCTGCAGGGCGAGGAGGAGGGTCCTTCCCAAAGCTCCAGTGCACCCAGGAGCGCCCCCCCACCGGGGGACCGCGGTGTGCCGGCCCGGAGCCCACTGTGCCCACGCTCCGGAGCAGGGACTCGGCGGCAGTCTGGGAGGGCCCGGGGAGGGAGCTGGGAAGTCGTCTGACTTCTCTGTCAGTGCCCCTTGGCCTCTGGTGGAGTCTGCGGCTGCTTCAAGGAGGTGTGAGGCGTTTTCCAGGGGGCCTGTCACTTTGGGTAGAGGCGCACATCTGTCCGTTTCCCTCCTTCAGAGCCCTTGAGAGCGGGAGGTAGGAGGGGGAGCCGCCTGGATGCCTGAACGGGGAGCTGGCTGCGGGCCCGGGGGCGGGAGGTGGGGGCGGGCTGGCCCCGCCTCTGGACAGCAGAGGCCGCCCGCTGCTCTGCGGTGCACACAGCCTGATGGCTCCGGACCCCAGCGGCCGCCGCGGCCACTGTGGCCTGCTGCTGCTGCTTGCTTGCTGCCTCGCGCCCACCTGGGCTGACCTGATGTCCTGGCTGTGGTCCGCTAACACTGCCGGGTCCACGGTCACACTGGCCTCTAAGCCCCCGGGCAGCTCACCTGTGCAGCCCACAGAGGACACCTCACCTGTGCGGCCCACAGAGGACACCACCACGCACGTGGCCCCCCAGGATGACCCCACCCAGCAGTGGAAAGCCCTTGCCAGCCCCGAGCCGCCTCTGGAGAGGCCGGAGGTGGGCCAGGGCCAGGCCCCCACTGTCCCCTCGGCGGCCTCCACTGCGAGCCCAGACACAAAGGAGGAGAACATTGCCGGCGTCGGAGCCAAGATCCTGAACGTGGCTCTGGGCATCCGGAGCTTCGTCCAGCTGTGGGACGACACCACCCCCACCACGAGCTCCGCCAGGGCGGGGACGCCAGGCCCCGAGAACCCCACGGACCCCCTCACCACCCCTGGACCCTCCAGGGGCCCCCAGGACGACTGGACCACTCCCTGGCTGAGCACCGGGGCCCCGAGCTCTCCGGACACCCAGAGGACCGAGGCCGGCACCCTGCCGCCGCCCACCCAGCCGCCGCCCTCCCAGCCGCCGCCCTCCCCGGACAGGCCCCGGGCCCTGCTCGGGGAGCCTGCGGTACCACCGCCATCCCCAGGTAGAGCTTCTCTGTCCTCCGCGTGGGCCGGGGCCCCTCCCCAGGGAAGCCAGCCACCCCCGGGGTGGCCCCAGGAGCTGGACAGCAAGGGACTCTTGCCCGCGGCAGCCCGTCCCGGCCAGCAGCACCGACGCCCTGATGACCGCACGCGCACGCCTTCTCCGCTTGCCCTGGTGACGGGCTCCCCGGGAGTGCACGCTGCCCCCTGGGCTCTCTCCTCTGAGCCCTCCGCCAAGCTGTCTCACGCCGCACTCTTGGCTCTAAGTGGGGACAGGGGTGCTTGGGTTCCCCACGTGGCTAACCCTGCGGGGCCTGGTCTCGCTGACAGCTCCGCACTGCTGGGCGCTGCCGGCCGCTGCCTGCCCCTGCTGCCCTCCCTGGCGCTCTGCGGCCACCTGGGCATCGGGCGCTTCTGGCTGCCCAACCACCTCCATCACGCGAGCGGCGAGGAGGTGCAGGCCGCGGCCCGGGCCTGGGGGGCGCTCCTGCAGACCCACTGTCACCGCTTCCTGGCCCGGTTCTTCTGCCTGCTGCTGGCCCCCCCCTGTGGCCCCGGCGCCCTGCCCGGCCCGCCGCCCTGCCGCCAGTTCTGCGAGGCCCTGGAGGACGCGTGCTGGAGCCGCCTGGACGGGCGCGGGCTGCCGTTCCCCTGCGCCTCGCTCCCGGCCCGCGAGGACGGGCGCTGCGTGTTCATTGGGCCGCCTGCAGGTAACGGCTGGCCCGCCACCTGCCTTCCCGTCGGTCCGGCTGGGTGAGCGCCCTCGGGAGGCTGGACGGCGTGCGCTGCTTCCTTTGGGGGCAGGCTGAGAGGCGTGCTCAAGACCAGAGGTTCTGTGCGTGACGGCAGGTCCCCCACGCTCTGAGGTCGCCTGCCACACACCTGTCGCGGAGGGGGAACCAAGGCACAGGACGGCGACGGGACTTCCCACCGAATTCTGCCCACGGCTCCCAGCCACTGTGCCCAGCCTGCACGGTCGAGGGGGCGGAAGGGACGGGGGGCTTGCAGCTCTTAAGGTCGACAGGTCTTGACCATCTAGCGACCAGTGAGTCTGAGGGGCTCCCGGGGGTCCCCGAGCCGGTCCGTGAGCTCCAGAGCCCCTCCACCCCAGGGCAGCAAAAGGGCCACTCCCTCCTGGGGGCCACGTCCCCCCACATGGACTCGCCCCATCACCACGTGGCTGGTAGGGGAGAGGGATGGGCCGCCGCAGCCTCCTAGGGCCCACCAGCTGCCTCTGCGTCCTTGGTGTGGCTGGGCCCCTGAGCGGAGCCTGCTCCCCGTTCGCACTTGCGGGCCCATCCGTGCCCTGCTGTGTGTGTACTGCTAACCGCCCCCCCGCGACCGTGGTGCCGTGGGGAGCAGCCTCGACCCACTCATTGGTCTCTGAAGTCATTGGGCTTTGGAGCTGGGCCAGTGGGGGTGGGCCGCCTGCACTGGACCCCAAGAGGGGGTGTCAGTCTGCTGGGCCCCTGAGGGATGTGCATGGGCGATTCCCTGGCCAGGCCTGGGATGCAGTGAGGAGGTGGCTGCCGGCGCCCGGGCCACAGCAGGACAGGAACAAGCGCCCATGACGGTGGTGCCCACCCCAAGGAAGAAGAAAGCAAGGGCTGGGAGGAGAGGGACGTGGGACCGTGGCCTCTGCAGACAGACGGATGGGGATGCTGCTCGAGGGGGGCGGTGGCTGAGCCCCGCGTGTGAGCAGGGTGGCCAGGAGGGTGTCCGAGGAGCAGCCCGGGCGGGGTCCCCTCTGGGAGGGCCTGGCGCATGAGGAGCCCACGGGCCCTGTGGCTGTCCCTGAGGGCGGGGCCGAGGGCGGGGGCAGGGGCCTGGCCCGGCTGTTGGCACGGAGGGCATCGACCTCACGCCGAGGGAGGGGGCTGCAGCGAGCTGCGTGCTCCCTCACCCTCCACGCCGTCAGTGCCCCCGGTACACCCGACACCGGGCCAGCCCGGGCCCCTCCAGACTCTGTGCCGCGTCCCCCAGCCAGCCTTGCCCTGTCCCCAACCACGCGCGTGGGGCAGGGGCAGCACCGCAGGGAGGTGTCCTGCCAGGAGGGCCCCTGGTGCCACGCAAAGGCCCACCTCCACGGGGCAGGGGCAGGGAGCGGGGAAGGCCAGGCCTGTCCGCTCAGAGCCCTGGGCACACGTCCCGCTGCTGGGCCCAGGTCCCCTTTGGCTTGGGGGTTCAGCCACAGTGGGCCCGGGGCGGGGGCCGGTGCAGGACGGGCCTCGTGCTGGCAGGGCCCAGGCAGGGCTGCGCGGGGTGTGGGATTCCCCTGATTGCAGCTGGCCCGGTCTGTGGAGCGGCCTCGGGGACTTCTCTCTGGGCGTGGGCACACATTGGCAGGGCCGCGGCCTGAGGCCATGTTCAGAGCAGAAGCCTGCGGGATTCTTCCGTCAGACGCTCGGACGTCCACCACACCAGGGACCCTGCTGGCTGTGGCCTGGCCAGGGGTGTCCCACGGGGCCAGGGCTGGAGTGCCCTTGCCCTCCTCTGCCCGCTGCCAGTCCCTTGGGCCAGCCCTGTGTGCAGTGGGGGAGGGGCAGGCGGGGGCGGGGGCCTGGCCGGGGAGGGCGGCCCTGGGGTGAAACTGGCTCTGGCCGAGTGAGGTCCTGGGCTGCTTGTGCCGGCCGTGGGGCGGGGTGGGCGAGGCCCGAGCTGCGGGTGCCGCCTCCTTCCCAGGCCCCAGCAGAGCTGCCCTCAGGCGCCCCCCCCCACAGTACCACCACTTGCGTCCCTGCTCTCCAGTGTGTCCTGCAGGGCGGTGGCGGACCCCAGGACAGACGGGCACCCTCGCCTCACGGTGGCCGGTGGGGCGTGGACGGGTGCACAGCAGCCTGAGGCCGCGGCCCTGTCCAGCCCATCGCAGCACCTCCCCCTGGACCTGCTTCCTCCCTGGCGCCGGCTCGCGGCTGGGGGGATGCGCGGCCAGCAGTGTGGGGCTCAGGGAGGTGGTCGGGAGGGACCCCCATGCGGGGCCCCCAGCACCGTGTGGCCAGGAGGGGAGGGGAGGGCGGCTGTCGCCGCCAAGGCCCCGCCAGCTCCGTGGTGTCTGTGGTCAGGCCATGCGTGTCCCGGCCCCTCCCCTCCCCTCCCCTCCCTGTGGCGCCGTGGGGAGAGCGCACTGTTCGGGAGGGTCTCTTGTCCCTTAGGCCCCAGAGATTGGGGAGTGAGGCCTCCACACAGGGACGGGTGGGGCAATGTCCGTCCCAGGTCCTCCCGGGTCTCTGCTGGGTGGGCCAGCAGGTGGGCGGGTTGACCCCTGGGAGCGAGGACGGAGCTGGGGTTGGGGAGAGGGCGCCTGGGGTGTCGGGGGAGGCCCCACTGGAAGGGGCAGTTTCTGCAGGTGAGTGGCCTCAGTCCCGAGGAGGGAGAGTGCAGAGTGGCCATTGCTCAGAGCGGGCCGTCCTCCTGCCACCATGCACGTGCTGGCCCAGGACCGCCTGCACCTGCCTCTCTCGTCCCTGAGGGCCACCCTGCTCTCATCGCGTCCTCCGCTGCTTCTCCCCTGTGTTAGGTCTTCATCCCAGAGCTAGTCGTGAACACGTTCATCAATTACGGGCCTCACAAGGGAGGGCCAGACACAGCTCCTTGTGCGGGGCGTCTCTGTGGATTTGCACACGTGTGGTGTGTGAGTGGCCACCAAGACAAAGGACCACAAACTCAGGGGCTCAAGTCAACACTAGTGTGTCACCTTTGGGGTCGGGAGTCTGAAGTCAGTGTCTCTGGGCCAGAAGCAAGGTGCCTGCCGCGCTGCGCTCCTTCTGGGGCTCCAGGGAAGGTTCGGCTTGTCTTCTCCAGCTTCTGGAGGCAGCCTGCGTTCCTTGTCTCTCGGCGCCCCTCCACCTTCAAAGCCAGTGGTACCACCAGCCCTTCTCGGGCTGCGCCTCTCTGGCTCTCTGCCCTGGCTGGGAGAGGTACTCTGCTCAGCTCGTGGTTAGATTGGCTGGTCTCATCCCAAGGGCCGTCACCGTAACCACACCGGCAAAGTCCCCTTTGCCGAGTGCAGCGACAGCTCACAGGTTCCAGGCGTTGCGGGACAGACACCTCTGGGGCCCATTATCCTGCTGCCATAGCGTGTGCGTGCACGTGTGTGCACCCACACATACTCGTGAGTCCTGCTTTGTGGACGTGGGATCACGTTCTGTGCACCTGAAAGTCTCCTCATCCTGCACAGGGTCTGGGAAGCCTCCCTGTGTCGCTGGAGGGCCAGTGGCCCCGCTCAGCCTCCCGATCTCTTTGTTCCTCGATTGTTCAAGTCTGTGTTAATGACTGGCGGCCGGAGAGCCCCTGTGCATCCCAGCTTTGGGTGCTGGGTAACACGCCTCACTTGGAGCGCATAGCATTCTTCAAAGATGCCTCGGATGCCCTTGGGCACTTTCTCTCCTAGATCATCAGAAACATTCCCCGAGGCTATGGTTGGTCATGGTGGACGTGTGTGCAGATCTGAACGTTGTAAACCTGTCGGCACATCCACCGGGACTTGGGTCACCTCTCCATTTGTTTAGGATGCTTCCCAGTCCCGCATGTTTCTGAGATGTTTGTTCTCTGTGGGTTTTCTCTGTGATGCTGAGATGAGGTTCCCCCGCCCCACAGCTGTCTGGACTTGGTGACCACTGCCATGTGTGAGGAAGGGGCAGGATGGACGTTCTTTACACACGTGATCAGGTTGTCTTACTGAGGTGGTTATGTCCCATCTTAACGGGAAGGTAGGGCAGGAGAGAGACCCAGGGTCTGCATCGTGAATGAGGACTTCCTCCCCTTTCTGCCACGCATCCTGGGTGTGCGGGGTGGTACCGGGCTCATCACATCTCGGTGGACTGTCAAAATTACCATCCCCTTTGTCCCACGTGATGCCTTTCATCTTGAATTCTGTTTTATCTGATAATATAATAGGGCTGCAATATTTACTTACTTTTTATCATTTGCCTAATTTTTTTAACAGACTTGTTTTTAGAGCAGTTTAGGCTCCTAGCAAACTTGAGAGGAAGGTCCAGAGAGTTCCCCACTGTCAACACCCCCACCCAGCGGTACATTTGTTGTTATTGCTGAACCTGCCCTGGCATATCGCAATCGCCCGGAGTCCAAAGTTCAGGGTTCACTTAGTGTTATATGTTCCGTCGTGTGTTTGACAAATGTAAATGGCATGTATCCACCATTATAGTATCACAAAGGGTATTTTCACTGCGCTACGAATCTTCTGCGCCCCACCTGTTCGTCCCTCCTCCCCGACCCCTGGCGGCCACTGATCTCTTTACTGTCTCCACAGTTGTGCCTTCTCCGGAATGTCATATGGCTGGAATCACACAGTCTGTAGCCTTGTCAGATCGGCTTCTTTCACTTAGGAACATGCATTCAAGTTTCCTGCAGACTTGATAGCTCATTTCTCTTTAGCTCTGAACACTATTCCACTGTCCGGATGGGCCACAGTCTGTGTGTTCACCTGCTGAAGGACAGCGTGGTTGCTTCCAGGTTCCGTCAGCTGTGGATAAAGCTGCTGTAAATACCCACAGGCAGGTTTCTGTGTGGACGTAAGTCTTCAGCTCCTTTAGGTAAATACCAAGGAAAGCGATTGCTGGATCCTATGGTAAGAGTCTGTTTAGTTTTGTAAGAAACGGCCAGACTGTCTTCCCAAGCAGCCACGCCATCTGCGTTCCCACCAGCAGTGATGAGGGTTCCTGTTGCTCTGCAGCCTCGTCAGCACTTGGTGTTGTCTATATTCCAGATTTTGGCCATTCTGATAGGTGTATAGTGATATCTCATTATTTTATTTTTATATATATATTTTTTGGCCGAGCCACGCGGCTTGTGGGATCTTAGTTCCCCAACCAGGGGCTGAACCTGTGCCCTCGGCAGTGAAAGTGCTGCGTCCTGACCGCTGGACCGCCAGGGAAGTCCCTCGTTGTTTTAACTTGCGTTTTCCTGATGACAGCTGATGTGGAGCATCTTTTCAGGTCCTTAACTGCCATCTGTGTGTCTTCTTTGCTGAGGCGTCTGTTCAGACCTTTCGTCCATTTCTTAATCAGGCTGTTCATTTTCTCATTGTTGAGTTTCAAGAGTTCTTTATATATTTTGAATAACAGTCCTTTATCTGATGCGTGTTTTGCAATTTTTTCTCCCAGTCTGTGGCTTGTCTTCTCGTTGTCGTAACTGTGTCTTTTGGAGCACAGAAGTCCAGCTTGTCAGTTCTTTCATGAATTGTGCCTTTGGTGTTTTATCTAAAAAGTCATTGCCAGACCCAAGGTCATCAAGAGTTTCTCCCATGTTATCTTCTAGGAGTTTGGCATTTTACATATAGGTCTGTGATCCATCGTGAGTTTTTTTATTTTTTTTTTGCATGTGATGTCCAGTTGTTCTAGCACCATTTGTTGAAAAGACTATCTTTCCCCCATTGTATTGCCTTTGATTTTTTTATTAAAGATGAGTTGACTGTATTTATGTGGGTCTATTTCTGGGCTTTCTGTTCGGTTCCGTTGATCTGTTTGTCTCTCTTGCACCAATACCACAGTGTCTTGATTCCCGTAGCTTATAATAAGTCTTAAAGGCAGACACTGTCAGTCCTCCAAATTTGTTCTTCTCCTTCAGTAGTGTGTTGGTCTTTTCCCTCCCTGTATAAACTTCAGAACTGACTTGTTTATAGCCCCAAAATAACTTGCTGGGATTTTCATTAGGATTGCACTGAATCTATAGCAAATTGGGAAGAACTGATATCTTGACAGCATTGAGTCTTCCTATCCATGAACATGGGATATCTCTGCATTCATTTAGTTCTTCTTTGATTTCTTTTGTCGGAGTTTTGTAGCTTTTCTCATGTAGATCTTGTACACATATATGTCATACTTATACGTGGTATAAATATAAATATTTCATCTTGGGGGTGCTAATGTAAATGATACTGTGTTTTTAATGTCAAATTCCACTTGTTCATTGCTGGTATATAGAAAATGGTTGACTGTTGTACATTAATCTTATATCCTACAAACTTGCCATTATCAGTGGTTCCAGGAGTATTTTTTGGGTAATTGTTTTGGGTTTTCTACATTTTGATTTTCACGTCATCTGCAGATTGATAGTTTCATTTCTTCCTTTCCAATCTGTGTGCTTCTATTTCCTTTTCTGGTCTTATGGCATTAGCTATTATGGTGAAAAGGAGTGGTGAGAGGGGGCATCCTTGCCTTGTACCTGGTTTTAGTGGGGAAGCTTCAAGTTTCTCACTGTTAAGTACACCATTAGGTATGATGTTCACTGTAGGTTTTTAGTAGATAGTCTACCAACTTGAGGAAGTTCACCTTTATTCCTAGTTTACTAAGGGTTTTTATCATAACGTGCGTTGGATTTTATGATGCGCTTTCTGCATCTAGCGATAGGACCATGTGATTTTTCTTAATTCTGTTGATGTGGTGGATTCCATTAATTGATCTTCAAATGTTGAGCCAACCTTAAGTACCTGGGCTAAACCCCACTTGGTCCTGGCTGGCCTGTTTGCTGAAAGGGAAACCGTCTTCAACTAGCAAGTCCCCGATTCCTCGATCTGAAGCGAGTGCGGCAGACCAGAGGGCCCTGGCTTACGTAGGTGCCACCCACTGTGTTCCCAGGAAGGCGTACCTCGGAGCTCCCGGAGCTTGGCTTGGGCACTCGCTCTCTGGAGAGATACTGGTTCCCTTCCCGAGACAGCTGGGCCAGCGCCTCAGGCCAGCACCTCCAGCACAGCAGCTGCCAGATCTGCAGGGAGGCGTGGCCACATCCCCCGCCCAGGACGCCTGTAACTGGAGAACGGAGCAGTGATCTTAGGGCTGTGGCATTCGGAGGCCTACTCCCGATGGGAACCATGGAGAATTTCATGGAGAGGAAATGGGAGAACTTTGGAAAGGAACTGCTCATGCATCTCTGGGGTCCCTGGGCTGTCTCTATAACACGCTATTGTCTTCCAGCCCAGGACGTCCACGGCTGCTGCATCTTGTGTTCTCAATTAATCTGGAAAAGTTCTAGCTGCCTGGGAGGAAGGGCGCTGCTGGGGCACATCCATGTTTAACTTTGGGGGCAGCTGAGTTGGGACACTGGGGCCACTGGCACTCAGGCTGGTGAGGGTCCTGTTTCCTAATCTTAGAGCATCTCCCCGAGTGGACACTTGGGCCCTGGGCACTTCTGATACAAAGGGACCCATATAGCAGCCGCTGTCTGGGTGGACAGTGTCTGTCTCTGAGCAGGAAGTGGCTGCTGGCCTCCCGGAGCCCAGGGTATTGGGGAAGATCTGCTGCCCCTGTGAGGGGGCCGTTTACCCTGGGCAGGCGCGAGGCCAGGCCCCTGCTCCGTAGATGCTGCTGTCTGCACTGCCCTGGCTGTTCCCCACTTCTCATCTGCATAGGGGTCTTACCTGCAAGGGGCAGGGTGAGGCTGAGGGGGAGCCCACATTGTGGGAAGTCGGGGCCACACAGAGACGCCGCTGTCTGGGAGGGGCCAGCCCAGCGGGTGCCCAAAGCCCTGGTCTTCGTGTGGGCACCTCTTGTCTCTTCTATTTTCATATTTTGTTCTCAGGGTGCTCTGTGAAAGGCACGGCTTGTCTTGGGAAGTTGGGGTCCAGCTTTTCTTCCCTCTGCTTTGTCCCAGGAAGTCCTGGGTCGGCCTGACCCTGTGCTCGGGGGCCAGAGTCCAGGCACCCACCACACACTGACGCACGGATGCAGCCACGCTGTCACCCGCACACATGGTCGCGTGCACACTGGAGGGCTCATCCGCGCCTTGGTCGGGACACCCACACGCCAGCAGCCGCTCCCCAGGAGAGCGTCTCCCCGTGGACCTCATTTTGGAGGCAGACCGCGCTGATTACGGGGGTCTTCTTTTTTTTTTTTTTGCGGTACGCGGGCCTCTCACTGCCGTGGCCTCTCCCGTTGTGGAGCACAGGCTCCGGACGCGCAGGCTCAGCGGCCACGGCTCACGGGCCCAGCCGCTCCGCGGCATGTGGGATCTTCCCGGACCGGGGCACGAACCCGTGTCCCCTGCATCAGCAGGCGGACTCTCAACCACTGCACCACCAGGGAAGCCCTACAGGGGGTCTTAAGAGAAAAGGCCTTGGGGGGGGCCCTTGGCCAGACCACGGCCCCCAAGTCCCCACTCTGCCCAGCCGTGTGGGCGTTCAGGGAAGCCACTGGTGAACCGGCCTCTCCTCGAAATGGTGTTTCCCCCTCCTGGGGTGGCCAGTGACCACGTCCCCTGTACAGAGAGGTGGGCCCTGCCGCCCCCAGCCCTGGACACCCCCCGTCCCAGCAATCATAAGTCCAGGCCACTAGTGGCCCCTACACGCCCAGGAAGCAGCAGTGTCCCTGCTGTACCCACAGCTCGGGCGGGTCCAGGCGCCGCGGCCGTGTCCCAGCCTGGGCCTGTGCTGCCGAGTGGGCTCCTTTTGTTGGGGGGTCGCTGACCACACGAGGAGGCGGAGGGACGAAAGCCCGCGGGGTAACTGAGAGGATGGGTGGAGCGGTGTGGGGCCGAGAGTGTGGCAGTCGGTGAGGGAGGAGGCCAGGGTGGTCCATCAGGCAGCCCTGTCCCGGTCGGGCGGTCATGTGTGGCGCCTGGTGTGGACACTGGGCAGTGAGGAGCCCCCGAAGCAGCCACCAGCTGGGAGGACCCCCAGCAACCTGGGAGGCGGGGGCGGAGTTTGCGGTACCAAGTGTGAGCAGACTTGGAGACCACAGCTAAGAAGGGCCCCCCAAGGAACGCGGCCCCTTTTACGGCCTCCCTTCCTAGGAGTGTAACTCGTTTCCGGGACGTTCCTAGTGTAGACGCAGCTCAGGGCACCCCCTGTGTGCATCTCTCTCTTTTTTGTAACGTTTCGATGTCTTGAAGTTACACCAGTGTCCGGGGTGGGTGAGGGTACCTTGACCAGCGTCTGGTGCGTTCCTCCTGTGGTTCCAGTGTGGGAACGGGGCCGGGCTCGAGCCCTCGGCACCTGGCAGTGGCTCCTTGTGCCCCTGCCCCTCCCACCACGCTAATTTGGGAGGGTCTCTGTGCCCCACTTGGAAGCAGCGAGCCTGTGGGGGCGGGCGTGGCGCCTGGGCAGGTGGCTGTCGTGCCCCGCTGGCGGGTGGGAGGCCAGCCGGGCCTCGATTTCCCTGGGGGTGCGCGGCCTCACTGCTGTCTTTCTCTCCACAGAGAGCCAGGTCACGGAGGTGGGGCTCCAGCCGCTGCTCGGGGAGCCCCTGCCGCGGCAGGTGGCCCTGGTGCACGACCCCGACGTGGGGCCCGCCTACGAGTTCGGCGCGGACGTGGGTGGTGACGGCTGGGCGGCCCGGAGCCTCCTGCCCAGCACGTTCTTCCAGCACTTCTCCCTGCTGGTGCACGTGCGGCCGGCCTCGGCGCGCGCGGGCGTGCTCTTCGCGGTCACGGACGCGGCGCAGGCGGTGGTCCTGGTGGGCGTGAAGCTGGCAGAGGTGCGCGGGGCGTGGCAGCAGGTGCAGCTGCTCTACACCGAGCCCGGTGCTGCCCGCACTCACACGGCCGCCAGCTTCACGCTGCCCACGCTGGACGGTCGCTGGACGCGCCTGGCCATCGCCGTGGACGGCGCGCATGCCACGCTCTTCGTGGACTGCAAGGAGGTCCAGCGCCAGCCCCTGGCGCGCTCCCCACGCGGCCTGCAGCTGGAGCCCGACGCCCGCCTCTTCGTGGCCCAGGCCGGCCGAGCAGACCCTGACAAGTTCCAGGTAACCGCGATGGCCGCCAGCACCCGGGGCAGGGGGCGGGCTGGGGATGGGGACTATGGTTGCTCCCACCTGCTGCGGCAGGGGCTCCGGGGACAGGAAAACCCCGGGGGAGCAGGCCCGTGGTCCACCCAGCTCCCCCTGGGCTTTATTCCCCTGCTGCTCTGGGATGGCCTTCTTCACTGGATACCCACGTCTGCCACCGTCAGGGGCCCCACCCCATGTGTGCCTATGTGTGTCTGCACGTGGGTGTGGTGCTCCCCCCATCCGTGAGCGGGGGCTTTGTCCAGGCCCAGCGGCAGACCACACACAGTGAAAATTAAGAATTTCAAGACGGCAGTGGAGCGCTGAGTGTGGGCCAGGGGGTTCATGCCACGCACCAACATTCATCGTGCTGGTTATTATTTTTGCCAGACTGTGCAGTGGCCCCATGGCCGGTGAGCCCAGGGCAGGCCTCCGCTTCAGAGCAGCGTGGGCAGAACTTCCCCAGCGGTGACCGGCATGTGGCAGTCTCTACCATGTCCCCAGGGAAGCCCCTTCCCCCAGGCCTGGCCCTGGCCTTCACTTCTGGGGGGAGGCAGATCCCAGATCCTAGTGGGGTCTTTCTCCTGGGCCCTCGGCCCTCGCAGTTCTTGGAACCTTTAGCTGGAGCCCGCCTCCTGGAAGCAGTGCGTGGGCACCCCCAGCAAGCGCTGACCCACGAGTCCCTGAATTCTAACATTGCAGCCACTCTGCAGCTGGCCCGCCCCGCCCGGTGGTCCAGACAGGGGTCCCTGTGTGTGCTGATGGGGGATGTGTCCCCAGGGGACAGAAAGTTAATTATTGCCCAGACAAAGGCTGCTTGGTTAAAGTTGTTCTAAGTCCTGGTGACTCGGTTCTGAAAGCTGACCTTTCACCTTTGGCAGGAACTCTCACCCATGGGGTCTGGGAGCCAGCAGGACTTTGATACCAAACTGGGCCTCTTCGTGTTTTCATGTTGATCCTCAAACTTGTTTAACTGGAGAGAAGTTGGAGAGAGCCGTTCCATCTAGGGAGGGGCGGTGTGGGCTGGCGAGTCGTGAGATTTCCCACGCTTTTCCAGACGGAAATCTCTCCCATAAGTTCCATGTTTCTTTAACACTTTAAAAGAAAAGTTGCTCGTGTGCTGGTGGGGATGGGTTGCCTGTCTCACGGTGCTAACAGAGGTCACCACCTTCCTGCCTCGAGGACAGCCAGAGGGGCTCACCAGGCTGGGGTCATCTGAGCAAAACACACTTGCCAGTTAGATACGTAGGCAAACAGTGTCTGGGTGTTTTAATTTGCATTTCCTAGTTGTGAGTGAAAACAAACTTTAATGTTTCCCGTGTTTATTGGATGTTTGTATTTCTTCTCGTGACTAGCCCGTTTATGTCCTTTGCATTTTTGTTTTAATGGCTTCAGTTGTTTCTTATTGGTTTATATGAACTCTTTATGTATGTAAGCCACTGATCATTTGTTTTATACACTGCAGATTTTATTTCCCAGTTTTTCATTTGCCTTTTCACCTAGTCATTCTTTTTAACCATTGGGATATTTAAAGTGTTTATGTGGTTAAATCTGGCCTGGAATAGACACCCAGAAAAATCTTTGAAGATTAGAGAGACAGAAGCAGAGGGGACTGTCCGGCTCTGTCTGGAGCCCTGCTTACCAGGGTTAGGGTGCTGTCCCTCCCCCTGCCGTAACATGCCACTTCCAGCTGGGTCCAGTGTGGTGTGGTTCCTCTGTCCCCTCGGACTCCAGTTCCAGGAATCTCTCTCTGGGAGTTTGATCAGACTCCAGCCAAGTGAGAGGTGAAGCGTGTTGTCTGGGGGGAGGAGTAGACAAGACGGGTTTAGGACAGGGTTTGTCAGCCTTTCTGAATTCAGACTCCTGGGGAAACATCACTCACACGTGTGACTGCGAAGACTTGGCCCAGATGAGCACAGAGCTTCGGGTGCGGGATGAGCCAGGGTGTCCCCCCCGATGGTCTCCGGAGCAGGGTGCTCAGGCCCTCGCCGACCCCCCAGCACTCAGCCCGGCCCCCCTCCTGAGGTCCTTGCAGACCCTTTGTTGTTTTCTCCCGTCACAAAAATTAGGAACGTCCTTGGTCTTTCACGTTCATTCTTATTCTTGAGCTTATTTTGTAATAAATATTTCTTGGGAAATCCCTAATTCCACCCAGTTGTTGCAACATTCTGCTTAAAATGTTACTTCCAATTCTTTTTCGGTGGTTATTGACCTCATTCTTTTTTTTTTTTTTAACTATTTCAAACACTGTGTAGTTGAATTTTCGCGACTTAATTTCTCTTTGTTGAAAGTGTTCCTGTTTTCTCATTCCCGTTGGCTTTTCTCTTTATGAAGCCACCTTCCTCTTTACCCCGGTTTCTGTTGAGGTTTAGTCATCTGTTTTTTCAGACCTCCTGGGACCCTCGTCTGAAACTGGTACTGGGCCAGGGCAAGACTGTGCTTGGGAACAAGAGACACGGCCCAGCTGTGCACCTCGTGTTGAACATTCACTGCTTTTGTTCTGTGATGAGGGCGCTGGAGGCTGTGAATTTTCCTCAGCAGGCGGTTTGTTGGCCATGTTATATAAGGAATAAGTGACTGGCCCACTGAAGCTAAGAGGGTGGCCACCAGCACGCTAGGCTTGGCCCCAAGGATGGAGCACAGCGGGCAGGGAAAGTGCTGGCATCCTCTGACACCCCTTAGTCCTCTCGCTGTGGCCCCCTAGTCCAGCCACACCAGACCTGCTGCCCCTGACTGAGGGACAGCTCGGGGCACCAGAGGTCACTGTCACCAGCTTCTCCCAATACTCCTCTGTCAGTCATCTGAACTGACCTGGACCCGTCCTGTAACTGGTCACAGTCCTGCAGCAGTCACGCAATTCCCTGACTTCATGAAATGGAGAAATGGGGAGAGAGTTCCTTGTAATAGAATTTGACGCGAATAGTTGAGGAGTTGGGGCTTGGTACGGGAAGCTGGTCAGAAGCCACTCAGTTCAGGACATACGGGACATGGGACAGTGGTGGTGTGGGCCAATCACAGAGACAGCCAGGGTAGGTGACAAGGGACCAGGCAACCTGGGGGTCAGCCAGCAGAGGAGGGAGGGGCCGGGGGTGAGGACGGGCGAAGCAGGCCCAGGAGGGCTGGGGCCCACCCACTCCCTGTCCAGGCTTGCTCAGCCCCACTGCCCTGGGCCGGGACACGGCCCTTCCAGATGGAGCAGACACCTGGCACCCCTCAGGGGTGTGGGAGGCCCCCTGGAGAACATTGGGGTGCCCGGAGCTGGGGTCCCAGGGAGATGGACCCAGCACCAGTGACCAGGGATGCGCTTTCACGGCGTGGGGCTCTGGTCGTCTGCACACAACTCTAAGCCCAGTGGCCCTAGTGAGGCAGCAACTGGACAGATTTCAGACGGTCTGGATTTCACAACCTCCGCTTGCAAGTCCGTCCAGCGTGTGCAGCGGGTCTTGTGGCCTTTGTGCTGCTGGCGTCTTCCCAGCTGAGCATGGCCTCGGGCGTGTCCTGCTCCCCATTCCTCCCGGCGTCCGGCAGCCTGTTGCTGAGTGGTGGCCTGATGCCGGCTGGTGTGGGGACCCTCGCCTCACAGGACAGTGTCCGTGTGGGGACGGTCATGCCCAGATGCCCTCTGCCTGCCGGGAGCCTCGGGACCTTCCCGCATTGCTGTCACACACGAAGTGCCCCGGTGCTGTTCAGAGCGTGGCTTTTCTAGAAAGTGAACGTCTGGCCCCTCGTGCCGCCCCTGGCGTGATTCTCTGTCGCCTGGAGACGCCCTGTCCCTCCTCCAGCAGGGCTGTGGGTGGGCCGAGAATTTCCATCCCCAACATGCTCCTGCCACTGACCCGAGCCCAGTGGCCAACCCCCGTGCATGCACACACGTGTGCCCTCCCGCACACAGACCTCCACACGCCCCTCCCGGCAGCTCACTGCCCTCCCTGGTGGCTGGAGCATCTCAGGATTCCAGGGGGGAACAGACCAGCCACTGCCCACGGCCGAATCCCCTCATCACGGCCGGGTGGACCGTCCCTCTTCAGACCAGAGCTCCAGCCCTGGGTGGTCTGCAGGCTGCCAGCCCCTCACAGCCTCTCTTCTACCCGCAACCAGGTTCTGCCCGTAGGATCCACGTACCACACGGGGCCCAGGGACCCCGATGCCTACACAGTCCCGGGGTCAGTCAGGCCATCCTGTGTCCCGCCAGTGATGTCCAGCCCTGGACACAGCCTCAGCTCCCCAGTGGCTGCCGCGAGAAGGGGCAGCTCCACCCTGACTGTGGGCCTTGCAGGGACTCTGCAGGCTGGTTCAAGGCTCCAGAGAAGACCGTGGCTTTCTGCTCTCAGGGGGCCGGTGACGGGGGACCCAGGGCAGGCAAGGATGGAGCTGGATGTGAAGGGCAGAAGCAGCTGGACTCAGCTTTGGACATAGGTGTCTGCGCTGGTTCAGCTGAAACAATGGGCTAACCTCAGACTGAGGGAGGCTGCACTCCACATGCCTGGTCACTTCCGGGAAGACGCTGCCACCTCCCTCCCGCCAGCCAGGGGACAGGCTCCTGGACGGCAGTGCTGACCGCGACCCCTGCCCCCCAGCCCTGTCGTCTGTCAGCTTCCCCTGGAGGCCCAGACATCACCAGGCAGGTGCTGGTCCCCTCCAGGCCATCCTGCAGAACCTTCTGGAACCGCTGGTCATCCTGAGTGTGAGAAGCGTGCAGCCTCCTGCCATGGTGTGAGGGTCGGAGCTGCAGGAGGGGCTCGCCAGGCAGGATGGGCCTTGGCCACGAAGCCACGGGCGCTTCTGCCTTAGAGCTTCTGAAATGAGCTGCGGTCAGGTGGGGAAAACAGTGAACATGGCCCGTGTTCCCACCAATGGACACTGTTCTCGCCACCTTCGGAGATCAACCAGCAACAGGACGCCATTGTCGGCGACTTGGTGCCCCCGTCGGCTGGTGAGGCCGCAGCAGTTTTGGGAGCCCCGAGCAGGGCCCACCGCCCCTGAGGCCAGCCCCCGTGCTCACTTGAGAAAGGGGGGCGGTCCACGTGCGCTGCGGAGCTGAACCCCCCCGCCTGCACCTCCTCTCCACCTGTGTCTTTGGCCCCCTCCCCCCCTCGCAGGCCTGGCTGTGTTGGGGACATGAGGACCTCATGTAACTGGGGGCTGTGGGGTTCTCCCTCAGCCCCCCACCTGGGCCAGCTGACCTCATTCACCTGAACGTGCACACACACCTGTGCACATACACACCCACGTGTGCACATACAAGCATGCGGATGCGGGGGCACGCTCACACACAATGATGCGCGTACCTGCACGACACACTTATACACTCATGTATACGTGCGCACATCCACGTGCACGTGACACACGCGATGTGTACACACAAACACACACGCAGGGAGGTGGGGTGTCCCACCCTGTAGGCCTCTATCAGTGGGAGTGGAGGTGCAAGGGGGAGTATGGAGCCGGGCAGAACTGGGGTCCGGAGGTGCTGATCCTTGGGAGGGAGTCCGTGGGGCTTCCTGGAGGAGGTGGCCTGAGCTGGGCCCAGAGAGAGGCGTGGAGCCCTCAGGCGAGGGCTCATGGGGACACACGGGGGTGTTTGTCAGCTTGTGGTCACGCGTGGAGCAGGATGGCCGTGAGACGGGGGATCAGTGATAAAGGGAGTGTGAAGGGCACTTAGGGGGTAAACAGTAACCTGACCGGTTGGCACACGGCCCGAGGACATCCCGCCCGCGGCCTATTTTAATACAGCCCACGACTAGAAAGGCTTCTGCATGTTTAAGTGGCTGCAAAAACCAAAAGAAGACGAGTACTTTGTGAGGTGTGAATGTTTGAGTGTCCTGTACGGTCTGGTGGGAGCAGCTGCGTCCAGCATCCACCAACCATCTGTGGTCAGCTTCCTGACACAGCCGCAGAGCAGCGGCAGCAAAGACCTGGAAATGCACCATCTGGCCCTTGACTGAGAGAGTTTGCCAGCTCCTGACCTAAACTGGTCTGTATTAAGAGCTGTGAAAACGTGCATCTTAGACTCGATGAAATGTCTCTCTTCAGGAGAAGATGCACTGATAAGTCCCGTGGATTAAAATGAAAACAAAAGAAATACCAGGCAAGCATGTGTAAATACTCGTAACTCCCAGGCAGGGAAGGCTTCTAGAAAGGGCACCAAAGGCCCGGGGTCCAGCGGCCTCACTCACGCGTCTCCGCGATCTCAGCGGCGATTCAGAACCTGTGGTTGTGTCACCCTCTGGGGAACAGGAGACCTCATGGCAAAGACCCCGGCGCAGCCAGGCTGAGGTCCTCGGCCATCGTGCCATTCCAGCTGGTGGTGGCCCTGCCCCAGCATTGGGCTTTCTGTAGGAGCGGGGGTCCCGCATCTTCTCCGTGCCTGCTGCCCCGACCTCCCCCCGGCCAGTGCCGCCTGCCTCGTGCCCCGAGGGGACACCACCTCCAAGGACACTGCACACTGCTGGCCTGTTCTCTGCACTGGGACCCGAGAGATGTGTCTGTGCTGTGTCCTGGCACCTAGTGTGGGGCTGCGGCCACGGAGGGAGCGCGGAGCCCGCGAGCGGGTGATGAGCGTTCATGCTGAAGAGGGAAGGAGGGAGGGAGTGATGCCGCCCGCTGTGGCGTCCCCTGCTGTGGTGCTACCCCTGGGGTTGGCCTCAGACGTGCCGGGCTCCGAGCTGGCTGCAGCTTGAGTCGGGGTCTCCCTGCGCCCTGGGCCTCCTGCCTTGGGACCCCTGGTGACCTTCCCCTCTGTGCAGGGCCTGATCTCGGACCTGAGGCTGCGTGAGGACCCCCAGGTGAGCCCCCTGCACTGCCTGGATGAGGATGAGAAGGACGATGATGATAGGGTGAGTGGCCGCTGCCCGGGCTCAGGCAGGGGCTCCCTCCCCGCCCCCACCTTGTGGGAGGAGGGACTCAAGGCCGGGAGTGGGGTGGCCTCGCCTGGAAACCCGAAGTAACGGGGCCAGAAAGGTCTCTTTTGAAAGATGCCACTTTGGGTCGATGTTACTTGGGATTACGTTTCTATCTACCTGTAACCTGAGAAAGAACCTCCCTTGCCTAGAACTTTCCACACAGAAACACTTACAGAACCTAAAGGTTAAAAATCACCCCTAGAATAGCCAGCTGGCGATAGAGTCACTAGTAGTCACCAGAGCAAAAAATGTGTGTGTGTGTGCGTGCAGTAGTGTGTGCGCGCATGTGCAGTAGTGGGTTTGTGCAGTAGTGTGTGCGTGTGTGCGTGTGCAGTAGTGTGTGTGCGTGTGCAGTAGTGTGTGCGTGTGCGCGCAGTAGTGTGTGTGGTGTGTGCGCGTGCAGTAGTGTGTGTATGCACGCATGTGCAGTAGTGTGTGTGTGCGCGCGCGTGCAGTAGTGTGTGGTGTGTGTGTGCGTGCACGTGCACACTGTCCCGTGGCACCTAAGGCAGAAAGCACACCACTTCTGGTGTGTGAAGAACAGACGGGCAGGAGACCTGTGTCCCCAGGGCAAACCCAGGTCTCAGCCGTGTGCAGGGAGCAGGGCAGGCGAGAGGGGGCATGACCTTCACGCTGAGTCCCAGCCCCCGAGGGTCCCTGGGCGGGGCCTCCCCTCTCGGCCGTTTCCCAGGACAGCGTCCCGGGACAGGATGACCCGTCGAGAGGAAGGAATGCGTTTCGTGTGGGTCTGTGTGTCCGGCCAGTCGCTGAGCTCGCTTCCCGCAGGCCTTTTGTTCTAAGTGGTCTGATGGACACGTGCCCTGTCGAGGACCACCCTGACCCCCACACCCAGCCTGCCCTCTCCCCCCGCCCCAAGCTCCCGGGGGGCTGGGGGCTTCAGTCACTGGCTTGTTTCCTGTCAACACTGCAGGCGTCAGGAGACTTGGGCAGCGGGCTTGCGGAGACCTGGGAGCGTATCGGGGAGGAGTTGGTGAGTGCCGGGGCCCTCAGGGTGGGGTGTCGGGGACACGTGTGCACACGCGTGTGCGAATTCTAAGGGCTCCTGGGCGGCCAAGACAAATGCCCGCTGGAGGCGGGGGCCTAGAGCTCTGGCTGAGCGGCCGGCGCGCCTTCCGGCTGAGCCTCCTCGGGGGGAACGTTCTCTCGAATCCGGCGTCTGGTCCAGACCTCGTGCAGTTGTCTGAATGACCTTGGCATCTGTTGGCGTCTCCCGTCAGCTTGTGGGGCCGTAAGGGACTAAGGGGCCAACCCCGCTCTGTAGCCCACACGGCCCAAAGCCACACACAGGGCTGGGGGTGTCTCGGGCGTGACAGGGACATCGCCTTCTCCTGTTTGGACAGATCGTCTCCTCTTAGGGCTTGGGCGTTGAGGGGCCGTGATGGGACGGAGTGCTGAGCTGCCCTGGGGTGGACGGTTGGCGGCCCCCCGCAGGCCAGGGACGCCGGGGCTCCCTGCACTGGCCAGGGCAGCTCTCAGGGAGCCGCGCTAGCTCTGGCGCCCGGCCGCCCCCTGGAGGGTGTCAGAGGGTGGTGCCCACCCTGGCCCTGCCGGGGGTCATGTGGCCCGTCCACTCCTCAGCCATCTCCACCCAGGGGCCCTGGGCACAAACTGCGGCGACGGCGGCGTCCCCACTGTGCCGGTGCCAAGGCGTGAAGCGCTGCAGCCACGGGGCCTCTCTTTTTTTTTTTTTTTTTGTGGTACGCGGGCCCCTCACTGTTGTGGCCTCTCCCGTTGCGGAGCACAGGCTCCCGACGCGCAGGCTCAGCGGCCATGGCTCATGGGCCCAGCCGCTCTGCGGCATGTGGGATCTTCCCGGACCGGGGCACGAACCCGCGTCCCCTGCATCGGCAGGCGGACTCCCAACCACTGCGCCACCAGGAAAGCCCCACGGGGCCTCTCTTAACAGACTGGAGGCGGGGGGCAGCCAGAGATGGAAAGAGTCATCCGGCCTGCAGTGCGCTAACTAGGAAGCCATCCCTGCCAGCTCATGCTTCAGAAAATCTGGCCGAGGCCGCAGTATGGGAGGGAGGAGGGGCTGTGCGGAAGCCTCTGTGTGGGGCCCAGCCTGGTCCAGGGCACCCTCGGCCTCTCAGCGCCCCCTGCACGCTCTCCGTGGTCCTCCGTGCCTCCACCCTCCCCCGCCCACGGGGTCTGAGGTGTCAGCGGCTGACCAGCTCCGGGTCCCTGGGGACCGTCCCCATATCGGAGGGTTGTGGCTGTAGGGGGGAGGCCTGGTGTCCAGCGCCAGGTGCCGCTTGCCCACCGGGCAGTGGGGGAGCCCTTGGACAGGCCTCACAGGCATGCCGTCCCGGGCACCTAGACCAGCACCATCTCCTGAGCACTGTTGCCAGGGAGCTCGTGCCAGGTGTGGACAGCTGGTCACGGGAAGCGTCTTCACTGCGCCTGTGCCCACGTCCTCGCAGCTCCGGGTGCCTCTGGGGACAGGGAAGCGGGCTCACAGAGCAGGGCCGCCCCTCCCCTTGTGCAGTGAACGCAGAGCCTCCCTCCCTCTGTGGGCGTCCAACATGGTGATGGCTACGTGCCCGTCACTGTCCGGACCACAGGCAGGAACTGGGGCTCCCTGAGTCTCTGAGGGGCCGTCCTTGGCCCTGCAGGGGGCGGGGGAGGGCCGGCGCTCAGCCATCCCTCCAGGTGTCCTTGCCGACTTGCAGGGCGAGGAGACCCCCATCCCCTGAGCTGTCCAGGAGAAAATGGCTCCGGAGGGGCCTAGAGCCTCTTCCTGTCTGTGACGGAGTTTCCAGGAGAAAATGGCTCTGGAGGGGCCAGAGCTTCTTCCTGTCTGTGACGGAGTCTCTGGTGGCTTAAGAATAACTTCCCTGCAGTCCATAAATGTCTCATTTTACAACTGAACGCATGTAAACCTGACAGCTTCGCCAGCGCTCACGGGCCACACGCGTTGCTGAATAACAGCTGCTTCCCACTCTCACCCCAGGGCGCACCCCTGGGACCCGGGCTGCCTGAGGCCCCTCCAGTCACTTCTCCGCCCTTGGCTGGAGTGGGCGGCCAGGAAGATTTCAGAACTGAGGAAATTGAGGAGGAGACCACGGTGTCTTCGCTAGGAGGTAAAACTTTGCTGGGGTGGTGTGAGTGTTTGTCAGTGGGGTGTGCGTGTGCATTCAGTGTGTGCGCCCAGCGCATGTCTGTGTCCGTGTGGCAGAGGAGGGGCTCCCGTCCGTCACACGCACGCCCTGCTGGGGAGGGCCCATGCCTGCCCCGCCCCCTCGCTGCCCCAGCTGCGGGTCCTCAGCTGCTCCGTGGACGTGGTCTCTCCTGTGTTTTGTTTCTCACTTTCTGCTGCTCCTGAGGGATTTGTGGGACCGTCCCAAGGGTGCTGCTACTTCCCAGCCTGGGGACAGCGGGGTCACCAGGAGGATGTGAGAGCTGGTTTTCGGGGAAGAGGTGCAGAGGTGCCTCTGCTCAGGCCCTCTGCAAAGTAGGGCAGCATTTGGGGGCTCAGGGACTCCCCCCACGCGCGGCCCAGAGGGTGCACAGGCTCGGACGCCCGGGCCACCCTGGGAAGTGGACCGTGTCTTCGTGCCCAGCTGCCCGTGGCCGCGTGCCGGTGCCCACGAAGGTTGCTGCGTGCCACAGGGCCCACGTCTCCCTTCAGTTGCTATTCCCATATCTTCTTTCATAAAAATCTGTTCCGGTCTCACGCCTGAATTTTAACGGGCCGTTTGTTTTCCTGTTATCGACTTCTGAGAGCTTTTATCTTCTGCACACGACTCCTTTGTCAGATATCCCCTCAGTCTGCGGCTTACCTTTGCATCTTGTTAATAGTGACTTAGAAGAGCACAAGGTTTTAACTTGGATGAAATTAGAGTTAGCAGTTTGTCCTTCATGGGTCTCGGTGCTGGCGTCACGTCTGAGAAGCCAGCCAGTCTTGGGCTTTCACTCGGGCCTGCGATCCACAGGACGTGGTTCTCGCACGTGGCTCCAGCACGTGTATTGGAAGGAGCGCGCTGCGCCTCTGCATTGCCCGGGGCCTTTGCCGAGAGCAGCTGTGCGTGTGCCGGTCTGTCTGGACTCTGCTCCGTCGCGGCCCGTCTCACCGTCTTCACAGCGTCGCACACGGTCCCGATCGCTTGGCTTTGCGATCAGCCTGGGCTCGGGCGGTGTGCGGCCTCCAGCCTCGCGCTGCCTTGACGAAGCTGCTTGGGCGTTCTGTGTGCTTCGCAGTCTCGTGTGAATTTTCGATCCGTGTGTCAGTTTCTCCGAGAAGGGCTGCCAGGGTTTGGACGCTGCGGGTCAGCGTGGGGACCGGCCTGGGCGTCCAGCTAATGTTGAGTCTTCCGACCCCGGGCTCAGGCTCTGTCTCCTCCGGCTCATTTAGGCCTTTGCTTTCTCTGAGCGACATTTTTGCGGTTTTAAGTGTTTCTGAGGCAGGAATTTTAATTTTGCCTTACATCAGGAAGAGGCCTGGGAGGTGTCCCGGGGCAGGATGGGGTGCCCCCCGGTGGCTGACCTGTGACTCGGCAGGTCTGCGGGGGTGGGGTGGGGCTGGCTGAGGCCACAGTGCCCCCAGCAGGCACCGCCGGCTCGAGTACTGAGCAGGGCGAGCCCAGGGGCGGCTGCAGGTGGGCGTGGGGGGTTGTGGCCCCGAATTCTTCTGGAAGCGGGCACGGACGTCCCCCAGGGCTGCGCGACCCTGGAAACTTAGGTCCTGTCCAGCCCCCAGGCTCAGCGCCCGGCACTGTCAGAGTGAGATCAGGACCTCGCAAGGGCACAGACCCCTCAGGAAGCGGGACGTTGGAAAGCGGCTTGAATCCCGTTTTGTAATTGACTCGGTGGTGCTGACGCTATTGGATGAAAGCTTCGGGGGAACAGCCTCAAGCTCCACCCCTAAATTCCTGTCCATCACAAGGGGAGGCGCCATCTTGCACCCAGTGGAGGGAAAACCCGCAGACGGGGGCGGGGGACGCGCAGGATGATGTGCTGGGGCCAGGCGTCCACGCCGCAGGCACTCTTCTCTGTGCCGTTTTGTTGCTTTCCCAGCTCTGTGGGAACCGTCCTTAGCTTGGGCTGAGGCTGGCTTTGGCCGGATTTGGTGGGTGGACCGACCCTCCACAGGTCCTGGCACCGCCACCGTCACCATCCCCCGCAAGGAAGCCACAGGGACGCGGTTGGGCGCGAGGGGAGACTTGGGTTAGGTCACCGCACAGAACAGCGCTGCACTTCCCGCACGTGAGCCAGAGTCTCGGGGGCTCTCGCTCCCGGGTGCCGCCGCCTGGCGCTCAGGGGGGAAGGGTCGCGAGGATTCTGCAGACCCTCAGACGGGAGGAGAAACGCGACTGCAGGGTCGGAGCTGGAGCCCGGGCTCAGGGCCCGGCCAGGACTGAGCGCCAGGCAGGGGGCAGCCTGGGGACGGTCTGACGGCCACCTCTGCCTCCTACAGCTCAGACCCTCCCCAGCTTGAGCACAGTCGCCACGTGGGACGGGGGCGAGTGGAGCCCTGGGGGCGGCCTGAAAGAGGTGAGGTCACCACGGGGACCCCAGAGCAGGCGGAGCCCCTGCTCTGCTCACCGGGGACCCTGACAGAGTTCTGGGGCTCCTGGCCGTCCTCTGTGCCCCCTTGTACCCACGGGCACCAGCAGCACTGGGTGTCCACGGCTGGGGACGCTCCCCAGCCAGAGCACAAGGGCGGGTGTAGGGGATGCCGGGCATCCTGGCACCACCATGCCGGCCCCGTGTGCGTCCACAAGCATGTCCCCTTGCCTGTCCCCTGTGCCTGTCTTGTCTGTGCCCCCCCTGCTGTGTGATCCCGGGCCCGGCCCAGGATGCAGGCGAGCGTGTGTGCCCCCGTCCCAGCCTGTACCCTCTCCTCTTCGTCCCCAGCAAGGCCTGAAGGGGCAGAAAGGAGAACCAGGCACTCAGGGTCCCCCCGGCCCGGTCGGTCCCCAGGGTCCCGCAGGCCCGGCTGTGCAGAGCCCCGACGCACAGCCCGTTCCCGGGCCGCAGGGACCCCCGGGGCCCCCGGGTAAGGACGGCGCCCCCGGAAGGGATGGCGAGCCCGTGAGTACTGTCTCCGTTTCGTCCAGCCGGGGGTGGGGGCTTGGCCAGAGGGGAGAGGGAAGCAGGGTCCTGGGGCTCCGGACAGCCGCTTCCTTCCCTGGGTGCAGCGGGAGGGTGGCGGGGGGGCAGGCAGAGCCAGCCCAGGGCCGCGGGCAGGGACATGGCCACAGTGCCCTGGACGGAAGGTTCTCCAGCCCCGTGCCGAGAGCCACCCTCTCGTGGGAGCAGAGGGGCTGGGGGGACAGGGGTCCGTTTCCGTGTTCAGCGTGGAGTGGGGTCAGGTGTGATTTTCTGTCACTGATGGTTTCTCTCCCACTTTCCAGGGTGATCCTGGCGAAGATGGGAAACCTGTAAGTTGCCTTTTCTTTCAGAACCTGTGTGATCTGTGACGTTTGCATGAGTCCCCAGGCTCCCCCTCTTTCCCACCCAGTGACTGTTTTTAAGCTCAACAAACTGAAGAGATTTCAAAATGAAGCCATTTTCAAAATGCAACTTTTGTTAAGAAAATATAAGTCTAACGGTTGATAGAAAAATATAAAGTTATGCGTGTGTATTGAGACATTTAGGCTACCAGGAAAGAAGTGAAAGTAAAGCTTCCAGATTCTTAGAGGTGAGAGAGGAACAGCCTGAAGTTGGGGTGGGCGGTGCAGCGGGGACACAGCGCGTAGAGAAGAAGAGAGACGCTCACAGGAGAGACACAGGCTCGTCAGCCGTCACGGTGGATAAGACAGCTTCTGCCTCAAGACAGTTTGGATTTTTAAAAATCAACAAATGCTATTCGTTGATAATAACAGAATAAAATGACACAAGAGGGTTCAAATAAAGATTTGGGAAACGACAGAGCCACAAATGGTGATGGGAAGGCAGGGAGGGAGGCTCTCAGGACTGAGCGGAGACACGGCAGACGCCCGGGGGGACGTCAGGAAGGACGGCGGGGACGTTTCTTGTGGACTCAGCCTGTCCTTCATCGGCCTCTGCGCTTGAGGACCGAGCTTGGCTCAGTCGTTGCGGGGAGCCTCTGCAGCGCGGGGTGCGTGTGTGCACGTGTGGCATCCAGGGTCCGGCGCCTGGATTAGCCAGCCCCCGGATCGGGGTGCGCTGGGGCCTCGAGTCGACGCGCCCTGCGTGCGGACGCTCAAACATAGAGGGCTGTTCCGGCCGCGCGGCCTCCACCCATTCACCCAGGCAGCACCCACGGAGGCACTGCTGTCCTCAGCGCCCCCGCAGCACACGCGAGCACGCACACACGCGACGGGCAGGGTGCCACCCTCCGGCCTGGTGTCCCCGGGACACCGAGGTCACTTCTGCAGGCCGCTGCTCCCTGGTGGCAGCCTCGCATCTCCGAGGTTGGCGGTGCCCCCCTGCGGCCCCCAGGACAGCCCCATCTCCGTAGGCACAGAGCCGCATGTCGGTGGTGGCTTGGCCGGTGATGGGCACAGGGCCTACTCCTGACCGAGCCTTCTGGCTTCTGTCTTCCAGGGGGACACTGGGCCGCAGGGCTTCCCAGGAACCCCAGGAGACATGGGCCCCAAGGGCGAGAAGGTGAGAGATAACCGGCTGGGCGTGGGGCGGGCGCGACCCGAGGTGGGGCTGTGAACCCCGGTGTGACGGGTCTTCTGTTCCCAGGGGGATCCTGGGGTCGGGCCGAGGGGACCCCCAGGACCCCAAGGGCCTCCAGGGCCACCCGGACCCTCCTTCAGACCTGACAGGCTGGTGAGTCCTCCCTCTTCCACCCGGGTCCCAGCAAAGGGGCCTCTGATCGTGCTCGGCTTCCGACGCCACACCGCTCGGGTCCGGAACCGGCCTCCCTGGGGCGTGTGCAGGCCCCGGGCACTTGGTCCCTGCCCTGCCTCGGGTGTTTTCATTTGGGGGTCGGGGGGCTCAAGGTCACTGTGACAGTCCTGCACAGTTAGCGCCAAGGGCCGGTGCTCGAGGGGGAGCTCGGCGCGGGGGTGCAGCCTCGCCGGCTGACCGCAGGTGGGCCGTCTGGGCTTCTGGTGACTCAGCCTCTCCCCTCAGACCTTCATCGACATGGAGGGGTCCGGGTTTGGTGGTGACCTGGAGAGCCTCCGCGTGAGTGACCCGTGGCCGGGGTGGCCGCTGCCCTGACGTCCCCAAGCACCAGCGGAGCCCGTTGGGCGGCGGCGAGGCCTGGCGGGGTGGGGGGCAGTGGGCATCCTTCGGCCGGTGCTGCATGCAGTGACGGTTCTGTGTTTTCCGTGTCCAGGGCCCTCGAGGCTTCCCCGGCCCACCTGGGCCCCCTGGCGTCCCAGGCCTGCCCGGAGAGCCAGGCCGCTTCGGGATGAACAGCTCGGACGTCCCCGGACCCGCAGGCCTTCCCGGAGTGCCTGGGCGGGATGGGCCCCCCGGGCTTCCTGGGACCCCAGTAAGGCCCGCCTCCCCTCATCTGCCCGTGTCCGCGTCCGGGTCGGGGGGACAGTGAACGTGGGGCCTTCCTCCGTCTGGGCGAAAGCCTCCCTCACCACCTCCGTCCTCCTGCCCAAAACCTTTCGGGGGGGGCACCCGTCTTTGGGCCCCCGGGTGGGAGGGGCCTGTGTGGGCAGCCCCGCTGGTGCCCACATGACAGCTGCTCACCTCCCTGCCCTTGCAGAGGCCGTCTCGGGGGTGACTCGTGGGACAGGGTTGGCCCTGATGCTTGGGATGGGAGGCCGAGAGGGGCCCATGTTGGGCCCTGCGGGCCCCCCTCCTGGCACTGGGGACACCGCACCATGGCCTGGCAGGTGCCTGGAGGTGTCGCTGTTGGGTCCCAGGAACCACGGGTGTGCACCTGGTTTTCACCCAGAAACGTGCTCGGGACACAGAGTCCGTGGGCCCTGCGGTTTCCTGCTGAAGGCGTGATGACCCCTTACTGAGAGTCCACGGCCGTTCACCAGCCCCAACCTCTGCACACGAGGCCACCCCCGCCCCGTGGGGCTGGCGGCCCTTCTCATCCTCTCTAATTTGATTGGCGACTCAAATTAAACTAAAAAGGGGGAAGGAAGAAATAATAACCCGAACAGAACTGTCCAACGCCCTTGACCGTGCACGTGGGCGGGTCTCCCGTGAGCTGTGGGACTCTGGGCCGTGTCCCGGGAGTGTTTCGGGTGCCGGATGCACAGATGGTCTTCTGCTAACCCAAATCGTTCTCCATCTGGCCTCACGCTCTGCTCTTCTCTCCCCAGGGACCCCCAGGTCCTCCAGGAAAAGATGGGCAACCAGGACAGAGCGGCCAGAAAGGCAGCCTTGTAAGTCACTCCCCCGGCATCCAGGGCGGACCTGACCTAGCGCCGTGGCAGCGTGTGGGTATTTGGGTGGTGTGGCCCCGGGTCAACAGAGGAGAAATGCCACAGGGCAGGGCGGTGACGGCTTTAACTCAACAGGGAGCCGCCATCTTCTCGGTCCGACAGCCGGGGAACCCTGGGCTTCCCACGCTGGCCCAGAACCGGCCGCTGGGGCTCCTGTAAAAATCCAGGACTTGGGGCTTCCCTGCTGGCGCAGTGGTTAAGAGTCCGCCTGCCGATGCAGGGGACATGCGTTCGTGCCCCGGTCCGGGAAGATCCCACATGCCGCGGAGCGGCTGGGCCCGTGAGCCATGGCCGCTGGGCCTGCGCGTCCGGAGCCTGTGCTCCGCAACGGGAGAGGCCACAACAGTGAGAGGCCCGCGTACTGAAAAAAAAAAAAAAATCCAGGACTTCACTACATGATGCTGTTTCTCCGTGATGACAGTTGGCCTAATGGTTTTGAAGAGTATCGACGCTTTACTTGATTTGGACATTTTATTTCTAGTTTCTATTTTGGTTGCATTGATAATGGAGAAACTTTCAGGCTGCACACACCTGTGACCGGGGCCCGTGGTTTCCATGTGGTTTTTCGGGGATGGACCACGGGAGGTGCCCACACAGTCCTCTGGAGATGATACTTCCCTGTGATCTTTCAACGAGAACCTGGCTGTTTTGGGCTCAGCAGAGGAGGCCAGTTTTAAGGGAACCGTTTGTGTTCCGAGCTTGCTGCTCTGCGGCTGTTGAGCTAAAAGGACTCTCCTCCTGGTTCCGGGGGGGCAGGGGGCGAGGGTTGCTGTCAGCGAGGTCAGCCCTGCCCCCTCCACGGCTGAGCCTCCATCCCCATCTGAAACAGGGGTGACGGTGGGAACAGCCAGGGGTGCGCCAGGGCCAAGAGGAGACGCTTGGAGTTTTAGAGGTAGTTGGTACAAGGGGAAAGCTTGACCTCATGGGCCGGGGTAAAGCAAGTGAGACGCTGTCTGCTCTCCCTCACTGCCTGCACCCTGGTCCGATTGTGTAGTAACTGTTCTCTTCTCCCACAGGGCGAGGCGGGCACCCCAGGACCCAAGGTACAGACACAGCCCCAGTGCCGCCGCTCTTCCTGGGCGGGATGGGCCCGCCAGCCGAGGGGGTGGGGGTGAGGGCATGGCGGCCGAGGGGTCGAGCTCCCGGGCGCTGATCGTGGGGTCCGGCCGGGAACCACCCTGGCAGCAGGCACCACGTCTGTCCTGCGAGACCGTTTCCACCCGAAATGCGAGCAGATGTGCTCGGAGGCAACCCTGGGGTCCCGGAGGCCGCGGCGGGGGGTTGGGCTGCTGGCGGTCAGGTGCTGCTGGGGCCCCAGTGTGGTCCGAGTGGGTCCCTAGCAGCGTCACACAGGCCTGGTCCTGGGGAGGCCGCCCCAGCCCCTCCAGGAGCCAAACTGGCAGCCTTCCCAGGAGGGAGGGCCCATCACTGGGGAGGCCGCCGTGGTGGTGCAGCTCCAGACTCGTCCGCCAGGAAAACCCGTGGGGAGAAGGGGGAGGACGACAGTGGGACTGGAGGGGCCTGGAGGGAGGGACGGGGTTCAGAGTAGAGACTCGGGTATGTAAACACGCACACACACACAACACGTGCACGCACACACGGGCACGGGCTTCAGGGATAAACGAGGAAAGCTGGTGACATTTACAGTGAGGGAAAAGGCTGCAGCCGGGGGTGAAATTCAGCAAAGGTGAGGCCAGACTCCACTTGTGGTTGGAGATCCTGGACACCAGAGTTAGACGCTCAGCTACCAAGGCCACTCAGGCCTGAGAGAGGGCTCTCGAGCGCCTTGACCGAGATGCCTGGGCCGGCTCCAGGCACGGACGCTCTCACGGTTCCCTCATCCCTGTGGCAGTGGGGTGCTGGGCCCCCCGCCCTGCTTCCCCCCTCCCGAAAGGAGCGTCTCAGGCCCCCGCCTGGGGGTCTTGTTCGGTGGTTTCGTGTTAAGTGGATAAAGTCTGGTGAGGCCAGAAGAAAGAGGTGCTTGGGGTTTGCGTAGCTCCTGGCTGGTTGTTCACCCCCCAGCTCTTCAGATGTAAAATGCTCATGAGAAGACACAGGTGCACCGGCAGTGCAGTGGCGCCTGGGGTTTAGGGACACCCCGAGGGCCGAGGGTGATGACCTCTCCCACCTGTGCAGGGAAGCAAGGGAGACCCCGGCCCCATCGGCACGCCTGGGGAGCACGGCCTGGCAGGACGCCCCGGACCAGCAGGACCACCAGGGCCCCCGGGCCCCCCCGGGCCTCCAGGCCCAGGACTCGCTGCGGGGTTTGTGAGTACCCGCTGCTCCTGGCCCCCAGAAAGCCCAGCTCTGCGGCCCCAGGCGTCCTCGGGCACCCACGCTGACCGGCACTGCCGGGCAGCAGCCAGACTGAGGCCACCCCTGCCTGGGCTCCTCCCGGCTGGTGACAGAGTCCCCACATGTAAGCGCTGAATGGGGGGCGCTGGCAGCCCCGCGTGTCGGCCCTGCCGTCCCCATGACCCGCCTAGCAGGGGCCCTGCCACGGGCAACCCCACCCTCAGAAGCCACCCGCTCGGGCGTTTGGATCCCTGCCCAGCCTGGGGCAGGTCTCTTCCTATGAGGAGACACACAGACCCTGGCGTCCCTGTGTGTTCTCCTCCAGGACGACATGGAAGGCTCCGGGGGCCCCTTCTGGTCGACAGCCCGAGGTGCCAATGGGCCGCAGGTACTGCCCCAGAGCTGGGCCTGGTCAGCTTGGGGGCGGGGCCGCCTGGGGGGTCCCTGGGACTGGCCTCCAGTGGGCCCAGGAGCAGCCGTGCAGAGCCAGCGAGCCACCTGCCTCCAGGACACTGTCCACCTCGGGCCACTGGTCTCCAGTGTGGGGGTTGAGCTGAACGACCACGGGGCAGGATGGGCCCCAAAGACAGGTCTTCCTGGGAAATACTAGTCCAGTTCTCTTTATGGCCCTAACTTTGGGGAAGTTACACAGTTTTGACCTGAGCAGAACTTTAGTTAAAGAAAAACGGGGACACTTTTCCTGTGAAAAATGGATGGATTCCTATGAAATCCCACCTTGTTGTAACATCGCCACGTGCACTGGTCAGGATTAGGTCCAGCTGGCGCTCCTGGTGTCCAGAGGTAACCAAGCTTAGACCGGACGGACGCACGAGGGGCCGTCCCGGGGGCAGGACGCCTGGGACGGGCAGAGAGAGGGCTCCCTCCCCCAGGAGCCCGTGGGGCCGACACAGACCCCACTGGGGGTCCTTAGGGGACCTCGAACCAGTGTGTCCAGCTTGGCCCCTGGAGTCTCAGCCCGGTGAGAGGGGGGTGGGACGGGCCTCCTGTTCTGAGCGCCACCGAGGAGGATTTCCACTTGGGCAGGAGGTAACTGGTGGAATAGAGCGGTTCTGCCCCTTTCCGTTCAGCGCCTTTCCCTTCATGGCTTAGTGTGGGGCAGTAGCAGTCGGCTGCCGCGGCACAAGGTGACCGGGCGAGGGCGCAGGGCAGGGTCCCCTCCTCTCGGTCAGGACACAGCTCCAGTGCCGCTGCACCCCTGGAGGGGTCTGTGGGCTGTTGCGTGGCCTCAGGGTGATGGAGACCCTCGGGTTGGGTGGCTTCTCACGCCCTCCCCGCTGCCGGCTTGTGAACCATCTGTGGGACGCCACGAGGTGCTGAGGACAGGCCACCTCTGGTGGGGTTTCGGGGTGTGCGGGCCCCTGGTGACACAAACGCCCTTTTCTTCCGTGTTTTATAAGAGGGGCTCGTTTTCTTGCGGGGAAAGGCTGTCCCCCGAGGGGCGGGAACAGCACTGACCCGGCCCTCTTCCTTCTCTGCCCCCCACAGGGACCACCTGGCCGGCCTGGAGTCCAGGTCAGTGAGACATGTGTTAGTCCGGGGCGCCCGCCGCTCACCCCCTCCCCGCCAGAGCTACTGCTCAGTGGCCCCGAGTTCCTCGTGGGAAATTTGCAAAACACAGAAAAGCCTAACGGGGAGACGGTCCCCAGAGCTCGGTTCAGGGGGTGGTGCCGTCCCATCTTTCTAACCCTGTGAGTCGAGATCTCTGGCTCCACACGTGCCAGGCGTGTGCGGACTTGGGGAGAGCGAGGGGCTCAGGGAAGGAGCCCCCAGCCTGGGGTGCAGTGGCTGGCGCCCGGCAGAACCTGCGTGCTTCTCTCGCTGCCACTGGCCCCGCCTCCCTGCTTGGCCCTGCCCGCTCCCCGCCCCTGGGGGACAGCAGCTCCCACCCTTCCCGGGGGTGGGAGGTGTGGCGAGGGCCAGAGCAGCCCCACCCTGCTCCTCCGGCCCCCATGTGGTCCGGGAGTGCGGGGTTCCCCCGCGGGCCAGCTGTGCCACCCCGCCTCTTGGAGCGCTCTGCTTTGATGTGCAAACCTTTGGGACAGTTGGAAAGATGGCTTCTTTAGAAGGACGCACTTCTTAGCTTTCTTGAACCGTTCAAGGTGAAGTCACCTGCGTGCTCCTGCTTCTGCGGGAAGTGGTGGCCTGGCTTCCAGGACAGTGCAGGCCACGTGCGCTCAGCGCGTGGGTGGGCGCAGGGCCCGGGGCCCTCAGCTCTGAGCTGTGGGGTGCGGCGTGGGGACCACCTGGTGACCTGAGGAGGGGTGGGCGCTGCCTGGGGGCTTGGCCAGCGCTCGCGGCCCCACAGAACGCTTTGTCCACTTTAGGGGGATCCTGGAGTCACGGGGCCACCAGGGACCAAGGTAAGAACAGCACCTCGGGTTCAGGAAATGCACAGTCGTTAGCGGCCCTGGTCTGGGGTGCAGGGTGGAGTCCCCAGGCTGAGACCAGGAGCCTGGCTGGTCCCCATTGCCTGGGGCCTCAGGAAACGGGTGAGTCCATGCCAGGCCCAGCATCCTTCTCCCACTGTCCCCCTGGCCCCCACGGGCCCCCCCATGTTTGCCCACAGGACAGCTTTCCTTCCCTCCCGGCTCTGCAGCAGAGTCCTCTGACCCCTGCCCCCTCCTCTGCCCCACGGCGCTCCCCAGGAGGCCGAGCAGGTTGAATCTCCCTCAACCTGGTCAACAGACCAGGCTGAATCGGGTGTGAGCTGGTGGCCAGCGGAAAGCCCCGCCTGGCCAGCTCCGGGTCACCGTGGCCCCCGGGTGCCGCGGCTGACGCACGTGCTCTCCTTATGTCCACTGCAGGGAGAGGCCGGAGCAGACGGAGCTCCTGGGTTCCCCGGCCTTCCTGGCAGGGAGGGTGCAGCCGGACTCCAGGTGAGTGGTCACCCGGGGCTGCTGCGGCTGACAGCCCCGAAGTAGCTACGCCTGGGTGAGAGCTGGTGCCCAGTGTGTATCTCAGGGTCCCCACAGCACCCGGAGACCCCAGCTCCGTGGGACGTGAGCCGGCGGTCCAGGGTGCCTAAGGGGGTTTCCTGCGTGGCTGACCCCCCACCCTCCAGGCCCCATTTGGTCAATGTAGGGAAACCACATCTTCCCTCAGGGCCAGTCCCGGGGCCCTGGGGTCTCCAGGAAGCGGCGCTCGTGTGCTGTTTATGATGAACGATTTCCTTCTTGTCTCCACAGGGACCAAAAGGAGAAAAAGGGCCCCAGGGAGAGAAAGTGAGTTTGCGGGGGGTTGGCGGGCGTCCGTGGACGGGTGGCAGGTGCACGGCAGGGCCGGGGGTGCACGGCAGGGCCGGGGGTGCCGCTCTCTGCCCCGTGCCCGCCCGCGTGGTGCAGAGACTTGGGCGGGATCCGGGCTCAGAGCCTGCCCTGCCTGGGGTGGGGGCTTGTGGGCCACTGTGCTCAGCCCTCAGGCGTCTCCTCACACCCCGTGGGCACCAGAAGCCCCCACCAGAAGCCGGGCTGGGCTGCAGTTCAACCCCAGGGGAAACTCTCTTCCAGGGCGACCCAGGGAAGGACGGAGTGGGGCAGCCAGGCCTCCCGGGACCCCCCGGACCCCCAGGGCCTGTCGTCTACGTGTCGGAGCAGGACGTAAGAACCCTGCATGGGTGGACACATGCTCTGCCCCAGGTCCCCAGCCCTCCGCCTGCAGGGCGACCTCCAGAGACACGGGGGGCCCAGTCTGTTGGTTCCATGGGGCTTCTTGGCATCGAAGCTGTGGCCCTTCCAGAGCTGCCCTTTGGTCGTGCTGTTTGCTCGCATGTCACCCGCGCTAGCTGTGACAGGCCCCCTCCGGCCCCCGTGCGCAGCACCCAGGGGAGTGGGGGGCACTGCCGCCTGGTCCCAGGGTCCCGGGCCGGTTCTGTGGCGCGGGAGCGGACTCCCGGGGGTGCGTCATTTCTCGTCTCAGGGACCTTGATGCCAAAGCCGGGACGACGTCTTTCACGTTGACTGCCTGGTGTTCTTTGTGGGTCTTGTGTGGGTAATGTCACGGGAGTTGAGTGTTCATGGTAAACGTGGTCCTTTTCCTTCCTCCTCCGGGACCCTGGCTCTGCTGACTCGTGCACAGAGAGCGCTGGCGAGCGTGCCGGGCCCCGAGGTACGTGCGGCCCTGGGACGGGCTGGGCGCCGTGCACCTCCCCGCGGCAGGTCCTGACCGTCGCTGTCTCTCTCTCCACAGGGCCGGGTGGGGCTCGCAGGCCTCCCCGTGAGTACTTCCCCAGCGGGCGCGGGGCCTCTGCTTCGCAGGCAGGAGGCCGGGTGGGCCCCCGTGAGGCCGAGGAACCGGAGCCGGAGCCCCTATCCGGACAGGGGTGTCGGGCGGGCGTCTAGGGCGGGGCGGGGGGCCACGGCCCTGAGGCAGGGGCCTTCCGGGCAGCGCTCTGTGTCTCCTGCAGGGACCAGCCGGGCCGAAGGGAGACCTGGGCTCCAGAGGCCAGCAGGGCCTCCCGGGACCCAAGGTGAGGGGCCGTCCAGGGTCACCGGGTGACCGCTCGGGGGGAGGGGCGCCGTGCCCAGGAACTTGGGGCGGACGCCCCTCTGGTCTTTTCCCTGGACCTGGCAGAGGCCCCGCTCACGGCTCTGCGTCCTGGTCTGTCGCGTCGGTGCCGAGGGCGGTTCACTGCAGGGCCGGGGGGGGGGGCGCCAGGCCTGCTCTTGCGGAACCGGCCTCCCTTACCCGCCCCCCTGTTCCAGGGCGAGAAGGGTGAGCCGGGCATGGTCTTCAGCCCTGACGGCAGAGCGCTGACCTCCGCCCAGAAAGGAGCCAAGGTGAGGGGGCGTCTGGGCCCAGCTGGCACCCTCCGTCCTGCCTGGCCGGGCAGCGGGGCCTGGGGGCCGTGGAGACGGCATAGAGGGGTTTGTCCTCCTGAGAGGGGCAGCTCCTGCCTGTGCATAGGAGCCTCTGCTGATGGGCTCTGGAAGCTTCCGCAGCCTGGGCCCCTCGCCCGTCCGTCTGTTCCCCTCCCACCACCTCGGGGCCCCTCGGGGCCTGCAGCTCGGATCAGCCTCGGCCTGGCCGGCCCCTCGTTCTCCTCTGCCCGGCAGCGGAGCCCACACTGCAGAAGAGCCGGGGGCTCTTGGGGGCCCCGGCCTGGGCCTCGCCGGTGGGAGCTGCACCCCTGTGGTGCCTGACTGGCCCTCTGGGGGCACTGCCTCTGGGGGCGGGATCCTGGCCTGCCTTCCTCGGGAGGGGGCCCAGCATGGCTGGGCTTGGGAATGGGCTCCACGGGGGCCTGTGCCCCGGGTCCCCTGCCCCCCAGCCCTGGGGAGAGCTGGGTCTGGATCAGGAGGCTGTTGGGGACAGGCCTGCAGGGGGTCCCCAAAGGCCCCCAGGATTGTCGGCGGACGGGCCGAGGGACCGCAGGGCAGAGAGAACTCTGCCAGCCCCGCCGTGTGTCACAGCTGAGGTCGGGGCCCACAGACCCCTCCAGCCCGGGCGCTGTGGGGCCGACCCCCTGGGTCTCGGGGCCCCCAGGCTGGGCCCCGGGACACAAAACCCCATCAGAGCTTTCTCCCTGTTGCTGCTTCCTGTTCTTCCTGGGTGTTGTCAGTGCCTCGGGCGCCGCCAGGGGCATCCAGATGGGCACGGGGACCCCTCGGGGGCGGGGGGCGTGACCTACGGCCACCTCACGGTACCTTCTGGTTTTCTGTTCAGGGTGAGCCTGGCTTCCGAGGACCCCCGGTGAGTAGGCCCAGGCTTGCCCGCAGTGCACGTGCGCGTGTGCGGAGAGCACCGTCTCCTACCTGGCTGCTGGGCAGGCATGGCAGCCGAGCTTCTATCCCAGCTGCACCTCTAAATGCGGGGGCAGGGGTCGGGAGGGAGAGCGCGGGGCAGTGGGCCGGTCACGGCTCACCTAAAACCTGGCCCCCCCAACAGGGTCCCTACGGGCGGCCCGGGCACAAGGGAGAGATTGGCTTCCCTGGACGGCCGGTGAGTCCCCGGGTCTCGTGCCGGGTGTGGATGATGGGTCCGGAGGGGAGTGGGCTGCAGTCTCTCCGCTGTCCTCCTCCTGGGGAGCCCCTGCCAGAGCGTGGCTCTCTCCAAGCCCGCTCGCGGGCAGCTTGGGCCGCAGAGGGATGGGCACCCCGAGGAGGCCCTGGGTGGGGACGAGAGCAGCTGGGCCAGCCCTCACACTGCCACCCACTGTGCTCTGCCCCAGGGGCGCCCCGGGATGAACGGACTGAAAGGGGAGAAGGGGGAGCCGGGAGACGCCAGCGTGGGATTCAGCGCGAGGGTGAGTGTTCTGTGGGGCAGGCGGGGGCGGGAGGCCTGGCCGCAGTGGCTCGGGTCCCAGAGCTCACCTGTGGGAGGCTTCTGAGCAGCCTCGTGGCCCTCGGACACGCAGACCCCCGTGCACACAAACACACGTGTGTGTGCACACACGCACACACACGCGCCAAGGCCACCGGACGGTGCCCCGGCGTGGTTTTCTCAGAAGGGCCTGTAGGCCGCGTGGGCTCTGGGGTGGGCACCTCTGGCCCGTGGGGCTCTCGCTCCGACCGCCTTCACGCTGCAGTTACTGCCGCGTCGGGAGCCGAGGGTTCAGTGAAGTCCCCGGGTGAGGCCCTGTCATCACCTCTACCTGAAACGGTACCGTCGAGATGCAGGACTCGCCTCTGACCCCGCTGGGCACCCAGTGGGCCCGCCGGCTGCACCCGGTGCCTTTTCTCCTGGAGCCCCTCCCACCCGGCCTGGCCGAGCGACGCCGGGCCCTGAGTCAGTGGCTCAGGCCGCGGCTCTTCCGGGTTTTCCGTCACCGCGTGTCTTCGTTCGGGCTCCCTCCTCCTTGCAGTGGTTTCATGAGATCTCAGAACACGAGGCGGCGTCTTGCAGAGTTCTGAGATGGGGGTGGGCCGGGCCACTTCCGTCGAGCAGGACGGGGGGCTCTCGAATTCCCCCCGTGGTTCTGAGTTGTAGAGGCGGAGCGCCAGCCGCTGTGCACGCGCCCTGGTCAGGCGTCCAGCGCGTCCGGCTTCTTCGTGGGCCTGAGCTTCGCCTCTGTTCCGCTGCCAGCCCTGTGTCCTCGGCCGCAGGGTAGGGGCGAAGGGGCCCAGGGGCCCGAGAGCAGGTGCCCGTGAGGTCCCGGGACCCTGTCCCCAGGCACCTTCATCACTCAGGCCAGCCCTTTGGCGAGTGAGCCGTTGCTTTCAGACCAGGCTCTTCTGACACCACCTGAATCGGCCGCTTGTCCTTTTTCTGCGAGCGGGTGAATGAACGGAACCGACCTTCACCCAGCTGACAGTTAGCAACCACACGAGCCGTGTCCGAGGTCGTGTCCAGCCCAGACGGCCGCCCGCACGTCTCCGTGGGAGGATTTGAGCAGGACTCTGCTCTGGGAACGGGAAGGGGACAGCTCTGTCCTCGGAACCCACGACCACAGAGTAAACTGGACGCCTTCTCCATTTGATGTTTTCTGACTTCACCGTGATTCTCAGAGACGCTCCTGCCCACATCTGCTGTCCTGGCCAGTGTCGACGTCCAGTGTGGACTGACCAGGCTTTCTCTCCCCCCCACGCAGGGTCCGCCTGGCCCACCTGGGCCCCCAGGGCCCCCAGGCCCTCCCGGGACTCCTGTCTATGACAGCAACGTAAGTCACCGCGACACCTGCTCTTCCCACTGCGTCCTCACGCTCTTCCCTGCACTGGCTTCCTTTTCCCTCCGCTGACCCGGGAGGGCTGAACCCCAGGCAGGGCAGCCGGAGCCACGGTCTCCGAGCCCCTGGCGGGGGCGCTTCTGGGAGGGGCGCGGTGGTGGGACCCAGGCCCACCTGCCTTGTAGGCCGCACCTGGTGGGCCGTTGGTTAGAAGACAAGCCCCCAGGAGAAGTGAGGTCGAGGGAGGGCTCTCCGGATCTGGGCTCCTGAGCGCGAGCCCTGGGGTCCTGGGGGGTGAACGCCCCCTACCTCACAAGGCTCAGTGACGCGAAGTGACCACGTGGGGCAGTCATCGTGACCGGGGCGCCCGACTCCAAATCCTGTGTCCTCTCCCTCCCCCTCCCTGCTTCTCTGTCTTGGGGGGCAGGGGTGCTTGGGGGTGTGGCCTTGCAGACCCTTGGGTGGGTGGTGGCCTCAGTTTCCGGAGCGTCTCCCTCAACGGCCATCTTTGCAGGCGTTTGTGGAGTCTGGCCGCCCTGGACCCCCGGGACTGCCAGGTGAGGGTCCTGGGGCCTCGGGGAGGGCAGGTCACCCTTCCAGCCGCAGCTCAGAGCAGGGTGTGGGTGGCCCTCACGGGGGTGCTGGATGATCCAGGCCCCCCAGTCCCGGTTGATCATGGCCCCCTTTGCTGGGCTCCTGGGTCCTCCCAGCACAGCCTTCCAGGCGGGCCAGCCGTGGATGGGAGTGAACACCGAGCGGCCACCCACCGGCTGTCCAAGCCTGCTGTTTGTTCGAGCCTCTCCCTGCAGGAGTGGTGTGGCCTCTGGGAGCAGAGGCTGCAGCCCCTGGGGCGCGACCACCGGGCACTTCCGCAGGTCACGAGCTCCTGCTCTGACTGTCCCTGGGTTCACATGCTGCCCCCTCCCTGGTCCAGGCCTGCAGTGCACACAGTGCCCACCAGGGTCGGGCCATGCGTGGGCAGGAGGGCCTGTCCCAGGCGCCTCTGTCACATCGTTAGTAACAGGCACTGGGGTCTCTGTTCCTCCAGGGCACCAGGGGCCTTCTGGACCGAAGGGTGACAAAGGAGAAGTGGGCCCACCCGGGCCACCAGGTGAGAGTGCTCTGGGGACCTTGGGCTGTGTGTGGTCACCCACCCACCTGGCTCCCGGAGGAAGGAGGCCCTCGGGGCTCAGGGGGCTCTGACGGGACGCCTGGTTGGCCCCGTGGTCTCGGGGCAGGGCTGGGGGCTGAAAGGACAGGGGCCTGAGGCGGTGGCCAGGCAGGATGTCCCAGCCCCCCACTCGCTGAGGAGCAGGGCTGGGCCCCAGCGTGCACCTCCCAGGGGAGACCCGGCACCCCCAGCGCATCGCGGGGGCCTCCTCGGCCCGGATCATCCAGGGGGTGAACTCCCAGCACCTCGGTTGTCCCCTGGGACGGCGAGAACCCCCTCTGAATCCTGCTTCTGCAGCTGGTGAAGCAGGAGAACAAGTGTGATGCCGGGCGCAGGCCAGGCAGAAGCCAGGCGAGACGGCCCCCCGGGCACTGCCAGAGTCTGCGTAAGCTCGGGGTTCCCCTACGAGCTGCCGGAAGCAGAGGCAAACCCTCCCCTTGAAGAAGGTGAGCTCGTTGAGGGCCTGGGATTCCCAAGCGGGCATCCGACCAGCCAGCACTGACAGGAGTCCAGGCTTGGCCTTAGCCGCGACGATGACGCCCAGACGTAGAGAAGAGGCGATGGCGGCACAGAGCTGGAGCCCAAGGGCCAGAGTCGGGTTTAATTCTGGGACTGAAAACCCGCAGCCTCTGGACGTGAGGATTCCGTGCGACTTCAGGCGGACGGGACACAGCCGAGGGGGGGAGGGGTCAGCCGGAGTCTGCGGGACACGCCTAGGGAGGTCAGACGCGTGCGGGTGGGGACACGCGGTGGGGCTGGGGCAGAAGAGCATTTGAAGGCGTCACGGCCAAGCTTCCAAACCGGGAAAGGTTCAAGGAGCCCTTCGCGCGAAGGGTCAACACGAGCTGATTCCTCGCGGGGACGAGAGGAGCCAGAGACCATACAGGGTCCCAGAGGCCGGAAGAAAGTAACCGCTCACCTAGAATTTTGCATCCGGTAAAGATATCCGTCTTCTACAGGAAGAGCACGTGGGCAGCCAGGCCTCTCAGGACACGAGCCTCAGTGGGGACCGCGAGGGCCGCTGGGGAGAAGGAGGTGGTGCTGGTGACATGGGGACGGAGGTAGAGCAGGAGGGCCGGTGAGACCCGCGTCCCTGCTCGGCCCCGCCGCAGAGGGGTCGCACCCCCGAGACCCCAGCCTGGCCCCGAGGATGTTACATCAGACCCAAGTGAAGGACGCACCTGTCACCTCAGGGTCCAGCCAAGAACAGGAGGGAACGTGTCCCTGATAACCGAGCAGGAAGGGAGAACAGCATAGGAAAAACCCGACCCGAAGACGGCAGGAAAGGAGAAGAGGAACTCGGGACACGTGGAGGAACAGGAAACAGGGAGTGAAGCTGATTAAACTCAGAGCCGTTGGCGCGTATGTTCAGTGAGCGGGTCCACTCTCCTGTCTAAAGACGGAGCTGTGCTGCTTACAAAAGGCACCCCCAAGTGTAAGGACGTGAGAGCTGAGGGGAAGGGGGTGGGAGTCTGGTGAGAAGGGAGCCGTGTGTGTGTGCTCGTGAGAAGTCAGACAAGTGTATTTTAAAGCAGGAAGTACTGCCAAATTTATTTAAACTCCATAATGATAATGGGGTAAACCCGGCAGGAAAGCACAGCGATTCTAAATTTCTACGCCGGCAACAACATAGCTTCAAGATGTGAAAGCAAAGAAAGACCGGGTCAGTTGGGAGGTGGAAGGTCTGAACAGCAGGTGACAACCTGGCCCCCAGTCCCAGCACCAACATGGGAGGCCACAGGCCCACGCCGGGCACACAGCAAGTCCCTCAGGCCTGTCTCCCCTCGAGGGAGCATCAAAGACACAACCGGGCAGGGCACCTGCGGGGAGGAGAGGCCACGGTGAGAACTGGAAACCCTGGAGCTGAAGGACAAGGATGTGTCTGAGGGGCAAGGGTGCAGCCAGGGCCGGGGTTGGGATTCTCGGCCCTCACGCCGTGGCCTGCGGTGGCAGTGGGGTCACCCCGCTCTGAGGAGGGACCCAGGACAGGAGCTCCGGCCGTGAACCTGAGCCTTATGGCCCTGGGCGGGCGTGGGTTTCCCGGAGCAGCCGTGGCGGAGCCCAGATCTGAGGCTCCCCCAGCCCCCCAGGCCCACGGTTCACTCAGCAGGCATCACTTCACCCTGGGGGTCTGACCCCCACCTGTATCAGGCTTCCAGGGGAAAGGCCACAGGAGAAGGGTGAGCCAAGGTCGCTTTCCCACCCAGGAGTGAGGGTCTTGTCAGCTCCTTGTCTACAAGGTCACAGCCTTAAGTAGCCTGCGCTTCAAGCATGCAGCCCAGGAAGTTAGAAAACAAATAGATTTAACTCCCCGAAAACAGATGGGAGATGCAGTGAATGGAAAAAAAAAATGTACATAAGAGGAAGCATCATGAAAGCTAAGAAGTCAGATGTTAGTTCTTTGAAAAGACTAACACTACTCCCCTCGAGGGACTGATGAGGGAAAGAGACAGCAGGAGACGTTGAAGATGGTACCCCCGCGCTCTGAAAAGAGCGGGCACCCTCTCTCCACCATCCGCAGTGGCGGGTCGGGGCCACGGGGGGTGGCCGGTCGTCGCCGGCGCGGGGCCCAGCCAGGGTGCGGGGGCAGGAAGAGAAACAAGCGCAGGAAGAAATAAACCCGCTGTTCTCACGAGGACACCTTTGTGAATGCCAACAACCAAAGCGACGCGCAGATAAAGCGTCAGAATTAATGAGTGAAAGTCACAGGGGCAGTTCACAACAATCGCTGGCCGGTCATAGACTAAATGAAACCTTCAAAAGGCTCCATTTAGAAAAAGATCAGGTGGGTTGCCAGAGGTGGGATGCAGGGTGGGGGGTGAAGGGGGTCGAAGGTACCAACGTCCAGTTCCAGGACACAGCATCCGGGGGCACGCGGCTATGGCCAACACCCCTGCCCAGTGTACTTGAAGGTGCGAAGACAGAAAAGCCCTCGTCACGAGGGAAAAGCGTGTTTTTTCCTTTGTGTGTGTGTCTCTGTGAGGTGGTGGCTGTTAACTAAATGCCCTATGGCGGTCATTTCCCAGCGAACGGTAAGTCGTCGTTTAGCGGCCCCCCTTGACCGTCTGCAGTGCTGTGTGTCAGTGATAAAAACTGAAGGGAAAAAGGCACCGTGAACAAAAACACCAAAAAAATCAAGTGATTGGGAATAAGTGTAACAGAACACGCAGGGGATCTCTCCACAGAAACACAGAAATTAGAGACAGAGGAGACTTAGGGAAAGTCGAGGGCGGGGGGACGGGTGGACCAGGCAGGAAGACAGCACCTCACTGGACCCCCCCCAAACTCTCCCCCCCGTAGGGCAGTTCCCGTTGGACCTCCTCCACTTGGGCGCTGAGATGAAGGTGGGTGACCCCTGGTCCTCACGCTGCCCCCCACACGGGGCCCCAGAGAGCACCACCCGGGACGCGCACCCCTGGCTCCATTTTTCGGGAATTCGGCTGACGCAGTGGGAAGCTGGGAGGCCGAGCCCCGTCCTGTCGGGCTGGCCAGGCCTGGGCCGCAGAGGCTTCACCGCGGGCCTCTGGGGGTCGGCGCCCGCCCCTCCCCGCGCGGCCCCGGGAACGGGGCTGTCCCGACAAGCTTTTCCATCCACAGGGGGAGAAGGGCGACCGAGGGGCCGCCGGGCAGAAGGGAGAAAGGGGTGAGCCCGGGGGCGGCGGGTTCTTCGGCTCCAGCGTGCCTGGCCCCCCCGGCCCGCCAGGCTACCCGGGGATTCCGGTGAGTCTGGCCCCAGCCGCCTGTGGGTGCCACACACGGGCCCAGGCCCGTCCTGTACCAGAGCTTGCGTCCCCGGGGGCCTGGGGCCTGGGGCCGAGGGCAGGTCCCCCCTGCGGCCTGGGCCCCGAGCAGCCCCTCCCGGTTCCTTGCCGATCGCGGGCCACCCACGAGGGGAGCCTGGTGGGTGCGTAGTGGCTGCTGTCCCGGATTGGGCATCCGATCCTCCTTTCTCCTGCTGCCGCTGTTCTCCACCAAATGCCCGCAGGGAGACCTTCTGTCCTGAAGCGTCTGGGGACCGTGGGCCCCAGCTTCCGTCTAGGAGTGGAGGAGGGCTGGGGGCCCTCGGGGCTGCACCTCTGTGGGTGGCTGTCCTCGTCAACGTCCCAGGGCCCCGTCCCAGTGCGGGACACACGGGGTGGGAAGGCTGGGTTTCCCAGGCCCCGCGTGGGCGGTGGGGGGACGGGGGCCTGGGGGCCATGCTCCCTGCAGGGGCTCGTGGCCGATGCAGCCAGGACCCTCAAGCTCGCTCGTCCCCAGCCTGGGGACATAGGTGACAGCGCCCTGTGTTTTGTCTTCCACTCTAGGGGCCCAAGGGAGAGAGCATCCAGGGCCAGCCTGGCCCTCCTGGACCTCAGGGACCCCCTGGCATCGGCTACGAGGGACGCCAGGGGCCTCCTGGGCCCCCTGGACCTCCAGGGCCCCCGGGACCCCCATCCTTTCCTGGCCCTTACAGGCAGAGTAAGTCGGGTGGAGAGTGGGCCCTGGACTCCAGCCTCATCCAGGAAGGGCCACTGTTCCCACCTCTGGCTTCTCTCTTGTAGCTATCAGTGTTCCCGGCCCCCCAGGCCCACCTGGGCCCCCAGGACCGCCCGGATCCATGGGCACCTCCTCAGGGGTAAGCGCCACCCTGTTCCTGACCTGCCGGACCCTCACTGCCCAGCTGCCCTTCCCTTTGGAGGCATGTGGGTGGGTACCCCAGCGCCAAGAGCCCTGAGACGAGGTTTCCAAAGCAGAAGTGGGGGACCCAGGCGTGGCTGGGGTCTGAGATGGGCAGGGGAGGAGGACGAAGGAGGGGCGTTGAGAAGGTCCCTGAGGGCGGGTCTGCTGTGCAGAGGCTGCAGTGGCCCAGGCACTCGGGGGCTGAGGTCTCCCCGTGGCGCTCATGGGGCCAGTCTGGCAAGGAGACGGCCACGTAGGTCTTCAGACTGTCGCAGCCCCCAACCCTCCCCATGAGCCCAGAGGCCCCCTGTGCACAGGGGACCCCATTGGGCCGGGCTTCCAGCAGGTGAGGGTCTGGGCCACATACCAGACGCTGCTGGACCAGGTGCCCGACGTGCCAGAGGGCTGGCTCATCTACGTGGCCGACAGAGAGGAGCTGTACGTCCGGGTCCGAAACGGGTTCCGGAAGGTTCTGGTGAGTTCTGAACAGGGCGATCCCTGCACACAGTGGGGGGACTTCCCACTTTGCTTTTGGGGCGAAGGGTACACAGAAGACGGGAGGCAGAGGACCTGCGTTGCAGGGGCCCCCGGCGCCTGGCGAGCGGCAGGGACCAGTCGGGCGGGGCCCGTGGACATGCTGCCAGCCATCCTCCATCCTCACCCGCTTCCCTCCACTTCTCTCTTTTATTAGAAGCTGCTCTATGGCAGTTTTAGGTTCACAGAGAAGTGACTCTGTTTTTAAACTAACAGATATGCTTATTGTGTGCCGGGCACCGGGTGGGGGGCACTGGGACGCAGCCATGCCGGCCTTCCCTGGTGTGGGGGGCGGCCAGGGCGAGTGGCGCTGGCTGGGTCAGAGGTCCCGGGGTGACCCCCTGTTTTCTTCCAGCTGGAGGCCCGCACGCCCCTTCCCCGCGGGATGGTAAGGAGCGTCCCTTCTTCCCACGACCATCTCGGGGGAACCGGTGGGCAGGGGTGCAGCCGGGGAAGGGGGTGCAGACCGTGCTCGTCACCCTCCCCAGGCGAGGGGCTCCTCGGAGTCCTTGTCTGTCTGCCCTTGTCCAGAGGGCTGGGCACGGGGACAGACCCTTCAGGCTGTGGGGGGAGGAGGAAGGAGGGGGGCAGGCGGGAGGGGGCCCAGGATACTCCAGTCTCCCTAAGTAGGGGTCACATCCCCCAGGCGGTGGCTCCTCTGAGTAGAGGTCATGGCCTCTCAGACGGCTCAAGAGCGGGGCTCCGTGCTAGGTCTCGGGGGTCCGGGTTCAGTGTGGGCTGGTCTGCCCCGACGCCAGGCTCGGGGAGTCCCTTCTCTCACGCAGCACCTAGTCCCAGGTGCTGTTCTAGGCGTGGAGACAGCTGTGCCTGAAACAGGCAAAGCCCCCGCCCCGCGGAGGTGACATCGTGTTGGGGAGACGGGCAGTAAGGGCAGTAGGTGACTAGGCAATAACATATAATTATATAAATATAAACATTTCAGATAGATACATGAATTCATTCTATAACTTATGATTGCATTAGACGTACTACCAGGTGGTAGGTACCAGGTACCAGGTATTCAGGTAACGGGTGTCCGAAGGTGCTGGCTGCTGTGGGAAAGGGATGGAATTGGGAAGTGGGTGGGGCATAGGGGCTGGCGTTTGGAGGTCGAGGTCACCGTTGGAGGTAGGGACCGGGCAGGGGCTTAAGGGCTGCTGGTACCACGGCTGCAACAGGGGGAGGTCAGGGAGAGGCGGTCGGCCCGAGGGTGCCCAGGGCCACAGGGAGGAGCTGGCTCCTGAGGGTGATGGACCCGGGGGCTTGAGCAGAGGGCCACCCAGCCCGACTGAGGTGTCACCAGGCCGGCTCTGGCCCGACACGCTGGGCGCCCCCGGGTCCAGCTCGCCACCTCCAGTCCGGCGTCGCCGGCCCAAGAGCACAGCCGGGTGCAGAGGAAGGGCGTGCAGGGCCGGGTAGCGGGACCCGCGGGTGCAGGAGGCCCGGCCCCACGGCGCTGTCTGCCTCTCCGCCTGCAGGACAACGAGGTGGCCGCTTTGCAGCCCCCCGTGGTGCAGCTGCACGAGGGCAACCCGTACCCCCGCCGGGAGCCCCCGCACCCCACAGCGCGGTCCTGGCGGGCCGACGACATCCTGGCCAGCGCCCCGCGCTTGACACACACCCAGCCCTACCCTGGGGCCCCGCACCCCGGCGCCTACGCGCACCACCGGCTTGCAACCCCCACGGCCTCACCCGCCCACACTCACCACGACTTCCAGCCGGTGGTGAGTGACCACCCCGGGAGGCGCTGGCGGTGGAGAATCTGGAGCCCAGAGCAGCCGGGGAGGGGGCTGGGGCTGGGGCTGGGGCTGGGGCTGGGACCCGCCCTCCCCTCCCCCCCTCCCCTCCCCCCCTCCCCGCCGCTGCCCCGGGGTTCACCCTGCTTGCACCCCAGAGACCCACCGGGGTCGGCTGGGGTTGGGGGGGCCGCGAAGACCCGGGACACCAGGGCTGACACGCGGCTCCACCCGCAGCTGCACCTGGTCGCGCTCAACAGCCCGCAGTCGGGAGGCCTGCGCGGCATCCGCGGCGCCGACTTCCAGTGCTTCCAGCAGGCGCGCGCCGCGGGGCTGGCGGGCACCTTCCGCGCCTTCCTGTCCTCGCGGCTGCAGGACCTCTACAGCATCGTGCGTCGCGCAGACCGCGCCACCCTGCCCATCGTCAACCTCAGAGTGCGTGCGCGCCCCAACCTGGGCCGGGCCCGGGGGTCGGGTGGGCGCCGGGCAGGTCTCGCCCCTGAGGACCACGGGCACCCCATGGAGGCCCCACGTGGCCCCGACCCCTGCCCCCGCCTGCCAGGCGCGCTGGCGCATCACCAGCTTCCGGAGGGGGCTGGTCCCTCGGGCCCTCAGCACTCGGGTGTCAGTCCAGGGCTGGGCGTCCCTGCACTGGTGCTCTCCACGGGGACGTGTTCCGTGGCTCCTTCCGCGAACGGAACCACGTGCTCTCTGGATGCGCCGAGCGCCCGTGTTCCCTGGGACCAAAGGCGCTGGACTCGCTCTGGCCCAGGGTCCAGGGCTGGGGGCGGGTGCCCCGCGTTCCTGGGAGAGGGCGGGAGGCCCCTTGGGCGGGCGTGGGCCTCTTGTCCCTCTGGCAGGAGCTAACCAGAGACGGGATGACCCCGCTTCCCTCCGCAGGATGAGGTGCTGTCTCCCAGCTGGGAGGCCTTGTTCTCGGGCTCCGAGGGCCAGCTGAAGCCCGGTGCCCGCATCTTCTCTTTCGACGGCAGGGACGTCCTACAGCACCCCGCCTGGTAGGTTCGCTGTGTGGGCGCAGCAGCTCGCGGCCTCTCTGGATGCAAGAGCCCTGAGCAAAGAGGCGACGCTCCTGGCTTTGAGCCTCCAGGCTGACCCAATCCTGGAACACGCTCGCGGCTTAAAACTCCCCAAACCCAAAAGCACAGGAGGAAGAGTAGAGCGTCGTTTGCGGTGTTACCTGAAACACCCTCACCTGGCCTGCTTCCCCGGGCAACTGCCCCCAACTTCCTGCTGGGGAGACAAGCTCCAGCCCCCCCATCTGTCACATAAGCATCACAGCGAGTTACTTCTATAAATTCCTCAACGTGGAGCCTCTGGGTCGGAGGATACGCGTGCCTACCTGACACGCTGGCAGAAGTCGCTAGCTTGCCCTCAGGTCGGCTTCACGCCCATCGTGCCCCTGCTTGCAGGTGTGAGGCCCCTGTTCCCCAACACTCGGGGGCTCAGGGGCTCAGACGAGCCCGCGTCCCTGCCCTCACCGAGGAGCACCGCCCAGGGCCGTGCTCCGGCCCGTGGGAGCCTCGGGTAGGGCTGTGGGCTCCAGGCCTGCCTCGTTCCCAGCGAGGAGGCCACACCGACACGGGCCCTCGAAGCCAGGCCCACCCAGGCCCCGCAGGGTCAGCCCTCGAGGTCACCGGGCGCTGCTGGCCAGGCTGTGCCCCCAAAAGCAGCAGCAGGACGGGGTGTGATCCGGGAGGCCGAGCGCCCAGGACGAGGTTGGCCTGACTCCCGGCCACCCGAGTCCCTGCCCTCCCAGCGGCCCCCGCATCCCGCCAAACCTCCGCCTTTGGGAGACGCCCTGTCCTGCCTGGTGTGGCCTCCAGCGTGGGGCGGGGGTGGCCCCCGGTGAGACTGACGGCTGCTGCCTCTTGCAGGCCCCAGAAGAGCTTGTGGCACGGCTCGGACCCCAGCGGGCGCCGGCTGACGGAGAGCTACTGCGAGACGTGGCGGACTGAGGCCAGGGCGGCCACGGGCCAGGCCTCCTCGCTGCTGGCGGGCCGGCTGCTGGAGCAGAGAGCAGCAAGCTGCCACAGCGCCTTCATCGTCCTCTGCATCGAGAACAGCTTCACGGCCTCCTCCTCCAAGTAGGGCCTCTGCTGGCGCCACGGACAGCTGGACGCACAGACAGAGGGCCGGAGAAGAGCCAGGTGGCAGGCAGGGGGGCGGACACGCCCCGGCCCGCGCGGGGAGCCTCTGCTGGCGCCCAGGGCGGGGACCTGGCTGGGACACTTTCCTGTATGGTTCACGTTTCATGTAATCCTCCAGAAATAAAAAGAAGCCAAAGAGTGTATTTTTTAAAAAGTTTACGACAGCCTGGTGCCCAGACACTCCCCCACCCGCCTCTCCCCCAGAGCCTCGGTGCCTGTGCTGCCCTCCTGGCCCAAATCAGACCAGGGGGTGGACCCGGCCCATTTAGGCAAGAGGAGAGGCCTCCCGGGTGCCGAGTGGGGCCCCCAACCGCCCGGGCAGGTGCTGGTGGCTCTGTTTCCTGCCCAGAAAGGCTTGTGGCGCCAACGCCAGGCCTGTCTGCAGGGCAGCCGCGACGAGGCGCTGGGGCCTCCCTCCTGCCCTCTCTCGAGCTGGCCGGCCCACTCTTGGGCCACGCGCGGTGCCAGGGGAGACCACCTCCTCTCAGCCTCTGGCAGCAACTCCCCTGGGTGCAAGGTTCCAAGCTCAAACCCCCCCCCCCCCCGCACACCCCCGGGGCTCCTGGTGCTGCTGTGTGTGGCCAGTCCCACCACGTGGGCCCGTCTGCGGTCCTCTCTGTCCCACTCTGGCTTCCCGTGTCCCCTGAGGTCCCACCGGCACAGAGCCTGGCCCGGCCCGGACTGTACTGGGAGAGCTTTTTGGGGTCCATAAACCAGCACCGGGTCTCTGGGCCCAGACCTCACACCGGGCACTCCTTCCCTGACTCCAATGCCTGACCAGCTCTGCCCAGCAGCATGTCTGGGGACCCAACTGGGCCCAGACCCAGGCTGCCTCCTCCTGAGCTTGGCACCAAGGCCCTGGGTTCACCTTTGCAGGACAGAGAGGCAGAAGCCCTCGGAGGCAGAAGGCCACACGTGCCCCCCGCCAGGACAGAGCCCACAGGCTGCCCAGCTGAGCCCCGGGATGGGCGAGGCCGCATGGAGGGGCTGGGCCGGCCCAGGACAGGGCTGGGCCGTGTTCACAGGCGGGCCACGCGTGCTTGGGCCCTGCTCGCCACTGTCTGTAACAGCACGTCTTGGGGAAAACCCAGGTCATTGCCCTCCTTGTGGGAGGAGTGAAGGGGACATTTGCGGGTGCGCGCGGGCATCTCCAGGGGAGCTGGCGGGGTGGCCCAGAGCCCAGCTGCCCCAGGGTCTGCTGTCCAGGCGCTGTGACTGTAAACCGCAGGGGCTGCCCCAGGGTCTGCTGTCCAGGCGCTGTGACTGTAAACCGCAGGGGCTGGTCCTGTGAATTGTGTCTGTGGTTTCCAAACAGGCGCCAAATAAAAATGACCATTTACACTGACACGTGGTTTGCAAGCAGCTTTCACTGTTATGAGTCCTCGGGAGTCTCTGTCCTGGACGGCCCAGCTGGCCAATCCTGCTAAAGGAGCACAGGTGTGCACAGGTATACGCGGCAGATGTATACGGATACACACAGGTGTGCACAGGACACAGGTGTGCAGATGTACATGGATGCACACGAACACACATGGGTTCCCAGACGCATGGTCGTCCTCCAGTACCCGTGGGGGGTTGGTTCCAGGACCCCCTCAGATACCAAACCTGTGGGTGTTCAGGACCCTTGCATACAACCTATGCACATCCTCCTGTAAGCTTTAATTTCTCTCAGGTTCCTTATCATACCTAACACAAGAAAAACGCTATAAAAACAGTAGTAAATACAATGTAAATTCCATGGAAATAGTGGCTGGCACAGGGCCAATTCAAGTTTTGCTTTTTGAAACTTTCTGGAATTTAGGAAAAAATATTTTCAACCCACAGTTGGTTGAATCCTCAGATGTGGAATGCCCGGATGTGGAGGGCCACCATGGGCGTGCACTGGTGTACATGGATATACACACGTGTGCAGATACACACATCTGTGCACGGGTGTACATGGATAAACGCAGAGGCACACAGATGTGAGTGGATATACATGGGTGTGAGATACACGTGGGTGCACATAGATGTACACGGATGTGAGATACAGGTACACATGGATGTACACAGCTGTCCATGGATGCCACAGGCGCCCCACGCCTTTCTTCTCTCTCAGGGTCTCCCTGGCAGTGGCCAGCAGCCTCACAAGCTCTTCGGAGCCGGGTAGGTGGTCCGGTCCCGGCCCCCGTGCCCCCCACAGCTGTGGTCTGAGCCTGAGGGGCCGTGCACACTGCACAGAGCAGGGGCTCAGTGGTGCCCCAGGAGCTCGGGACCAGGGATGGCAGAGGCTGAGCGGGGGGACCAGCGCCTGTGCGGAGGCTGCAGGGGGAGCGGGCGGAGGCGGGAGACCAGGGCGCTGGGTCGTGCTCACGGCGGGCACAGAGCAGAGCCCTGCCTCCTGGGTCAGTAGCCAGAGGCGAGCCTCCTCCACCCACCAAGCCCCGCCAGCTCCCTGAGCATGGAGGGGGTGCTGCCCCTTCCCAGCAGTGCCCTGGGGTCGGCTGTGGTGTCTTGTGCGGAGACGCCTGGGGACCATCTGACCTATCTGACCCCCACCAACGGCCGTGAGTTGAGTCAAGCTGCGTGTACAGCCTCTTCCTTGACCCCCAGGGTGCCCCGAGACGCCCTGCTCACCCAACCTGACCTCGGGGGTCCCAGGGGGCAGCCAGCTCAGCCCCTCCTCCACCAGGCGTCCTGCTCTGAACTCGCAGCTGCGGCCTTTCCCGGAGACCCTGGGTGAGGGCCGGAGGCCACGGGAGGGGCCGGGTTCAGCTCAGGACGGGGTTGGGTCCTCACCTGCTGGGCGGCAGGGCTGGGACCCTCTCGACCGGATGGATGCGTGGAGTCAGGGGTCCCCTCACTCGGGCTGTGCGTCTGCTTCACGTGCCTGGGGCCAAGTGGACGGTGTCACGTGTCAGAGGAAGCACGACCGGCTCTCGGGCCCGGTGGCAGTGCCCGGGTGACGTGGGCGAGTCCCCCGGGGGCTGGCGCGTGAGCGGCCCCCACCACCGGGAGCGGGTCAGCATCCACCCAGCTCCGGAGCGCAGGGCAGAGAGGACCTGGGGTGAAGCCCAGAGCGGAGGAGCCGGTGCTCCCGGGCTTCCACCCGACGGAACCGCCACCCCCAGCGCCCCGCTTCTCCCCCAGAAACAAGCCAGAACAGGGTCCTCATTTTTGTCGGGTTTTTTTCAAAAAAAAAGGAACACAGCATCGTTTACACGAAAGTACCTGGACACCTGCAGACGTCACAGTCCAGCCGCAGGCTCAGGAACACGGCCCCACCCCAGGGCCCGGGTCACCCCGTGGGCACCGGTCCCCTGGGCTTGCGTCTGGGACCACCTTGCCATTTCTCCGGGACAAGGCGGTGAAAGCAGGGAGGTCTGGCGTGCACGTGGGCCCCCTGCACCGGCCACGTGTAGGCAGGGACAGCAGAGCAGCCCCCAATGGCCGGGGGGCATCCCCGGCAGGCCGCGGGTCACGGCCAGGGCGGGAAGCAGGGCTGAGGAGTGCCCCGCTCGGGGTGAGCCGAGGACCCCTTGTGGAGGCTGGAGGCCCCCGAGGCTTGGGTCTCAGGGACAGGGCACCGGGGGCCCGTCAGTCACCAGTGCCACCATCTGACGATGTGGACGATGCCGGAAACCTGGCTGCCGACACCCAGAAGACAGGCAGCTGCTGGGAACGTGTCAGCTCTGAGGTCAAGGCCCAGGCCCGCTGCGGCTGGTGTCAGGAACCTGGCCGCCCACCGGCCAGGAGAGCAGGTCGGGCGGGGTCAGGCCTTGGCCTCGGGCTGCTGCCTCTGCTCCCCCACGGCTCGCACGCCGTCCTCTGGGGCGGGCCCGTCCTGCGCGGCCGGCTCCCGCATCGGACTCATCAGCTCCTGGGCCGGCGGCGGGGGCTGGCGGCGGCCCTGTCGGAAGTGGCGCAGGCCCGTCAGCAAGGCCGCAAGGACATAGGCGACAAACAGCACCAGGAAGTACACAAAGTAGACGAGGAACTGGAACAGAGAGGGTGCAGGTGAGCGGGCGGGGCACCCAGGGGTCGCGGAGGCCAGAGCAGGGCCCAGCCTCCACCCACCCAGCGGAGCCTCCGCCGTCTGCCCCGTAGCACTTTGATCACCTTGTGTGACAGCAAATGTGCACTTGGCTCTGGGGCCAAGTCCTCACGGAGGACGCCTGTGCGGGCAGAGGCTGGTGGAGGAGAACAGGCCGCCCAGGTCTCCCGGCCCCCGCAGCCCCCGCGGCCCCAGGGAAGTGCAGCCCTGCACCGCAGGGCCAGTGAAGCTGCAGAGCGGTGATGCCCAGCACACGGGCAACTCCCCCCGATTCTCAGACCGCAGCGGGCAGGGGGGCCAGGGTGGTCTCCTTCGCGTGTGGGCCAGACGAGTGTGAGTCCCGCCCACGGCCCCGGAGCTCAGCTGCCCCGAGTGGCCTCCCCGAGAACCCCTCAGCACTGCGTGCTCAGCCCTTCTGGGAAAGCTCATTTTCAGGAGCAAAACCAGGAAATGAAACGTCGGGGACTTGGCTTCCGGGAAGATGGAGCTGGCGTGACTTGCCTGTTCCTCGCAAGTACGATTAGAACCCTGGACACTGCACAGACAACGCACAGAAGGTGACTCTGAAGAGTGGATGGGGGCAGACTAGCTGGGGCCTTGGAATCCAAGGCGCACCACGGCAATGTGTTCCCTGGGCTTCTTTTCTTTCTGCTGCAAGTATTTTTAAAGGAACCAAAGAAGCCCACAAACCAGAAATACCAGGAAACACAGGAAAAAACACTCAACAAAATCGGCTCCGCCCAGCAGGACAGGACACTGATGAGTGGGAGCCCCGCTCCTCCAGCCAGACCCCACCCTCGTGACCCAGGCTGTACACCCCCCACCCCCGTCAGGTGGTGTTGGTCAGGGCCCAGTGGGAAGCTGGAATGTTCACCCCCATAGGGACCACATGCAATGCCTGGACTTTCACTCCCCCCAGGTGGTGCTCCCCCTCCCTGAAGAGTCAGGACTTTCACCCCACCCAGCCACAGTGAGAACGCTCCTCCCCCACCAGTGTCACTGGAGGCCACGTGGGGAGCAGTAATGAGGCAACCATGGCCCTCCTGACCACTGCAGGCCATGTGGGGAGCTGGCACTCCCTTCCTTGCCCAGCAGTAAGGAGAAGCCCCACCCCACCCCTCAGCGTGAGGAGGGCTGAGCGGGGAGCCTAGACTTCCACCCCACGTGGCTATAACGAGGTGCATGCCCCTAGTCCTCCGCTAGGCTGGTGTCAGGAGAAGCTAGCTAAAACAGAAGGAGTAAATGAGAGCCAGAGTCTCAAAATATTATAGCCAAAATGTACAGGTTTCATTAAAAAAAAATCACTCAGCACACTTACAACCACACAGATCTCTAAATGAATGAGATACAGTCAGCAGACACCCACACCAAGACGACAGAGATGTTACAGTTATCTGAGAAGGATCTTAAAGTGGTCATCGTAAAAATGCTTCAACAAGCAACAACAAACATGCTTGAGACAAACGAAAAAGTCTCAGAAAAGAAATAGAAGAGATAAAGGAGAAAAGTTACAATTGAAAAATATAATCACCAAAATAAATACTCAGCAAATGGTCTCAACAACAGAATGGAGGGCACAGAGAAAAGAATCAGTGAACTGGAAGATGGAACAATAGAAATCACCAAATCTGAACAACAAAGAGAAAACAGATGGGGAAGAAAAGCAGAGCCTCATTCTCCAGGGGACAAAATGTAACACTGTGTCATGGGTGTAAAATAAGAAGAAAGAAAAAGAATGGGGCTGAAAAAGTACTTGAGGAAATAATGACTGGGAAAACTTCCCAAGTTTGGCAAGGGACATAAACCTATGGATTCAAGAAGCTGAGAGAACCCCAAACAAGACAACACCCCCAAATCAGACCAACACACACCATATTCAAATTTTTGAAAGCTAAAGACAAAGAAAAAGGAAAAATCTTGAAAGCAGCCAGAAAAAAAAAAATGACACCTTAAGGGAAAAATAATTAGAACAACAGTGGCTTTTTCATCAGAAACCAGGAAGGCCACAAGGATATGGCAAATTTTTCTCATACTGAAAAATTCAGGAATGAAAAATAAATCAAGACATTCTCAGATAAAGAAAAACTAAAAGAACAATTTGTCACTGGCAGACCTGCCTTAAAAGAATGCTTAAAGGAGGTTCTCTGAACAGAAAGTAAATGATAAGAAACTTGGAACATCAAGAAGGAGAAAGAACACAGCAATCGAAATTGTGGGTAAATAGACTTTCCTTCTCTTCAGTTTCCTAAATGTTTGACAGCTGGAGCAAAACTTATTATCCTATCTTAGGTGGCTCTAATGGTATACAGAAGAAATAAGTAAGACACTTGTACTTAAGCAGTAGAGAGAGAAGTGACCTAAAGGAGGTGAGATTTCAATACTTCACTACAACTGGCCATTTAATACACAAAGCAACCATCAAAAAAGTTACCATGAGAGATACACTCAAAAATACAACAGATAAACCAGAATGAAATTCTGAAGAATCTGTAAATAATCTATGAGAAGGCACAAAAAAAGAAAACAGAAACAAAAGGCGGAGAGAATAAAAAGAAAACAAAAACTGAAATGGCAGACATAAGGACTAATACATCAACAATTACACTAAACATAAAAGGTCTAAATAAACCAATTACAGACAGATATTGGCAGAGTGGATTAAAAAAACATGACGACAACCATATGCTATCTACAAGAAACTCAGGTATAACAATATAGTCAAGTTAAAAGTAAAAGGATGGAAGATAATATGTCATGTAAACATTAACCAAAGGAAAGCAGAATGGCTATATTAATATCAGGTAAAGTAGACTTCAGAGAAAAGAAAATGACCACAGGCAGAGAAGAACATTATATAATGATAAAAGGCTCAATCCAGCAAGACATCCAGTGTATGTGTATGCAAGAGAGCCGCAAAAACGTGAAGCAAAAACACGACAGAATTGAAAGGAGAAATAGACAAAGTCACTATTATAAATGGAAACCTCAACACCCCTTCTCAACAACAGGCCAGACAAAAAAATCCATAAGCATAGAGAAGAAAGCAATACCACCATCGACTATAGGACCTTATTGATATTTATGGAACACTCCACCCCAAAACAGCAGAATTCACATTCTTTTCAAGCGTACATGGAGCTTATAACAAGATAGACCATGTCCTGGCCCCCAAAACAAACCTCAACAAATTATAAGAATTGAAATAATACAGATTGTGTTCTCTGATCACCATAGAACATAATCAAAATAGAAACCAATAACAGAAAGATAACAGGAAAATATCAAAACACTTGGAAAATAAACAACACATTTTGAAATAATCATAGGTCAACCAGAAAGTATGAAAGGAGATAGAAATACATAGAAATGAATGAGAAAGAAAATACAACATATCAAAATCTGTGGGGTGTAGCTAAAGCAGGCTGAGAAGGAAATGTATAGCAATAGATGGAAATATTAGAAAAGAAGAATTCTCATACGATTTATCTAAGCTCCCATCCAAAGAACCTAGAGAAAGATGAGCAAAATAAATCCAAAGCAAGTAGAAAGAAGGAAATAATGACAAAAGTTCTAGCCAGTAACAGTAAGGCAAGAAAAACAGATAAAAAACACTAAAAAAAAAAGACCTCCGAGAACTAATAAGTGACCTCAGCAAGACTATACAAGGTTAACTCACAAATATCAGTGTATTTCTTACACAGGCAGACCTCAGAGATATTGTTCAGTTCCGAACCACCGCAATAAAGTAAATATTGCAATAAAGCAAGTCACACAAATTTTTTGGTTTCCCAGTGCATATAATAATTATGTTTATGCTATACTATAGTCTATTAAGTGTGCAATAGCATTATGTCTAAAAACAACAGTGTGCATACCTTAATAAAAATACTTTACTGCTAAAAAATGCTAACTGTCATCTGACAATGCAGGGTTGCCACAAACCTTCAACTTGTAAAAAAGTCAATATCTGTGAAGCACAATAAAGTGAAGTACAATAAAATGAGGTCTGCCTGTACTAGCAGTGAACACCTGGACTCTGTTATGAACTGAACCGTATCCCTCCAAAATTCATTTGTTGAAGCAACTGAACCGTATCCCTCCAAAATTCATTTGTTGAAGCCCTAAGCCCCAGTGTGACTGTATTTAGAGATGGGGCCTTTCAGGAATGATTAAGGTTAAATGAGGTCATGAGGGTGGGACCCTAATCCAGTAGAACTCCTTATAAGAGAGACACACCAGGAGTGCACACGCACCGAGGAAAGACCACATGGGGACACAAGGAGAAGACGGCCGTCTGCATGCTGAGGAGAGAGGCCTCAGGAGAAACCAAACCTGCTGACACCTTGATCTCAGACTTCCAGCCTCCAGACTGTTAGAGAAAAAATTTCTGCTGCATAAACTACCCAGTCTGTGATATTTTGTTATGGCAGCCCTAGAAGATTAATGCAGACACCAAAATTATAAATACAGTATCATTTACAATTGCTCAAAAAAAAATGAAATTCTTAGGAATAAATCTAACAAAACATGCACAGCACTACAGTACTTGCATGTTGAAAACTACAAAATGCTGAAAGAAATCAAAGTTCTAAGTAAATGGAGAGACATACCATGTTCACAGGTTGGAAGAGTCAACATAGTAGAAGATGTCAGTTCTCCCAATATTGATAAACAGGCTTAATGCAATTCCTAGCAAAAGCCCAGCGAACATTTTTGTAGATATACACATGATTACTCTAAAATTTATAGGGAAGGGCAAAGAAACTATAATACCTAAAATAATTTTTTTTTTAATTTCAAAGTTGGAGGAATCGGTGTACCAAATTTCAAAAACTTACCACCTAGCTACACAAGCAGGACAGTGTGGTGATGGAGGGAGGGTAGGCACATAGCTCAACAGAACAGACAGAGAGCCCAGAAACAGACTCATGCAGTGGTGGAAAGCAGTGCAGTCTTTTCAACAAATGGTGCTAGAGCAACCAGACATCCACAGACAAAGGAATGAAATGTTGTAAGCTTCACACCTTACACAAAAATTAACTCAAAACAGGTCACAGACTTAGATGTTGGGGAAAATCTTTGGGACCCAGGGCCAAAGAGTTATTATATGTGACACCAAAACTAAGATCCACAAAAGGACAAATGAATAAATCAGATCTCATCAAAATTAAAAACTTAAGTTGCAAACAACCCTATTAAGAAGATGAGATGGTGAGCTACGAGCAGGGAGAAGCCTTTGCAGAGCACACATCCAACAAAGGACTACTACCTAGAATACACAGACATTCTCAAAACTCAAGTGAAAAAACAAAGAAGCCAATTAGGAAATGGGCAGAAAAGTGAAGAAACACTTCACCAAAGAGGATGTACAGATGGCAGCTGCACGTGGGGAGAAGAGCGTCACAGCCACCAGGGAAAACGCAAATGGAACCACAGGGACCACCAGCCCTCCACACGGCTCGGAATGGCCGAACAGAAACGGTGGCCACACTGAACGCTGATGAGAACGTGGGGAACCCGGATCCCTCAGGCAGGCCAGTGGGAAGGTAAAATGGTGCAGCGACCGTGGAAAACAGTCTGGCAGCCACCACGTGACTCCACAACTGTACTTCAGGGCATTTATCCAGAGAAATGGAAATCTGGGTTCATACAAAAAGCTATAAACAAATGTTTAGAGCAGCCCCCAACCGGATAAAGCCGGATAAAGCCAGGGCTCTTGGCGGTGAGTGGGTAAATGAGCTGTGGTCCAGCCACCACGGAGCCCCATGTAGCAAAGGACCGGAGTGAAGTAGCCACGCATCTCCAGGACTTGGGCTGAGTGGGGAAGGCAATCCCGACTCACAGCTGCAGGGTCCCACTCTCGCGATGACGACGCTATAGAAATGGGGGGCAGACCGTGGTGGCCAGGGGTCGGGGAGGAGGCAGGGTGGGGGCCCGGCGTGGCCGCAGGGGGCAGGGAGGGATACTCCCGTCTCGACTGTGCGCGGTCCGTATCCCGAGAGTGCCCGCACCGCAGAACTGCAGGACGTGACCGGTGGGGAGGCTGGGCCCGCACCAGGTACGTGGGTCTTTGCATCACCTGTTACCCCACAGGTGAGTGTGTGGTGACCCAGAAGTAGAGTTCAACTTAAAAGACCAGCCAGCCCAGGCCAGCTCCCTGCCTGCTCCGTGCTGGTTCCCACCACCGGTTCTGCCCCACTCTCGCTACCCGGGACGGAGGGAGGGGGCACCCGGAACACCATGTGCAGGGAAGGTGAGTAGGACGAGCCGGGCCGACTTTCCTTCTGGACGCCACCAGGATTTCTAGCTACCAACCAACCTCTAGAGTTACCTTTTAACCAGGAAATTAATCCAGCAGGAGAAAAATCAATATATTGCCAGCTCGATCCAGCGCGGCCAGAACCCGTCACGTGGAAGGGGCTGGGGCCAGGGCAGGCGAGGAAGGCCAGCCCCTGCCCCCCGCCTTGGGCACCCAGGGCTCCAGGGACGGAGAGGCTCCCCCAGGTGCTGGGGCCCCTCCCAGGCCAGCTGGACGGCTGCCAGGCAAGGCCCCATGGAAAGGCCAGGGGACAACATGCTCCCCTGCGAGGCCACCGCTCTGGGGGAGAGGCCTCCCCTGGAGGGTCCCCGGTGAAGGAGGCCCCAGCCCGCCACCTCTGGACGACAGGCCTTGTGCTCTCCGGACAACCCCTCCCGCCCACCCCGTAGGTGCAGCGGCACATGCACCTGTGGACCTGAGTCCAGCCTGGCCACCTGCTCAGCCACAGTCCCCAGTGTTCAGCCTGGGGTGGATGGGGCAGTGTCCCTGGAGGGCCCCACTGGTGACCAAGGGCCAAGACCTGCCTGCCCATGTGGACACGAAGGACCAGAGGCTCTGATGCCCTTCACCAAAATGGATGTCCAAACCCATCCAGAAAGCCAGTTTCTGAACAAGAGGGTCTCTCATGCCTGGGACTTCCTTCCTGGCCAGCTTTGGGGTCACCAAGGCACCTCGGACGGAGGGCTGGGACTTCCCCACGGAGCCGAACAAGCCCCAGGGAGGTCTGGGCTCCCAGCAGATGGCGGCTGTGTCCCACAGGCAGAGGGCGGGGCACGATCCCCGGGGGAGCCCGGTGACAATCCCTCCCACGGGACCATCCTCTGGCTAATTCCAGCTCACTCAAGACTGGTCCTGCCCTGGGTGAGGCCACTGGGAGTCACATGCCCGAGTGGTCCCCAGTCTCACAGCGAAGAAGAATTCTCAAGTTCTTCTTGGAAGACCGAGGACCCGCCTAGGACTGGATGGAGGAAGGGGACGGGAAAGGGGCCAGCAGGCGCCAACGTCAACCCCACGAGCTCCACTCTCTGCTGCCCTCCGCAGGGAGACAGACAGCTGTCACGTGAGCCAGGACCCATCACAGGCAGGGACCTGAACGAGGGCACAGGGAATGCTCCGCCACGCTTCTGTCCCTCCTGGAACCTCAGCCAGTGCAGGGGGCGCCCAGGGCCGGTGAGAGCGCCTCCAGAGCGACCTGCACCCAGGCCAGCCTTGGAGGCCCCAGAGGTCTCGCCACACTCAACCGCGCATGCCCACCGCACTGCCCAGACGCGGGCAGCACTTACAGCCCCAAACTCAGCCCTGGCGGGGAGCCGCACAGGCCGGACTGTGGCCCCTGCCACCTGGCCCTCTGACCCCTCCCTCCCTGCTCCCGCTCAGTCCAGGGGGTCTGGATGGAGACGCCCCACCCTCAGCGGGTCTGTGGTCTGGGTCCCGGGACAGGCAACACCACTGGCTGCGTGGCCACGAGGAGGCCTGGCCAGGACATGCCCCAGAGCCTTCCCTCCTCAAGGAAGTGAGCCCAAAACGGGGGCTCACCTGAGAGTGGACCGGGAGGCCCAGGCCCCGCTTGTCGGAGACAACGAGGGTGATGATGGTCTTGAGGACAGTGGCGAGGAACGTGTTGACTCCGAAGACAAGGGCGCGGAGCTCTTGAGAAAGAGAAGACGCGATCTGAAAACTTAACAGGGAAGCGGCGAGGTCAGACCCCGCTGGGGGCGAGGTGCACGCACAGGCGCAGACGGCCCAGGTGCGGGGCAGCGCTCCCGGGGCCACCGGGAACAGCCGCGAGGCATAGGCGAGACCCGCCCAGTGCCCAGGCTGCCCACCGCTCCGGGGCTGCGTCCTGACCTGGCACGTCCTCCTTCAACGACTCACAAAGTGAGTGCAAAACCAGGTGCAGAAGGCAACCTCGGGAGATGCTTGAAGTCTCCTGGTGACTCCAGGACAGAGTAAGTCATAATCGCTACAGGGTTCCCCAGGAAATCAGCCTCACGAGAGCCGGGCATTAACAGACGGGGCACTGCACGGACAGAGTACGAGGGAAATTCCGGGAGTAAAGTCCTTTGTCGTTAAATGATTCAGTAAATTATAGAAAGAACCGTAAAACAAATAAAGAAGGCAAGAGGAATTAACGCTCAGAGCCTGCGGTGCTCTGCAGAGAAATTAACATTTGAACGTACTTCCAATTAAAAGCCCCAAAGTGCCTTTAAAAAAAACAGAAAAAACTGATCAAGAAGTGTCAGTTCTGAAGAATAAATGAACAAAAATACCCAAGAAGCCTTTACAGAGAATGACCGAGGAGCTTCTGCTGGGGCTCAGGGGGAGGGGGCAGTACACGAAGTGCAAGGATAGCAGTCACGTGACAAACGGCGCACTAACTAAGAGAAGACAGCGGTGGATCAAAGGTCCCTGACGGCAGCTTAACTCCCGGGAAGCGGGCGCTGGGCCAGGTCCCGCAGGCGCGGGCAGAACGCCACACCACACACACAACTGATTCAGGTAGTGCTGCGCGAACTCCGAGAGTCGGATTAAAGCAAACGGTAACACGGCAACACATAACAAAAGGCCTCCCGTCACATGTGGTAGAGGTAAGCGCACTGCAGATAATCAGGAAAAAAGAAATCCCAGCAGAAAAAGAAGCCACGGGTATAAACTGGGCAGGACACCGGGGAAAGGCAACTGGCCCGCGGGCCGCCCTCCACCACCCGCAGGGGCTGTGTGCCTGCCTGGACAGCGTCTGCGACATCTCTGAAACCCCCTTCCAAAGCGCGTGCCCTCTGACCTGGCCGGTTCCCTTCCAGGACCCACCTGAGGCCATTATCAGAATTTGGGAAGAAAAATGTAGGTGAGGGGGGTGGCTCCCATGTTGTCTGTCACGGGAAGATATCGGAGACAGGGGCCTTATCGCCAGGAGGACCGACGACAATGCCCTCTGACATGGAGCCCCGTGGTTACGAGGGGCAGGGGTGCAGAGTGACCCCGGCTCGCTCCAGGAAGCCCAACACCCACGTCAGCCACAGGGCCTGGGGTCTGAGGGGGTCTGCTGTCTCCTTCACGCCTTTCTGCCTCACATTTGACCTTTTCTGCATCGTATCGGATCTTTTTGCCACGAACATCTATGGCTTTTACAATTAACAAGAACACATGAGACACTAAGTGGTCCTGGGAGAAGTGAGGGAAAGACACCCATGGCCCTGGCGCCTGTTCCGAAATGCTGACAGTGACGGTACAGGTGGGCCGTTTCCAGGCTGAGTGTCAGGAGGGGAGGACACAGCATCCAGTGGGCACGGGGTCCAGGCCACAGCCATGGCCACACGGGCAGGGGGGCATTAGGAGCAGAAATCCAGAGAGCAGGGCCAGGGGAGTCGGGGTGTCTGGGCAGCACTGACCCTGACGGGGAGGAAAGGAAGGACGCAGCCCAGGGCAGGAGAGGGACGCTGGGTGCCGGGCGCTCCTGTGAGACGGCTCAGGGGAATCAGGCCACCACACTGCGGGGCGACGGCTGCAGAGGGTCAGGAGTTCGAGGACACGCTCTGAGCTCAACACCAGGCAGGGACAGATCTCGCTGGGCGTGACCGGAGTGGACAGTCCAAGTGGGGAGGGAGGAGCCCCCAGGGAGATGGGGCTCGGAGGGGAGCTAGGGCCAAACAGCTGGGGACAACGACAGGCCGCCTGCCAGGTGCAGGAGGTGTAAGCATGTGTCCTGAGCATGTGTGCTGTGTGTGGCCTGAGGGCATGTGACGGTGTGAACACATACGGTGCGAGCACGTGTCTAGGGTGAACACATGGTGTGCGTGTGCAGCCTCGTGAGAGGTCCAGCTCAAAGGGTGTACGAGGGTGTCAGAAGCCAGCGAGATGCGGGCTGAGGAAGGTTCTGGAAGGCACGGGCGGTCGGCAGGCAGCTCCCGGGACGTCCCCGGGCCAGTGCTGGAGCATCCCCAGGAGTGTGAGGAACACAAGGGCGTCAGGGGAAGGGCTCCCCCGGGCAGAAGGCAAGCTAGGTCACCCAGTCACTCTTGGGCTGTGGGCCACCGTGCCCAGCAGCGGGAGTGGGAGGCGATGGGAATGACCCAGGATGGGACAGCAGGGCCAGGAGACTGGAAGAAAGGACTTCCCGAGGTCCGGTCCCTGTGGACACCATGGCTCAAGAGGGGAGCAAAGGGGATGCCCACATGGCTCCTTGCCCAGCCCTGCGATCCCGGTGGCCAGGACGAGGCATGCTGTGGACAAGCAGGGCCCTGGCTAAAGGCACCCAGGGCTCACGCGCCTCCTGATGTGAGTGACGTGCCAGCACACCTGCTCCACGCTGCCCGGCACATACCCCTGCTGCTACCCATGGAACCTTCTGGAAGGAGGCCTCTCGAGACACACAGCGCACGACCCTCCAGCTGCCCACCCTCGGCTGCAGTCTTTCGGGACTCTCCTGCCAGCAGTCCCACGTGGCCACCCCGCACCAGCCCGACTCACGTGGCGATGGGCACCAGGAACTGGTAGGAGCCACGGAAGAGCACGAAGGCCGAGTAGCACAGCCAGATGCTGCTGGTCCTGTACATGAGGAAGACCAGCCCGGCCTGCAGCACCGTCACCACCGCGATGATCAGCTCAGCCCACAGCGCCCACCGGATCTTCACGAAGCCGGCGGCGAAGGAGGTGATGGCACCTGGGGAGACAAGACGCGTCAGCGCCGTCCTCGGCCTCACGGGTCACCGCTGTCTGGGTGAGGCAGGCGGGGCGTACCGAGCAGAGTGGAGGCGGCGTCCGCCCCGCCGTTGTAGACCCTCGTGGTGTCCGTGGTGGGGTTGACCACGTTCCACAGGATGTGCACGTAGTAGACGATCAGGTAGTAGCCGGCGGAGTTGAAGACCCACCAGAGGGACCAGAGGCGCAGCTGCGGCAGCCGCGCGGTGCGACGCAGCTCGCGGAGCATGTGCGCGAGCACCGAGTCCCGCCAGGAGGCCGGCAGCCGGCCCAGCTTCCCACCCGTGGGCTGCCCTTGGCCCAGGTTCATCCGGTCCAGCTCGGAGGGCGAGGCCCCGGCACTCGCGGGCGCTCCGCGGTTGAAGAAGAGGCTGCGCTCGGGGCGCTTCAGGAAGAACGTGAGGACCAGACTGAAGGTGAGGAAAGCCAGCGAGATGTAGTTGAGCGTGGAGAAGGAGACCCTGCCCATCGTGACCAGCAGCTGGCCCAGCACGGAGCTGGTGAAGACGCCCAGCAGAACGGAGGCCCGCGAGTAGCCGGCCATGCGCTGGTAGCAGGCGGGGGGCACCAGCGAGAAGATGTAGGAGGAGTAGGCAATGCGGGCCGCCATGGTGATACTGAAGAAGAACTCCATGAACTGCATGTGCAGCACGGACGAGCCGAAGAGCAGCAGAAGCCACACGGACACGTAGCTCAGGCCCTGCAGCACAAGCACCGGCTTGTAGCGCAGGTAGTCGGTCAGCAGGAAGATGGGCACCAGCACTGCCAGGTAGGAGTAGGACAGCACGGGCGTGATCTCGTTGGTGACCTGCGGGACGGCAGGCGTGTGACCCCGAGCCCCGGGAGTGCCCGGCGCCCATCACGTCTACTGGGCTTGGCCGGGTGCCTGGGAGCCCCACCCGGACCCCACGCACCCCTTTAGCACGGCGCCCCACCAGGACTACGTGGGGAGCGCCGTCCTCCAAAAACGTGCAGCCCGTTAAGACTGTCCAGGGCAGCCAGGGAAATGGAGCAAAGCACAGCCCGACCCCCCGACCGTGCTCTACCCTGACCCCATCTCCCACGGACGTGCCTCTCAGACAGTAGCTCGGTGCTGACACATGCAGAGAGCTGGTAAGTACGCTGAAAATAATCAGTAACTACGTGCTAAGCCATGCTGATCCAGGCCTGTTTGTTTCTAACGAAATAAAAACATGATACGATTTCACCTTAAGTCTACCGATACAGAAAACAGAGCTGTGGCCAATCTACACTCATGCTGGCCGCCAAGGAAGGCCTTCAGTGGCCGGTCCCACAGGACTCCCGGCTCCACCAAGGGAGCTGCCTGCAGCCTCGGCCACTCAGCTCTCCACTCAAAGAGGGCTGGCCCAGTAGGACCCTCCCTGCTAGGCACACAGGGCAGAGGCCAGAGCCACAGACCCACTTGGGATGACAGCCAGCTGTGCCCCTGGCCGCCCAGGAAGGGCCATCCTGGACCCACCTGGGCCCAGCCCCCAGCAAGAGCCCCAGCTCACGAGACGCCCGGGTCCCTGGCCTTGGCCCCTTCCTGGGGGATGGACACGGGAGGCACCCTGTGCTCAGAGCCTCTCCTGAGGCCCCAGGTGGGTTTTCAGCAGGTGGCCCCTCACAGGAGTTGCACCAGACCCCATCTGACACCTCCCAGGGGCTCCGACTGAGAGCCCCACCCAGGGATTCCACCTGACGCTGCCCAGGGCCCGGCCATGGCTCAGCTCAGCCAGGTGAGCAGCAGGTGAGCCTCGGGCCTTGCTGGGCTCTCAGAGCCTTTGGCCTCCCTTGGGTCCTACCTGACTCAGGGCGCTAACCTTGACTCAGGCCTGACCACCTGCTAACACCATGGGGCGATCCCTGCACCAGCCCAGGGTGCCCTCAGCCCCGCAAGGCCAGCAGGCACTGAGGCCCACTTCACAGACGCTGCCGAGGACCCGGGGCCGAGCCCAGGCCAGCACGTGGGGCCCAGCCAAGCCCACTGCTTAGCGGCCGGCTCACCTGCGAGTTTCTGCAGCCCTCGAACCTGTGCACCCAGGATGTGCCACCTGAGCAGCCAGCCCCAGGGCAGCGCTTCCCAGTGTGCCCAGGACCCCGGGCTGGCACGCACACCCCCAACCTCCAGGGCTCCCCTGCCCGGTGCCCTCCTGCACCACATGCCCACCAGAAGCCATGGCTGACCCCGAAGGCTGTGGTCCCCCGAACACCGAGCACTAACGCCCCAGGACAGTCCAAGACGGCATTGGTGCAAGTCCGTCCCCGGGGCAGCATGAGTAATCAGCACTGGTCCCAGAGGGGTCAGAGCTTGTTTACGGAAAATTCCTGGAACATCAAACCATCCCTCAGTTAGCTGACGAAACCTCTTGGCAGACGGCTTGCACAGCTGCAAGGGCCACGGGGTCAGAGCCGAGGGAGACCAGCTGGTCTTTCCCTCCCGCTGCCGCTGCCCACACTTCTCAGGCTGGGCAAGCACACAGGCCAGGTGAGAGGCTGACCTGTGTCACACCTGTGAAGCGCTGGGAGCACGGGCACCCACCAAATCCCTGGGGCAGCTGGCACGAGGACGGCCTCCTGCTGGCCTCGGTCCAGCATCGCTGGGCCACGTTCCCAACACCTCGATTTGGACGGGCCGGTCCAGGCTGATGGGCAGGACGTGGGAGCTGGGCCCAGGTCGCTTCAGGGCAGCAGCTGCTCTGAAGTCCGGAGGCCTGGCTGGGGCCCCACAGCAGCCAGGACCAGGATGGGGCGCCGGGGGCCCTGAGGACCGGCAGGACCAGGGGAGCAGGGCAGGGCCAGGCCAGGCCAGAGGGCACCTGAATTCCAAGAGGAGCAGCCCCTAGAGTCAACACCTGGCGGCACCCAGAGGGGCGCCGAGTCCTGCCTGATGGGGAGGGAGGACAGGACAGGGGCCGTCACAGAGGATCCCGCCAGCACAGCAGGGTCAGCCGTGGGCTTGGAAGGACTGCTGTGTGAAGCGCCCTTCACACAGCAGGGGTCATGATGTGAAGGGCAGGGGTCATCATGGAGGGGGTCGGGGCCTGACCCAACCCAGGCAGCTCAGATGCAGAGGAATCACAGGCCCAAAGGCGCAAAGCAAAGCTCAGCCCCTCCCGGAGGTGCTCCACGAACCGGGGGCGGCGGCACACGGGGAAACACTCAGCACAAACCGAAAGGAAAATCCGGCAGAGTTCAAAGGCGAAGCTGCGGCATAAACGGACACGGCACGCGGGGAGGCGGCCCGCGCAGACAGCAGAGGCCGCGCACGCGGGGAGGCGGCCAGCGCAGACAGGAGAAGCCGCTGCCCACAGCGGTGGAGCCCGCCAGGCACAGGAAGGCAGACGCCCGCAGGGAGCGGGAGACCGGCCGAGGCCTCGCTCCAGAGACAGCCAGGAACACGGGACAGCGGCAGACGTCGAGGAAATGCACACCCAGCAGCAAGCTCTCCCATCTATCAGATGGGCAGCAACTCAACAGCGCCTCGCGGGTGCTGGCCCGAGGAGCCGGCAGCAGCCTCACGCTGCAGGGGGTCACAGCAGGAGGCCACCAGCAGCAGCGTTTCCCCCAGGGACGAGCTGGAGACCCCGGAGACCCCTGGGGCAGGGGCAGGCAGGCCCTCTGTTTGAGGTTTGAGGCCCTGAATGCAAGCTGGGCAGCAGCAACCCGAATCTGTGTGGGAGGGCCACAGACCCACTGGGCTCTTCCCAGACGGGCCTCTGCCATCCTCTGGTCACGTCCAAGGCCTGGTGGGTGGCTTAATTTCTGCAACCTACTGTTTAATCAGTTACTGTGTGAGCTAAGAGGGCAGGTGGGGGGAGTTCATGACAGGTTTTCCTTCTTGTTATTTTCACGGAGCTTCCCACTCACTCCTACGTCATCTCCGCAGTGGAAGACAGCCCCTTGCAGAACAGAGTGGTGTCCAGGGAACTGGCCAATCAGTGAGCGAGGGATGTGCCAGGCCGGCTGCTCGAGGGAGGCGAGCCCCCACCCGGACTCACCTGGGAAGTGAGCCCTCTGGCTGCAGTGCTGGCCGTGCGGTCAGACGCAATCACACACACACGGCTTTGAGCCTGTGCACGCGGCCCGGGCACCCTGGTGTGTCCATTTTCCAAGAGGACTACTTTGAGGGAACAGGACTCATCTGCACGGCGACTCCATGTGACTTAATTCTGGGGTCGGTGAGGGGTTGGGGCCGAGCTCTGGGCCAGGGAGAGGCAGGGGCTCCCTGAAGAAATCAAGTGGGAAATCCAGGTGGGAGCCAACGGGGCCCAGCGACAGGGGGTGTGGAGGCCGGTGGCCACCCTGGAGGGGACAGACAGGGCTGGCGGGCCGGGGCCAGGTTCTGGGGTGGCGGACGGTCCTCAGGCAGGACGAGCAGGTGTGGTGACCACAGCCCTGACCGTGAGCTTCATCAACCAACGGCCTCTGAGCCCTTTTGATTTGTTTTATTTTATGGAGACAGAAACAGGGAGGGACACTGCCTGTTGCTGATCCTACTACACGTTTGACCCCAGAAACTCCCATCGGGTATAAGCTTATTAGTCAGGTTCCAACGAGATCCTTTGTCCTTGTTCTGAGCAAAAGGCAAATTCCTTCCATAATCCCTTTGGGCAAATAGGCCTCTGCTGGAAGCAAGGGCCCAGCGGGCGGGCGGGGGCCCCCTTGCGCTCTCCCCTCAGAGGCCCACGGCAGGCATGGACCCCTCTGCCGGACCCGCCATCCCTCTAACAGCGGGGACCTGGTAGCCGCCAGCGCCCGCAGCCCGAGCAGCCCCCGCACTCCGGCCCACCCCGCCCACACGCGCACCCACGTGCCTGCTTCTGCGTGAAGTTCTTGTCGGGGCCCAGGAGGTAAGGTGTGATGAAGCTCTCCCCGGGTCGCATCTGGGCCATGAAGCCGTAGAAACAGAGGCAGAACACCAGGCTCCACCAGGACTGCAGCTTGCGGCCCGGCCTGGGCTCCGCCGGCACCTGCTTCTCCACCTCCGGGCCGGAGAGGGCCATGCTGCCCAGGTCCCCGACGGCCCTGCAGGAGACTGAAGGGGACTCTGTACCTGGGAAGGAGAGCCAGAGTCAGGGCAGCTCAGCAGACAGCCCGCAGCCGTCTCCCACCCCCGGAAACTTGGCTGCAAAGGGCTCCTCCCCCTGTCATTCAATCGGGCTCAACCTCACAAGGTGGAGAGGCCACAGCCCCAGCCCCAGCCCCAGCCCCGAGCTCTAACCTGGAGCTTGTGAGGATCCAGGAGCCCGGCCCAGCCAGGCCGCACTGTCACCACTTCTGGGGGCTCCAGGGCTGCGGCTCCCACAGGGTGGCTGCCAACCACGTGGGGCCCATAAACGTTAAGTAATGAAAACTAAATGCAATTTAAGATCCAGTTCCCCGGGGACACTGGGCTCATCTCACGTGCTCACGGCACCGGCTGCGAGCGCTGGGCTGCGTGCACCTCCCCCGCAAGGTCTGACGGCCTGATCCTCACTGTGTCCCAGCCCCAGGCGTGTCCAAGTGCCACGCCCAGAGGAGAAGCAGTCGTGCCCGCGATGGCCCAGAGGACGTGGCAGGAGGAGGACCTGCCGGGCCAGGCACACACCAGACCACAGTCCAGGGTCGGGGATGGGGGCAGAGAACCCCCAGGGGCCACCGAGGGCAGAGTAAGACTTCACCCCAGCACCATGATTTCAACACAGGCCTGGCCCTTGCTCAGCAAGGGGAACTACGACAGTCAGAGCCCGGCTGTTCTTTACTCCTGTGTTTACTTCTGAGACCGAGGGAAAATGGGGGGCTGCTGTGGGACAGCAGTAAACCCCTGAAGAAGCTGCGGCTGGCGGGTTTGTTTGTGAAGCTACAATGAGGGGCAGGGTACGGGTGAGGGGGGCAACAGTGGCCCAGGAGTTACAGGGTCCTAGGTCCCAACGTTCTCAAGGTCCAAGCGAAACACCAGCTAGGATGGGGGCTGGAACCCGGCCCCTCCCCCGGCACCCCTCCGCCCAGGAGGTGTGGTCCCCCAAGAGCACACAGGCCAAATGGCTCCAGCAGAAAGACTCTGATGTTTGGGGCAGGGGGTGCACACACGGCCCCCCACTCCAGCCCCAGGAGTCCCCCAAGTTCACTCTCCCGCTCCCCGGTCACTGCCCCCGGGCGCCAGAGAAATGCACACCCTCCGCCAGACAGGCACCCAGCGAGGGGCGAGCAGCCGAGAATTTACGACGCCCGGGGTCCCCAGGAGCGCCCCCCCCGTCCCCCAGGGGTCCCTGTGCTCAAAGAGATGACACAGGCTTCCCTACCTGGCGTCCCCGAATCCCGGGGCGGAAGTCTCAGATACCAGAACCCCGCAAGCTCACCAGCTTCTTCTTTCTACTTCCTGGACTCCCATGGCTTCTGAAACCCCAAGGCGGTGCTTCTGAGACTGCAGTGAGAGCTTGTCACAAGTGTGTCTGAAGGTCTCAGACACACTCCAGGACTCTGCACCCTGACACGGCCCCCAGACACGCCCAAACAGGTGACCGAGCACGCAGGGAGCTGCTGCCTCGGGATTCCCAGCTGGTCACCGATAAGAGTTCCGCCTCCAGCATTTCAGGCCAACACCACAATCCCGCCTCCACCAACACGCAGATGGGCCCCTGGGCCCCGGCGCCCAGCCCTGAGGGTCCCAGGAGTCCTCCAGGGTCACAACACTGTGGTAGACCACCGCCACCCCCAGAAGCAAGGACATGCAAGGGTCCACACCCTGCAATGGCCAGGGAGCTGTGGGGGGGGGGGAGGTTTAGGGGTGGGGTGGGGGGGTTAGGGGTAGGGGGCAGTGTCTGCTGACACCCGGGGAGCAGGGCTGAAGGACGGGGTTTACATGGAGTCTCAGGGAGTGTCCCACGAGCTGCGCCCCCTTCCTCCCAGCCCCACCCCTACAATCTGGGGACACTGTGCTCAGTGCTGGAGTCCCTCACCTTCCTCCTGAGTTACAGGACAGCTGGAAGAAAGGAGGGGCCTCCCCCAGCCAGCAGGGAGAAACCCAGGCCTCCTCTGCTCTTGGATCACAGGAAGCAAAGGGCCAAGGGCTCACCTTGGGCTCACGTGCACACGGTCTCGCCTCTGGGCTGCAGCCCATTGGCTGGCGCGTCTCCCAGGCTGCACGGGGAGCCTTCTACCCGCTGTCTCCACAAACATCTGCTCAAGGAGCCCCTGAGCCTCAGGCCTGCCACCCAGCAGGGGTGGCTGAAGGCAGGCAGGCTTCTCACCGGGGCTGGGAAGGGCCATCACACGCGCCAGAAAGAGGGACTCAAACTACCTCTGTGCTTCTCACTCAGCCCGGGCGCCAGGGACCCGCTCTCCAAGGACGTGAGTGAAGATGCCACCCCGGACAAAGGCAGCTGCCTATCCTAGGAAACCTCTGCCGCCCCGTGGCGGCCCAGTGACCCCTGGAGCCAGCCTCCCCCTGCCCCGTGCCGGGGGAGCAGCCACAGCAGTGAGGATGCCAGGAAGCACAGAAGGCACCAGACCCACGGGGCTCCCTTCGGAAATGGCCACTTTCATTCCTGCTTGACGTTTGTCCTGAGCGTTGCTTTAAAATCTGTCCCTTCCACCCACATAAGGCCCTCCTCCAACTTCTTGTGGGGGGCACAGTCCTGGGCCTGCCCTTCACCAGCACCCCTGGCTCCCCGCGGTGAGGGGGCCCCTGCAGGGGCACCCAGGGCAGAACTGCGGGGAGGGGGCCGCGAGGCAGCGCTGACCTCTGTCACCCGTCACAGGCGGAAACGCCGCTACAGGCCTCACTGAAGAGAGAAGGGCCAGGCCTCAAGGAGCCGGCACTGCGGCCGCTGCGGGGCCACCACCCAGGGCCGTGAGCAGTGGCACTGATCCGAACTACAGGGACACCCGCCACACCAGGCGGTGTCCACTTTGGAAGGTGCGTCCCTCCCACAGTCTCCCACACTTGGCTCCGCACCACCGGACGCGCTGCCCAAAGCTTCCAAAACGAGTGGAGGGCTGCCAGCTCATGGGCCCATGGCTGGACCGCAGGGTCACGGGGAGCTGCTTGGCCCCATCCCGGGAGCAGCAGGGCCCCCGGGAGGAAAGGCCACCTGTACTGGGGCCTGGGATGGGGGTGCAGAGGAAAGGCGGACGCGGAGCAAGGTTCTCCCCTAGCGAGGCTGGGCCCCCAGCAGGGAGCTCCGAGGACTCCGGCTCCGGCACTGTGGGCAGCCTGGGAGACGGCTGCTTCTGCATGCATTCCGGAGTTCCGAGCTGGCCCCCGATTCCAGCCTGTAATCTGAGACCTGCGGCCGGGGATCCCCACGTGGCGAGGAACCCCACGAACACACGTGTGTGCCTGGCGGGCACCTGGACACTCAGGACAAGTGTTTCGGATAGGACCCGGGGGATAGCTTTCCTCCCGGAGACGTGTAGAGCGACCCACTGTTCTGGACAGTCTCCAGCGCTGGGCTCCAGCCGCGCCAGGAAGTGTTCCAAGGGGAAGTTGCTCACAATTACAGACTCCAGGCGCAGGAAACGACAGTGGCTTGGCTGGAGACCAGAAGCGCACCGGGGGCTTCTCCACAGGCCCGCGCGGAGACCGAAGGTGACAGACGCTTGGAGCGTGCGCCTGGGTTCCCACATGGCGCGAGGCTGCACGTGGGACTCACCGCCCCTTCACTCAGCGCCAGCGTCCCCGCGCCCAGCCCGGCACCAGGGGCCCATGCGCCCTGTGCTCTCCCCGGGCCCCAGAGCCACCGGCCCCCGTCCACCCCGACACTCGGAGAGCGAGCAGCCCCGCGCTCCTCCCGCAGCCCCCGGTCCTCGCCCCCGGAGCTCCTGCAGACAGGGGAACCCCACTACCTGCGCGCTCGCGGCCTCCGCTGCTTGGCGCTAGAAGGGACCACACTGCCCACAATGCCCCGCGGCGGCTCGCTTCCGGGAGGCTGGGGGTGGGGGCGCACCTGGTCCCGCCCCCGCCGCACGTCACCGCGGACAGCAGTTGCACGGTCTCTGACACGCGCCCCACCGTGGCACCCGAGGTCCCCGCGGGACGGGCGCAGCAGCCCCGCGCGCACGCCCCGCGCCCCGGGACTCGGGGCTCAGTCCCCACCCCAGCCCATCGCGTCGCCGCCCCCGATCACGCGCCTCTGGCCGCCCAGCGCGGGCTACTCCCCGTGCGTCCAAACGCCCGGCCGCACCCTCCGGAGCCCCCTCCCGAACTCCTCGCGCACCCCTGGCGCCTACCCCCGCAGCGCCTGGCTCTGGTCATACTGATCGGGGTTGTGCTGGAGGCCTCCGGGAACGGACCTGGACAGAGACGCGCCCCCCGGCGCCCCGCAAGCTGTGACCGCTCCTCGACGAGCGCAGATCCCCTGACTTCTGCACAGCCTGTCCCGCCGCCACCCTGTGCCTTTTCTTCTCGGTTCATTCATTCTGAGATGTTCCTTTCCTAGCCAGCCCGCAACTCAAGCCAGGGACGTGGGTCACTGAGCCAGCAAGAGACAGGACTGTGGGGTTGGAAGGGGCACCCTCCCCCCACGCAGCCGTCTGTGCGGATCACCCTGGCCCACACTTGCTCTGGTGGTTGACTGGGGACTCCAACAAGGCACAGGCTCAGCTTCCCCGAGGGAGGCAGAGTAAATTGGGAGAGGGGCACAAAGACAAAGGAATGGACCAGAGGTCTGTTTGGACCTAGCAGAAGGTCCCCTGGAGGGATCCCAGGAAGGCGACAGGCCAAGGTCTCTCCCCACTCCTCACGGCAGGACCGACCACCCTGGACTTGACCTGTCTGGTGCAGTGAGGCCCGTGAAAGTGAGGGATGCCGGCCTCTGAGTCATGGCAGGGAGGTTGCAGGTGTCCAGGCTGTGACCCTCAGGCTGGAGCAGTGGGAAGCAGCCCCTCTGGCAGCCCCACTGCTCCCCACTCCTCTCTGCTGGGAGGGGGAGAACCCGGAAGCTGGCCTCACAACCTCAGAAAGTGGCTTCGCCCTCCCGCTGCCCTAAAGGATGGCACAAAGGAGCGTGGCCACGGGGCACCCAGCACCAGTGAGCCATTGCCATTGGCCAAGTCTGGGAACTGGCCCAGACCAGCAATGCGGCCCCTTGGGGAGCAGGACGGACAGCACCCTGGGACCGGGACAGGAAGGGTGGGCGCCCATGGCACACACAGGTGTGCACAGGTGTGCAGAGAGCAGCTGCCCCTGAGCAGGCCCACAGTGAGGATCGGAGCTCCGTCCCCCAAGTCCCTCACCCGGTGGTCTCTCTGGCATGTGGGCATGTGTGGAGCCCGAGTAACAGAGCCCAAGCCTTGCTGTGATCCCTGGCCACACAGAGCTCAGGGATCCTGCATTAGCTGGGCCCGGGGCGGGGTGGGGGGTGGCACTGGCCCGAAGGGGTCTTGGGCGGGCTCAGCCCAGCTGGGGCTGCAGTGTCTGGCTGGGCTATGGTGCCCAACAGCACCCCATGGGCATTGTCACCAGGAGGCTGCTCCTCCACGGGAAGAGGGAAGGGCTTCCAGAGTCCAGGATGTGATCCTGCTGCCAGGAGCAGCCCGGACGCCAGGGCACAGGGTCCCAGAGGCCTGGCAGGTGCAGCTGGCTGGAAAGTGGGATTGCCAAGCAGAGACGTGCAGAATCGAGTGGCCTGGGGCGAGCGGCCATTTTGGAGGATGGATCTCGCGCTTCAGTCATCGTAGCTTTAAGTGGTTCTCTTGGCTTTAACAGTCTATTCGTCAGATGTTTACGTGCCGGCTCCACGCAGGATCGGGGTAGCTGCCGCGGGGGTCGCAGAGGGAGCGAGAGTTGGTCCCTGGGTGGACCAATGGTCGGGAGGGGTCAGGATGGGCCCGGCAGTGCTGAACCACAGCCTCACCAGGCTGCAGGCTCCAGTCATGCCGCTCACAGAGATGTCCAGGGTCTACTGCCCCACGAGACCCCTCCCCTCTCAAAGGGGAGCTCAGGCACGCTCAGCAGTTGTAGTGAATGACAGCCCCCAGCCCATACCTGGCCCACCCAGCCCTGTCTCCCCGCGACGGGGTGCCCCAGCCTGTCAGCTCCAGGCATCCCCAGCTCACCACCTCCTGGGACACCCCCCCCCCAGAGTGTATCCCATCCCCCTTCCCTCCCCTTCCCTCTCCACCACCACGTAGAGCCCCGCACCCCAAGTCCAGGTTGAGATAGCGAGGGGCCTGCTCACCGCTGTGCAGGCCAGCCTGCCGGGGTCCCAATCCGGGGCACGACTCCCCCTGGGAAGACTTCAAGGGAGGCTCATCTTTGGGGGTCTGTGGCACCCAGTCTCCCAAAGGGCTTCGCCCAGGCTTCGGGGGTCTGGTGGTGGACGTCTCCCCGCTGCCGGCTCCTGCCCAGGCCCCTCGGGCTCTGTGGGGAAACCCTGGCCTAACCCAGGGAAATGGTCCATCCCCGAAAGGAGGGCCCAGGGACGGGCTGTGGGGTGGCCTTGAGCTGCGTCAAGGAGACAGTGGGGAAGGAATGTGATCCTCACAGACCAGAGGAGCTGACTGTCCTCGACTGCAAAATGCCCAACAAGGGAGCACGGAAAGGAGACAGGAGCCACGGTGACCCGGGCTGAGTGAGACCAGCCTGAGAGGTGTGGGAGCATGGAGAGAAGGATGAGGGGGAGAGAGATGGAGAGACACAGAGAGGCCGGGGGGTGGAGACCAGGACACACCGGCAGTGCTCAGCGCGGGAGGGACACAGGGCCCTGGACCCGCCCAGCACACCTGGGCCGCCCCAGGCTCAGGGCCCCTTGGGGAGCCTGTGGCCTCTGGCCTGGTTGGCGAGTGGGATGGACCGTGCCTTCCCCCAAGCCTCGGCCTTGGTATCATGTGTCACCTCTGGAAGCAAGGCTGAGACCAGATGCCAGCACACGTAGGCACACGCACACATGGGCACACAGGCATGCCATAGGCACTCTAACAAACACCTTCTGGTAAGATTCCCTGAAAGGCACCCAAGGACGCACCCACCACAGGTCAGGCCAGGGCCCAGGCTCTCGCCCTGAGGCACTGGTCTGCACGATGGATCGGCCCCTGCTGCCTCGCATTCTGAACATCTGTTCAGCCCTCACCAACGAAGTGTGTGCTGCGGTCTCTGGTGCCCAGAAAACTTGGATGAGGACTTCAGGAGGATTGAGGCCACTCACAGGAAGAGGGACTTGGGAGTCAGGGCACCTCTGAGGCTTGGGGCCCACGGTCGTGGGCAGCATTGCTTTCAGATGGAGACCAGGAATGTCCGCACTGGGGGTTCAGGACGTCAGGGAAGGGACCTTGTCCTCCCCCAGGAGTGTAATGGATGCTTGAGCGCCCTTGGCTCCACTCCAGGGTCACAGAGCCTCTGGCTGGCGGGGTTGTGTCAGGACAGGAGCAGACAAGCTGAGACATGTCAGCCAAGGTGGGTGCCGGGCTGTTGGGAACAGAGGTCTCTTTGAAGGTGCACGTGGCCCAGGGGGAGGTGGGGGAGTCATCGCCCCTTGGCTTTGGCCCGTGGATGACAGGCTATAACAGGCGGAGGTCTGAGCTATGCACTGAGGTGGGACTTGCCCTGCCCACCCCTGCCTCTCACCCAGACCCCGCCTGGTGCAGAAGTCCTAAGAGCCACATGGTATTGCACGGGAATATGCAGGGAGGATGTGGCCACATCCAGCCGTGGAGGGGACGCTGACTCTTGTGGCCAAACTCAAGAGACCCCCATGGAACCTGCATAGTGAGTGTGTAGAAGACTTAAGTCCCATTATGAGCAATTTTGATACTATTTTTTATATAGAGTGCAGTATGCATAGCGAGAATAGACATGTTTTCCCCACAATCCCATGGAAAAGTTTAAAAGATGACCCGAAATCAAGGTGCAAATCAAAGCTCAAACCAATTTCAAAAAACGGAAACTCGCTTCAGCCAGATTCTCAGATCTTAGCTTCATAAAACTAATATTCATAAATATGAATGATATCAAAAAGCAATCACATCTGACCGGTTGAAAATTTTCAATTGTTCTTCCACGTGAGCCACAGGTCGAAGAGGAAATCAGGCTTCTGTGGCTAGACACCCATCACCAACGTGGCTGGGGCCCGGACAAAGGGCCCCAGGAGAATTCCCTGTTGGAGCATGTTCATCGTTTCCTGGCTGTACTATTAAAGTTAAAGAAACATAGCAGTTAACTCAGAAGCTAGAACAAAAACGGAACAAAATGAACAAAAGAAAGTAAAAAAAGGATGAAATATGGTGAAAAACAGAAATTCATTAACTGGAAAGCAAATAAAACTTGATTTAAAAATCCAAAATAGAGTTCCTCAAAAAATTAAAATAACACGGCATAAGGAATGCTTGTCAAATGCTTGTCAATTTGACCAAGAAACACAGTAAAAACAAATGTTCCCATTGGGTTGGAGGACGGTGCTCACAGTTGGGGGTCCGTGCACAGCCCCTCCCCCTGAGTGTGACAACTGAGGGAGACCACGATGTCTGGCAAAACCTCAGTCTGCAGAGACACTGCCTCTTCATTTAATGCAGTTCTGCTCCAAATCTCAGGAGGAGCGGTCTGTTTTATGAAACTTGGCAAATAAAATTTAAGTTCATTTCTAAGACTAAATAAGATAAAATAGCCAAGGAAACTCCAAGGAGAAAGGCCCTTCATAACTCACTTCCACATGGCAGTGGTGTCAGCAGTGGATCCAGCCCATGGAGGGAGCGGGCGCGGACCCCTGGCTGCTGCTCAGGTAGGGGTCCCCAGAGCCAGGCCCATGTACCCCCTGGGGCACACCGGGAGGTGGGAGGCCCCAAACCAGGCGGGTGACTCAGACCAGCAGGAGGCATCCCCGGGGCCAGGTGGGCAGGAGGGCAACTGGGGGACACTGTCAGAATGCTGGGGAGATGGGGACAGGGAAGGCAGCGAGGTGGGACCAGGCACCGCTCAGTGTTCTGCCCCGACCACTCGTGGCCACCCCTGGAAATCCGAGTGCATCAGCCTGGGTTCTGGGGAGAGATCGACCCCAAAGTGCAGGAGAGATTCGGGGGTCTGTGGCCTGGGAGGGCGGCCCTGGGGCTGAGAAGGGGCAGGGGGGGATGGTCTCCGTGGGAGATGCGTGTAAGTCACATGGAGTGCACCTGACCTTCCCCACAACGCACCTCAAGGCTCCAAGGGCACCGGGACTGACCTGCGGCCTAGGGCCGGGCTGCCAGCGCCCCGTCCACTTGGCAGCCTGTGCTCCTGGCTGGGGAGGGTCCAGGCAGTAGCCGTCCCCATCACCCACGGCTGCTCCTGGCATCAGCATCTTGTTCCCTCGGACCCCCTTTCTCACTAACCTCTTCTCCCGATGCCTGTTCCCCTGTCCAAACAAGCTGGGGCTGGAACCCCAGGAGATGAGGGAGCGAGATGGGGGTCCCACGACCTTTCACCCACTTAGGGCAGTGCAGGGTTTAAAGAATCAAGTTTATTAAGGTGCAATTCACATGCAATAAGTTGCAGTGAAATAAATTGAAGTATGCAGTTCAATGTGTTCTGACAGTACCCAGCCCACCTCTATACCCACCCGGATACAGAGCATGTCCATCCACCCAGAGAGCCCACAGCCCCTTCCCAGCCACAGGCAAACGCTGAGCTGCTTCCCTCAGGACAGGGTTTTAAGGGCAGAGGGTTTAATCAGGGTGGGCTGTGCACTCAGCAGTGCTTCTAGGATTCACTCAACTGTTCTTTCCTTGTTATTCTGAGTAGTTTTCATTATATGGATCCGCCTCACGTGTTCATCCTTCATTCCTTGATGGACGTTTGGGTTGTTGCCAGTTTTAAGGGTTATAGATAAAAATGCTACAAACATCTGTGCACGAGTTTTTCTGGTGAATGTATGTTTTCACCCCATCTGAGTAGATGCTTAGGAGTGGACTGGACAAACGCAGTCCTCTTTCTCACTGTTGAGCGCCGTGCCCTGGACGTGGCAGCCCACAGAAATCCCAGGCTGGAGGGCGCTGCTGGCGCACAGGACAAAGACGGAGAGCAGGCAAATACTCTTCTTATGTCTGAACTCAGATTCCCTCACACAGGTGCAGAGAGATATAATCACAGAGATGTTTTAAAATGCAAAACTTACAGCCCCCCAGCCATGTGGATGAAAGGCTCTTGGTGCTGCAGCCAGGAGTCAGTGCTGTGCCTCTGAGGTGGGAGAGCCAACTTCAGGACACTGGTCCACAAGAGACCTACCAGCTCCATGTAATATCAAATGGCGAAAATCTCCCAGAGATCTCCATCTCAACACCAACACCCAGCTTCACTCAATGACCAACAAGCTACAGTGCTGGACACCCTATGCCAAACAACTAGCAAGACAGGAACACAACCCCACCCATTAGCAGAGAGGCTGCCTAAAATCATAATAAGGCCACAAACACCCCAAAACACACCACCAGACGTGGACCTGCCCACCAGAAAGACAAGATCCAGCCTCATCCACCAGAACACAGGCACTAGTCCCCTCCACCAGGAAGCCTACACAACCCACGGAACCAAACTTAGCTACTGGGAACAGACACCAAAAACAATGGAATCTACGAACCTGCAGCCTGTGAAAAGGAGATCCCACACACAGTAAGATAAGCAAAATGAGAAGACAGAAAAGCACACAGCAGATGAAGGAGCGAGATAAAAACCCACCAGACCTAACAAATGAAGAGGAAATAGGAAGTCTACCTGAAAAAGAATTCAGAATAATGATAGTAAAGGTGATCCAAAATCTTGGAAATAGAATGGACAAAATGCAAGAAACATTTAACAAGGACCTAGAAGAACTAAACAAACAAACAATGATGAACAACACAATAAATGAAATTAAAAATTCTCCAGAAGGAATCAATAGCAGAATAACTGAGGCAGAAGAACGGACAAGTGACCTGGAAGATAAAATAGTGGAAATAACTACTGCAGAGCAGAATAAAGAAAAAAGAATGACAAGAACTGAAGACAGTCTCAGAGACCTCTGGGAAAACATTAAATGCACCAACATTCAAATTATAGGGGTTCCAGAAGAAGAAGAGAAAAAGAAAGGGACTGAGAAAATATTTGAAGAGATTATAGTTGAAAACTTCCCTAATATGGGAAAGGAAATAGTTAATCAAGTCCAGGAAGCACAGAGAGTCCCATACAGGATAAATCCAAGGAGAAACATGCCAAGACACATATTAATCAAACTGTCAAAAATTAAACACAAAGAAAACATGTTAAGAGCAGCAAGGGGAAAACAAAAAATAACACACAAAGGAATCCCTATGAGGTTAACAGCTGATCTTTCAGCAGAAACTCTGCAAGCCAGAAGGGACTGGCAGGACGTATTTAAAGTGATGAAGGAGAAAAACCTACAACCAAGATTACTCTACCCAGCAAGGATCTCATTCAGATTTGATGAAGAAATTAAAACCTTTACAGACAAGCAAAAGCTGAGAGAGTTCAGCACCACCAAACCAGCTTTACAACAAATGCTAAAGGAGCTTCTCTAGGCAAGAAACACAAGAGAAGGAAAAGACCTACAATAGCAAACCCAAAACAATTAAGAAAATGGGAATAGGAACATACATATTGATGATTACCTTAAATGTAAATGGATTAAATGCTCCCACCAAAAGACACAGACTGGCTGAGTGGATACAAAAACAAGACCCATATATATGCTGTCTGCAAGAGACCCACTTCAGACCTAGGGACACATACAGACTGAAAGTGAGGGGATGGAAAAAGATATTCCATGCAAATGGAAATCAAAAGAAAGCTGAAGTAGCAATTCTCATATCAGACAAAATAGACTTTAAAATAAAGACTATTAGAAGAGACAAAGAAGGACACTACATAATGGTCAAGGGATCAATCCAAGAAGAAGATATAACAATTGTAAACATAGGAGCACCTCAATACATAAGGCAAATGCTAACAGCCATAAAAGGGGAAATCGACAGTAACACATTCATAGTAGGGGACTTTAACACCCCACTTTCACCAATGGACAGATCACCCAAAATGAAAACAAATTAGGAAACGCAAGCTTTAATGATACATTAAACAAGATGGACTTAATTGATATTTATAGGACATTCCATCCAAAAACAACAGAATACACATTTTTCTCAAGTGCTCATGGAACTTTCTCCAAGATAGATCATATCTTGGGTCACAAATCAAGCCTTGGTAAATTTAAGAAAATTGAAACTGTATCAAGTATCTTTTCTGACCACAATGCTATGAGACTAGATATCAATTACAGGAAAACATCTGTAAAAAATACAAACACATGGAGTCTAAACAATACACTACTTAATAACGAAGTGATCACTGAAGAAATCAAAGGGGAAATCAAAAAATACCTAGAAATAAATGACAATGGAGACACGACGACCCAAAACCTATGGGATGCAGCAAAATCAGTTCTAAGAGGGAAGTTTATAGCAATACAATCCTACCTTACGAAACAGGAAACATCTTGAATAAACAACCTAACCTTGCACCTAAAGCAATTAGAGAAAGAAGAAGGAAAAAACCCCAAAGTTAGCAGAAGGAAAGACATCATAAAAAATCAGATCAGAAATAAATGAAAAAGAAATGAAGGAAAAGATAGCAAAGATCAATGAAACTAAAAGATGGTTCTTTGAGAAGATAAACAAAATCCATAAACCATTAGCCAGACTCATCAAGAAAACAAGGAAGAAGACTCAAATCTTCTTTTCATTAGAAATGAAAAAGGAGAAGTAACAACTGACACTGCAGAAATACAAAAGATCATGAGAGATTACTACAAGCAACTCTATGCCAATAAAATGGACAACCTGGAAGAAATGGACAAATTCTTAGAAATGCACAACCTGCCAAGACTGAATCAGGAAGAAATAGAAAATATGAACAGACCAATCACAAGCACTGAAATTGAAACTGTGATTAAAAATCTTCCAGCAAACAAAAGCCCAGGACCAGATGGCTTCACAGGTGAATTCTATCAAACATTTAGCGAAGAGCTAACACCTATTCTTCTCAAACTCTTCCAAAATATAGCAGAGGGAAGAACACTCCCAAACTCATTCTACAAGGCCACCATCACCCTGACACCAAAACCAGACAAGGATGTCACAAAGAAAGAAAACTATAGGCCAATATCACTGATGAACATAGACGCAAAACTCCTCAACAAAATACTAGCAAACAGAATCCAACAGCACATTAAAAGGATCATACACCATGATCAAGTGGGGTTTATTCCAGGAATGCAAGGATTCTTCAATATACACAAATCAATCAATGTGATACACCATATTAACAAACTGAAGGAGAAAAACCATATGATCATCACAATAGATGCAGAGAAAGCTTTTGACAAAATTCAACACCCATTTATGATAAAACCCTGCAGAAAGTAGGCATAGAGGGAACTTTCCTCAATATAATAAAGGCCATATATGACAAACCCACAGCCAACATCGTCCTCAATGGTGAAAAACTGAAAGCATTTCCACTAAGATCAGGAAGAAGACAAGGTTGCCCACTCTCACCATTCTTATTCAACATAGTTTTGGAAGTTTTAGCCACAGCAATCAGAAGAAAAGGAAATAAAAGGAATCTAAATCGGAAAACAAGTAAAGCTGTCACTGTTTGCAGATGACATGATACTATATATAGAGAATCCTACATATGCTACCAGAAAACTACTGGAACTAATCAACGAATTTGGTAAAGTAGCAGGATACAAAATTAATGCACAGAAATCTCTGGCATTCCTATACACTAATGATGAAAAATCTGAAAGTGAAATCAAGAAAACACTCCCATTTACCATTGCAACAAAAAGAATAAAATATCTAGGAATAAACCTACCTAAGGAGACAAAAGACCTGTATGCAGAAAATTATAAGACACTGATGAAAGAAATTAAAGATGGTACAAATAGATGGACAGATATACCATGTTCTTGGATTGGAAGAATCAACATTGTGAAAATGACTCTACTACCCAAAGCAATCTACAGATTCAATGCAATCCCTATCAAACTACCAGTGGCATTTTTCACAGAACTAGAACAAAAAATTTCACAATTTGTATGGAAACACAAAAGACCCCGAATAGCCAAAGCAATCTTGAGAATAAAAAATGGAGCTGGAGGAATCAGGCTCCCTGACTTCAGACTATACTACAAAGCTACAGTAATCAAGACAGTATGCTACTGGCACAAAAACAGAAATATAGATCAATGGAACCGGATAGAAAGCCCAGAGATAAACCCATGCACATACGGTCACCTTATCTTTGATAAAGGAGGCAGGAGTGTACAGTGGAGAAAGGACAGCCTCTTCAATAAGTAGTGCTGGGAAAACTGCACAGGTACATGTAAAAGTATGAGATTAGAACATTCCCTAACACCATACACAAAAATAAGCTCAAAATGGATTAAAGACCTAAATGTAAGGCAGACACTATAAAACTCTTAGAGGAAAACATAGGTAGAACACTCAATGACATAAATCACAGCAAGATCCTTTTTGACCCACCTCCTAGAGAAATGGAAATAAAAACAAAAATAAACAAATGAGACCTAATGAAACTTAAAATCTTTTGCACAGCAAAGGAAACCATAAACAAGACGAAAAGACAACCCTCAGAATGGGAGAAAATATTTGCAAATGAAGCAACGGACAAAGGATTAATCTCCAAAGTTTACAAGCAGATCATGCAGCTCAATAATAAAAAAAACAGACAACCCAATCCAAAAATGGTCAGAAGACCTAAATAGACATTTCTCCAAAGAAGATATACAGATTGCCAGCAAACACATGAAAGGATGCTCAACATCATTAATCATTTGCAAATCAAAACTACAGTGAGCTATCATCTCACACCGGTCAGAATGGTCATCATCAAAAAATCTAGAAACAATAAATGCTGGAGAGGGTGTGGAGAAAAGGGAACCCTCTTACACTGTTGGTGGGAATGTGAATTGGTACAGCCACTATGGAGAACAGTATGGAGGTTCCTTAAAAAACTAAAAATAGAACTACCATACGACCTAGCAATCCCACTACTGGGCATATACCCTGAGAAAACCATAATTCAAAAAGAGTCATGTACCACAATGTTCATTGCAGCCCTATTTACAACAGCCAGGAAGCAACCTAAGTGTCCATCGACAGATGAATGGATAAAGAAGATGTGGCACATATATACAATGGAATATTACTCAGCCATAAAAAGAAACGAAATTGAGTTATTTGTAGTGAGGTGGATGGACCTAGAGTCTGTCATACAGAGTGAAGTAACTCAGAAAGAGAAAAACAAATACTGTATGCTAACACATATATATGGAATCTAAGGAAAAAAAGTGTCGTGAAGAACCTAGGGGTAAGAATGGAATAAAGACACAGACCTACTAGAGAATGGACTTGAGGATATGGGGAGGGGGAAGGGTAAGCTGTGACAAAGTGAGAGAGTGGCATGGACATATATACACTACCAAACGTAAGGTAGATAGCTAGTGGGAAGCAGCTGCATAGCACAGGGAGATCAGCTCGGTGCTCTGTGACCACCCAGAGGGGTGGGACAGGGAGGGTGGGAGGGAGGGAGACGCAAGAGGGAAGAGGTATGGGAACATAAGTATATGTATAACTGATTCACTTTGTTATAAAGCAGAAACTAACATACCATTGTAAAGCAATTATACTCCAATAAAGATCTAAAAAATAAATTAAAAAAAAAAAAGAGTGGACTGTCGGGTCTGATTGTAGGTGCACATTTAACTTTGCGAGAAACTGCCTGACTGTGTTCCGAGGCTGTACCGTTGCCCTGTCCACAGCCCTGTCAACACTGAGTGATGTCATCTCTTTAAATGTCAGCCTTTCTAACAAACTGTTGTGATATGGAGCACGTTCCCATGTGTTCATTAGTAGTTTGTGTATCTTTAAGTGCCATTCAAATCTTTTGCATATTTTAAAAACAGGATATCTGTCTTCTCTTTGGTGAGTTGTAATGATTATTATGTATCTGGATACCAGTTCTGTGTTAGATACATAGGATATTAATATTCTCCCCCGGGTGTGGCTTGTCTTTTTCTTTGCTTAAGTATCCTTTAAAGAGCAGAAGATCTAATTTTGATGAAGTCTAGTCCATCCATTTTCCTTTCATGAATATTGCTTGCTGTATCCTGAGAAATACTTGCCCATCCCATGTTTGGGAAAATTTTCTGCTATGTTTTCTTGTATAAGAACCCAGTCCCATAGACGTCCCTGTGATGACAGAAATGTCCCATGTCTGTGCCATCCGACAGGCAGCCACCAGATATGTGTGAGCACTAGAAGTATGCCTAGGAATTGAATTTTTAACTTAACCTCAATTAATTTAAATTTAAATACGATGTATAGCTAATGGCTCCCCATATAGACAACACAGGTCTAGAAGTTTTACAGATTTAGCTTTTAAACTGAGGTTTGTCAACTGCAAAAAAAAAAAAAAGCACAACCTGAGAGTCGTGAGTTCAGTTTTATTTGGGGACTTACTGAGGACTATAGCCCAGGAGACAGCCTCTCAGTAGCTCCAAGGAACCGCTCTGAAGAGGTAAAGTGGGGAGCTCAGTATATACGTGATTTTGGTGAAGGCAGTATGTGCAAACAAGCACATATCTCGGTAGAAGTTTGCTGCTGGTCACGAGGAGCAGATGCCTGTGTTAATGGATTTACTGCTTTTCTAGGTATAGGAAGACGCAAGAATTGGTTTCATAAAATTTTCTCCTGAAAATATCTAACCATCTGACATCCTGTTTTTCCAGTTTTCCCAGAGCCCTTCACCCAGAGCACCTCATTCCTGATCTCTGCCCTGAACTCCTTTCAGGCTGTGTTAAAGGTCAGGACTGCAGTAGTCGGTGACCTAATTCTCATAGAACCAGATGGCGAATGACTTTTTAGTCATCAGGTTCATTGCCCATTTCAAACGAGTGTTGTGAAAATGGGTACCCAGTGGGTACCCAGCTGTTCTTGCACTATTTGATCTAAAGACTACTCTTTCCCCAACTGAATTATATTGACACTTTTGTTGAAAGTCAGTTGTCTGTGTATGTGTGGGTCTTTTTCTGGACTCTATTCATTTCCTTTGATTTTCTGTGTGTCTGAGCCCTCCCACTTTCCTCTTCTTTCTGAAAATTGTTTTTGCTATTCAATGTTCCTTACATTGTCATATAAATTTTGAATCAGCTTCTCAATTTCTACAAAATAAAAAGCCTGTTGAGATTTTGATTGGATTGCATTGAATCTATAGACCAACTTTGAGAGAATTTTCACCCAAGCAATGAGCCTCCCAATCCATGAACATGGTACATCTCTCCATTTTTAGATACTCTTTAATTTCTCTCAGCAATGTTTTGTAGTTTTCAGTGTAAAGAACATGCAATTTTCATTAAATTAATTCTTAGATATTTATGATTTTAATGGTACTGTAAATGGTGTTTTTAAATTTTTATCTACCTATTATTTGTTCCTAGAATATAGAAATATAGTTTATTTTTGTATGAACTTTGTATCCTGTAACCTTGCTAAGTTCACTTATTGATCCTAGTATTTCTGGATTGCTTTCTTAGACTTTCCTGTAATCACAATCATGCCATCTGTGTATAGAGACTTTCCTTTCCAATTGTTATGCCTCTATTTCTTTTCCTTGCCTTATCACTTAGATTCTCATGTGAGAACAAACATCCTTTCCTTGTTCCCAGCCTCAGAGGCAAAGCATCTAGTCTCTGGCCACTAAGAATAATGTTATATGGAAGTTTTAAAAATAGCTTGTTTGCAGCCAGCGTCCACTGCCAGTGATTTCCTCTTACCCCCAGATGTTTCATGTAGCGAGGGTGTCACTCCATGTGGGAGAGAAGGCTAAGGGCACCAGTGCTTCTAGAGGGCGAGAGGGTTCTTCTGTGTTGTGGAAATGAGAACCGGGCAGGGCAGTCTCTGAAATGGTCACATTCAAATTCTACCTTGTACTGGCTCTTTTCCCACTGGTTATTTTAATGTCTTCTGAGCATTTTCTTATTATCACTTGATATTATTATTATTATTATTCTAAACAGCTTCGTTGTGATTCCGTAGGGGTCTAAATGTCCCTCATCTCTCGTTAGACAGGCTATTCAGCCATCAGTCTGCAGCAGTGACTGTCGGAAGACTTGGAGGATGGGGTCAGTGTGTGCAGCCTGGGGTTCCCCCGACACTGTGCTGTGGCAGCCCAGGGGTTGCCCCAGCAGGGGTGCTGCTATAAGAGTGCTGCAGTGGGCCCTGCTCTGGGAGGGTTAGGGGATAGGCCATGGAGGGCGGACGAGCCAGGTAAAGAGGGGACGAGCGTGGCCCTCAGCTCGCAGGCTCCCGGGAAGACGGATGACCAGCTCAGCTACCGCCTGCCTTCAGGGCTTCATGGGGAGGTGGGAAGGCAGCCAGACGAGGCCCAACCTCCCCAGGTTCCATGAGGGTGGGGGTGGGGGTGGGGCCTGGTGAGACTGGAAGCCCGGGGTGGGGAGGGGACTTGCTCCTGGGCATCAGTGCCCCCCCACCCCAGACCTTTGGGGCTCGCTGCCGCCCACCCTCCTGCTGGATGTTTCAGGTCTGCTTGGGGGCCGGGCCTTCTCAGTGACGAGGGGCAGCACAGCTCCTCTGCTGCTCTCTCCTCTGTGTTCAAAGCATCCAAACCCTCGGGAGACAGAGGGCTACTTAGGGGTCCCCTGAGACCGGGGCATCGCCTCTGCAGAGCTGGGGGTCTGGGCTCAGCCTGTGGGCCGGGCGGGGGCAACGAGATGAGGAAGGAGGCCCTTTTCCAGGCTGAGGGCAAACAAGCATGAAGTCCGTGGCCAGCTCGTGCTAGCAATGAAAGACCTTGCGACTGGGGTGAATCACACCCCTGTAAAGTTGTGATCAGACAGAAGGACTGTGCTGTTTAGAAAGCAAACCCTGAGTCGTCAGCGGGACCTCGGCTGGGCTGCACAAGCTGGGGGTGGGGGCAGGGCTGCAGGAGACACCACAAGGCTGCTAGAACCACATCCTGACACAGAAACTGCTGTGTCTGGAAGAGGCAGAGAGCAAACTCGGGGTCACACACGGCCGCTGTGTTCATACCTTCCCGTGTGCAGGGTGTGTGTAAACGCACATGCGTGAGTGTGAGTTCGTAAATAAACAGGTCCAGCCCATAGAGACTCCAGGGTCAGTCGTGCTTCCTCCCCTCCCCCTCCCCTCCCCGTTCCTGCCCCTCCCCCTGCGCCCTTCCCATCCCCCTGCTCCCAGGTGCACACCCAGGTGCTCTCCCCGGTGGATCTGCGTCTTTGTCACCTGCTGGTCCCCCCCACCCCGGCCCCTCTTGCAGCCCCAGGAGGCAGGGACTGTCCCCCCTCCACGTCGCGGGACCCAGAAGAGGGGGCACTGGGCACAAGTGAGCAGGCGCCGCCCCAAGGCCGGGCCTCAGGCAGAGTGAGCGTCATTGGCAGCTCTGTGCTGCGTGGTTCGCTCCTCCGTTCAGAGAACGGGGAACCAGAACGAACCCACCTCAGGCGAGCGGAGTGGGTGGCCACCGCAGGCAGTGCAGCCCTGCCTGCCGCTGTGTGTTGCGTCTGTCCTGGGGACACTTAGGGAACTCTGGGGGACCAGGCTGGCACCGCTGCCCAGGGGCGCTGCTGGAAGGGCAGGCCGCGCACTTGGAGTTCGGCCCAGGGCCAGCGCCCGGCAGTGTCCAAGCGAGCAGAGACCTGGCCCGGGGGCGCAGACCTGCTGAGCATCCTGGGTGGAGGGACAAGCATGTCGCCATCGTCCCCAGAACAGGAGGAGGTGCCTTGCCCAGAGCAGCCCTGAGCCCCGAGCCGTTCCTTGGCCCCCTGAGCTGAGCCCCGAGTGGGTCCCTCCGCTGTGCGCCTCAGGCCTGGGCTGAGCTCGTCCCCCCCTCGGGGCTCTCCCCAACACAGGGCCTGCCCGTCCACCTGCCCTGCGCCAGCGCCCAGGTGGTGGCGGGACAGGTCACAACATGTACCACTGCTTTGTTGGTCTTTACACAAGACCTGGGGCACAAGAAGCTTTTCCTCCCAACAGAGCTGAGCCAACAGACTCTCGCACGTTGGAAACGTGCGTATTCCCGGCACCGGCAGTCTCCGTCCGCTGTCTTTCTTCGTCCCAGAGAAGGAGCCCACCCGACCTTGGGGATAAACCCTGACCCTCTGTGCTGTGAGGCCGGCGGTGTCTGCCTTGGGCGGGTGACCAGCCCCAGCCCCGGACCAGGAACGGGCCCTCGGTGCCTCATGGCTGGAGGGCAGTGGGGTGCCGGTCCCCACAGAAGGGGCGGGAGCGGGCCCTGCGCACCCTGGGATCCTCCTGCGGGCGCCCTCTGCTCATCCCGGCCAAGGGAGCCAGAGACGTCGCACGTGTAAGCTTCGTCTGAGTGACGGGTCCTGCATCAGGTTGTAATGGCCATACCTGAGGCCACATCCCCCTGCCAACCCGCCAGGACGGAGTCCCAGAGGAGTTACGGTTGCAGGGCTGCCCCTTCACACCTACTGTCTCCACCCACCCCGCCAGCAGGGCTGGGTCCCCATCGCACCAACACCCTCGGGCCTGGCCATTATTATTACTTTTTTATTGTGGTAAAGTATGCGTAACAGGAAACGTACCATTTTAACCATTTTTAAGGGCACAGCTCAGGGTCACTAACTAGATTCACACTGTTGTACAGCCATCGCCACCGTCCGTCTCCAGAACTTCCATCTCCTCAGACTGAAGCACCCCATGAAACACTCCCTCCTGTCCCCTCCCCGGGCCCCGCCCCCACCGTCCTGCTGTCTGTCCCCACGAATCCGGCTCCTCCCGGGACCTCGTGTAAGTGGGTCAGAGAGCGTTTGTCTTTCTGTGTCTGGCTTACATCACTGAGCACAGTGACCTCGAGGTTCATCCACATCCTAGCAGGTGTCAGTGTCCTTCCTTCCTGAGGCTGCATCATATTCCGTTGTGTGGACGGACCATGTTTTGTTTGTCTGTCCATCTGTCCGTGATGGGGCAGCGTCCACTTTGGGCTGCTGTGCCGCCATTATTTTGACTCTTATTATTGTTACTGACAAGTTGGTAGGTGAACCTGCTTGTTAGTGCTTGGGGTTTTCCCTACTTTATTTTATTTCACTTTTAACCTACCATGCAGATGTACCAAACCTAACATGACACCTTCTTATCGTTTTCGATAGGAAATCCGGGGGGTCAGCACTCCCTAATCTCAGCCCACGCTTCCTCCCTGAAGGGCCCAGTCATGAATTCCGGATTTAGAGGGCTAGTCCGTGGTTTATGTTTCCAAAACCTGGTACCCTGCTTTTGACCCATTTAAAATGTTTAAGTAAACGGCTCAGGAGCTGGCTTCTCTTCTTCTATCTTTTCTGAAAGCAAGGTGGCTGAGACGTGCCCTGCCTGGGACGTGACCACCAGGTGGCAGGCGGCTCCTGGCCTCGGGGGCCCCGCTTCACAGGCAGCAAGGCATGACAGCCACGCTGGGGAGCCTAAGGGGTGCTGGATGGGGTGCCAGGCAGGCCCACTGTGAGGGCCCTGGATCCTGGAACCAGCAAGCAGGTGGCAGGTGTGGAGAGGCCGTGGGGGCGGGTCAGGAGGGGAGGGGCGTAGCCGTGGGAAGTGGTGAGTGGGCGGGGTGCAGACACCACCTGCTTCACAAGCAGCAGTGGCCCCACGAAAGGCAGATGCAGGGACACCTGTGGCCGCCAGGTGGGGTGCAGGGCGTCAGGGGGTCAGGCTTACCACGTGCCTGCCTTTCGGGGGGCTCTGCTCAAGGCAGTAGCCAAGTGGGAATTCTCCTCAAGCCGAGGGGCCCAGTGAGGTGCGTACCCCGCCTCTAGGAAGGAGGGTGGACTGGACCACCCCACCACGCTACGCTGCTGCTTGTCACGGGCTCTGCATATGCCTTGCCCTGGGGGTCACAGACAGGACACTGTGGGGACAGGCAGAGGGGTCAGTGGATAAACAGTGCTCAGAGATATGAGATGAGGCCCACCAGAAATGTCCACGGGCAGGAGCGTCATCAGAACCTTGGAAGCAGGGTTTGCAGGAAGACATGGGCCTGGAAGAGTGCAGGCTGGGAGTCCAAAGTGACCCTCACCGGCCCATCCCTGCCCTCACCTGCCCTCAATGGCCCTCACTTGCCCATACCTACCCTCCCTCACCTCACCTGCTCTCAGAGGCCCTCACCTGCCCATACCTGTGCTCACTGGCCCTAATCTGCCCCCACCTGCCCATACCTGTTCTCACCCCACTTCACCTGCTCTCGCAGGCCCACACCTGCCCTCACCTGCCCTCACTGACTCAAACCTGTCCCCACTGGCCCTCACCTGCCCTTACCTGCCAATACCTATCCTCTCTGGCCCTCACCTAACCTTCACCTACCCTCACCTGCCCTCACCTGCCCATACCTGCCTTCACTGGCCTTCGTTCACCCTTACCTGCCCACACCTGCCCTCACTGGCCCTCATCAGTCCTCGCCTGCCCCAGGTGACCCCTCGCCTCTGCCCAAGGAGGGGCCTCAGAGCTTGGCCAGCCTCAGGCGGGGGGGCCATCTCTCCGGCTGCTTTCCCATTGTTTTGGGGGCGGAGGGGACGGGGTGCGGCAGAGTGACCTGGTGAGCTCTCTGGCCCTTCTGCTGTCTGTGGGCAGGAGCCTGGTGCCCAAGGGCAGCCGGGTCGTGGGTCAGAGCCTCGAAGCAGGAAGAAGCTGGTGCAGGGGAAAAGAGGGGCCAAGGGTCTGCTATCTGATATTTTTATGTGAAAGCCCTGATTTTTAACTAATAAAAATTTTAAATTAGTTAAAACTGATTAAAATTGATTAAATTTGTACTAATTAAAACTAATTGAATTCCGTTCAAAGCACGGAGCCGATTAAGCACCAGACACACGGACACGCCGCCTACTGGCGGGTGGGTGGCGGTGCCAGCGGGAGGGGCCTGAGCCCCGAGAGTACAAGAGAGACGATTTGGGTTTGGCCGCTACCCATCTGCCTCTCCACGTTGCCAAGTATTTAAAAGGTGCCTCATGGCCGGTTTCCCCCAGTCCTGCTTGGACAGGAAACGGGGTCCTTCTGGAGTTGCTGGTGGACGGGAGCAAGGCCAGACCCCTCCACGCAGGCTCCTGGGGGTCAGCCTGCCGCCGCTGCCTGGTCCCGGGAGCGCTGCCCGCCGAGTGCCCCCCGCCCCCTCTGTGCCCCTGGACCCCTGCCCCTCCCCCCACGGCTCTACCCTGTCACCCCTGCCACACTCCCCAGGCCTCTGGTCCACACGGGGTGAATCCAGGTGCCGGCTGGCAGCTTTGTTGCCTGGTCCCAAACCCCGAGCCCCGTGCCCCCACCAGGAACAGGGGGGACCTTTCGGTCTCTGCTCACTCACAGGGGAGGGAAGGCAGCAAGTATAAGGGTGGGGTGGGGGCCACTGGCACATGACCGTCTGCCCGAGAGTGACCAGCTCTGGCCTTGGTCCCCAAGAGGGGTGTGGCCACAGCAGAGGACCCGAGAGGGGTTAGGGTGCAGAGACCCGTCCCGAGGTCGCTCACGGAAGCAGTCAGAGGGATGCTCAGGGCTGGGGCAGGGGTGGGGACTCATTCTGTGTCCTGAGCTGGCCTGGGGTTGGGTCTCCAGGCTGACCGCCTGGTGTGGCCCCTAGGGCCAATGGAGGCCACGGGTGTGGATGGAGCTGTGCGAGCGCCCTTGCCCCTCAGGTGACTCAATCCTGACTCACCTGGGGCAGGTGGACGGCAGGTGGGGAGAGGCTGGCACGGGGTGGGCCACCAGATACAGGATGGCGACACTCACCCTGGAAGGTGCCAGGGCCCTAGTGATTGCCGTCTTCACTGCCCTCTGCCCTGCTGTCCTGGGAGAATCTGATGGCCCACTGGTGACAAGAGGGGCGAGCTCGTCCAGCTCAGATGAGGAGCTGGGGCTTAGTTGACAGCACAGACCCTCAGCACGAGCAGAAAATGCCGCCATGGGAAAACTGGTACATTAGTGACTGCACCCCACTGCCCTGGGCCTCGGTTCCCTGAGGGCGAGGCGGTGAGACAGGGTGTGGGCGGGGAAAGACCTCCGGTGTCTCACTCATTACTCTTATTACTCTTTCAACACCAGCTCCGCCCTTGGAAGGTGCACCCTGGGGACACGTACCTGGGATATTTTTACAGCCTTGCTAGCAGATAGCTGCTCGCCCTTGCTCCGATGAGAGTCCAGGGCCTCCTTGCTGCCGGGGAGGTTTATGGCTCACAAGCTGGTCTCTCTAAACCCAGGCGGGCAGGGCGGGCAGGACCTCAGCCGGGTGACCCTGGGACTCAGGTGCTGCTGGCTCCACTCTGCAAGCCCCCGGCCTCCAGGCCCAGCCACTGAGAAATCCTGAACTGAGTCCAGAGGGCGGGAAGGACTCACCCCAGCTGCTTCACTGCACTGGGGGCCCCGAGAGCCCCAGGGAGACAGTGGGGGTCCTGGACAGGCAGCACGAGGCCCACACGTAGCGATGGGGCCGGGAGGCCGACTGGGCTAATTGGAGGCATAACATGACCACTGTAGACGGTTCCAGGCTGGCCCAGCCTCCTCTTCGGGTGCTCTGACCACCCTGGGCCTCTCCTCTCCAGGCACCCGGTGCAGGGAGGCGCTGGCACACAGAGGGCAAGGCCCAGCCCCAAGTTCTCTCGCTCTCTTGGGGCAACTGTGGGCACGACTGTCCTGCTGGGGTGCGGGCTATGACCTGCCCGGCTAGGCTGCCGCTGGCGGAAGCTGGGGGGCTGTCTCTGGGCATCCCGCACCAGACGGGCCCCCTGAGGCTGCTGGGTATCAGTGACAAGCGACCTTGAAGCCTGGCTGCGGGTCAGGGGCCCGTCCGGGTGGAGCGTGACATCGCTTGATTCCTCCTGAGACCCAGCTGGGGTGGCAGCTCTCAGGTACAAAGACCTCGCTAAGCAGTTGAAACACAGCATGGAACGGCCTGTGTGGTCCACACGGCTTCATTCCGAGGGGATCTGGCCGTGCTCTGCTCGTCCTGCCCTGGTCCGAGAGGGGGGTCCGGCCGTGGAGCCAGGGGAGGGTCCCACTATCTCTCTGCCTCTGCTCCCGGGCTCTGTCTGGCTGGAAGCAGTGAAGTGGGTCCGGGGGCGACAACAGGCGGGGGTGGCCACCCAGCCCCCACCGTCCAGCTCCACGTGGGGCACACCAGCCAGCTTGCCCGACGTGGGGATGAAGCCATGTCCCTCACGGTGCCGTCCTGTCCCTCTTGAGCCTCTTGTGCACATTTAGCAAGGGAACGCCGCATTTTCAACTTGGAAAAATGACTCTCGCCTCTTCAAATAGTGCAGAGGAGCAGAGGATGGACCGGCCGCTGGGGCCATGTCCCCTCCTCCAACCCCAGGCCTTGTGCCCCGGGGACCCCACTGTCAACCCTGGCGGGTGACACGGCCTCCCCACCAGCTCCGATACAGAACCTGCCCTGCCCCATGGTGGTCCCAAATCCACACTTCCCATGAGGGCTGTGACAGGGGCCATCCAGACACAACAAGATCACGGAGGGGAGCCTGAGGACCAGCTGTGGCATCTACGAGGCTGGCCTGCCACGGTCCCCTGGGGGCCCTAGACGTGGCCCGAGACAGAGGAGCAGCGTCCGTGCTCTCTGCCGACCCCCACTGGGGTCCCCTCCGCCCTCCTCACGGGGGATCCTGCGCGCAGATCTTCTTCCTTCAACCCAAACCCAGCTGGGGCCCCATCGACTGTGGTCCTGCCTGGACCAGCCGGCTGTCTAAGGTTTCCTGTCATCCCCAGACCTGCTCTGTCCACCACAGTGGCCACTAGCTGTGTGCGTCCCGTCAAATGCATTAAGCAGTACTCGAAGTCCAGTTCCTGTGTTTCAGGCCCTCGGTCACATGTGAATGGCAGTGCCAACGTGGGCCGTTTCCATCACCGCAGACAGATCTGCGGGCAGCGCTGGCCAGAGCCCCCCTCCTCAGCTGCCCAGACACACTCCCTCGAGGCTCGAGCCATACCAGCCCTCGCCCTGCCCCAGATCTGACGCATCCCCACCCAGCTTCGTGCAGCAGAAAGGGCAAGAATGGACACCGTGCCGGAGGCGACCGCAGGGACCTGGGGCGAAAGAGATCGAGGAGCTGGGCCCTGGCCTTCAAGGTGCAGCCGTTAGCCCAGAGGTCACTGTCTGCCGGTCCTGCCTCTGCCCCACCCCTGGGCTGTGGCTTCTCCCGGGGAGGCAGGGGTGGCAAGCAGAGGGGGTGGCAAGCAGAGGGCGTGACGGGGCCCCCCACGTGTGACCGGGCAGGAATGCCGGGCAGGGTCTGAAAGTCCCGTGGCCCACACTGGAGCTACTCCCCTGCCATTGGCTGCGGATTTAGACCACCCGTGAGAGCCAAGTGTGACACTTGGAAAAATGTTAGAATCATAAGAGAATTAAGTAAAGTAACTTGTTAAAAAAAATATGTATATGTGTGGACATATCCAGAATAAAGTATAAGATATTTAGAAATAAACTTAACAAGAAATGTGCAGAACATATATGGGGAAACACTAAAGCTTTCGGACGGGCATTTACGTGAGTAGAAGATGTACCCGGAGCCCAGGGGAAGGCTCGGGGTGCCGAGCTGCCTTTCCCCCAGGACGGATCTGTAGAGTCAGTACAAGGTCCATCAGGATACAGGGAACGTGCTTTTCTCAACTTGGAGAGCTGTCTCTGAAGCTCATCTCTACGAATAAATGTGTGTCATGGAATTGCTTTCTGTTTGCCGAAGAGCAGCTTCAGGGAAGAGAGTGGTGCTGATGTGAGGAGCTGGGATGGGCCGTGTGGAGGCGGCTGCCACACGTCCCCAGGGAAGGGGCAGCAGTGGGACGCTCAGCCCTTGGGAAGAAGAGGAAGGTAAACTCAAACTTCACAGCACACAGAAAACAACTCCAGGCAAATCGAATTTTAACATAAACATCAATAACCACATGGATCTGGGGAGACCGAAGGGAGAAATCACAGAGGAAAAGACTGTCGGGAGTGCCTACCTTCACCTGAAAACATCTTTGGGTCAAAGAGCACCACAGGGGACTGCAGCCCCAGGCTCCCTGGGAACAGGTCTGCGTGGGGCCGCCAGGTGGGGCTGCTGTCCTCAGTCAGTGTGTGTGTCTGCGCGCGTTTGCGCATTCCCGTGTTTGATGAGCATTGCTGGACCAAGGAGGAAAAGGGGAGCACACGTGCTGAAACACGGACAGGCGACGGAGATGGCGGCGGCTCAAAACAAGAACTAAAAAGAGTCACGTTAAAGTCATGAGAAGGGGGTTCCCTGGTGGCGCAGCGGTTGGGGGTGTGCCTGCCGATGCTGGGGGACGCGGGTTCGTGCCCCGGTCTGGGAAGATCCCAGCGTCCCCCGGTCTGGGAGGATCCCACATGCCGCGGAGCGGCTGGGCCCGTGAGCCATGGCCGCTGAGCCTGCGCGTCCGGAGCCTGTGCTCCGCAACGGGAGAGGCCACAACATCGAGAGGCCCGCGTATAACAAAAAAAAAAAAAAAAAAAAAAAAAGTCATGAGAAGGCCGTGTTTTGACAATCCAGCTTGCAAAGATTTTTTTAAAGTTTAACCTATTTTTTCAGGTTCTTTCTTTCGTCTTTCTTTTATTGAATAGGTAGTGTATTTGCATAATTCAAATGTCAAAAAGTATAAAAGGTGTTGCGGTGAATGTCTCCCTCCCACCTGTCCCCTCTCTGCCCGGGTCCCACCGTCCCAGCCCCGCCCCCGACAGGCAGCCTGGGTCCAGGGGCAGAATCCACCCCAAATGTGCCAGGTGGCACACGCGTCCATGGCCCCCTCGTCTTCTGCGTGGCTGCTGGTGGACTGTGTCCACCTCCCCCTTCCCTCGGTAAAGCCCGGGAGACAGCTCCAAACCCACACACAGGAGCTTCGAGTTCTCTTCTGAGCAGCAGTGAAGAACTAACCACCTTGAACATTCACCATTTCACTGGTGCACAAGGATATTTATAAAATCCGTTCAAGGAAATCAAGTTTGCTGTCAAAGTGGCCCCAGTAGAGATGGGGCTGGGGTGCATGGAGAGGTTGGTTTTAGCCATGACGCCCAGTTCTGGTGACAGTCAGCGCAAAGAGCGCTGCAGGTGTGAGAACACCCACACGTCAGCAGAGGGCACAGCCCCAGTGGTCAGGGACGTGTGTGAGCAGAGCAGTGAAGGGGACCTGGAGGACCAGCGTGCAGGTTAAACAGCGCTTTTCACCAGGCTCACTGGCAAGTGTGGGAAACTGGCCGGGATGTGGGCTGCTGGGACACCTCGGGGGTGGTGGAGTGTGAAGTGGGCAGCCGTCCTGCAGAGGGGCCTGGCGCTGATGGTCAGATGAAGCCCTGGGGACACTGTGGCCCCCCGCCCCTCTCCAGGGTCACTGCCCCATGGCCTCCTCCTCCAGAGCCACTCCGGACACAGACTGCAGGACAGTGGGGCCCCAGGCGAGGGATGGGCTCATGCCACCACCTGGAGAAGGAAGTGGCAGACGTGCCGGGTGCTCACGGTGGTGCCCTGCAGAGGTTAATCAGCCCCGCAGTGTGGATGGCCACGTGAGCCACGTGGCGTCTGTCTGCCAGCCGAAGGGTGAGATCTGGGTAACACGCAGCTTTGGGTAAATGGCTTCTGATAATCATGGTTGAGGTAAAAAGAAGGAACAATTAACGACCTTCTTTATGTGCTGAAAATAACAAAGAATAAAATAAAAACGTAAGTATTTTGTTTTAATGGCTTGCCATCCTTTTGTAGTAAAAGCAATTTCTGTTCGCGTCACATTTGTCCTTCCTCATGACCCTGGCACGTTGATTTTACAGGGTCCCTTTGACCAGGATTGCACATGGCGTGTCTGGAACATGGACCAACTCCCTTTTCCCCACTCTGCCCAGTGGGTGTGAGCTGCTCCGCTGGGCCCTGTGCTAGGACGGGGGTGGGAGCACCTGTGCAGGCAAGGAAGACAAAGCTGCAGAAACGTGCACTGAGTCAGCAGGCTCTCCCTCTGATCCTAATACAGATTATCAGGCCTGGACCAAAAGCCGTTTTTGTGGAAAATGACATCCAGGCAGCCCTCGTCACACACACTCCACACAGACACACATCCCACACCCCCCACACACATTCTCATCACACGTACCACATGCTAAAGGGAAGTCCCATAACTGTGTAAGACTTAGGATGGCCTCTGGGAAGTTTTTCAAGAAACCAGCCCTGACAACTTCCAATTCCAGTTCAGATGGACTAACAGAGCGTAGACTTACTCTCCCACATGGAACAATGGAAAAAACAGACAAATCTAGGAAGCAACAGTTTTCAGACACTGGAAAACAGGAAGCATAAGTGTTCCCTGAGATGAGAAACAAAAGAGGTGTGACCCAGAAGTGCCCAAGGTCAGGGCAGGAGAGTTCCTACTGCAGCACAGGGAAAGGAAGTCCAGGCAGAGCCCACAGGTTTCCCCGTCGAGGAAAAATCTGGGAGTCCAAGAGGTGAAGGTGGGTAAGAACCACAGCACAGGGTCCTACTTTGAAACGAACTGCACAGAGGAAATTCCAGAAATCTGCAGAGGATCCCCATCCAGAATTCAGGTGAGCACAGATCCGTGTGTGTGCGAGGACGGCACACGAGGCCAGGGAGAGGACCGACAAAGGAGAAGAGGGGGCAGTCCTCAGAGCGCACACAGCTCGAGGAATGGTGCTTGCCTCCTCCAGTCAGAGTGGGAAACCTCATAATTCATGGGGCACTGAGCAGAGTTCATGGGGCATCCAGAGGGTTTTGCCTCCGTAAAGGAGAAAAACAACCCTTAGGCTAAAGGCTGCTCTGATCTTGCATTAAAAGTTGAAAGCAAGTCTTGAGAGAAACTTAAGTCACTTAATTGCATTCCAGGACAAGCTGAAGCATACTAAATAGGAACACAAAAGCATCCGATGCAGGGAAAACAAGATACCTGGCATCCAATAGAAGATTACTGGGCACGCAAAAGGGCAGGAAAGTACCACTGAAAACGAGGATAAAAATCAGTCAATAGAAACATCCAGAAATGACAAAGAAGATAGATTTAGTAGAGAAGGGCGTTAAAACTATTATTACAACTATATTTTTATATTCAAGAAGGCAGAACAAAAGAGGAAGCATGATAAAGAGAGACACGGAAGATATAAAAGACCCAAGTCAAACTTTGAGAGAAGAAAACTAAAATGTCTCAGGTGAAAAATACACTGAAGGGGAAGAGCAGCAGGTTAGACACTGCAGAAGAAAAGATTAGTGAACTGGAAGATACGGTGCTAGAAACTATACAAAATGAAACACAGAAAAATATTCTAAAAAATGAATAGAAAACAGTGAGCTATGTGACAAGTTAAAGTCCTCTAATATTGTCCCCAAAGTCTCCAAAGGTACAAGGACAAATATCTGAACAACATGAATGCACAGAACCAAGAATCTCAATAAACCTCAAGCACAAGAAATAGTAAGAAAATAACACCAAGGCACATCATGATCAAAGTGCTCAAAACTAGTGACAAAGAGAAAAATCTTAAAACCAGCCAGAGGGAGGAAAAGCACTTTCCCACAGATGAACAAAGAAAAGAATGACAGCAGGCTTCTCATAGAAACAGTGCAAATAAGAACACAATGCAGCAACACCTTTAAAGTGCCAAAAGATAACTGAGCCAAGAATTCTACACCCAAGAAAAGTGTCTTCCAAAAATGGAGGGGAAATAGACTTTTTCAGACATGCAAAGACTGAAAGACTTCACAACAGTGGACATACATCATAAGAAATACTAAAGGAAGTCCTCTGAGGAGAAGGAAAATCTGAATCAGTACAAAGGAATGAAAAGCATCAGAAATGGAAAATATATGGATAAATAGAAAAGATGTATTTTTAAAATCTCTAAAAATATAACTGACTTCTTAAAGGAAAAAAAGAGTGTATTATGGGGTTTATCACAAGCATAGAAGCAAAATGCATAACAACCATGGCACAAAGCCTGGGAGGGGGAAATGGAAATGTACTCTTGTAACATAATATTACTGTGTTAAATTAAGGATGTGTTCTATGAACCCTAGAGCCACAGATAAAAGAAAAAAAACCCAAGAATTATGGCTAATAAGCCAACATAAAAGATACATGAAATTTAAAAACCCTATTAATCTCAAAGAAAGCAAAAAAGGAAAAAATAACAGATGAGACAAATTTAAGATAAATAGTAAGATGATAGATTTAAACTTAACCATATTAATAATCACATGGATGCTCTAATGACCAAAACATTCCAATTGGAACAGAAATTGTAAGACTGGATAAAAAAGCAAGACCAAACAATATACTGATAACAGGAAAAACGCTTTAAATGTAAAGATACAAATAGGTTAGAAATAAATGGAAGAATACATACCATGATAATACTATTTAAAAGATAGTTGGAGTGACTCATAACATCAGACAAAGTAGATATCAGAGCAAGGAACATTGAAAGAAATAAAAAGGGTTATTCTGTAATAAGAAAGGGATCAATTCATTAAGAAGACTTAATACCCTAAGCATTTATGTACCTAATAACAAAGTGTCAAAACACAGGAAGAAAGAACTGACAGAACCAGAAGGAAAAGTGGACAAATCAACCATTATGGTTGGAGACTTCAACACCCTGTCCCAAAAACTGAGAGAACAAACGGACAGAGAACGCATAAATGAGTAGAAGACTTGAGTGATACTATCAACCAAACTAATAATTATAGAATATGTCACCCAACACCAGCAGAATACGCAATCTTTTTGCCGCACATAGATAATTTATAAAAATAGGCCATATTCTGGGCCATAAAACAATTCTCAATAAATTTAAAGGATCCAAGTCATTCAAAGTATGTTCTCCAACCACAGTGAAAATCAATTAAGAATCAATAACAAAACTTGACAATCTCCAAATATCCAGAAACTAAAAACAGATATCTAAATACCCACAAGTCAGAAAAAAATGTGTAGGGAAATTAGCGAGTATTTTAACCAGGATGAAGGTGAATACACAGCTTGTCAAAATGTGAGGTTTTTTTTTTCTACTTTTTCTGCTTTAATTGAACATCTGACATAATTCCATTTATGTCCTCTCTTAGCATATCAATTTTTCTGATTTAAAAAAATTTTAAGTGTTAGCCCTAGAGTTTGCAGTGTACATTAAAACATGACCTAGTGAGGTCTATCTAAGGTTAACCTAAGCCCACTTTTAGTTAACACTGTACTGCTTCACGTACAGTGGCGGTGCCTTATAGCAGAGTGTTCCCAAATTTCACTCCCATCCGTTATACAACTGCTGTCGTCTGTTTTACTTATCCATATATTGAGTCACCTAAAACATTGTTATTATTACTACTTTAAACAGTTATATTTTAGATCAGTTAAGAATAAGTGTGAAAAGGATTTAGTTTACCTTTATTCCTTCTTAAACACTCATTCCTTTATATAGATCCAAGTTTCTGACCTATATCATTCCTTCTCCCTGAAGAAGTCTAAAAACAAAAAATTTTCTTGTAGAGCATGTCTGCTGACAATGAATTCCCTTAATTTTTGTTTGTCTGAGAAAGTGTTTATGTCTCCCTCACTCTTAAAGGATAATTTCACCAGACCTAGAATTCTAGGTTGGTGGAGGTTTTTTTCCAATACTTTAAATATTCACTTCACTCTCTCCTTGACCGAATGTAGATGCACAAATCCTCAGCTGAATGTTAGAAAATCAAGCCCCACAGGATGTAAAAAGGAAAACACATCATGATGTAGTGAGGTTTATCCCGGGAATGCAAGCTTGGTTTAACATTTGAAAATCACTCGATGTAATTCAACACAATAACAGACAGAAATTAAGAAAAACCATATGGTCGTCTCAATAGACACAGAGAAGCATTCCAGATGAATCTTAAATGCATACTGCTCAGTGAATGAAGTTAGTCTGAAGAAGCTACACACTATGTAATTATGATTGTATGGCGTTCTGGGAAAGGTGAAAATTTTGTGATGGTAAAAAGACCTGTGATTGCCAGGAATTTGTGAGGAGGGATTAGGGATTGGGTAGGTGAAGCAAAGGGGATTTTTTTCTAGCATGGTTACATTATTCTGTATGAAACTGTAATGGTGGATATACGACATTTTGCATTTGTCAAATCCCATAGAACTTTACAGCACAAAGAGTACACCTTATTGTGTGCAAGTTAAAAGATCATTTAGGAGGTTGGGGGATCTCAGGATGGAATCCAGAATGTGATGAAACAATCTAACTGTATCACAAATAAATAAAGCATCCTCACTGAGGAGGGTGGGACACTGACCTCCTTAGGAAAGACCAGTGCTGTAGACAAGTGGAATCTGTAAGTCCAAAGGCCAAAGAAACTATGCATAGGTTGATAAAGTTGTTTCCTGCAGGCATGGGTTAATAATTCTGGTACTGCTATCCGTGTATACTGTTACTGAATCCAGCTTGGGTCCACTCACCTGATGCACAACAAAGCCAATCTACTGACACCAGGTTGTGGTGAAGAAAAGTACAGCATTTATTTTCAGGACACCAAGCAAGAAGAATGGGCAGCTCTTGCTCAAAAGACCCGAATTCCCCGATGGCTCTTAGAGAAGGGTTTTTAAAGGCAACATTAGGGGTGAGGGGCACAGGGAGCATGCTCAGCTCAGGGACATTCTTCTGACTGGTTGGTGGTGAGGTAACAGGGTGATATTTCAGGAACCTCAAATACTTTGTTTTATGGCTAAAGTGTTATTATTTTGTTTTGCTTGACCGCTTTCCTTTGTTTCTGCATTTTCTCACTTTTCTTTTCCTTCTTTTTTTTTTTTTTTTGGCCATGCCACGCAGCATGTGGGATCTTAGTTCCCTGACCAGGGATCAAACCCGTGCCCCCCGCAGTGGAAACAGAGTCGTAACCACTGGACTGCCAGTGAAGTCCCTCTCACTTTTCTGATTAAATTTGGTCTTTGGAAGTCAGGAGAGGCTTAGGTGACTAAGGCTTTTCTACAAACAAGAAACAGGGAACACAGGGGTCTGTTCCTGGGAATGCCCTGCAGGGTCCTGCTTGGTTTCAATACTGGAATTAAACAATTAAGTGGTTGAGATTGTGGGAGCCAGGTGTCTCATTGTTTGCGGGGGAGGTTACACCTGAGGAAGGGGGGAAGGCTAAAATGATCCGTGTGGTGGTGGACTAGAGCTAGAGGCCTCAGTATGATCTCCTGTTTAGTTGAACGAGGATGCAGATGGCTACATGTGGAAAAATGTTAGGTACGTGTACAGGCATACCTCGAAAATACTGCAGGTTCGGTTCCAGGCACCCACAATAAAGCCAACATCGAAATAAAGTGACTGACAAATGTTTTGGTTTCCCCCTGCATATAAAAGTTATGTTTACACTATACTGTAGTCTATTAAGTGTGCAATAGCTTTATGTATATAAAAACCAATGTACATAACTTAAAATGCTTTATCGATAAAAATTGCTAATCATCATCTGAGCCTTCAGAAAGCTGTAGTAGTAACGTGCAAGATCACTGATCACAGATCACCATAACAAATACAATAATGATGAAAAGTTTTGAAAAATGTAACACAGAGACACAAAGTGAGCAAATGTTGTTGGGAAAATTGTGGCAAGAGAATGCTTGACACAGGGCTGCCATAAACTTTCAATTTGTAAAAAACACAATGTCTGGGGCCTCCCTGGTGGTGCAGTGGTTAAGAATCCACCTGCCAGTGCAGGGATCACAGGTTTGATCCCTGGTCCGGGAAGATCCCACATGCCGCAGAGCAACTAAGCCCGTGCGCCACAACTACCGAGCCTGTGCTCTAGAGCCCACAAGCCACAACTGCTGAGCCTGTGCGCCGCAACTCCTGAAGCCTGCATGCCTAGAGCCCGTGCTCCGCAACAAGAGAAGCCACCACAACGAGAAGCCTGCGCACCGCAACGAAGAGTAGCCCCCGCTCGCCGCAACTAGAGAAAGCCCGAGCGCAGCAACGAAGACCCAACGCAGCCAAAAATAAATAAATAAAATATTAAAAAACCCCAAAAAACACAATGCCTGCAAAGCACAATAAAACGAGGTGTGCTTGTGTACACCTGGGTCAGGACACACACGCATGTCCCTGCTGTCAGCTGAGAGGGCCTAGAAGAAGCACACCGCAGCCGCGGTCGGCACACCAGCGCCCAGATCTTGGTTTCTCACACCACTTCCAACGGAAGGGAGCCGGGCTCCCTGGAGAAACGCAGACTCTCGGACAGGAGCAGGAAATGCCCGGGATGAGACTGGAGCACCTCGTGCCAGAGAGGGAGGAAAGTGCTCGGAAACAAAACACAACAGCCTCCGCGGATGGGTGTGTCGGGAGGACAGCGGAGCCAACCGAAGGAGCTGCCAGGGACCAGAGCTGGAGCCGGTTCAGCAACAGAACAAAGTCGTATTGGATCATGGCTCGAAGTATAAAATAAACACCCACGGGTGCAAACGGACATAAATGAGTGATTGATAAGGAAACGGGGGAAGAGGGAATCTGCTCTGCGGGAGAATCCACGTGGTTCTGCAGATACTCCATCCTCGGGGAGGGGAGGGGAGCGTCCCGCCTCCTTGGGTGCGGGGTGTGCACGGCGACCTCCTTCCAGAGGACAGTGGGGAAGGGGGGAGCAGCTGCACAGCGGAGAGACCTGACAGACACACCTGCGCCAGGTGACCAAGGTCAGCGTCTACGGTGCGGGTTACGTGACAGCACGCACCCCGGAGGGGACGTGATGAGATGGGCCCTTCCCCTCTGTGGTCTTCACTGAGGGACATCCTGAAAAATGCCTGACTGGTCCTCAAAACTGTCAAGGTCATTAAAGGCAAGAGGTCTGAGAGACTGTCACAGCCCAGAGGAGCTCTGAGGGGACATGATGACTACACGTCACGTGGGGACCTGGATGGGGTCCTGGGACAGCAGAAGGACACCAAGGAAAACTGAGGAAGTCTGAATAAACTACGACTTATTAGTTTCATCAATAATAGTTTATTAATATTGGTTCATTAAATGTAACAAATACAGCATACTAATGTAAGATGTTAATAATAGGGGAAATGCGGGGGGTATGTGGGAAATTGCTGTATTATCTTTACAGTTTATAAATCTTAAACTGTTACAAAAAAAATTTCTTTTTTTAAACAAAGAACAAAGTATACTAGGGGAAAGAGCAAGCATTGTACCTATAGCAAATAAACGCATGGAAAGGTGTTATCATTCATTTGGGAAAAGCAAATTAAAAGCTCAGTGAGAGAACTCTAGACGCCACTAGGAGGCTAAAGTCAAAACAGCCGACTGTGCCCGCTGCTGGCGGGGAGGCGGGAGCACAGCAGGCACAGCTGCTCTGGGAAGCGCCCGGCTCTTCCTTCAAATTAACTTTCAAGGTGCACCTTCTGTGGGACCCGGGCCGTCCAAACAAAAGCCTGCGTGCAGCTTTGTAATGCCCCAAACCCGACCTCGGCCTGGTGTCCATCACTAGGTGACCCTGAACATGGGGCAGCCGCAGGTGGGGAGGCCAAGCAGCCGTAATGGAGGAGACGGCTGACCCTCAGCGGGGCCTTGCAGTGCCCGTGCTGAGTCATGTGACGACGCCAGACCCAAAGGTGAACGTGCTGATGACTCCATTTATGTGAAATTCTAGGAAATACAGCGTAACTGTGGTGACAGGAAGTGGGTAGGTGTTGCCTGGGGACGGGAGGTTTCAGGGGCGGGGAGAAGCTCTGGGGTGACTGCGTCCATGATCCTGGCTCCAGTGCTTGACTCACAAGCCTGGACATGTCACAGCCCACGCTTTAAAAGTGGGCGGTTTAGGTTCCCTGGTGGCGCAGTGGTTGAGAGTCCGCCTGCCGATGCAGGGAACACAGGTTCGCGCCCCGGTCCGGGAAGATCCCACATGCCGCAGAGCGGCTGGGCCCGTGAGCCATGGCCGCTGAGCCTGCGCGTCCGAAGCCTGTGCTCCGCAACGGGAGAGGCCACAGCAGGGAGAGGCCCGCGTACCGCAAAAAAAAAAAAAAAAAAAGTGGGCGGTTTATTTGTGTTCTCGGTAAAGCCGCGGGCAGAAGCACAAACGATCCGAGAAGTTGGAACTTCGGCTTTTTGGTAAAAATCTGTGACTTGTCAGTGTTACAGGCATGGGAACAGGGCTGGAGGAGCCTTAGGCCACTGTGCTGCCTCTTGCTTTTACCCCCAAAGTGCGTAAAAGTTCTCTCTGGGCTTTAAAGTGATAAATGGACTTCGAAAATGCCCAAATCTGCAAACATAAATAATAACTTAAGGTGGCACACGCTGAGGGAAACTGTGTCATTGATTCAATTCCATCCGACCTCTTTGCACAGCAAAGAGCTCAGAGACAGTGCGTCATAATTTTTAAGACAAACATGTCTTCTGAGTCCTGTCTTTGAACGTGTCTCGTGTTTAAAAACTGAGCCGGCTCAGCACTGGCTCCCCTCCGAGTGGACACGCGCCCCGCTGAGCTTCTTGGCAACACGTGGCCACCTGCTTGCCGCCCTGATGGGGCTGACCAGATTTGGTCCCCTGCGCCTGGGTGGAAATTTCCAGAGATGTCTTTCCTTCGTCACGTCTTTAATTTGTCAAGTGGGCCCCTCTTGCTCCGGTTGCCAGGTTCACACAGCCGCCAAGGCAAGAGCTGGCCAGCATATACCAGGGAGGAGTTCCAATCTCGGAGTCAGACCAGACCCTCTTCCACCCACGTGGCCCTGCCAGCCCGTCCAGGACCAGGGCCCGGACCCGCGGGAGTCTGATGGGGTTGGGGTCCCCGTGGCGTGCTCATCGGAGCAAGGTGCCTGCCCTGTTCCTGCAGGGACGAGCGTGCAGCACCCGCAGCGTGCCCTCCGTAAAGCCCGGGCTTTCTTCCTCCTTTCAGTGTGAGAAGCAGGGAAGGTGCAGGTGCCTCTGACTCATGAAATGGCTTGTGCCCACAGGTCCCCATGAATGAGCTCGTTTGGGGCAAGATCCTCTTCTACTCCTGCCGCCCTGAACTTGAGGACACAGTTTATTCTCTGGGCCCAGCCTTCTCTTCTTTGCACTGACGATTCCCCTCCAGGTGAACATTCTAGGGCTCTTTGCACCCTGATTTGCTGCTTTCATAAAGTTTAAAAAAAGAAAGGATGTTTGTTTCCTATGATGTAAAAGTAGTTAAGTGTCGGTGAAGACACCAGCAAGGTTGAAAGCCTTGTGTGGGTCCCTGCAGTTTTGCTTCCAGGGAGAAGAAGCAAAATCTCTCCTAGTGTGAACTGTGCAGCTGGGTCAAAAGTCAAAGGTCAGGCTTTTGGGAACACGCCAGGACAAACAGCACCAGGGGCTGTTTTCAGCAGAGACAGGAGATTTCACCTGGACTCAGGGGTAAGGGATGTAGTTTGAGGACAGCCCCTGGTCTCCTGGGTCTGAGGATGAAGAGCGGGAAGAGGTAGACCCCACCCCACCCTCAGGCCCTGGATGTGGGTGTGAAGACTGGAACTAGCAGCTACTTTGACATCATGAGGGCAGCCACCCGGAGGATAAGCCTGACAGGTGGAGGGCTGCATAAACAGATATTTGCAGGGATGGGTCTGGAAACCTAACCACATCACACCTGAAGCCTGATCTACTCTGGATTTTCCTGCCACAGCAGGCAGGATTTATTAGCAGGTTCATGTTGAGACCAGTTTGAGTTGGGCATCCTGTTTCTTGAAACTTAGAGGGTCACATCTGACACCGGCTGGGAAGTGTGTTTTCTAGAACCAGAGCTGGTTGAACTCTCAGGCCGCTGAAGCTTACCTTGTGCCGGTTCATTCATACAAAGAACAATAACGTAATAACCCAGGACTGGCCCCGCAGGGGAGCATCTACCATGTGAGGGCACCTGCCGAATCCTCATGGGAGGAACTCACTTCGTGGTCCAGCAATGTCACGAGGAGGAGCTGTAACGCCTTCACCTGCAGAGGGGCAGACAGGCCTGGAGGAGCCACTGGGCCACCTGATGGGTCCCCAGCCTGGAGGGGTGGCCGGGGGGCTACACCCAGCCCCCCCACAAGCCCCTGCACGGCACACACGTGGGGGGAGGGCTGCCGGGCGGACTGCGGCATCTGTTGATGAGCTGTTTCCCTTCTCTGGTCTTTTTCTCCTTCACTGGACCCATGCAGGATGTTTTTGGAGCTCCTGTAATCTGCACATTCCCAGCACAGGTCTGTCTTTCTCTGCTTTGATTCTTTAAAGCAACACAGTTCACATTCCATCTGCATGAACAGGGCCTTTCTCAGCCCAGGGAAAATCTTCCCAGTAGGTCTTTGTTTCTTTTCTCTTCCATCTACATTGTTTCTGTTTATTCTTCACAAGTGTCTACAGGGCTTACTCGTGTGGGATTGTGTCTCTAAGAACTTTCACAGCGCTTACTTTCCTCTGCGTCTGGGCGGGGGCAGGGTGGGAGGCACCCAACTCGCTGACCTGGTCTCCACCGTGTCTCATCTGCGACCACCCCCTCAGACTCTCACACTTGAACTTCCTGGGACAGCCACGTGCACCCTCCCTCTTTACCTCTGTCTCCTGTCTTTCTGGAAGGACAGTCCCCTCCCCCGCGACCGGGACACCTGACTGTTCCCTCTTCTGCAGCCGAGCATGTCTGGGGTGGGGTCCACCCTGCCTGCAGGGGTGTTGGGGCCTCGGGATGGTCCCATCCCCACCGCAGGACGGTTTCTCCCCCACCTCCTGGGTTTGCTCGTCCCCGATGTGGAGGAATCTCCCTGACGCAGCCCTGTGACGGGGGGCGGGGGCTCGTGGTGTTCCTCCGGGACAGTGACGTTGTAACCAAGCAACACCCTCTGGGGCCTTCCCGGGACAGACCCCACCCCCCATGTCCTCCACCTGCCTCTTGCCTGACAAGAAAAGCTGTGGTCTCCCAGGCCTCCCCTGAGTCGCAAAATCCTGGCTCAAGAATTAATGCTTGAACGGATGTGAACATGTAGTAACAAAATATAGCAGTTGGGTCAGAAGAAGTGGTGACAATTTAAGCAATACACCAGCCACACGGCAGCCACAGAATCCTTAGTTCTTCTCTGAGGTACCTAGATAACAGTGTCTGACGTACGTTCCTGAACAGTTTTGCAGATACTAATATCCCCACCAGATGGAAGACGTTAACTGCATGATGGCCGCGAGCACACAGCCCCCAGACTGGTCAGAACCAGAAGGCGATGACTGAGCTTCCTGGAAGACCACCCTGTGACCTCACCCCAAATGTTGCCTTTAGAACCCCTCTCTGAAAGCCGTCGTTGTTTGGGCCTTTCAAGCACGAGCCACCCATTCTCCTTAGGTTAATCTCCTGTGATTAACCATTCTCTGATCCAAACTCCTACATTTCGGTTTGTCTGGCCTCACTGTGTGCCCGGCACAGGGACTTGGGTTCAGCAACAAAATAAAGGAGTGAGCTGGGCATCCCAGGCCACCTGCCTCGGCCGGTCACAGGCCACCACCCCTGCCACAAGCCCGCCTCTGTCCCAGGGGGGTCTTCCAGGCCCTAAGCAGCCTGGACCCCCAGCCCCTCCACCCATGGGGGTCAGATGCCCCAAATCCAGGAGCCGCAGGGCCACACTCCCTCTGGAGGCTGCGGGACGATCCTTCCTGCCTCTTCCAGCTCCTGGTGGCTCCAGGCGTCCCTTTCTGCTCCTGGGCTTATAGCAGCATCGCTCCAGTTTCTGTCTCCATCTTCTCCTCCTCCCTGACCTCCTCCCATGACCTCCTCCCTGCATCTGTGTCTCTCTGTCCAGATGTCGCTCTTCTCATCAGGACACTCAGCTCCAGTATGACTTCATCGTAGCTTGGCCACATCTGCAAAGACCCTGCTCCCAGATAAGGTCACATTCACAGGTTCCGGGTGGGCATGAACTTTGGGGACCACTATTCAACCTATTAACCACCCCCCCCACACACGGATTAACACCTCTGCACACAATCACCATGCATTCCCACACACACAGGCACCCCCCACCCCCGTGTGCCCCTCACCTGCTCCATCTCTGTCCCTCCGCTACCCATGCAGCACTCACTGCAACCCCCAGGTACTACTTCATGACCTCCCCGTCCTGAAACCGGAGCTGAGCAGTTGTGGGGCTCTTGACCTGGCTGCGGGGCTAAGCCCAGGCTCAGGAGTGGTTCACACAGCTTCCGATGGCTGGATCCTGGTGGCCTTGCAGGGAGGCCACCCGGCAGCCGAGGGTCCTTCCCCTTCAGAGGACCCCTGACTGTGCTGGGCCTTCCCCTCCCCGGCTGCCTTTTCCGGGAGTTTTCATCTGTGGTCCCAGGTCCTGGATCCCTTTAGGGGCTCCTTCTGACATTCCCTGGGAGACCTCGGGCCAGGAGTTGGGACACTCAGGGGCCTGCTGTAACCCTCTGACCTCTGACTGGGCTGGAGACCTTCTCTGACATCTATTTTCCTATGGGGGGGTTCTACCTGAAACAAAGCACTTGTGCAAACAAACAGAGAGAGTATTTATACAGAAGGGGAACTTTAAAAACCCAAGCTCCTGGTTGGCGATGGGCCGCTGACCCTCTCGTCCATCTGGGTAGTTAAGACTGTTGATGATGGGGCAGTGATGGCCACAGCACACTGTCACTGGAATGGAGTAAAGAAGCCCGTGACCCAGCCTGAGGGCACACAGATCTTTTAAAGAAATACTTCAAAACATGCAAAGTCACTTTTGAAGACTTTGTAAGTGGCAGAAAAATAGAATATAGTTAAAATACCATAAATCTGAAGAGTTTGACTTTATTGAGGAGTCTCCTAGAAATATAGCCCCTCATGTCATTTTCCAATTCTGTTTGTTCTAGTAAAGCGTCCTTTCCTCCACCGGGTCAATTTCAGGCTCCCTGAGTTCACTCATGCGTCTTCTCCTGTACGTCCGTCTCAGGCAAACCATGAACACCTGTTCTATTGCCTCACCGGACTGTTTATAAGGTGAAGCAGCCCCACGTCTGGACGAGGGTGTGGCAAGTTTCTTCACGTGGCTTTGGACGCTCCTGTGGCCACTTTTGAAAAATAGAATATGTCACGTCCACACTCAGACCACAGTGTTCAGGTCCATTCCATGCGTAACATATATGCTTCCCCCAATCGACGCCCCCCCAGTCTCATCCCATTATGGCACCAGCTTAAGTCCAGAGTCTCATCATATAAAACAAGTGCAGGTCCACAAAGTGCCTTGTGGACACAGAATGTCCCCTGCCATACCAGTAAACAAAGAATGTTGTGGCCATCAAGCCACTGCAGCCACCGGCTGTGCACCCTGAGGGGACTCGGGATGGAAAAAAGCAGGATACTGGCCCCAGATAGCTGAGGTGCACATCAAAGGAATGGTTTCAATGAGCCCAGACTCTCGCATCTTCCCATACGTAGTAAAGCACTGAATTCAGTAACTTGAGATGTCTGCTTTTCTTTAACAGTAATCTTTTGAAGTTCTGACTACCTGTTTGTTTGCTTGTTTTTGACAAAAAGTCCTATACATCCAGGCTCCTCCCTTACCTCTTGGGAGGAGTCCCTCAGGGCTATCTGAGAGGCTGGCTCCTGGGCTTAAGTCCTCAGTATGCCCCCAAATAAAACATAATTCTCGGGCTTCCCTGGTGGCACAGTGGTTGAGACTCTGCCTGCCAATGCAGGGGACGCGGGTTCGAGCCCTGGTCTGGGAAGATCCCACATGCCGCGGAGCAACTAAGCCCGTGAGCCACAACTACTGAGCCTGCGCTCTAGAGCCCGTGAGCCACAACTACTGAGCCTGCGCGTCTGGAGCCTGTGCTCCGCAACAAGAGAGGCCGCGACAGTGAGAGGCCCGCGCACCACTATGAAGAGTGGACCCCGCTTGCCGCAACTAGAGAAAGCCCTTGCACAGAAACGAAGACCCAACACTGCCAAAAATAAAATAAATAAATAAATAAAATTTTTTTTAAAAGTGTCATACTGTTTAAAAACAAACAAACAAAAAACATAATTCTCAACTTTTAGGCTGTGTTTTTTTTTTTTTTTTCAGTTGACAGCTTCCAATTTATTTCTGAGATATTTCCTCAGGTGCAGTTTCCCTTGATCTTGATCTGGAGATCTGTGAACTAAAAGGGTCAAATTCTCTGGGGAGGAAGGATGATCAGGATAGACACTCTTAATCAAAGCGCGGGGAAGTGAGGACATACAGGAGCCAGGATCCACACAGCTGAAATCCAGCTGCCAGGGCACCGGCGCCCCTGCTCAAGACGCAGGAGACACATCTTGAGTAGGGCTGAGTGCTCTCCTTAGAAGGGCTTTCCTCTGTCCTTGCCTCTGCCTCCGTGTTCTTGACTCCCCAAGTCATTCTCCCTTTTCCAGGAGAAATGGCCCACATTTGCCCCTGAGCACCTTTCTTAACCTGCTTCCTGAGCATAGGTGGTTGATGTCCCAGAGACCTCTTTTCATTTTAAACTGTCCCTTTTATTGCAAGTGACAGCGCTTCTGGCACTACAATGCTCTTAAAATCTTTGTGGATTACCTATGCATCTTATGGTCGGGGGCTTGCTCCACTGGACAAAAGGTGTCCTGACACTCCTCTCAGCCTTCAGTCCTTCTGCAGGCTCAGTAAATGGTATGAAAGCCACACTCAATCTGACTGTTGCCCAGGGCCGTGTTCCACTGGCTAGCCTCTGAATTTGATCTTTGCCGTGGGTCACGCCTCAGTCAGTTTAGGCGGCTGTAACGGAACACCATGGATTAGGTGGCTTATAAACAACAGAAATTTATCTCTCACGGTTTTGGTGGTTGGCAAGTCCAAGGTCAAGGCAGATTCAGCGTCTGGTGAGAACCCGCTTCCTGGATCGTAGACGGCAGTCTTCTCGCTGTGTCCTCGCTTGGTGGAAGGGGAGAGCTCCGGTCTCTTCAGCCCCTTAGAAGGGCCCAAATCCCATTCGCGTGAGGGCTCCACCTTCAGGCCCTAATCGCTTCCCAAGGTCTCCACCATCTTCTACCATCACGCTGGGGATTAGGAGTCCAGCATGTGAACTTGCAGGGGCCACACTCAGTCCGTAGCAGGGCATTTTCTTGCCTTGAGCACAGTTTGCTGGTTTAAGGACTCACGTAAGAAACAACACTGGACCTAGCCAAATCCTGACTCCTTTATGTTTCCTCCAAATTTTGCTCAAGACCAGAAAGTTCCTTCATTATTTCATCCATACTTTATTTTACGAAGCTAGGAGAAACCAGTTAGCCCTCAAGACACTCTGCCTGGAAGTCTCTCTCCTCAGACCCACGAGCGCACGCACTGTATCTCCCCCGGGAGTGGCTTCCTCCTGCTGCTCTGGAACAGAGGCCACTCTCCCTGCTCTCCCATGTGCCCCTGCTGCTCTCCCATGTGCCCCTGCTGCTCTCCCACGTGCCCCTGCTGACCTCCCATGTGCCCCTGCTGACCTCCCATGTGCCCCTGCTGCTCTCCCATGTGCCCCTGCTGCTCTCCCATGTGCCCCTGCTGACCTCCCATGTGCCCCTGCTGCTCTCCCATGTGCCCCTGCTGACCTCCCATGTGCCCCTGCTGCTCCCCCATGTGCCCCTGCTGCTCTCCCATGTGCCCCCGCTGACCTCCCCCTCGCCGGCAGCTCCCTGATGGGCCAGGGGGTTGGTAGCTCCTCACTTCAAAGGCGTTGCCCACTTGCTAATCTGTGTACCTGCGGGACTGGGCCACACAGAGGGTGCCCTTCCTCGTTCACACTGGGGCTGGTGGAGGCCAGGTCTCTCACCTGAAAGCCCCACCTTTCACCGGTCAAGTGGATCGGTGAAGCTCCTGTCTCACTCCACCTTCCCCTCCTCCCGCAGAGCCTTGTGTAAAGGCCCCGCTTTACACAGCCTGGGGTTTACTCAGACCCCTCAGCACCCACTGGAGTGAATAAGTGTCAAGGAGGGAGATTACTTTCCTTCTCGCTCCCAACCTGACCCTAAAGTGAAAAACAAAGAAACAAACAAACAAGCAAAGTGCCTGTTACATCTTTTTTTTTTTTTTTCCGGTACGCGGGCCTCTCAGTGTTGCGGCCCCTCCCGTTGTGGAGCACAGGCTCTGGACGCGCAGGCTCAGCGGCCATGGCTCACGGGCCCAGCTGCTCCGTGGCATGTGGGATCTTCCCGGACCGGGGCACGAACCCGCGTCCCCTGCATCGGCAGGCGGACTGTCAACCACTGCACCACCAGGGAAGCCCACCAGTTATATCTTAAAGGGGATAAGTAAATGCCATGTAGGTTGTGATAGACTGGCCATATTTCACTCCGTTTAGGGCAGCACCACTCTTTTATGTGCCATTAATAAAGAAAGGGATGCTGCCGATTAGTTCACACTCATTAATGGACTCAGCACTGTCAGGTGGATTTTTATCTTATCTCTATGATATCATGTATTCTTCATTTTTAGAACTTTGGCTTGGTCTTTTTTAAAATCGCCCCTTCATGTTCATACTTCCCTCTACCTTCTTGAACATACAGGATCCAGTTATCAAACCCGTTTGAATGTCCTTAGATACTAATTCTATCATCTATGTCTTTTCTGGGTCTGTTTCTGTCAGTAGACTTTGATCCTAGTTGTGGATCGCAGTTTCCTGCTTCTTTCCATGGGCAGTGAGGTTAAACTGAACCCCAGCCACTGTAGGGTTGATACTGTTGGGTGCTGAGCTATTGACATTACTTTAACTATTTGGGGGTTTTGTTGGGGTCATTTTGAGGCTTGCTTTGTAGCCTCATTAATGTGGGTCCTTTCATCTGGGACTAATTTAGCCCTGTTGCTGAGGGGATACCCTCGTGAAGGCCCCTATGACCAGCCCCCACCCCCCACCGTGGGTTAGGAGGTCTTTGCTGTCTGGCTAGAGGGAACAGGAACTACCCTGGCCCTGTGTGAACTCCTGGGTTTGTTCTGCCTACCCCTTGCAGTGCCCCTTTCCCGGGTGCAGGCAGTTTCTCCACATGTGTGCACAGATCACCTTAGCCCTGGACGTGGGGGGACCCCCTGCAGTTACCTCCCCTTCCCCCTCTCTGTAGCCCCCCCTCTTCTCTTGTACTCAGCACTGCATATTCTAATTGCCTTGGCCTCCCAACTCCTAACTCAGGCTCCTACTTAGCAGGACAGTAAGCCAGGGGGACTTGCAGGGCTCACCTCACTTGTTCCTGGGATCCCAGAGATCACTATCCAATTCTTCCTGGTGTCCAATGTCTAAAAAAGATTTTTTTCCTATTTTATCTGGCGTTATAGTTATTTTAGGTGGGAGAGTAAAGCTGGACCCAGGTATCTCATCGTGGGTAGTTTTTGTTTAACTACAAGTGTTTTTGTTTTGCCCTCATTCTTGAAAGACAGTCTTATGGGAGGAACAATTCTTGGTTTAAAGTTATTTTCTCTCCCACCTTTAAAAAGATCACTGTCTTATGCTTCCACTGATGCTGTTGAGACATTAGTCTCATTTTTATTTAATTGTGTTTCTCTTTCTTTTCTCTCTGTTGCTTTTATAATCTTCTTTCTGTCTTTGAAAGTTTCCAGTTTCAGCATGGTGTATCTAGGCGTGCCTTTCTCCATGTTTACCCTGCTTACATCCACTAAAATGTTGGAGTCAGACGAATGACATCTTTTTTGCTCACAATCTCATAACATTCCTTAGCCCCGTTTTACCTGCTTCCTTATTCTGGAGCCCGGATAGGCCACATGCAGCCTTTTACTCCACATGAAATGCTAACCACAAACAAGGGACTGTTTCCTCTCTTTTTTTCTCTGTGCTGCATTCTGGGTGATTCTCTGAATACGGTCTCCAGTTCACTAATTTTACACACATCTGCATCTAATTTGCTGCTTAGTCTGTTCACTATGTTTTCTATTTCATTTATCCTTTTTTATTTCTATAACTTTTTCCATATCTGCTTCCTCAATGTTGATATCTCTTGTCCACCTATTTCCAATGCCTTCTTTCATTTCTTTAAGCAAGTGACCCCCAACTTGGGACCACTTTGCACTACACCTTTGTCTGGGCTTTTGGTTTGCCTCAAGGTGGCGTGATTGCTGGCCCTGCGGCTGTGTGAGCTGGGCTTCTTGTGAGAGTCCTCAGGGCAGACCTCTGTCTTCTCTCCTTCTTCTGACTGTCTTCTTTTCCTGCTTCACCCAGATCCTTCTGGGGGTAGGGTTTTCCTTTGAGTGTGTGGTCTTTTGGGACACCTGGTATTGTGTGGGGGTCTCTGTCTGGACCCCAATCCTTGCGTAGGCTCCAGGCCTCCCCTTCCCTCACTAGGGCCTTTTGCAACCTGGGCTTCAGGTCACAAGGGCCCTCTGACCCCAGTGCATGCTCACCGAGTTGCTTCTGGGTTCCCACTGCTTCCCTTGTGCATGGCCAGCTTGGCCGTGCTTTAAAAATATCGTGAAGTACGTTTCCAATATGTTTGGGTGCTCGGTACGGGAAGGGTGCCTTCAGTGGGAAGAGCAGACGCTTGTATTCCTGGGAAACGTCCTTGCTCCCTTCCCACTTCCTTCCAGTGAGATGGAGAGAGGAGGGCGTTCACTGCCCTGGAGAAGGAGTAGCCTCTGGGGAGTCTGCGTGGACCATCCTCGGGTGCCCTCCGCCCATTCTATGCATGGGGACAGCAGGGCTCACGAGGCTGGACAGCCCCCTGGTCACCTGGCCAAGAGCGGGACTGAACCAGGCCTTCCTGAAGGTCATGCCTTCGCAGCCCTGCTCTGAGGGGCAGGCCCGGCAGGCCACTGGGGAGCAGGAAACCCAGCTACACCTGCTTCAGGGCCTCAGGACTCTGTGCATGTTGTTTCAGAGCTGGCAGAGTCCGGCTGCACTGTCGACACCTCCTGCACGGCAGTGACCATAGCCACCTGGGAAGGATGGGCTGTGCAGAGCACCCCGACTGGGGTGAGGACACTGGCCTCCTAGCCGCCTGCCCCGTTCTCGTGTGGCCCTCCCTGACCTCAAAGGCTGCAGCCCCTTGGGGTATGTCACAGGCTGGGGTCCTGCTCCCACCGTGGCCCCAGGTGCCCCCACCTGCCCTTGCGGCAGGACCGGAAGTGATTTATGCGGAGACGAGGCATTAGCTCCCTCTTTCTGCCCGTCATCCCCCAGCTGCAAATGCAGCCTGGCATGTTTGCACAGCCCGATAAAATATTCATACCCCAGCACTGCCTGGATGGTCTGATGGGGCCACAGAAGGTTCTCTGCTCCGTCAAACTGTGGAACCCACGCTGGCATGTGGGGAGGCCGGGCAGACACGCCAGGGCCTCTGAGAGGAAGGCTCCGATTGGGGCAGTAGAGGCAGCCCCAGGGAGCCTCAGGCAGAAGAGGACCCACAACGGGGCTCCAGGTATAAGGGGTAGAGTGGAGCTGCCCAGTCCACAGCTGGGGTCTCTCACCCCCGCACCGCTGGGCCACCTGCTGGGGTTGGACAGCCAACCTCTCCGGCCCCAGGTCCTGGCTCGTCCCATAGCTTGAAGCCCGGGGCTCTTCACTGAGGGTTCTATTGGGAGACCCGGGAGGTCATCCCTGGCACAGGCCCATCTCACTGACGCTGTCCCTCCCTCTCTGCTGCCCTGGCCGCAGACCCCACCCCCTGCTGGGAGCAGGAAGGAACCCACCCCGCTGCCCACAGCTGCCACTGCGTTGGGACCACACTGCCCGCAGAGGCCACCAGAAGGGTGAGTACATCTTCTCCCACCTGGCAACTGAGGACAGGTGGGGGTGGGAATCTTCCCCCTGCACTGCTGCATGGGCAGGGGCAAGGTCATGGTGAGGGTGGGGTGAGGGGCAGGGTGAGGCAGGGGCAGGGAAGGGCGGGGCAGGTCAGGAGGGTCTCCAGCAGGGGGGCTGGGTCCAGTCCTTCCCCACAACCTGCCCGAGCACCTGCTCTCGGTGGGCGGTGGGGGGGGCTCTATGTGCTGGGGCAAAGGTGAAGGAGCCGCCAGGGCTCTGTGCAGGGAGGCTGCGTCCAAGCTGGAGAAGACCGAGGGCTTGCTGGGGACTCTGTGGGGCGTGGGGTCAGCAGGACGGCCAGGCTGGGGCTGGGAAAGGTCTTGCTGGGCAGGTGTGAGCGATGGCCGCAGGCACGGCGGGGCCAGTATGGCTGGAGTGGGCACCTGGGCCTCACGTGGGGCCCATGGCCGCAGGGAGGACGCAGGTGCTGACTCTGAGCATTGGGAAGACGTAGGGGACGGGGGCAGAGGGGTATCATCTGAGTTAAGTTCTGGGAGGGTCTTTCTGGTCACTGCATTAAGGGCAGACTGTAGGGAGAGGGTGGGGGCCCGGGAGGCTCTGGGAATAAGCCAGAAGCCCTGATGGGGGCTTGGCCCAGGGGTGCAGGGGAGACGTCGGGCAGGGTGGGGTGTGGGAAAGCTTGGGAGACGGGCAACTGGGCAGGTTGGCGGATTAGGCTCCGGGCGTGGGAGAAAAGGCTCTGCTGGGAGCACGGGCCTTCGCGTACCGTGGGGCCGCAGGTGGAGAGGTGAGGAGGGACCCGAGGCTGAGTCCAGGGCTCACGTGCAGGGCGGGAAGCGTGGGTCCTCAGACGACAATGCGTCCGGGAGAGGGGAGGGTCAGCCACTCTGTGGGAGGGAGGCCCAGGCCGCTGTATTCACACAGATGACCCCGTGACCCACTTAGACTCAGCCTCCCCAGGTGTCCTGCTGCCCGTCCCTCTCCTTGGTGTCTCACAGTGACCCGGGGAACCGTGGGCGGCTTCCATGTTCAGGTCTCTGGTCTGGTGTGGTTGGCTACCGAGTGGCGGGCAGGAGACTGTGTCCTCCCCTGGGGTCAGCCCCCACCAGCCGGCGGGTCGTCCCGCACACCTCCGTTTCCCGGCGGGGAGACCCCGACCTCCCCACATCCGTCTCCCTGCCCCTGTACTTCTGGCTCTGCTTCCCCGGCTGGCCTTTCTTCTGGGCCCGTCCTCACTCACTGCTCTGCTTCGGGAAGCCCAGGCCCTCCTCTCCGCCCCTGACCTCCAGGTGTCTGGGCGGGAACCCACAGACACGCCCGTTCTCCACGCAGTGGTGCTTGCTGTTTCCAGTATTTGTTCCAGAGAAATACTCGCACACGTGCACGCACACACACGCACACACATATGGACGCACGAGGACGCGCATTACCATAGTGCTTGAAGTAGTAAGGAAAGGGAAACCATGTCCCTTGCCTTCCGTGGTCACACCACCTTGGCACCCTTGTGGCCGTAAACATAGCCCAGGTGAAGCCCAGGTGAGGGGTGGAGGAGGCAGCTGTCATATGTGGGGCCTGTTCACGAGCAAAAGAAAACCGGGAGCGATTTTACGCGTGAAAGAGGGTGCAGAAGCCTGAAATCTAAAAAGGAGCTACGTAAACCTGACAACGAACTAAAACCTAACACCTGCCGTCAGATGTGGTGGTGCCGAGAGGGTGGGATGACGTCACGGCAGGAAAACCTGCCTGCGTAGCCACCGGGTTGCAGGTCTGGCTGCTGTCATGCCTCGGGGACAGTTGTTTTTGCGCCGATGAGGCCGCTGTTCCGTTCAAGCCGCGCTCGTGTTTCTGCACGTCTGTCAGCTACGAAGGGAGACGTGTTGAAGGTCCTGCCCACTGGATCCTTCCTGCCATCGGCACTGTGGCTTTCCTTCCCGCACGCTGAGCCTGCGAGCTGAGGCTCCCGGCTGGGCTGGGAGCGACTCTTGCGGTGGGTGCCCATCCTCTGTGCAGGGACCCCTGGGTCTCCAGCAGGGCCCTGGCCTCCGTGTCCCCACACACATGCGCCAGAGCTGTGACGCGCCCCTGCCAGCTTCCTCTGGGGTCGCGCATGCCTGCTCGCTTATATTGAGGGTGTGTCTGCCACCGAACCCGGTCTGACAAAAGCCTCATCTTGTCACTGAAACATTCAGCTCTTTCACACGTAGCTCAGTTATTTGGGTTCAGACCCGCCGCGCTACGTTTGTCTCAGTTTTTCCCACCTGTTCCCCATTTCTTCATTGGTTCTTTTTCAGTCCAGGCTTATCCTCTATTAGCCGGCCAGTTATAACTTACATTCTGTCAGGAGTCACCTTGGGGTCACATGTGTCTGTGACTCGTTAAAGTCTAGCTTGTTGTCCTGTCACCTCCTGGGCGGCCACGCCAGGACGCGGCTCTCACCCCTGCCCCACACGTATTGTTTTTCTATGTTTTGTTTGGGCTGCACCGTGCGGGATGCGGGATCTTAGTTCCCCGACCAAGGATCGAACTTGCGCTCCCTGCATCGGAAGCGTGGAGTCTGAACCACTGGACTTCCAGGGAAGCCCCTGTTCTTCCGTGTTTTAAATCTACTTACATTTTACACAGTGCGACTTATTATTACTGTTTACAACATTCGCTTCTATTTATTTGTTTACCCTTTCTCTCCCTCTTCATTCGTTCCTCAATCCCCAGGCTTCCCTCTGGGGTCCTCTTCCTTCTGCCCGAAGCACTCCCTTTCACCCGTGTGTCTGTGTTTGCACGTGAGCCTGTGTGCATGTGTGTGCGTGCTCGTGTGTGTGTGTGTGCCCCAGCATGTGAGCTGACCTGTCTTTCTGCCCTGGGCCCTTCTGGCGGAGCCATGGGAGCAGCAGCGGGTCTGATCAGCTCCTGGAGATCCAGCTGCAGGGACTTCTGGGCAGAGGTGGACGTTGCAGGTGGGCGTGGTGGCCGCACGTCCAGCTGTTCCCTCCTGAGGCACAAGGAGGGCTCCACAGCTCTCCCCTTTATCTCAGGGCTTGGGCACTTCAGTCCACTGGGCCGACGCCCCCCCAGGTCCCCAGGGACTAGAGGCCCCGGCAGGCACTCTCGGACCAGACGTGTCGCTGTGGGCCAGCGAGCCCCAGTTTGGGGAGTCCCCCTTGTAGCCGGCTTGGCCAAGCAGGCACTGGCTGGGGTCTGTGCTGCAGACCCAGAGACGCGTGCCCCGCCCAGCCCAGACTCTTGGGACCCCGCACGGGGAGGGGAGGGGCCAGCACCCTGGCTGTGCCCTCTGACGGCCCGTCCCGCTGCGTCCCCTCCCGCACTGCGACAGTGCTCAGTTAATTTCATTTTCAGGCAATACTTTAGAAACACAAACCCCTGACAACCAGCTTCTGCTTGACAGGACCGATCATTCTGATTTGAGTGGAAGCCGCCGTGTCCTGCTCTGAAAGGAGGTCCACGCTGCTGACAAGGACACAGCGTGCATTTCCTCTGAAGCCTCTGGAGCAAAGGGGCCCATGAAATATTTAAAGCAAAAGTGAACAGAACACCCAGCCGTAGACGCGGGCTGGGGACACGCCCTTGCTCGCCTAGAGGCCGTGCGAGTCTTCGGAAGATACGCCGCTACCTTGACCGCCCCCAGAAAACTATTGAGTCTGGCAATGATCCCCCCGATGGGATTCGTGTCGGCCACGCCTGGTGGCGATGTCCACGTGGGGGACGCGCTCATCCACCCTGTCCCACCTCCCCAGTCCCCAGGTCCTCACCGCCGCCCCAGGCCGCCACCTGCTGTCAGCACGTGTGAAGTGCAGCCAGGTCTCACAAGGCCAAAGTGTGAGAAACAGGCCTCTCGGGACCCAGAGGCACTCACGTCCTCTTCCGTCTTCCAAGCAGACGTCACTGTGGGCTTGACCGCCAATCCAGGCCACCGCTTGTGGTTTTATATAAAGAAAGACACCCCAATTAGGGGGAAATGAGCAAAGTCTGGGAGACAAAATGCTGCGGTATTTTGTGTCTCCAACTGGCAACGTGCCAGGAGCGCACAGACTGCAGGACAGGCGTGAGTGTCCATGTTGCTCGTGGACATGCGGTCATAAGCAGTGTCTTGATACGGACACGTGTGCACGTGCCGTGTCACTGCACAGCTCTAGGGCACTACAAGTGCATCCAAAGACCCTGGCCCCTGGTGGACAGCGCCACCCAGAGGACACTTCAGGGAGGCCTGTGTGGTGTAGGAAGAGCTCAGGGGACCTGGGGACACAGCGCTGCTCCCACCAGGCTGGCTTTGGCTCCAGCCTCCAAAACACGGGACCCCCTAAGGCATGAAGGGGTCCAGACTGCCGAAGCCAGGGCACCCACCCGTGACCGCCCGGCACCCATGCTCCTTCCCAGGCCCGAGCTCTCATGGGCCTCCCGCCTGGCCCAAAGCAGCCACCCTCTTGTAACTGAAAAGCGCAGAGCCCCCTCCCCAGCGAGGGGCCTCCCAGGCCGCACTGGCTTTCATTCGTGGGCTCTGGCTCCATTGAGACCCCTTCCCATCATCTGTGTCCTGGGATGCACCCTAAAGCTCTCCCTCATGACCTCCCTAAAGGCAGCAGTGGGAGCACAGGGAGAAAGGAGGAGGGGCTTCAGGTGACTGTGTGGGGACTCACGGACACGGCCCACGAGCGTGGCACACGGATGTGGCACAGGGACGCGGCAGGGAAGGGTCCCAGGAAGAGCTCTGTCCTGTGTCTGTGGCCCACCTTGAGGGCGTGGCTGGGGCCCCTCCCCTCACCGGCGCCTCTGTGGTTAGGCTCCATCACAAAGGGGGGCGACCCCCACCGCACCCCCGAGGGGTGGGAGGTTCCTCCCCACACCGACTCGTGGTTTCCCGTGGGCCCGGCGCTGCGCCAAGGGCAGCGCTGTCTTCCTTGAACTTCAGGTGAACGGAAGCTCACAGCCTGCTCTCTGTTGGGTCTGACTTCGTTCAGCCTAACCTTGGAGAACCCCGTGAAACTCCGTCCACGCATCCCGCCCTGGGACAAACCACGAGTGCGTCTGTTTCCCTCTTGCTGCACGTTGGCCTCGTTCCTGGCTTGGGGGTGTGATGACCAGGCTGCTCTGCACACTCTTGTCGAGGCTTTCTGTGGACACAGGCACCTGTCTCTTTGGGGTAAATGCCCAGAAGGAGAATTGCTGGGCCATCGGGCGGATTTGACGTCACTAGAAACTGTCGGTGCGTCCAGCGTGGCCGTGCCGTTTACCCCGCCCAGCGATGGGCGCGCATTCCTGCTGCACGTGCTGTTGTTCGATTTCTTCACTTCAGTCATCCTGGTGGGTGTGCAGTGGCGTCTCACCGTGGCTTTCATTTTCATCCCTCTGCTGAATAATGACATTGGGTTCTTTTTCTTTGTGCTTATTGGCCTTTTGCATATCCTCTTCTGCACAGTGTCTGCTCAAGTCTTTGCCAAGTTTTTGTTGGGTTGTTTGTCTTTTTCTTATTACTGGTAGTTCTTTATATATCCTGGATAGACGTCCTTTGTCTTATCTTTGTGTTGCAAATATTTTCACCCCACTATTTTCATATTCTTAATGGTACCTTTTGATGAGCAGAAGTTTTTAATTGTGACAAAGTCCGATTTATCATTTTTTAATGTTGTGGTTGTGCTTTTCTCCTGCCCGAGAGATCCTCAGCAGTGCCGTGGTCAGAAGATGTTCTCCTCCGCGTCCCCCGAAGCTTCCTGGCGTCTGTGCCCCTCCCCCCTGCGCCCCCGAAGCTTCCTGGCGTCTGTGCCCCTCCCCCCTGCGCCCCCGAAGCTTCCTGGCGTCTGTGCCCCTCCCCCCTGCGCCCCCGAAGCTTCCTGGCGTCTGTGCCCCTCCCCCCTGCGCCCCCGAAGCTTCCTGGCGTCTGTGCCCCTCCCCCCTGCGCCCCCGAAGCTTCCTGGCGTCTGTGCCCCTCCCCCCTGTGTCCTTCTGGTCTTGGACCATCTCAGGTTATTCTGTGCATTTGCTGTAAACAAGGGCCGCGGCCCCTACGTTCCATACTGAGTCCAGTTACGGCAGGACCGCCAACTGACAGTAGCTCTATGTCCCCATCCAAGTGACTGTGTCTGGGGCTCTTCCACCATCTAGTGTGTTATTTGTAGATTTTCTGCAGATGCTGTTTAACAGATGGAGGGAAACTTCTGTTTCCAGTTTTCTGAGGATGTATGTATATTTTTTTATCACGAACCGGTTGAATTTTATCGACTTTTTTTCCTGCACCTATTTCGCTGATAACAGCGCTTTTCTCCTTTAGTCTGTCCATAACATCGGTTGATTTTGAATGTTTAAAAATGCATTTCTGGTACAACCTCTCTTAGTCACTGAACGTGACTTGCTAGAACTGAGTTTAGGATATCGTGTCATGTTGGTGGGGAGCGCTGGCCTGTGGGTTTTGGTGCCATGGCTGTGCTGGCCCTGAAGGTGGGTTGGGTGTGTTTCCTTGTTTGTTTCCTGCGGGAGCAAGTCCTTCCTTGAAGGAAAGCTCGCCAGCGACCCCCCAGGGCCTGGAGTTTCACTTGCAGGAAGGTGTTTAATTACAGGTTCAGTTGCTGTAATAGTTGACCTTTCGGGGTTTTTATATCTGCTTGTGACGGTTTCTGTAGGTCGTGTTTTTTCAAGGAATCCATCCATTTCTTCTGGTGTGAAGTTCCTTTGAGATCCTGGTCTTAACCTTCTAATGCCCATAGGCTGTGCAGCGACCACCTTTTCGCTCCTGAGAGCAGCAGGATTTTGTGACTTTTTTCTTATTTCCTTGTCAATTGTATTAATCATGGAAAAGAACCAAGCTGCACAGCTGTTTCATTTTTGCAGGTGGTCCTGCCCTGTCCCCTCCCTCCCTCTCCTCCGGTGTGACCTCCTCTTCCTTTCCAAGCTCCTGGAGACATCACACTGCTTCTCCCCTCCCCACCCCGCCTGTCCATCTGTTGGCCTCAAGGCCTCTTCACTCCAAAGTGATGTGAGGGGCAGCCATTCCTTGCGAATCGGGGGCTCTTGCCTAGATCCTGGCGAGCGGCAGACGCTGTGGCTGAAGCCTCGGCTGGCACAGCAAGGGCCTCGCTGCATGGCATCAGGGAGGTGATAGTGCCCTGGCCGCGAGCCCAGGTTGGCGGGGAGGGCGGAGGGCACCCTCGGAGGTGGGCGGCGCGGCTCTGCGTATGAAGGTGGGGTGACTGAGGCCGCCAGCTCGGGTGGCCAGGGAGCAAATCTGAAGCTTATTTAGACAAGGAAGACGTTTCAGCTCTTCTCGGGCAGCTATTAGCTGAGGACACGTCACACCAAGAGCATCAACTTTTCAATAAGCTCAGAAGTGACTCAAATGCCCTCTGACAGGGGCTGTCTCTTAAAACCTGCAAGGGCAAAGATAAGACGTTAAGTCAGAGCTTTCAAAACAGCACGAAAGCTCGGGGTTGGGAGCACCATGTGGTTTTCCAGGGAGTGGAGTCGCTGCTCTGGCCACGTACCTGTCCCACTTGTTCTCAGGAGGCCCAGACAGACTACCAGTGCCGGCCCAGGACCGGCCCCTGTGGGCTGTGGTGGTAGAGGACCAGGCCCTTGAGGACTGGGGCCTGCCTCCCAGAGGTCTGCAGAGTGCAGATAGGGGAGCTTCCTCTCTGTATTTGCATAGTTAGTCTTCAGCCATGAGGCAGAAGCTAGCCTTTCCTGACATGTGAACGTAGAAGGCAGACCACTCTCAGAGGCCCCACAAGGCACTCGCCACACCCCAGAGATGAGTGGGGGTCACGCGGCAGAGGTCGCCGGGCATCCCCCACCTGGACCTTCTCTGCCGTCCACCTGGGCTCTGGTCAGGGGATTCATGGATCGTACAGTAGAGCTCTTCATAAATTTCATTCCCCTCGTGGACGACTGCTTTGGAGGACAGCTGGCTGATGCATGGAAAGACAAAAGCTAGAAGCTGCAATAGAGGGAAAGGCATAGGTGATACAGTAGGGCCTTCACAAGTGTGTGATTTGAGTCTCAGCGTAAAAGCCGAAGAAATATTTAAAGAGATAATGGCTGATAATTTCCTAAAACTGATGAAAGATATCAAACTCCAGATTCAAGAAGCACCAACATCACCAAGCAGGAAAACTGAAAGAAAATCTCACCTAAGAACTTCAATAAAGAAGTGAAAACCAAGGACAAAGAGAGAAAAAGAAAGTAAAAGAAAGGATTTTCATAGCCACCCAGATAACTGATAAAATTCACCCTTTGTATTTTGCACACAGAAGGACTGTGATCTTGGGTGGGTATTGGAAGATAAAGGAGGCTGAAGATGATGAAGGGGAAAGATATGGGTAAATCCAGTGACCTGGAGGCATAAAGCAACAGTGATAACCTCTTATGAGATTAAAGAATATGCAGTATTGAAACCACAAAGCACAGGATCGGACCAGGGTGGGAAACGGGCAGGAAATGGGTAAAGTGCCCTGAGACTCACCAGAGTCCAGCAGGGATCAGCTGCGCAGGGCGAAGCCAGAAGAGCCGCCCAGCTGACACTCAGTGCCGTGGGCTAAGTAGTGGTGGTTGATTTAAGGTTTTAAGTTCTGAGGAGGTTTGTTATGCAGCAGAGCTGACTCATACAGAAAAGCCTCCTAGGAGGGGCGCTACTGCGACAGACACCCCAATCCTTTGGCGAGCGGAGCAGGGGAGGTGAGGAGTTTATTCTTAGAGGTGGGAAGCGTGGCAGCCCAAACGACTGGCAGAACTGTGGCCTGGGATGGCTCAGAAGGCAGAAAACGCGTCTGCCGAAGCCTTTAGCCTCTGCAAGGGCTTCCCAGGCAGGATTGGAAGGTGTCAACTGGCTTCTTTCAGCCACAGTGATGATGAAGGAAAGAGAAAGAGGAGATAAAGAACAGTTCCGTTTGCAAGTCAGCTTGCGAGGGAACGTAGAAAGGGGGCGCTTGCTGGGTTTCACAGCTTCAGTGTCTCAAACATTCTCAAAATGGTAACTGGGCTCAGGGGTAGCCCAGTCAAGGGGCAAGGCCCCTCTGAGAGGTTGCAGGCACTGCTGGACGAAAGGGCTGCTGGGAGTCGTAAGGAGGTGGCCCCTCAGGAATCGGACCCCTCCCAAGCAGGGCAAGAGCCACCCCAGAGAGCAGGTGTGGACTTGGGGCCCACGCTGGTGCTTTAGTTCTTCAGCCTTTGAATGGAGACGACCCAGGACTTTGAGCCTGAGGCCATGGTCCAGCGGGGCTGGGGGTCCTGGGAGGGGCTGAGCCCTCTACACGTGGAGGGCTGAGAATAATTTGGGGACAGAGGGTAGACTACGGTGGATCGCAACCTCCCTGTTCCCACCTGGTTCCCGCACTTCTCTGGGTGCCCTCAGACCCCGACCTCGGCTGGAGACTTACTATAGCCAGCGGGCCCATGGCCAGCGCAACCCGTGCAGAGACCTGAAAGCATTTTGCTGCTCTGGAGAGCCTGTAACTGCCACCCGTGGCCTCTGGAGGACCAGAGGCAGGGGGCCCAGTCACCCTGTGGCCAGCACACCAGCTGGCACAGAGGCGTGGAAAGTGCAGCCCAGGGTGACCCGGCCAGGCCCACGTTCATAAGACAAACGCGGCTCATGTTCTAAACCTCTAGGTCTGGGCGGTTAGTTACACAGAAAAGGCTGCCTGATAGAACCCCCATTTCACACGCTCCGTAAAGATCAGTTCCAGGGAGACTGGAGAACTAAAAATGAGAGACAACACCTTTTCTACAAGATGATACAGGAAACTGGGCAAGTGTGCGATCAGATGTGTATTCGTGGCCTGACTCTGAAGGCAAAGGTTGATAAACTGGGCTCTATTAAAAGGGAAGTCTTTTGTTATTTAAAAAACACCATTAAGAAAGTGGGCAGACGCGTTACAGAGTGGAAGATGGTGCTGTCAACACACATCCACAGGCTGATAAAGTCCTGCCAACAAGGAAAGGAACCGGCAGAAACACGGCAGAAGTGGTGAACAGTCACTTCTCAAAGAGGATATTCACATGGGCAGTGAGGCCGAAAGCCTCACCCCCCGTCAGGAGAGCGAATCAAACTTCAGGGAGACACCAGAGCTCGCCGGCTAGAGAGACGAGGGGCGAGAGACTGGGGGCAACGAAGCGGCAAGGACCCAGCCTCGTGAGAGGTGGGCGTGACCGCCAGCAACCCATCCGCACCCCTGGAGAGGCGCACACTCGCGCTCCAAGAGGCACGGGGATATTCACGGCAGCTCTACCTGAGGTATTAGAAAGCAGAAAACAACCCACATGCCAACAGCGGTGAGCAGGTAAACAGAGTCTATACCCCACGCGACGGAGCACAGACAGGAAAAGAGCACAGCGCAGCCACCACCACACCCATCATGTTTTGTGGACCACACGCCCTCCACGTGGGCTGTGGCATCCGGCCTGGGCCCCGGGGGCGCCACGGTTGGCAGGGGTGCTGTGCATGTTGACCATGTTCTGCTTCCTGACTGGTGTGGTGACTCCACGAGGGGCCAAGGGTCACCCTGTCCCGCACTCGTGCACCTGCCCTGCGCATGGTGCACTGCGGGGAAAGTCAAAAACATGCGGACAAGTGCGCCACCATCTCACACCTCCAGTGGTGCAAACTTTTCAAGAGTTTGTTAAGACAGGGGACTTCCTGGCGGTCCAGTGGTTAAGACTTCGCCTTCCAGGCAGGAAGTGCGTGTTCAATCCCTGGTCAGGGAGCTAAGAGCCCACATGCCTCGCAGCAAAAAAACTAAAACATAAAACAGAAGCAACTGCAACAAATTCAGTAAAGACTTTAAAAAAAAAAAATGGTCCATATCAAAAAAAAATCTAAAAAAAAAAAAGTTTGTCAAGACCACAAAGCATCGTGGACTTGATCAGCCCCTCCTGCTGTCACCTCATTCAAGGGACCGTCCCAGGTGAGGGACCACACTACATGCCTAAGTCATATTAAGTAGTTTAGATCATGGAAAACACACCCAGAACACGTGTAGCTGGCACACGTGACCAGCATAGACCCTGTCTGCGAACCCTCCACCTCGCAGCACCCCTGCCAGCTGGTCCCACACCCCACTGCCTTCCCACCCTCACCCGGGGCAAGCGATGCTGTGTCCGTCCTGGGCCGGGCTCCAGAGAGGCCGGCACACCCTCCAGCCCCCCAGCAGACATAGCCACCTTCTCCCCTGTGGTGTCACCTGCCAATGACCCGCGCTGGCGTCGCCCATCGGGACGGCCTGGGGAAGGACTGGCTGCTCTGCTAAGATTTGCCACCCGGTTACTCCTCTCACGCAGTCACCCTCTGGCTTCCTGCTGGAGCGCAGCCTCCAGGCCTCCGGTCCCCCCCCTCCACCTCCCACCCGCCGCCCCCCATGACCCAGCCCCCCAGTGCGCTTTCCTTTGCTTCTCAAGCTATATTTAAGGACACAAACATCATAAAGCACATTTCAGAAAAGTTGGGAGGTTAAATGAAAATTCTGAATTCAATGGTCGGCCAAGACATTGTCAAACTTGTGGCACTTAGGACAAGCTTCAGTTTCTGGAAATTACGCTTTATGAACTGCGACAAGCCTCTGACAGTGGCAACTGACCCCGCGCCCCCATGGCGTGTCCCAGTGTGGTCTCAGGCAGGTCACCTCCCCCTGGGCATCTGGTGACCTCCCCTCTCCTCAAGGGGCCTGGCCCTGGGCTGGGCTCCCAGGGTCTCTGCATATCTGTGTCAGAGCCTGTGTCACCATGTGGCTTGTGAGGGAGGCCGTGCTGGAGGAGGGAACTCCATGCTTGCTGGGCCGGCGGGGCTGGCAGGGCTGGAGGCCTCGGGAAGGTGGCTGAGAACCCTGCTCTCCCCCAGATGCTTCCTCGGATGGATTTGTGCCCCGTCGGTGCTGACGGGTGGGTGGGACACAAACAGCACAGCTTAGCCAGGGCCCGGCAGGGAGTGGCGTGGACAGCGGGGTGCTTTGTTCAGCATTTCCTGAGCAAACAGGGCCAAGGTGTGTCTGCATCTGCGTGGCCCAGCCTGGCCTCCTCTTCCGAGGAGCTGGGTGTCTTCAGGGGATGGACCGAGCGCTGGGCTCTCATCCTCGAGGGGCCGGTCCCACTGAGTGCCCACCACTCACCTTCCTCCTGGCAGCCAGCAGCCCTTCTCCCGTGGTCAGTGCACTAGCCCCCCGGGCCTGCCATGAGTGACAACGCCCCCAGACATGGTGATTTGCAGCAATGGAAAGTTACTCTCTCACCCTCTGGAGGCCAGAGGCTGATCAGGACCACCGGGTGGAGAGCAGGGTGTGGCCAGGGCCGTGCTGCCCAGAGGCTCTGGGCTCACCCAGCTCGGCGGCCACCAGCCTTCTCTGACTTGTGGTCACGTCACTCAGTCTGCCTCCCTCCGCGGTCATTCCTGTCCTCCTGTCTGTAGTCAGAGCTCCCTGCACTGCTCTCTTATAAGGGCACAAGGGCACGTAGGGCCACCCGATAATCCAGAACGATCTCTCATCTCGAGATCTTTGACTTAATCCCAGGCACGTGGCCCTTTTCCCACATAGGGTCACACTTACAGCTCCGGAAATGATGACGTGGACAGCTTCAGGTGGCCAATATCCAGGGCCTCCTTTAGGCACACTTTTCCCCTCGGGGCAGGCACAGACCATGATTCCAGAAACTTCCTTGCTACATCCGGGCTGCCAAGTGGCCTGCTCCGTCCAGGGTGGTGTGTTTCCATGGAAATGCCTTTAACTCCAGCCGGCGTCTCCTAGCCCTGCTCCCAGCAGCTCTGCCACCGTTTTAATTGCATCTCCCTTTGCTTTCATCTCATTGACTTAAAGCTGTAGACTCTGAATGGGTCCTAGGTGCCCTAAACGTCATCTCTCCCATAGACTCTGGTTACAGCTGGGGACCCCAAGGCCTGGGCGGGCCGACTTCGGCCTTGTTCCAGCCTCGGGGTACACGTTCTGGCGCATTCTGGTTGCTGGGCACACAGTCGGGAACGGGGCGGGAGCTCCCCACCAGCCCCTCCACACCCAGAGCTCCCATTCTGGAAGGAGATGAGAAAGGCAGATGGTGACGAGGTCAGTGAAGGGACACCCGTGGGCCGTGACTGAGATTAAAGGGGTGGGGCGGGGACCCCCTGGGTGCCCCTAACAGTCGCCACTACTGACCAACCTTAGAGGGAAGAAGGGGCGGGTCTGCTGGCAGAGATGGAAAGGCCGCTTCGAGGGGCTCCTAGGGCAGAGGAGGAAGATGCCCCAATCAGAGAGGTTGCCAGGCTACCTGTCCTCACACAGCACTGCCTGCGGCTGGGAGACCCCGCAGAGAACCAGCCCCATCAGCTCTGCCCTGTTGTCTGGAAGGAGCTGCTGGGGTTTGGCCACCTTCTCCCCTCTCCTGTCCAGCCTGGTCCCAACGAGCTGCCCCTCCAGGCCGGCAAGGCCCCAGGTGCGCCAGCAGCCCCGGTGGTGGATGGGTTTTGTCACCTGGGCTGGGGGAGAGGCCTGGCGGGAAGCGGCGTGTGCAGAGTTTGCTAACTGAGGGTGGAGGAGCCCTCCCCCCAGGCCTCTGTCCTCTCTGCCCCGCCTTCCGGCCTTTGCTCCGGCTCGAGAACCGACTGGACAGCAAGGCGGCGGCACATCTGGGTCCCAGGATGGGTTCACGGGCCTGCGGACACACACGCAGCTGGAGGGAGCTTCAGACAAGGAGGGCTGCCCCCAAGACACACACACCCCAGCCTGGCTGTCTGCTGCTTGTTCACAGGACGGCAAGTGCTCTGCCCCTTAAAGTGCTTCCACATAACGTTCGTGTGATGCTGTTTGGTTCTCCAGTGAGCCTGTAGCCCAGCCAGGACGTGGTGTCCATGCCCCTTGTTCAGAGTGGATGCCTGGGCCGTGCGTCCAGAGGACGTGACATAGGGGGGTTTGCTGCCCCCAGCACTGTGCCCCCCGTCTTGGGGGAAGGGAGAGGAGGAGGACGGGGTGCCTAAGGCCGGCATCTCCCCGCTGTGTGGACAGCAAGCGTGACCTGCCCCAGCCATGGTGTCCCACACACCCAGCAAAGCGCCCTTGGGAGGTGAGTAAGCACTGTCGCGGTGTGGGCCACAAGCAGACGCGGCTGTCGGCCGGTGGGGGCCCTCGGCGGCCCCGTCCGCTTGGCCCTGCGTTTCATTACTTAACTTCTCACGTAAGCAGGTCGCTTGGAGGGGTACGGATTTTCTGAAACTCGGGAAATAAACATCTTTGCTTTGCAAAGCCGCTCTCAGGGCAGTCTGTGGCAGGCAGCTTAGGAGGGAAAATAAGCTTACGCCAAATACTTCAGTTTCGAGTGACAGGAAGCGGGGGCACGATGTGCTGTGTTTCCAGAAGCGAGGCTTTAATCGGGAGCCCTCCCCTCGCCGAGACATAAACCCCCGGAAAGGATCAGTCACTTCATCCCCGTCAAAGTCATCCACAGATTTTCCCCCTCGAACATTTTAGCGCAAAGTTTTGTCCCAGAGTAAGTGTCATTTGTCATCATGAGCAGCACACGGAGTGACAGTCCTCCTGGGGCTGCAGGGGCCCAGCTTCTGCTGCGATGACTTGCTTCCCCGGCTTCAGGACTGAGATCCTCTGGGGGACGGTCCCTCATCTGGGGACCGCTGCAATGCTGAGCTGTTAATCCCAGGGCTTAGGAGGGCCTGTCCCCAGCTTTGGGCTGATTAAAATTCTGCATTTACAGAGCTTTAAGGGCGCAGACACCGTTGGTGGTGTGCGCCTGTGTTGCTGTTTCTTTTTTTTTTAAATGCATTTCTTTTTTTAAAATGCAGCGATGAGCTGCCCACCCTCAGCAAGGTCCTCGGCAGGTGGGGGAAGGTCTGGGGGGATGGACCCAGCAGCTCCTCTCCTGAGACCGAGGCTGCTGACTGCACACGTTTGGCCACCGATTCCCCCTCCCCGCCCACGGTGGAAGGGCCCTCACGATACCTGCGCTTGGGCCCCCGGCCCCCCACCGTGTGGCTGCAAGAGGTACCCTGGGTGTCAGCGGGAGTAGCCTCCATGCTTGTTTCCCCACCCTCCCCGGGGCTCTCCTAAGAACTGGGAAGCCCACAGATGGACGCTAACCCAGGGTCCAGCACCTTTACGGTCACTGAGACCCCGTGAGCTGCCGGTGCCCGCCAGCCCACGCCGGAACGAGTGCCCCCCACACGTAGGGGCTTAAAGCAACAGCAATCACATGTCCCTGTCTGCTTGGCTCAGGACCGGACGGGGCTCCTCCGGGCAGCTCCCCCTCGCTCGCACTCAGAAGATGGCCGGGAGACCACCGAAGGCTCGCTCACGGCTGAGCCTAGCCCGCCGCTGGGAGGACTCAGCCGCTGGGCTCCATGGAGCTCCCGCTGTGCCCATGTGTCTCTCCGGGGCCTCTCCAGCATGGGGAGCTTTGCCCTTGGAGCCTCGGGGCTCCAGGGCAAGTGGCCCGAGAGAGAGAACTGGGGAGGAGCTGAGCTGTCCCTCCCCACCTGGCCTCAGGCATCACGAGCAACACATACACCACGCCTGGGCCGAGGGGAGTGGACACAGGTGTCACTTCTTCACGGGTGAGCTGCCATCCCGGAAGGACAGCGGGGCAGGAACAGTGGTGGGCTGCGTGCTCGCTCTCCTCACGGCGACAACCCGGGCGTCTGGGGGCGGGGGTGGGACCCCGATGCACACTGGCAAGTTCCTACACTTCAGCCTCAGAAGAACAGGAACCTTCAGCAGCAACGACCGTGCGCCGGCACCACCGACTTCTGTCTATTAACTCCACCTCCACCAGCCCCCGAGACAGGGGCCGTCACTGCCCCCGCTTTACAGGCCGGGATCGCGTCCTGTGCTCGGAATGAGAAATGATGAACATCACCCACGTGCAGCTCTTGGCGTTTTGTTCTCTGCTGTTTCCAGTTTTCCTCTCGGCACTTTGTGTATTTTTTTTTAACTATTTAAATTTTTTTAAAAAAATTCTTTAATTTGATGAGTGGCCTTAAAACTTTTTTTGATCACCTACCAATCAGTAAAAAGCATCTGAACAAATTCCCCCCAATGTATGTGATCTAATTAAAAATATGTACATGATTAGCTGTGCTAAAATACTGAATACACTACAAAACGTACACTAGAATGAGAAAGGATGAGATAAGATGCAATCAACAATCTTTCAAAATGTCCCTTTATTATTACAAACACTTTATTTAACATTGTTACTAACATAAAGTGAATAAGTGTGATGCTATTGTGGGCGGCTAGTGTGAATGAAGACGCTTGTCCCTTCTTGGTTCACCGTGTGAAACCTCAGTTCCAGGCTCTCCTCTGAAACGGGCTTCCTTGCATACTCGGCTGCCAGAGCTAAAGAGGACACCCCCTGAAGTATGTAAATTCAAAAAGAAGAGAGCATCGTGGGCTGCACTTACAAAATCATGACACTGTTTGTTTCCATCCATCCACCAAACACTTTGGTGAGATTCAGCTGGTGAATTTCCATCTTCCCAGGTACTGATAGCAGTTCTTGCAAACTAAGAGTTGCATCAGTATATTTTTAACAAATGGATTCAAAACTCACTGAGCCTTTTTATTTGGAAAAAATTTTTAAACAGATTAGAAAAGAATGTTTCTATATTTTTAAAATGAGCAAATATGAGAACGCTATAAGTGGCAAATTTAACAGGTTTTAGCTACCAAGTCACATGACATCAAAAACAGTTCAAATATTGGTTTTCAGAGCACAGCACCTGTTTCTTTTAAAGGGCAGTTTTAAAAATATATATTTATTTATTTATTTGGCTGCGTTGGGTCTTAGTTGTGGCACGTGGGATCTTTTGCCGTGGCGCAGGCTTCTCTCTAGTTGTGGCTCGCGGGCTCCAGAGTGCTCGGGCTCAGTAGTTGTGGCACATGGGCTCAGTTGCTCCGCAGCGTGTGGGATCTTAGTTCCCGGACCAGGGATCGAACCCTCCTCCCCTGCATTGGAAGGCGGATTCTTAACCACTGGACCACCAGGGAATTCCCTCAAGGGCACTTATTTTAAACTCTTAGAAACCTCACTTTTACCCAGAAGGGACAGATTACGTGAGCTCTTCTGCCTTCTGTTGAAAATGCTCGACAGCACCCCGCTCCCAGGCCTGACTAGGACACGCGGGTGTGCAGCCTGTTCTGCCTTGTGGACCACACCTTGGGCCCCCGCACCCGTGGGTCCCCTGTCAAACTTCCTAGAGAGCTACCCTGGGGCAGACCTGGTCGCCGGTGTGTCCCCCAGGCCTCCGGCAGGCCAAGGGAGGCTGTTTTCATAGTGTGGCGGACAGAACTTGGCTGGGCGGGCTGGGTCGTCCACCCTGAGGGTGGGACATGCTGCGGGGAGGAAGAGAAGCAGGTGGGAGGGGCCCAAGGCTGCTGGGGCCACAGAGGAGCCTGGGGCCCCTCGGTAACCCCCACCGGCCCGGGAGAGGCCAGGGAGCAGAGCCGTGAGCTCATCAGGCTCCTTCGTGCCAAATACAGGAGGTGCCCCGCCCCTCCCCCCTTGGCCGGAGACTGTGGGGCGCCGCCCGCCGGTAGGGAGCCCGGGGCAGAGGCAGCCTGTGCGGGGTCCCTGTGGGGTGGGGTCCTTCCTGCACCCAGGGCTCATTTGGGTGTGTCCCTGGTGGCTGCACCTCACCTGGAAGCCCACAGCTCTGCTCTCTCAGCTCCCTCTTACGGCCAAATTCCCCCGATTAGTCACTAAATTGTTTGTTTTACCTCCAGGCTTGTTGGACGTAGTTCGCTGCTGCTTCTTGGTCTCACGTCCTTCTTCTGGGCTCAGGGTCCTCGCTCCTGGGCTGTGGCACTTGCAGTGGCGTCGGGGACGGCCTGTGACCCTCTGGTCTCTGCGGGTCTGAGACACGTCTTTGGCCCCCGGCTGAGGGCAGTGCGTCGACATTCAGTCCCCCGGGAGGCTGATGTGTGACTTTCCTGTCCATCTGGCATCTACACCTGCCGACGATCCATCTGTCTAGCTCAGGCTGCCCTGTCCTCTCTAGTCACCGTCGAGGTTTCTCTTCCGTGGGTAATCCTGTGTATTAATTTTGCTCAAGTCTCAGAGGGCTGCTTCCATCTTTTTCAACCTTTAGTCATTTCTGCTACGGGCTGAATTGTGTCCCCCAAATTCACATGTTGAAGCCCTGATCCCCCCCAGCACCTCAGAATGTGATTGCGTTTGGAGAGAGGGTCTTTAGGGAGGTAATTAAGGGAAAATGAGGTCATCAGGGTGGGCCCTAATCCAATCTGACTTGTCCTTGTAAGAAGAGATGATACACACACACTGAGGATGAACGTGTGAGGACACAGGGAGGAGAGGGCCGTCCACACGCCCAGGAGAGAGGCCTCGGGACGGACCAGCCCTGTGACCCCTGGATCTCAGACATCCAGCCTCCAGGACTGTGAGGGAGGAACGTCTGTGGTTCCTTGTTACAGCAGCCCGAGCTGACTGGTACATCTTCCATTCTGAGAAATTCTTAGTCATTATTTCTTTGACCATTGCCTCTTTCTCATTCTCTCCTCACGGCCTATGTCGGATTGTCTCACTCTATTTTTTGTATCTCTGAATGGCCCGTATTTCAGATAATTTTTATCTTCCTGTGCTGTTTTCTTTTTTTTTTTTAATTAATTTATTTATTTGGCTGTGTTGGGTCTTCGTTGCTGCGCGCAGGCCTTTCTCTAGTTGCAGCGAGTGTCGTTGCGGTGCATGGGCTTCTCAGTGCGGTGGCTTCTCTTGTTGTGGAGCACGGACTGTAGGCACGCGGGCTTCAGTAGTTGTGGCACGTGGTCTCAGGAGTTGTGGCTCACGGGCTCTAGAGCGCAGGCTCAGTAGTTGTACTGCACTGGCTTAGTTGCTTCACGGCATGTGGGATCCTCCCGGACCAGGGCTCGAACCCGTGTCCCCTGCATTGGCAGGCAGATTCTTAACCACTGTGCCACCAGGGAAGTCCCTCCTGTGCTGTTTTCTGTATAATATTTTCATCTTTATGTTCTAGTTTGTTGACTCTCGTTTCCACTCTGTCTCAAATCGCTTGAATTTCCATGATTATATTTTTTCATTTCTGCAGTTTCTAAACTACTTGCTTCTTTTAAATTTTATTTATTCTTCACTCACGCTGCCCTTGTCTCATCATTGTCACTCTTCTCTTGTTTGCCTTTAGTTCTTGGGGACACAAGCCCCGTTGTTCCTTCCAGTTGCCGACCCTCTCGTGCCATCTCCACCCCTGCCCGGCTTGAACATTTCCATCCTAAGCTTGTCCTCCAGTTTGTAGAAGTGTCCTGACAGGAAGATAAGCGCGCGCTTCTTCCCAGGCACCAGGGATTCCAATCACATTAGACGCATTTTCCTTTAATTTCTGAGCTGGAGACCCGCACTCCACGGATGAGAGGAGATTCAGGTCTCACACTGTCATGTCTCACATGCTCCGTTTCTACTTCTTTGGGAGACTTTTCTCTTCATTTCTGTCTTCAGGCAAGTGGAAGACGTCCTTGGTGGGGTCCTGGAGCCATGGGTGGACTCGCTCAGTCTTTTTCCACAGATGAGGTGCCCCCCGCCATCAGAGGCTGCTGCCCGATTCTGCCGAGGCCGCGCACTCACCAGTCACCACTCCAGGCCTGTCTCTTCCCTCATTGCCCGAGGACTGCCCCACATGAGCTCCCGGGATAACTCTGGCTTTGACTTCTCGCTTGTTTTGGACATGATAAAGTTTTCCTTCCTTCCTCTTTTTTCTTTTCTTTATTTATCTATTTTTTATTGAATGAAAGATTCCTTAAATTTCATAGTGCTCTATAGTTTTCAACACACACGATTTCATACAATAACCCCCTTTCCCCCAACCCCTATGTTGCCCTCTCCCCAATCCCTCTCCCACTGGTAACCGCTAGTTTGTTCTCTATGTCTGTGAGTCTGCTTCTTTTTCGTTTTATTCATAGTTTGCTGTGCCGCAGGCTCCACATGTAGGTGGTGTCATCCAGTATTTGTCTCTCTCTGTCTGACTCATTTCACTTGGAGGGACTTATAATGCCCTCCAAGTCCATCCATTCTGCAAATGGCAGAATTTCCTTCTTCTTAATGGCTGAGTAGTATTCCATTGTATATATCTTTCTTTTCTTTGAACAAGGCTACAAAGTTAAAATTTTATTATTGATGTTGTCTATTAGCCCAGTTTTCCTAAAGTAGAGTCTGAAGCAAGGCTTTTGTGCTAACATTCCCTAGGTATTGCAGTCCCAGAGAAGAGGGGTCTGAGGCAGGAAGGCAGGAAAGCACATTGGGGAAGTCCCTGTGCATCCACGAGCTGACTGCTCTGTCTTCAGAGAGACTGGTGGCCTCCAGGACTCTGACTGGTCTGTGGAGGGGAAGGGAGAGAGCAGAGCGGGTCTGTCTTTGTTCTTTGGTCAGTCTGCCCCATAGGTGTTTAATCTCTCCCTTTCAGGTGGCATATGCACGGGGGGGGGGCATATCCTGGCACATCTCACCCCTCAGAGGAGACAAGAACGCAGGCCGGGGGCCTCCACCATGACCTTGAGGAAGGGCGCTGCTGAGGGTTATTTGCATGTGGCATGAAGGATGGAAGCGGCCACCCCATGGACACAGCACCTCACAGTGGCCGCAGTAGCAGTGACAGCAGCCCAGCCCTGGGACTGCAGGAGCCAGGCCAGGGGTTGCCAGGGCACTCCAGCTGGACCTGAAGGGGTCCAAACACCGACTCCGTGACAGCCCAGCCCTTGCAGTCCCACCTGAGAACAAACACCCTACTGACCTCCTAGAGGGCTGTGCAAGCATTAATTCTTCAAGGTGTAGTCTTGTTGCAATCTGCTAAAAAGTTATAGACCTGTTACCAAACCAAGCAGTAGGCCCTGCTGCACAACAAGTCCCAGGCTGCAATCGTGCCCATCACCTCCCCCTCCACCCCATTCTCCTTTGCAGTTCCTCAGCCAGAACTTGGCTAACTGGAATTGCTTGCCCAGAGGAGCTGAGCCCTTGGTTGCCTTGCTTTGACGAGCTGAGGCTGCTGCAGTCGCCCACGTATAGTTATCACACAGTCCAGACGCTGAACTGGCCCCACTGGAGCAGCAAACCGAGCTCTTTGTGGCATTCAGGGCTGATTAGCCCACCTGTACAATAAGCCCATTCTCTGATTGCTTGTCCACTGGCATAAGAAGCCCAAAGTGGCCAAAAGGCAGTGGTGCTTCCCATCTAGTGGAGACCCTGGCAGAAGCACTTCCCACCACTGACCAGGGAATCAGGACTCCTAACCCAGCAGCGACAAGCAGCTCTGAACGTGCAAGCGGTCCACCGAGGGTCACAGTGAGAGGGGCCAGACTTGCTTCCGTTCCTTGGTTCCTGGAGCTCGTATTCAAGGTACTAGGGTCTCAGCACCATTTACTGACCGTTGTTACAGCACAAATCCTGCATGCTAAGGATGGTGACTGAACCCTGCAGGGTGCTGGCCCAGAGCCAGCGCCTCAGCTGAGCCATTAACAAGCCTTTCCATCCTTTGCACTAGGTTGGCTGCTTCTGAGTGATGGGCACATGGTAACACCAGAGAATTCCGGGGTCATGTGCCAGTGTTCGTGCATGTGCTGGAGCTGTCCTCCAGGGGGCCACCCTCCACCCCTGGCATGGCTGGGATTCGGGAATGTGAAAGCAGATACCCCTCTGCCTCCACCCTCAAGACCTGAGCTGGGGCCTGCAGCCCAGTGACCAAGAGTTAAGATCCTCCTCGGCAGGGAGCGACAATGATGGGGGCCAGAGCCTCCTGTCCATCAGCCGGGTCACCAAGCACGGCACGGGGGAAGGGAGGGAGACCGTCCTAAGGCTTGTCTGGATGTCGGTTTTGGGTACCTGCCTTTGCACCCTGCCTGCTCAGGGAATCCCTCTGCTGCTCTGCTTCTGTTCGCATGGTCTAGCATGGACCCTGGCTGTTCATCCTGGGGGCGGCCGGCAGGGCACCCTCCAGACCTTGCGATGATTTCTTGGTGGCCTTGCCTTTGTTCGTGGGTTTGCAGACCCTCAATCCCTCACCTCCCTGCCCCCTTGGCTGGTAATTGGAAGGGGGAGCCACAGACCCCTCTGGGAGCCAGATCAGTTTGTGATCCCTGCATAGCAAGGGTTTTGTCCCCCTTAATTTAATTTTTAATGGTAATTTCTCAACTTTTACATTCTTGAACTTTCACCTTAAAATTCTCATCAGAGGTCTTTGACGGCAGGAGTAAAGTCCAACAGGGTAGAGGGCAGTGCAATTGAGAAAAGAGGACATAGCTGGAACCCTAAGAAAATTGGGACCCAAATAAAGAAAGGCTTGCGGGGCTTGGTTGAGCCTGTCCCCTCCCCCTCTTTCTGTGACACAATAGTCAACTAAACAGTTCTATGTGTTCAAATTTGTCTCCACTGATGTTAATTAGAGATGATTATTTATGTCAACAGAAAAGTTTCACGTGACCCTCAGCAAAAAAGCAGCTGATGAAGAGTCATTTTAGAGCCGTAGGTGTATGTAGTGCGGAGACGGAGCTGTGTCTGCAGGGCCCACCCCACCGGCCGCTGGCCCAGAGATTTCCCTCCAGGCTCTTCCCCGAGCCCCGCACGGGAGGGAGCGAGCACCACTGACCGAACAAAGACAGAGCTCTCCCCTTCAGAGCCGGAGGTGCGCTCAGAGACAAGGGGCGGGACTTTGGCTGCCACTTGCCCGCAGCTGAAAGTCTTCCGAAAATAAAGTCCGGATGACGTCACTGCTGCTCAGGGAGGTGTGTGCAGATGCGCGTTTCTTCTCAGAGGAAAAACGGGGCAAGACTCTTTTGTTTACGCAAAATATCAGAAACCTTGCAAAGGAGAAAAATAAAAGTGCGCAGCTCCGCTTGCAGTGGGGGAGGGGGCGAGGCAGCGGAGGGCCTGGGGCTGGGGGCCTACAGCAGTTCCCTCCCTCCTGCCCTCTCTGTCTCCCTCTGTCCCTCTCTGCCTGTCTCTGTCTCTCTCTGTCTCTTGTCTCTGTCTCTCTCTGCCTGTCTCCGTCTCTCTCTGTGTCTCTGGCTGTCTCTCTCTGCCGGAAGTGGCTTGTTGGCCCCAGAGCCTGTGCTCCCGAGCTGGGAGGTGCCGTGAAGAGCAGCCGTGACTCACTGGCTCTGGTGTGCAGGTCTGAGAGCACAGAGGCAGCCAGCCCAGCGCCCTGGGGGTGATGAGAGCGCTGGGTAAGCCTCCAGCCTCTGTCACAACAGACCGTGGAGCACAAACGTGCTTATTTCAGGCTAACACCCAAGCCGATGGGCTGGCGTTTCCTGTCAGGTGCAAGCGAGACCCCTGCTCACCTCCGCGGTGTGTGCCCTTCGGGGTTCAGAGCCCCTGCTTCCACGCTTGCTCTGAACCCAGCTTCCCAGCAGTGGGGTACCTTTCCATGTCCACGACACGGACAGCTGTGGCTGCCGGCCCCTTGTATCACAGGGTCCTCTGCTGGGTGTTGTTCGGATCTGAAGGGACTGGGTCCCACGGGCACGCAGTCGCCGGGCAGCCGGTGGTTCAGGCACAGGGCAGCTGTAGGGTGTGGTCAGCTGGCCAGGCCTGAAGAGGGCGCAGTGGAGTCCTGGCGGCTGCTGCACAGGCTCGCGAGCCCTTCTCTCTCTCCTTGTGTGTCTCCCTCGGATGCTGCCTCCACGCTCCCCTCTCCCTCCCGTGCACACTTCCAGCCATCACGTCACCCGAGCTGGGGTTCCAGAGCTCTGCCTGTGGGCAGATGCAACCCTCCCCCTCTAGTTATGGGCCAGGGATGTGGCCGGGGACTGGTCAGGAGCTACTCCTTCAGCAAGCAGGTGGTGGGTGGGGGCGGGCCACAGGGCCCCCTGGATCGCCCCCCCTCATAAAGTCACAGTCAGATGCTACAGCAGTGAGGTGAGGTGGGGCAGGAGCACACCTTTGATTCTACGGGGGAAGCACTTGTGTGCAGCCCGGGTGTACTCTCCTGACCAGTGCAGCTCGTGCACGGACTGGTTTACCTGCTTTACGATGTTCACTCCATCACTTGGCCATCAGAGTCACCTGTGACGCAGCCCTGCCTCCCCCAGGCGGCTTTCTTTGATGGGACAGTGGCAGACCTACAGGGCAGAAGGGCCTGGGGGTGTGGTCCTGGGAAGAGGGCCTTCTACCTCTGTGTTTGTGAAGGGGATTTTAGCGGCAACGAAAGCCTCGGTCCCACTCAGCAAACTGCATCCTTGTGTTCAGGCTGAGCATTGGGGGTGGTTGCGATGACCATGTGAGCTCTCACTGAGGAAGGCCAGTGACGCCCCAGACCCACAGCAGACTCAGTTCGAACGCTCCCGACCTCTCCCCCAGGCGGGGGTGCTGGGTGCCGGGAGGGGGGCGTCTACGCATCTGGGGGGACATTGGCGCAAATTACCCTGGGACTGCTTTCCGTGCTTGGCTACGTTCCCGCCCTTTTAGCCGTCTGATCTGGGCCCCCGCCCCCGCCCAGGCTCCAGCCTTGATAACGTGTCCACCCCCCCTCCCCCCCACTCTCTAGTGGCAGGGGGCGTGTGACAATCAGGAAGGCCGAGTGCTGTGAGACTTCCCAGGGCCATAGATCTGACACCATTCCAAGCACATGATAATTACGCGGCCCATTCCCTCCCTGCTCCCTGTGCCCCCAACAAGACACCAGGGAGTTATTTATAAACACGGGCCCCTGGGTGTGCTTCTCTCGGAAAGTACAGCGGCAGTGACAGTGATCTAGAGGGCAGCCAACACGCGTCCACTCTTCCGCGGTGCTGGTGGAGGGGAAGCCCCCGGAACACACTGCAGAATTTGAGGCTGGGTGGTCCACTTCGCGGGGAGGAGGCCAGGCCTGCTCCAGGCCCTGGCCCAGCTGCTGGGGCCTGGGGGTGGAGGCTGCTCCCCTCAGCAGCCTGGCTTTCAGAGGTCTGCTAATCTATGATAATATGCTGGCGACGTGGACTGTCTTGTGTGTCAAGGGCGGGAGCATGAGATGAGCAGCTTTTTTCCTCCCAGGGTTGGCAGGAGCTGGAAATAATTGAAAGTTGTTAGGGTCCAACATGCTGTCCCCAAAACACTATCATTAGTTTCCTAATGACTAACTGTGTCTCAGGAGGCGATGAGGCAGCTGAGAGGCCGAGGCTCCTGGAGAGGATGGGGAAGTGGGCGGCTGGCAGCCTGTAATCTGGGGGCGCTGAGGATGCTCTGCCTGCAACCCCACCCTGCGCTGGTCTCTGAAGCAAGGTCCCAGGGTCCCTCTGGCCTCTCTGCCCACAGAGTCAAGGTGAGGCTGCCAGCCCGGGCCACCAGTCGGGACGCTGAACATCCTTCCAGGCTGGGCCTCTGAGGCTCCCTCCTCTGGGTCCGAGTCCTGCCCCCATCCCTTTTGTTCACTTCCTGGAATCACATCTTGTGGGGACAATCCGACCAGGGCCGCCACCTCTTTCTCCTGCCGCACCCCGCTCCCTACCCAAGAGTGGTCCCTCCAGAGCACACGGTTAACCATGCCTCCCTGCTGGGATGGAACGTGACAGGTGCCCCTGCATGGCCGAGACGGGCTCCTAGACCCCTGCCTCAGAGACCCCCTTCTTAGGAAGGCCTCACGTCCCAGGTGTGGCTAGCACTCCCGCTTCTCCCAGGGCTGCTGCCCTTCCGTGGACCCACCCACAGCTCTTCCACCCTCCCATCTGGGTCCTTTCTTTCTTAAAGCTTGTCTTTGAATGACACGAGTGATATGTGAAGACAAACGAGCACACAGCTCTTCTTGACCCGCCGCCACGCTCTCACTGACTGCTGCCCTGCATCTGGGGCGGACAGTGTGAACTTTCTGAGCGTAGCCCAGCTTTACCTGCTTCTGGGTGCCAGTGGGGCCCCTTGCGTAATGTGGTGAGGCTCCAGGTGCTATGGTCACTTCCACAAAAAGAAGGGGTCATAATGGTGACCTTTTTTTTTTTTTTTTTGCGGTACGCGGGCCTCTCACTGTTGTGGCCTCTCCCGTTGCGGAGCACAGGCTCCAGACACGCAGGCTCAGCGGCCATGGCTCACGGGCCCAGCCGCTCCGCGGCATGTGGGATCTTCCCGGACCAGGGCACGAACCCGTGTCCCCTGCATCGGCAGGCGGACTCTCAACCACTGCGCCACCAGGGAAGCCCCATAATGGTGACCTTTGAGTGGGTGGGCTTCCAGCTGCCCTCCTACCACCAGGTCATCAGCTCGCAAATGAGTTCACAGAGGAGAGGCCTGGGAAATGCCTCCGGCCCCAGTCCAGGGCAAACGGGTGCCAACGGGCCCGTGAGCAGGACTGCCTGCAGAGGACCAAGCTGTGTCCCCAGGCCAGTCCCCAAGCCCTGCCCTGGCGGCCTGAACTGTTGGGTGCTGGGGTCAGAAGTCCCTCCGTCCTGGAGATGTCTGGCCACCCGGTTGACCCCTCCTCTTCTCCAAGGCCTAAGGAGGCCGAGCAAGGCTGAGGGCCGTCCCCCCGCAGATCCAGGGAGGGGGTCCAGCTCTGGACAGGGGTTCCAGGGGAGGGCAGCATCCCAGACCCCCTGCCCGCCTCCACGGCCCGGCCCCCTGTGGCCTGTGACCTGGCTCGAGCCCTTAGAAGCTGCGCTGCAAGAAATAATCCTATGCTAAGGACAGCCGCAACGCAAGGATGGGACATTGGGGTCCAGTGCCTCGAAAATGACCGTAATAGAAACAAAACAAAGCATAACGCAGTCCAGGAGGTATAGAAAAAGGGTAACGGAACAAAAACACCCGAGACATTCTCTGTCCCCTCCGGTCACCTGCGGACAGGTGTGCTGACCGGGCACCTGCAAACATCTATGCGCAAGCCCACCGCGTCCTGGGTCTGCCCGGCGGGTAGGTGGGCATGTGCGGCCAGACTCAGGGATTCCGCAGCGCGGGAGGGAGAAGGGACACCTGCCGAGGGACCGGGACAGGTGGGGGTCCAGCTCGCGGCAGGTCGGGGGATGGCGGGGCGCAATCCCAGGCCGGGAGGACTGCCCGCTTTCACCTTCACCACGGGACCTGGCCCCCTGGGAGAAGCGGGGGAGGGGGCGCACCCCGGGCGGGTGCAGGTCAGCTGGCATCTCAGACCGTCCAGGCCACGCCCCCGACCCTGAGGGTACCCGCCCTTCCCCCACCAGTGCCCTCCTCCCCCGTCCACACCTCTTCAGTCCTGGGCCACGCCCCTGGACACGCCCCCGACTAGTGGCCCGCCTCCTGCCCTGCCCCCAGTGGTGGCCTCATCCTGCCTTGCCACCCCTCCGCCCTGTTCTGGAACCCGACCCACCCCACCCCACCTGTGGACCCGCCCCTCTCCCCGCCCTCTTCCCCGCCCCGGCTGGGGACCGCCAGCTCCTGGCCCCGCCCCTTGCCGCTGACTTCCCCGCCCCGCATTGGGCTCCTCCCGGCTATGGCCCCGCCCTCTCGGTGACCCGCCCATGGCCCCGCCCCGCCCCCTCCACGCTAATTGGTTTCGTTCTGCAGCGCTTCCTGAGCTCCGATTGGCCGGGCGCGTCGCCGTACCGCCGTTCGATTGGCCCGCTGCGCCCGCTTTCGCGAGAACCAGCTCCACGGAGGGGCGGGGTCAGCCGCGGCGCGCGGCGCGGGATTGGTCGGCGGAGCTGAGGGGGCGGGCCCGCGCCGCGCGCAGTGCCTCGCCTGGAGCGCGAGGAGCTGCTACCGCCGCCTCAGTCGCCTCAGTCGCCTCAGGCTCGGTCGCCTCAGGCTCCACCGCCGCCGGGATCGCCTGTCCCCACCCCCCAGCCCCGCCCCGGCCGCCCTCCCGCGGGCCGGCCCGCGGGCACGCCCTCTGCCGCGGGACAGGTGAGTGGTCGCGGGCAGGGCCGGGGATCGGGTGTGGGGAATCGGGGTCCCAGCCGGGGGACCGGCCGGGGTCCGGGGTCGGGGGTCGGGGTCCGGGCCGGGGTCGAGCCGGGGTCGGGCCCAGGGATCGGGGCCGAGAATCGGGGGTCGGGAGTCGGGGTCGGGGTCCGGGCCGGGGATCGGGAGTCAAGCTGGGGCCCGGGCCGGGGTCGTTGTGGCCCGTGGCCGGGTTCGGGGTCAGTGCCGGGCGTGGGGCGCAGGTCTCGCCCGACTGAGCCCCGCCGAGAGCCCCGAAGACCCCCGCCCGGCCCGGACAAACTTGGACGGCGGCCGGGTCGTCTGCCGGGCGGGGCGGGGCGGGGCGGGAGGCGGGGTCCGGGAGGTCCCCGCGGGACTCTGGGGCGCCCCTCCTCAAGTTAACGCCCGGGCCGCGCTGCGAGCTCACGAAATGTTCCGAGGACGGAAACTGGACGCGGGGAGGATTTCGGAGGAAAGTGGTGAAGTGACTTCGGGCGAAACGAGGACCCTGCCTGGGCTCCCTGTCTCCCCTCCCCCCCAATCCAGAAGTTGTAAACAAGAACCGCGCTTCCAGAAGCAGGGGAGTTAACGCTTGCCTGTCAGTAGACGCCCGCCACGGTCTGCTCTGGACTTTATGGGCTTACATTTCAAAACGGTTGAAGTTCAGTCGCGTGAGGCTGAGGAAAGATTTGGGGGAAAGCACGTCGTCGGCGCTCGGCTCGGGGCGGGCGGGACGCAGGGGAGGGGCGGGGAGGGGCGCGCGGAGGGCGGGGGCGGCGTCCGGGACCGCGGCGCCCGCGGCAGCAGGAAGGGGTTCCGTGCGGACGCGCTTTGTGTCCTTTGCCCACACTCCCGGCATCTGCCCCCTTGCCTAGTGTCAGCGTCTCTCTGCGACCCCGTGTCAAAGCCAGGAGCGGGTTAGATGGGGCGGGTGCGTGCTCCTCTCGTCAGTTACTGCATTTTCTTCTTTTATTAGGGGGCGAGTCGGAAGGTGTTTCTCATTGTTCCCAGAAGTGTTCCGCTCTGGCAGTATTGTTTGCTGAGAGTGTTTATTTTTTTCTTTTTGCCCGGTGGCGTTTCTACTTTTTTTCTCCTTACTACTCTCAAGTATATAACTTGCGTAGCAGATCAGCAAGTTAACAAAAAGCCAGGTCTTAACACCTCGTGCCTAGGGTTGATTACCTTCCTCCCGCCTTCCTCTGAGGCAACGCGGACTTCTGGGTCTCTTTGGCTCTGCGTGTGAGCTAACAGCACTCCGGGGTGATGAGGATTTATGCTGCGTAATTCACGAAGAAGAATGCTAGGGTAGCGGGGCCTTGATGACAGACCTTTCCGGACTAGACAGGGTAGTAAACAGACCTTCCAGTTCACACCAGTCCTCTGGCACAGGCACGCCCATATCCTTCCGAAATTTAACTTGCTGTCAGCGGGTGAACTGTTGCCCCTGTTCTGTTCTTTGAACTTGGCTTTAGAATTGGGAACCAAAGGAAGTGTGCAAAGGTGCTTTCCTATTGAAGAAAACTGATTTCCAGTCCCCTCGTGCACGAGAACAACTCATCATCTTAAAACGTCTCAGAGATGTGCATTTTGGCCCAGAGACTGTTTGCAGAACAGTGACACTCTGGAGTGATTGGTGACAAGATCCAAAGTGATCTCATTGATCCTCCCGTCAGGGGAGCTGGAGTAGTTGTGGGTAGTGTGTTCAGACTTGGAGATCCACCAGAAATGGAGGGGTCTTCGAATACAAGTGCAGTCTGACTGACTGACTGACTTTGGTCACTTCTGAGCACTGACGTTTCTCTCTTGTATGTAGGTGCTGTTATTTACACCGTGAAATTTCATTACAAGCGTGTTAGAATTTATATAACTTCATGCATTTTCTTAGTTAGTACTCAATATTATAAGGTTTTGAAAAAAGGTTTGATGGTAAAAGGAGTTTTTTGGGTTTTTTTTAACTGAAAAGATTGGATATCCTGTGTAGAATTCAGGGCTTTGGGATTGGTATTGCCACAGGTGGTGCTTATTAGTGGTGATATTGACCTTCAGAACATCTCTTTTCCAGATATCTTTATTAATACTCAGAGTTGGAGAAAATACACAGTTTTATAATTACATTTTTAAAAGTATTTATGAGAAAATTTCACCACATGGGCTCATTTTATTAGATGTTTAGAAAGAAGCTATTTTTTTCCTCTGATGTTCAGGGGAGGCTGAGAGCATGCCGTGTTTATATTTGCAGAAATTCTGTGAGGTCCTTGGAACAATCTAGCCATTCAAGGCTGGACACTGTTTCTGTTTCAACAGTTTCAGTTTCTGGACCTGTAGCCATGTGTCAATGGCAGAGTCATTCCTATTTTCACAGAAATCCCAAGGCTTTATTGTAAAAGTGATCACTGAAGCAGATCTTGGTAGATGAAAGTTGTACAACCCTTTGGCGAAGAAGGCTGTCCTTTGGGCCATGACAAAGAAAAATACCTGCTCATGTATTGGAGTCACTCCCACATTGAACATTAGGATGAATACTGTAGATTTTTGGGTGGCTCTGGTGTCTCTTAGCTCTCAGCTCTTGCTGCAAGGACTCTTAACAAGTATCCTGGGTCCACTGTCCATGGTGCTGAATATGTGTCGTTTATTTCTGTTTTCCATCTCAAATTTCCTTTCCAGTGTGAGAGTAGTTTTTGAAGTTTTAAAATGAATTTCAGAATTCACACTTTTAAAGAAGAGTTGAACAAGGGAATTCTATTGAACCTGAATGGAAGCATGCCTTTTAAGAACTCAAGGCATGTTAGTAATATCTCTCTTTTTTTCTAAAGTGCATAATTGTGCTGAGTCAACATCTACTTTTCTTTGCTTAGTCTCCTTCACCCCAGGTGAGAATTTTCTTGCTGGAGTATGGACATCAAATAACAAACCATTGAAATTAAACGAGACCCTGTTTGCTTAACTAACACCCTCTTTAAAAACGTGCTCTTTATTATAGCATGTACATATATTTGTACGTAGAGGCAATTTGTTTTCCCCTAAACAGGGTAGATTGTAACATCCCTCAGCATCACTGGCATGGCGCTTCCCAGCCTTCCTGGAGAGGGACTGGAGCCCTCTGAGAATGTGGGAGGGCTGACGGGCAACTGCCAGGCCCTCGTGCTGCGTTGGAGCAGCATCTACTCTCTTGCCTGTAATTTTGAGTACATCTTTGTAAATCATTTTAGATAAATCCTTTATTTCTCTTGAGGTGGTCTTTTACTTTAGAGTTGCCCCACAGGTTAGCAATAAAAAATAATGGCTGTCCCTTGTGGTACAGAGATTTTTCCATGTGATAGTAAATTGTGCATCAAACGAAGCAGTGGGTTGTTGAGGTGTTTTTGTTATGGACATCTGGAATAGTTCTTTGGCCCTGTTAGCTGTACACTTAACCCAGGTTATTCTTTGACATCTGTTTTGTTGAGAGAGACCCAGGGCAGCTTCTTTCTGCCTCCTCTAAGTTTCAGAAATACTCCCTGAGTGCTACTGTTTCCCAGGCCCTGTGCTATGATCTGGGAACCCACGGGGGAATGAGACAGCGTTCATATCATCGAAGAACTCACCACTTTGGACTGAGGAAAGGACATGAAAACAGATGATTACAGGGGGCCACACTCAGTGCAGCAATTGGGATATACAGAAAGTTGGGTTGGTGTGTTGAGGGGAGGTGACTCATTTAGGCTGGGAATCAAAGAAGGCTTCAGAGAGGAGGTGGCCTTTGGGCTGAGCCCTGGAGTTTGGGTTGTAATTGTTTGGGCATGGATGGGCACACACTGATTAGAAAAAGGCCAGAAGGTTGGTGTCGTTGGAGGACAGGGTGTATGGTGGTGCTGAGGCTGGAGGTGTGGGGGACACTGTGAAAGGGTTGGGACTCTGCTAGAGGTATGGGGTGGGGGGTAGAGTTGAGGAGAGGTGTGGTAGGCACAATAATGGCTTCCCAAAGCTGTCTACATCCTAATCTCCAGAACCTGTGGACATTTTACAAGTCAAAGAGGATTTAAGGTGGCAGTTGGAATGAAGATTGCTAATTAGTTGATTTTAAAACAAAGAGATTATCCTGGATTGCCCAGGTGGGTCCATAGTTATCACAAGGGTCATTAAATGTGGAAGAGGGATGCAGAAGAGTCAGTGTCAGAGTGATGTGAAATGAGGAGGACTCTACTCCTCATTGCTGGCTTAGAAGATGGAAGGGGTCATGAGCCAAGGAATACAGGCAGAGCCTCCAGAAGCTGGAAAAGACGAGAAAATGGGTTCTCCAGCCAGGCCTCCAGAAAGGAACACAGCTATGCTGACACCTTGATTCTAGCCCAGCGAGACCTGTGTCTGACTTCTGACTTCCAGAACTGTAAGATAATTAATTTGTGTTGTGTTCAACCATTAAATTCAATGGAAAGGTTTTTAGAGCAGCTGAGGAAACTGATGTAAGTTGGGACTCTGCTCTAGAAAGTTTTAGCTGGTGAAATTTAAGGAAGAAGTAACATGTTCAGATTGGCTGTAGAAGATAAACTGATGCAGGTGCTATTTATGAGGAAGTTGCCCTAAGTAAGCACGGTTCTGATCCCCAGTTTCATCTCCTGACAAGACTGGCTTCTGACATTGACTTACCTGGCCTGAGTCCCAGTTGAAGTTTTCCTGTAAGCAGCCTGTCAGCCTCCACCCCTGCTAATCGCCATGTCCCACTGGTCCACTCTTCTGTGCTGCGTACTCAGGGGAGAGTGGATCAGGTATACATCTACACATGGGATTGTGGGGTCATAGGGCAGGCCCAGTTCCAACCTCAGCTGTTAAAGTATTTTCCAAAGGTTTGTTTCTTCACATCCTTGCTAATCCTTTATACATTCAGATGTTTAATTGTTGTCAGTTGAGTAGATATAAAATATCTCACTGTTTTAATTTATATTTCCTTGATTACTAGTGAGTTTGAGGATTTTTTTTTACCCATTTATTGGCCACTTGGCTTTTCAAGTCTATAATTGGTATTCTTATATTGTTTGTCTGTTTGTTGCCTGGGTTGTTCCTTTTATAGCTTTTTAGATGTTCTTTATATATTCTGGATTCTATTTGTGTCCTGTTTTTTATCCTTTTAAAATTGCTATTTTGATGAACAGATGTTTAATTTTAATGTAGTCAGATTTATCAATCTTTTTCTTATTGTCTGTGGTTATTAAATCTTATTTAAGAAATCCTTTGCTACCCCATAGTCATAAGATATTCTCCTCTTAAAATTTTAAAAGAAATATTTTCTCTTCATATTCTACTTTGAACTTACTTTTGTGTGAGGCATGAGGTAGAGCTATGATTTTAGATTTTTTCCAAATGCATAACCAATTCTACCAGTACTATTTATTGAGTACCATCCTTTCCCCAGTGATCTGCAGTGCTGCCTTTGAAACATACCAGACCTCACAAATGTGTGGATCTGTTTCTAATTTCTCCAAGTAAATAGTGATGATTTCATTTCCTCCTTCCTAGTCCTTAAATCTTTTATTTTATTTTTTATTTTGTCTTATTCCCTTTGTTTGGACCACTAGACAAAGTTGCATAGAAATTGTGGTAAGGCTATCCTAATATTGTTTTTCACTTTAAAGGCAATGTTTTCAAAGCCTTAAATTTGAAGTTTGCTATATATTGGTAGATTCCTTTACTAGGTTAAGGATGGTCTTATCTACTAATCGCTTGATAAAAGATTTTTTAAAGTCATTAATAGATTTTTAATTTTATCAAATGATTTCCTTACCTATTTAGATAATTTTGCATCTTTTCCTCTTTGAACTCTGAGGTGAAATACTTTAATCTTCTATTTTTGAACCATCATTGATTTCTTGGGATAAACTCTACTTTGTCATGATATACTACATTTAAAAATTATTATTGGATCCAATATGGTAATAGTTCACTTTTGATTTTGGCATATATTTTCATAAGAAGTATTGACTAATAATCTTTTCTTGAATCGCTCTTAATCAGGTTTGGTATCACTATGATGCTTCATCATCTCTAATCATTTCTGAAAGGGAGGGGTGTTTGTTCCTTGGAAGTTTGGCAGTATTGCTTCTTCAGTGTTCTAGATCCGGACCCTTTTAGAACATGGATTAACATTGCAGTTAATCACTTTAGAAGCTGGTCCATTCTGCTCACATTTCTTTGGCTGGAGGGAGTCATTCTGGACATGCCTAGTTTCAAATGGGGCAGGGAGGTAGAGTCTTCCATGTTCTGGAAGTTTAGGACCACTGGATACTGGTAAATATTAGTAATATTTACCACACTATAGAGGCGAATTGATGTCAGTGCTACTGAATTAGCCAAAATTAAAACTGTCTTCCTCTCTAGGTCTTGTTCGTAGTTTTTGCAACTATGTTGTCTATCAAGGGACCGGTTAGAATATGAAGCTAGACATCATATTTGTTTGTGTTTCTTTTGAACAAACCGTCCTGCTTACTTCCTCCAGAACCCACCTTGGGAATTCCTGCCTCTCAACCTCTCCTTATTGCAGAGGAAAAGTCTCCCTTTCTCATTCCTTCCCACGGATCTAAATCTCAACCATCCTTCAAGGCTGGCACAGGACCTGCTGAAGTTCTCTACATGAGCCCTGACTTGTGGTGAATGCTCCCTTCACTTTTTACAGTACTGTCCTGCCTCAGAGGTGCAGAGGGCAGGGTTCAGTTGCGTTTATGAGTGGTTGGTTGATCAGAAGAGTCTTCACATCCAAGTGTAAGCTTCCCTCCTTTGTCTGAGCTCTGCACTGGGAAGCTAGGTAAAGTGGACAGACTGTATGAATGAAGTTGACCCCACCGTGATCCCCTCCTCCTAGTATTCATGCCCTTGTATAATAACCCCATCCCCACTGAGGTGGAACCTGTGATGTGCTTCTAACTAGTCGAATAAGGCAAAAGTGATGGTTGTCAATTCCATTATTCCATCTTGCTAGAAACTAGAGATTCTCTTTGCTGGCTTGAGTAAGTGCCTCTAGGAGCTGAGGGCGACCTCCAGAGACAGCCAGTAGGAAGCAGGGGCCCTCAGTCCTATAGCAGGGAAACAGCTGCCAGCAACCCGAGTGAGCTCGGAAGCAGATTCTCCCCCAGTTAAGCCTGCAGATGAGAATATCGTCCAGCCAACACCATGACTGCAGCCTTATGAGACCCTAAGCAGAGGACCCAGTTAAGCCTGTTCAGACTCCTGACCTACAGAAACTGTGAGATAATAAATGTGTTTTAAGTTGCTAAGTGTGTGATGGTTTGTTATGCAACTGTAGAAGGGTAGTGTACCAAATCTGTACTGACCTCCCAGTTACCCTCACTAGAAGTGGGTTTAGGCTGATGAAGGTTGTTTGAATCTATTTGAGATACAGGCAGAAAGTATAAAGTACAAAATAAACATCATCTATAATCTTACCACTCAAGGATTGCCAATTTTTTTCCTACTTTTATATATGTATGATATGTATTTCCTAAAGGTGGGATTCATTCCATAATATGTTTTATAAACAACTTTTTTTCTTTGTAGATAGTGAGCATTTTTTGTGTCATCATATTCTTCTAAAATATGATTTTGAATGGCTGCATAATATTCCAGTGGGAATCCCAGTTTATTGAACCTCTTTCCTATAGCTGGACATTTATGCTTCTTTAAAATATTTACTGTAATAAATAATGCTTTAATAAGTATCCTATACAAAACTCGTGGTGTGTATCACCAATTATTTCTGAAAGATAAATTTCTAAAGGCAGAATTATCATGTCAAAACTTGTAGGTGTTTTTAAGCTTTTTGATATTTAACCATCCAGCTTCCAGTGTTTCTTTTAAAAGGATACAACTCAAGCATCTGTTTCTGTAACTCACCAGGTTGGGATAGGACAGAACTATTGATTTTTGAGCATTTAGATTCTTGTTTTCTTAACCCTGTTTGCAAAGTGCTTTTAAATTATTCATTAAAGTGCAGTATTCTATTTATAGACATATTTGTGTATGAGATCGCTCCCTTAATGTCTGGGCAAAAAGCCTATGAATTGCTATTATCACATCCCTATCTTTGTAAATCCTTTGTAAATCCTTTTCTACTCCTATCCACCCTTTCTTTGTTTTCAACCAGATAGAGACACTGAAACATGTAAGGTCTTATAGCTCTGATGGTTACTCAGATGAAATGGCTGTTCTGAATGAGCCCTTGTTCTTCTCACCATTCTTTAAGTAGTTGACTTCAAAAAGATGAGAGATCAGAAGAATATTAATTATTAATTCAAAATATTTTTTTCCTGATTCATAAAATAATGAGTGCTTATTTAGAAATTTTATAAAATAAAGATTAACATCAAAAGCAGAATAAAAATCTTTAATTCCGCCACCCACAGATGACCACTATATAAACATAACTTGTTCATACTAGCCTGTTCTTATAGTGTATTGATTAGATTCTGATGACTAATATCTTAGGGGGAATTTTTGAGTCAATGTCTATGAATAAAATTGGCCCATAATTTTCCTGTAGCTGTTCACTGTCTAATTTGAGATGAATCCCTAGTTTATTAATTTGAAGCTTTTATCTTTTACTAATAATGTGCATTTAAGGTGGTACATTTCCTTATAAATAATGCTTCAGCTGTATCATACAGAGTTTGACTTGAGGTATTTTCAGTACTATTTAATATATGCTACGCACTAAATTGTTCCTCCCTCAAATTCCTATGTTGAAGCCATAACCCCCAAAGTCATGGTATTTGGAGATGGGGCCTTTGGGAGATAATTAGGTTTAGGTGAGGTCATGAGTGTGAGGTTCTTATGACGGGATTAGTGCCTTATATGAAGAGACCAGAGGGCTTGCTCTCTTACTCTCTTTCCTTGCCATGTGAGGACACAGGAAGAAGGCAGCCATCTGCAAGGCCAGGAAGTGGGCCCTCACCAGAACCTGACCATGTGAGCACCCTGCTCTCAGACTTCCCAGCTTCCAGAACTAAATGAGAAATAAATGTCTATTGTTTAAGCCACCCAATCTATGGTATTTTGTTATAGCAGGCTGAGCTAAGACAGTAATTGCCATTATGATATTTTTCTTTGATTTGTAGGTCATTTAGAAGAATATTTTAAAATTTCCAGACATATGCATGTTTCTTATTTTATTCTTTTCCATCACAATTGCATTGCCCAAAGATCTTGCTCTTTATTTTAATCGTTTGAAATTTGCTGATGTGCCTTATAGCAGAATATGGTGTATAGGTTTTCTCACATGTTCCTGTGTGCTTGTAAAGAATTTAGGTTCACTGTTCTGTATATTCTGTTCCGCTAACTTGATAAGCATATTACTCAGGTCTTCTGTTTTTTACTATTTTTTTGTCTGGTTGTTATATCCATTACTAAGATAATTACACACTTTCATTATGATTATGGATTTGTCTTATTTCTTTTTCAGTTCTGTCAGTTTTTATTTATATACTTTGAGACCATGTTATCAGGGGAATGCAAATTTAAAATTGTTATGTCTTCCTGCTGAATTCAAACTTTAATTATTATGTGTGGTTCTCTTTATCTCCAGTAATGTATCTTTGCCTTTATGGTGTAATTGTCTGATGCTAATATAGCCATACCAGATTGCTTTAGGCTCATATTTGCATGATATCTTTTTTTTTAATCATTTTACTTTCAGCCTTACTATAGTTTTATACCTTAGATAAGTCTCTTGTAAAGATTATACAGTTAGACTTTTTTCCATCCAATCTGATAATTTTTGCCCTCTAATGGGAACATTCAACTCATTTACATTGAATGTAATTACTGATCTATTTGAGTTTAAATCTACAAACCTATTGTATGACACTCTTGTCCTACATTTTCTGTGTTTATTTTCTCTCTTCTCTTGTATTATTTGAAACTAGTATTATGATTTTAAAAAATCATTCTACTTTTCCACTAGTTCTAGTACATTGGAGGTTATATTCTATTTTTCTTTCTTTTTGTGGTTACCATGTAAATTAGATAAGGTGTTATTAACTTATCCAGATAATGCCATTATACCTTCTTCCCGGACCATGCAGAGATCATTTTCTTAGAATACTTGAACTCCATTCACCCCTCCAGATTTATGTGTGATTGTAACTGTGTATTTTAATTCTGTATGCTCTTTTCTTTCTTTTTTTTTTTTTTTTGCGATACGCGGGCCTCTCACTGTTGTGGCCTCTCCCGTTGCGGAGCACAGGCTCCGGACGTGCAGGCTCAGCGGCCATGGCTCACCGGCCCAGCCGCTCCGCGGCATGTGGGATCTTCCCGGACCGGGGCACGAACCCGTGTGCCCTGCATCGGCAGGCGGACTCTCAACCACTACGCCACCAGGGAAGCCCTGTATGCTCTTTTTAAACTCAACTAAGTAATATTAACTGTGTTAGTATTGGGACTTTCCCAGTGGTCCAGTGGTTAAGACTCTGTGTTTCCACTGCAGAGGGTGCAGTTTCGATCCCTGGTCGGGGAACTAAGATCCCACATGCCGTGCAGCATGGCCCAAAAACAAACAAACAAACAAAAAACCACAAACAATAAAAACCAAACACAAAACAGTGTTAGTATTTAACATACTGGCAGTGTTCATTTAGATTTATTGACATCTTTATCCATTCTTTGCTTTTCATTGCTCTCTGACATTTCTGAACTCCATGTTGGGGTCATTTCCCTTCTACCTGAAGAGGCTTCTTTAGAAATTCCATTTTTGCTCATCAGCTGGTAGTACATAGACACTCTTGATTTTTTTCTAAAAGTATCTTGATTTCACTTTTTTTTATTTTTAAAATTCCTTTAATTTACTTAAAATTTTTCGGGATATAGTTTACATGCCATAAAATTCACCTTTTTAAAGTTTAGATTCAGTGGTTTTGGTATATTTACAAGGTTGCATTACAAGGTTGTGCAACCATCATCACTACCTAATTCCAGAGCGTTTTTATCACTTAAAAAGAAACCTCATACCTCTTAACAGTCACTCCCCATTCCTCCCTTCTCCCAGCCCCTGGAAGCCACTCATCTACTTTCTGTCTGTGAGGTTTTGCCTGGTATGTGCTTTTCATACGAGTGGAGTTGTAAATATGTTGCCTCTGGTGCCTGGCTTCTTTCACTTGGTATAATAATGTCAAGGTCCATCCATGGTCCACTGCAGATGTATCAGTACGTTCCTTTTTATGGCTGAATAATATTACACTGTATGGATATATCACATTTTGCTTATCCTCAGTAGGTAGACATTTGAGTTTTTTCTGTTTTTTTGTCTGTTATGAATAATGTGCTCTCAGCAGTCATGTACAAGTTTTTGTATGAATACATGTTTTCAGTTCTTTTGAGTATATACTTAGGAGTGAAATTGCTGGGTCAAATAATAACTCTATGTTTAACTTTTTGAATAACTGCCAAACTGTTTTCCAAAGATGCTGTACCATTTTACATTCCCACCAGCAATGCATAAGGGTTCCAGTTTCTTTGCATCTTCACCAACACTTATTTTCAGTTTTTTGATTATTGCCACCCTAGTGGGTGTGAAGTAGTATCTCCTTGTGGTATTGATTAGTATTTCCCTAAAGACTGATGCTTTTGAGCACCTTTTCGTGTGCTCATTGGCCATTTGTATATCTTCTTTGGAGAAATGTCTATTCAGATCCTTTGGCCATTTTAAAATTGGATTGTCTTTTTATTGTTGCGCTGTAAGAATTTTTTATATATTGTTTACCAATCCCTTATCAGATATATGATTTGCAGATATTTCCTCTCCAACTATGAGTTGCCTTTTCACTTTCATGATAGTGTCCTTTGATGCACAAAAGGTTTTAATTTTCATGAAGTCCAATTTATCTATTTTTTCTTTTGTTGCTTGTGCTTTAGGTGTTATATTTAAGACCACGTTGCCTAATCCCAGGTCACAAAGATTCATGCCTGTGTTTTCTTGTAAAGTTTTAGCTCTTAAATTTAGGTCTTTGATACATTTTGAGTAAATTTTTATATATGGTATGAGGGAGGAGTTTCTGTATGTGGCTGTCCAGTTGTCCTAACACCATTTGTTGAAAAGACTGTTTCCTCAGTGAATGGTCTTTTAACACCTTTTTTGAAAATCAGTTGACCATAAAATATGGGTTTATTTCTGGACTCTCAGTTTGATTCCATCCATCTATATATCTATCGTTATGCCAAAACCACACAGTCATGAGTACTGGAGCTTTGTGGTAAGTTTTGAAATTGGGAGGTGTGAGTCCTCCAATTTTGTTGTTCTTATTTAAGATCGTTTTGGCTATTTCTGGTCCCTTGCATTTCCATATGATTTTTAGGATTAGCTTGTCAATTTCTGCATAAAAGGCAGCTGAAATTTTGGTAAGGATTGCGTTGAATGTGTAGGTCAATTTGGGAATATTGCCATCTTGACAGTATTAAGTCTTCCAATCCATGAACGTGGGATTTATTAGCTGCAATAGCTTTTTGTGGATTCTGAAGGTTTTCTATGTATATATAGATAATTTTACTTCTTCCTTTCTAATCTGGATGCCCTGTATTTTTTTTTTTTTTTTGCGGTACGTGGGCCTCTCACTGTTGTGGCCTCTCCCGTTGTGGAGCACATGCTCCAGACGCACAGGCTCAGCGGCCATGGCTCACGGGCCCAGCCGCTCTGCGGCATGTGGGATCCTCCCGGACCGGGGCACGAACCCGCGTCCCCTGCATCGGCAGGCGGACTCTCAACGACTGCGCCACCAGGGAAGCCCTGGATGCCCTGTATTTTTATTCCTTGTGTAATTGCTCTGGTTATAACTTCTAGTATAATGTTGAATTGTTCTGGCAAAGGTGGACACCCTTGTCTTCTTCCTGATCTTAGGGGGAAAGCTTTCAGCCTTTCACCATTAATTATGTTGTTAGCTGTGGATATTGGTAGATGCCCTTTGTTAGGTTGAGGAAGTTTCCTTCTATTTTTATTTTGTTGAATTTTTTTTAATTGTTTTTGTCAGATGCTTTTTCTAAATCTGCTGAGATGCTTTTTCTAAATCTGCTGAGATGACCATGTGGTTTCTGTCCCTCATTAAGGTGGTGCATTACATTGACTGATGTTCATGTGTTGAACCAACCTTGCCTTCCTTAGATAAATCACAGCTGGTCATGGTGGATAATCCTTTTTATATACAGTATTGCTCGACTTAGTTTGTTATGGTTTTGTTGAGGATTTTTGCATATGTATTCTTGAAGCATATTGGTACTTAGTTTTCTTTTCTTGTGATATCTTTTGTTTTGATATCAGGATTATATTGGTCTCATAATGAATTGGGAAGTGCCCTTTTCTATTTTTTGGAAGAGTCTGTGAAGGATTGATGTTCATTCTTCTTTAAATGTCTGACAGAATTCACTAGTGAAGCCATTTGGTCCTGACTTTTTATTGGGAAAAGTGGGAAGTTTCTCAATTTCTAAGACAATGTCTTTACCTGTTTTAGGTCTATTCAGATTTTTTATTTCTTGTTGAATTGGTTTTGATAGTTTTTGTCTTTCTAGGAATTTGGCCATTGCACCTAGGTTATATAATTTGTTGGCAAATAATTGTTCATAATATTTCTTAATGATCCTTTTTATTTCTGTAAGGTTCTTAATTTCATTTCTGATTTTAGTAACTTAAGTCTTCTCTGTCTTTTTCTTGGTGCATATGGATAAAGGTTTTTTCTTTTTTTATATCTTTTCATAGAACCAACTTCTGGTTTCACTGTTTTTTTTCTCTATTGTTTTCTGTTTCCTTATTTCATTTATTTTTGCTCTAATACTTGTTTTTTCCCTCCTTCTGCTTGCCTTAGATTTAGTTTGTTCTTTTCTAATTTCTTAAGGTGGAAGGTTAGGGTATTGATTTGAGATATTTATTCCTTTTTAATATAGCTATTTATACCTATAACTTTCTCTAATCACTACTTTCGCTGCCTACCATATGTTTTGGTATGTTGTGCTTTCATTTTCAGTCATTTCAAAGTATTTTATAATTTTCTTTGTGCTTTCTTCTTTGATTCCTTGGTTATTTAGGAGTGTGTTGTTTAATTTCCACAAACTTGTGAATTTTTGTTTGTGTTATTAACTTCTGAATTTCTTTCCCTTGCATCAGAGAACATACTTTGTATGATTTCAATCCTTTAAAATATTGAGATTTGTTTTTCTAGTGTAACGTCTGGTCTCTCCTGGAGAATGTTCCATGTGTACTTTAAAATAATGTGTTTTGAAAGCTTGGCCAAGATGGTGGAGTAGGAAGACCCTGAGCTCACCTCCTCTCATGGGCACACCAAAATTACAACTACTTACAGTGCAACTATTTATGAGAAAGACTGAAATCTACCAGGAAAGATCTTCTACAACTAAAGATATAGAGAAGGAACCACAGTAAGATGGGTAGGAGGGATGGAGTTGCAGTATAGTCAAGACCCATACCCCTGGATGGAGGACCCATGAAAGGGAGAATAATTACAATTTCAGAGGTTTTCCCCAAGGTATGAGAGGTCCAAGTGCCACATGGGGCACTTGTATCAGGAAGACAAGCCCCCAGAACGTTTGGCTTTGAAGGCCAGGGGGCTAACTTTTGGGAGAGCCAGAGGGCTGCAGGAAACAGAGACTCCACTCTTAAAGGGTGAACACAAAATCTCATATGCCCTGGGACCCAGGGCAGAAGCAGTAATTTGAAAGGAGCTTGGGTCAGACCTACCAACTGATCTTGGAGAGTCTCCCAGAGAGGCAAGAGGCAACTGGAACCCACCCTGGGGACATAGACAATGGAGGCAACCATTTTGGGGAGCTTGTTCTACCACCTGGACACTGCTGCTGGCAAGTACCATTTTGGAATCCTCTCTCTGGCTTATTAGCCTTGAGACCCAGCCCCACCCATGCTCACCAGCCTGTAGGTACCAGGGGATACCTCAGGCCAAGCAAATAGCTGGATGGGGACACTGCCTCATCCAATAGCAGGCAGACTGCCGTAAGACCCCCCTGAGCCCACAGTCTCCCTTGGATATTGCCCTGTTCACCAGAGGACCCAGGACCCAGCCCAACACACTGGCGCATAGGCACTAGACTCTGGCCCTGTAGCCAGAGAACCTGGGACCCAGCTCTACCCACCAGTTGGCAGGTACCAGCTCCAGAAACCCCTGGGCCCCAGCCCCGCCCATCAGCAGGAAGACACTAGCACCAAGACCACCACAGCCCTGCAGCCTGCCATGGCAGGATCCAGCCGTCCCACAAGCAGGCTGGCACCAACCCTGGGACCCACTGAGCCCCTGCCCTGCCTACCAGTAGGCCAAAACCAGCTCTGAGACACTTTAGGCCCCTCAGGATCTGGCCCTACTTACCAGAAAGCCTACACAAACTTCGGGATACCCTGTACTCTGCAGCCAGGTGTATCAGGAACCGGCCCCACCAACCAGTGGTCCAAAACCAGCTCTGGGACCCCTGGGCCATGAAACTAGACCCTAGGACCTAACATTGTCTGCCAGTGGGCCAGCACTAGCCCCAGGACCTGACTTCACCCACCACTGGGCAGGCACCAGCCCCAGGAATTCCTGGATTCTAACCCCACCCGTCAGCGGGTGGACACTAGATATGGGGGGGCCTGCCCCACAAGCACACACCCCAGAACCCACCAGTGAGCCAGCATTAGCCCTGGGAACCCCCTGGTTTCTGCAGCCATCTGCCTTGTGACCTGGCCCCACCAACCAGCGGCTGCCAGCCTTTGCACTAGGCAGGGCCTGGCAACCAACCACAGTGGGGGTCACCATGTCTACCAGACCACCCACAGTAGTCAGCCCACCACAACAGAAGGATCCATGTAACACACTGGGGGCAAATCTAGATCATATAGCTCTGTTCACCATAAGGGAGTCTTCTGCTGTGACGCATAGGACATATCACATCTCCAAGGTTGGGAAAAGTAAAAACAGAAAATTAGGCGGAATGAGGAGACAGAGGAACATGTTCCAAACAAAGGAACAAGATAAAACCCCAGAAAGAGAACTAAGTGAAGTGGAGATAAGCAGTCTACCTGATAAAGAGTTCAAATAATGATCACAAAGATGATCAAAAAACTTAGGAGAAGAATGGATGAGGAGAGTGAGAAGTTAGAAGTTTTTAACAAAGAGTTAGTAAATATAAAGAACGACAAAGCAGAGATGAAGAATACAATAACAGAAATTAAAAATATACTAGAAGGAATCAACAATAGTTTAAATGATATAAAGGAATGGATGAGCAAGCTGGAAGACAGAGTATTGGAAATCACTGAAGCTGAATGGAAAAAAGAATAAAAAGAAGTGAAGAAAGTTCAAGAGACCTCTGGGACAACATCAAATATAGTAACATTCACATTATAGGAGTCCCAGAAGGAGAAGAGAGAGAGAAAAGGTCAGAGAACATACTTAGAGACAAAATAGCTGAAAACTTCCCTGACTTGGGAAAGGAAACAGACGTCCAGGTCCAGGAAACACAGAGAGTCCCAAGCAGGAGCAACCAAAAGAAGATCACACCAAGACACATTGTAATTAAATTGGCAGAAATTAAAAGGAAGAGAATATTAAAAGAAACAAGAAGGGAAAAGCAACAAGTTAAGTACAAGGGAACTTCCGTAAGACTATCAGCTGACTTTTCAGCAGAAACTTCAGGCTAGAAGGGAGTGGCATGATATATTTAAAGTGATGAAAGGGAAAAACCTACAACCAAGAATACTTTACCTGACAAGGCTTTCATTCATTTTGATGGAGAGATAAAAAGTTTACAAACAAGCAAAAGCTAAAACAGTTCATCACCACTGAACCAGCTTAACAAGAAATGTTAAAAAGGCTTCTTTAAGCAAAAAAGAAAAGCCCACAACTAGAAACATGAATATTACAAAAGGAAAAATCTCATTGGTAAAGGCAAAAATACAATATAGGTAGTAAATCAACCATGTACAAAGCTAGTAGGAAGGTTAAAAGACAAAAGTTGTAAAATAGTCTATATACACAATAAGTAGTTAAGGGATACACAAAATAAAAAGATGTAAAATATGATATCAAAACCAACAATCATAGGGCAAGAGGAGTAAAAATGCAGGGTTGTTAAAATGCATTTGAACTTAAGAGATCAGCAACTTAAAATATGTTAAGCAACTTAAAATCATATATGTATAGCTGTATATAAACCTCCTGTAACCACAAACCAAAAATCTGTAATAGATAGACACACACAAAAGAGAAAGCAATCCAAAAATAACACTGAAGATATTCACCAAGTCACAAGGGAAGAGAGCAAAAGAAGAAGAAAGGAAGAGAAAGGAACTACAAAAACAACCTCAAAATGACTAACAAAATGGCAATAAGTACATACCTATCAGTAATTACTTTAGATATAAGTGGACTAAATGCTCTAATCAAAAGACTTAGGGTGGGGACTTCCTTGGTGGTCCAGTGGTTAAGAATCTGTCTTGCAATGCAGAGTACGCTGGTTCGATCCCTGGTCAGGGAACTGAGATCCCACATGCTGTGGGTCAACTAAGCCTGCGTGCTGCAACTACTGAGCCCACGCACCACAACTACAGAGCCCGCGTGCCACAACTACAGAGCCCACATGCTCTGAAGCCCATGCACCACAACTACAGAGCCCACACACTCTGGAGCCCATGTACCACAGCTAGAGAGAAGCCCGCCCGCTACAACAAACAGCCTGCATGCCTCAATGAAGAGCCTGCGCACCGTAGTGAAAGATCCCATGAGCTGCAACTAAGACCTGATCCAGCCAAGAAAGGAAGGAAGGAAGGAAATTTAAATAAAAAGAGTTAGTGCGCCTGAATGGATACAAAAACAAGACCCATCTATATGCTGCCTATAAGAGACTCATTTCAGATCTAAAGACACACACAGACTGAAAATAAGGGGATGGTAAAAGCTATTCCATGGAAATGGAAATGAAAAGAAAGCTGGTATAACAATACTTATTTAGGACAAAATGGACTTTAAAACTAAGATTGTAATGAGAGACAAAGAAGGAAATTACATAATAATCAAGGGATCAATCCAAGAAGAAGGTATAACAATTGTAAATATATATGCACCCAACATAGGAGCACCTAAATACATAAAGCAAATATTAACAGACCTAAAGGGAGAAAGTAACAGTTACACAATAATAGTAGGAGACTTTAACACCCCACTTACATCGATGGACAGATCAGCCAGACAGAAAATCAATAAAGAAACCCAGGCCTTAAATGACATTAGACCAAATGGAATTAATAGATATCTGTAGAACATTCCACCTAGCAGAATACATATTCATTTCAAGTGCACATGGAACATTCTCCAGGATAGATTACATGCTAGGCCATGAAACAAGTTTTGTTAAGTTTAAGAAAATTGAAACCATATCGAGCATCTTTTCCCATCACAATGCTATGAGAGTAGAAATCAACTATAAGAAAGAAAAAACTGCAAAAAACACAAACACTTGGAGACTAAGCAGTATGCTACTAAACCACCACTGGATCACTGAGGAAGTCAAAGAAGAAATCAGGAAATACATGGAGACAAATGAAAGTGAAAACACAATGATCCAAGATCAATGGGATGCATCAAAAGCGTTCTAAGTGGGAAGTATGTAGCAGTACAAGCCTACCTCAGGAAACATGAAAATTCTCAAATAAACAACCTAAATTTACACCTAAAGGAACTAGAAAAAGAACAAAATCCAAAGTTAGTAGAAGGAAAGAAATTATTAAAGATCAGAGCAGAAATGAATTAAATAGAGGCCAAAAAAATAGAAAAGATCAATGAAATTAAGAGCTGGTTCTTTGAGAAGATAAAGAAAATTGGTAAACCTTTAGCCAGACACATCAAGGAAAAAAGAGAGGGTCCAAATCAATAAAATCAGAAGTGAAAAAGAAGTTACAGCTGACACCATAGAAATACGAAGGATCATAAGGGATTACTACGAAAAACTATATGCCAATAAAATGCACAATGTAGAAGAGATGGGAAAAATCCCTAGAAATGTATAATCTCCCAACACTGAACCAGGAAGAAACAGAAAATATGTACAGACCAATTACCATTAATGAAATTGAATCAGTAATAAAAAAATTCCCAATAAAGAAAATTCCAGGACCAGATGGCTTCACAAGTGAACTCTACCAAACATTTAGAGAAGAGTTAACACCTGTCATTCTCAAACTCTTCCAAAAAATCCAGAGGAAGAAATGCTTCAGAACTCATTCAATGAGGCCAGCATTACCCTGATACCAAAACCAGACAACGATATCATAAAAAAAAAGAAAATCATAGTCCAATATCACTGATGAACATAGATGCAAAAATCCTCATTATAATATTAGCAAGCAAATCCAACAGTACATTAAAAGGATGATAAACCATGATCAAGTGGAATTTATCCCAGGGAGGCAAGGATGGTTTAACATCTGCAAATCAATCAGTGTGATACACCACACTAACAAATTGAAGAATAAAAATCATATGACCATCTCAATAAATGCAGAAAAAGCTTTTGAAGAACTTCAACATCCATTTAATATAAAAACTGTCCACAAAGTGGGTATAGCGGGAACATACCTCAGCATAATAAAGGTCATATATGAACAAGCCCACAGCTAACATTATACTCAATGATGAGAAACTGAAAGTGTTTTCTCTAAGATCAGGAACAAGATGAGGATGCCCACTCTTGCCAGTTTTATTCAACATAGTATTGGAAGTTATAGGCATAGCAATCAGACAAGAAAAAGAAGTAAAAGGAATCCAAATTGGAAAGGAAGTAGTAAAACTGTCATTTTTGCATATGTCATGATAGTATACATAGAAAATCCTAAAGTTGTCACCAAAAAACTACTAGAGGTCATCAATGAATTTGGTGAAGTTCCAGTATATAAAATTAATATACAAAGAATATGTTGTATTTCTATGCACTAACAATGAACTATCAGAAAGAGAAATTAAGGAAATAACTCCATTTGCAGTCTCATCAAGAAGAATAAAACACCTAGGAATAAATCTAGCTAAGAAGGTAAAAACCTGTACTCAGAAAACTATAACACACTGACAAAAGAAATTGAAGATGACAGACAGATGGAGAGATATACTGTGTTCATGGATTGGAAGAATTAATATTAAAATGACCATACTACCCAAGGCAATCTATAGATTCAGTGCAATCCCTATCAAAATACCCATAGCATTTTTCACAGAGCTAGAACAACTAATTTTAAAATTTGTATGGAAACACAAAAGATCTGGAATTATCAAAACAAGCTTGAGAAAAAAAGAACAGAGCTGGAGGTATCATGCTTCCTGACTTCAGACTATACTACAGAGCTACAGCAATCAAAACAGTATGGAGCTGGCACAGAAACAGACACACAGATCAGTGGAAAAGATCAGATAGAAAGCCCATAGATCAGATTAGAAAGCCCAGAAATAAGTACATGCACTTATGGTCAATTAATACATGACACGAGGCAGGAATATACAATGGAGAAAGGACAGTCTCTTCAATAAGTGATGTTGGGAAAACTGGACAGCTGCATGTGAAAAAAATAAAATTAGAACATTTTCTTATACCATATACAAAAATAAGTTCAAAGTGGATAAAAGACCTAAATTTAAGACCCCAAACCCCTAAATTTAAGACCCCAAACCATAAAGCTCCTAGGAGAAAACATAGGCAGAACACCCTTTGACATAAAATGCAGTAATATTTATTTTTTCGATCTGTCTCCTAAAGGAGAGGAAACAAAAGCAAAATAAACAAAAGGGGATTAAGAGGTACAAACTACTATGTATAAAATAAGTAAGCTACAAGGATATATTGTATAACACAGGGAATAGAGCCAATATTTATTATAACTTTAATGGAGTATAATCTATAAAAATTACAAATCCCTATGTTGTACATCTGAAACTGATATATATATATATATTTTGTGTGTGTGTGTGTGTGTGTGTGGTATGCGGGCCTCTCCCGTTGCAGAGCACAGGCTCGAGACACACAGGCTCAGTAGCCGTGGCTCACGGACCTAGCCGCTCCGCGGCATGTAGGATCTTCCTAGACCGGGGCACGAACCCGTGTCCCCTGCATTGGCAGGCAGACACTCAACCACTGCGCCACCAGGGAAGCCCCTGAAACTGATATATTTTAAATCAACTGTATCTCAATTAAAAATAATAATATATAAAATTAAAATAAAAAATAGAAATTCTCATCCCCCAAATGGTAGTATTAGGAGGTGAGCCTTTGTGAGGTGCTTAGGTCATGGTGTTGGAACCTTCACAAATGGGATTAGTGCCTTATAAAAGAGGCTCCAGAGAGATCCCTAGCCTCTTCAACCATGTGAGGACAGCAAGAAGGCACTTGCTATGAACCCAGGAAGGGCCCTTACCAGAAGACAACTGTGCTGGCACCTTGATCTTGGACTTTTCAGCCTCCAGAACTGTAAGCAATAAATTTCTGTTTTTTATAACTAAAATAATAAAATAAAATAATGCGTTTTGTGTTTTTTTAATGGATTGTTCTGTAGTTATCTGTTAGGTGTAATTGTTTTATAATGTTGTTAAAATCTTCTATTTACTTGCTGATCTTGTCTTGTTCTATCCTGTATTGAAAATTGGATATTGATGTTTCCAACTATTATTGTTGAATTGTCTAATTGCTTATTCATTTCTTTTAATTTTGTTTCATTCATTCTTGGGATCATTTGTTAGGTATATGTATATAATTGTTATATCTTCTAGTTGCATTGACTCTTTTATCATTATAAAATATTCTTTCTTTGTCTCTAGTAACAATTTTTGTGTTGAAGACCATTTGGTCTGATGTTAGTAAAGCCACTCCGGCTCTTGTCTGATTACTGTTTACAGGTAAATATTTTTTCATTTTTTCACTTTCAGTCTATTTGTGCCTTTGAATTTAAGAATGCCTCTTGTACACTGCATATAAAACATTAAAAAATTCCATTAACACAATCTCTGCCTTTAAATTGCGATGTGTAATGAATTTACATTTGGTGCAATTTTGATACAGGGGTATTTATTCTTGCCATTTTGCTAATTGTTTTCTTTATGTCTTATCTTTTTTTGTTTTCTGTCCTCTGTTACTGTCTTCTTTTGTGGTAAATAGATATTTTCTAGTGTGCTCTTTTGATTCCTCTGTCACTTCTTTTACTATTTTGTTTAAAAGTGAATGGTGTTTTTTTAAATTAGCTTATTTTATTTATTTATTTTTTGGCTGCATTGGGTCTTTGTTGCTGCGTGCGGGCTTTTCTGTAGTTGCGGCGAGTGGGGGCTACTCTTCGTTGCAGTGCGCGGGCTTCTCATTGTGGTGGCTTCTCTTGTTGTGGAGCATGGGCTCTAAGTGCATGGGCTCAGTAGTTGTGGCTCGTGGACTCTAGAGCGCAGGCTCAGTAGTTGTGGCACATGGGCTTAGTTGCTCTGCGGCACATGGGATCTTCTCAGACTAGGATTCGAACCTGTGTCCCCTGCATTGGTAGGCAGATTCTTAACCACTGTGCCACCAGGGAAGCCCTCTTTTACTATTTTTTGTTAGTCATATTCTTAGGGGTTGCCTGGAGCTTCTTACTATTAACAATTTATAACAATTTAGTTTGGATTAATACCAATTTAATTTCAATAGTATATAAAAACTTTGCTTCAGTATATCTCCATTTCCTCCCTGCACCTCCATACTGTTATTTTTCTACAAAGTACATCTTTATACATTCTGTGCAGATCAGCACAACTTTATAATTATTGCCTTTTGCAGTTATCTTTTATTTCAGATAGGAGAAAAAAGTTACAAACAAAAGTTACACTTACATTATCCTTTTTACTTCTGTAGTTACCTTTACCAGTGTTCTTTATTTATTCACCTGGATTTGAAGTACTATCTAGTGAGTGTCATTTTATTTTAACTTGAAGGACTCCTTTTAATATTTTTTGTAGGGCAAGTTTTCTAGTGATGTAGTCTGTCAATATTGTTATTTGAGAATATCTTAATTTTTTCTTTGCTTTCGAAGGATAATTTTGCTGGTTATAGAATTCTTGTTTGACAGTCTTTTTCTTTTATAATTTTGAATTTGTCGTCTCACAACCTCTAGCCTGAATGGTTTCTGATGAGAAATGGGCTGTTACTTTAATTAAGGATTCCTTTTGCATGGTGAGTTGCCTCTCTTCCTGCTTTGAAGATTCTCTTTGTCTTTGTATTTTGATAGTTTGATTATGACATACATATGTATAGGTATTTTGGAGTTTATCCTTAGAGTTTATGGAACTTCTTGGATTTGTAATTTTTAAAATCAAATATGGCAAGTTTTTAGCCATTATCTCTTCAAATATTCATTGTACCTCTTTCTCTCTCTTCTCTCCTTCTGAGGATTTCATTATGCACATGTTGCTTTGCTTGATGTTGTCCCTGAGACTGTCCTTTTTTGTGTGTGTGTGTGAGGAAGACTTTATTCAAGGGGACTACAGCAATGGGATTTTGTAGTAGGGGAGAGAGATTGGACTCAACTTCTCTGTTCATTTTTCTTCCTACATTTTACTTTAGATTGGAAAATTTCCTTAGATTGGAAAATTTCAGTTAACCTATCTTCAAGTTTGCCAATTCTTTCTTGCCTGCTCAAATATGCTATTGAATCCCTCTAATGAGTATGTCATTTCAGTTATTGTACTTTTTAGCAACAGAATTTTTTAATTAATTATTATTTTTTTGCGGTATGCGGGCCTCTCGCTGTTGTGGCCTCTCCCGTTGCGGAGCACAGGCTCCGGACGCGCAGGCTCAGCGGCCATGGCTCACAGGTCCAGCTGCTCTGCGGCATGTGGGATCTTCCCGGACCGGGGCACGAACCCGTGTCCCCTGCATTGGCAGGCGGACTCTCAACCACTGCGCCACCAGGGAAGCCCTAGCAACAGAATTTTTATTTTGTTCCTTTTTATAATTTCTGTCTCTTTATTAATAGTCTCTATTTGGTCAGACATCATTGTCATACTTTCCTTTAATCCTTTAGACCTGGTTTCCTTTAGTTCTTTAATGTATTTAAAATAGGTTGTATACAGTCTTTGTCTTGTAAGTCCCACATTAGGGCTTCCTCAGAGGTAGTTTCTGTTGATTGCTTTTTTCCCTGTGTATAGGCCATATTCTCTTGTTTTATGTTTTTGTTTTTTTGTATGTCTTATAATGATGTGTTGAAGACTGAACATTTAAATAATATATATGGCAACTCTGAAAATTCGAGTCTGGGATATTTGGTGGTGTTGCTTTTTATAGTAGTTTTTGTTTGTGACTTTCCTGAACTAACTCTGTAAAGTCTATATTCTTTGTCATATATTTCCACTGAAGTCTCAGTTTGGCTAGCTTGGTGGTCAGCTAATGATTGGATAGAGATTTCCTTAAATGCCAGGAATCAGTAAGTCTCCTAGTCTTTCCTGAGGGGCTCTGTGTGTATGTGTATATTGGGGGCATGCTTCAGCATTTCATCAGACAGTTTACAACTCTATCTTAGTCTTCCCCTCCTGCTTGTGCAGAGCCTCAAAGTCAGCCCAGTGTGAGCACTTACAGCCTCTCAGGTCTTTCCTGGGCGTTCGCACAACCTTGGGTAGGTGCACAGCTCTCCATATATGATGTGGTCTTCTAGATTTCCAGGGATATATTGGAGTTTTCAAATCCCCTGTAGACAGCCTATTCCCCAGCTTTTGCTTTTAAGCTTTTGGTTAATTGTTTGCCCCAGCAGTTGTACACTGTCTCAGGCAGTTACAAAATTAAACAGTTGCCTCTAATTGTTTTGACATATACCTCTGAGGAAAATGATTTTCTCACTGCGCAAGCTCTGACTCAGGTCAAAGAGAGCCTGGCAAGTGGAACCCATTAGCTATGTCAGATAATGACAGTTCTCTGGGAGTAACTCTTTGAAGGAGTTCCAGCCCTGTTCTGTCCTCTTCTGTGGCTGCCAGGCTGCTGCTTTTCACTATGACTGTAGGCTGTTGGTTTTCAAGACTACTATGGAGTTGAGGTGGGGGCTAGGAGAAATGGTGGGAGTAGTGCAAGCTAAAGACCAAAATTTGCTCTTCTTGAGATTCAACCATTTTTCTTTAACACATGCTCCCCAATTGTGGCAAGCCTCTGGTTAAACCCCCAGATTCCTGAAAAAGTTGAATCTGACAGTTGCTGTATTTTCATTGCTTTTATCGAAGAGGGATTTTTTTTGGAGGTCCTTACTTTGCTATTTTCACTGATATCACTCTCTCACCTTTACTCTTTCTTTTTCTTTTCTTTTTTTTTCTTTGCCGCACTGTGTGGCATGCGGGATCTTAGTTCTCCAACCAGGGATTGAACCCGTGCACCCTGCAGTGGAAGCACAGATTCTTAACCACTGGACCACCAGGGAAGTCCCTCACCTTTATACTTAAAAGAATTTATTCCTGTATATTGAATTTTATGTTGGCATTATTTTCTTTCAGCACATTAAAGATATCTTTCCACTGTGTCTGGATTTTATTTTTCCTGTTCAGAAGTCAGTAGCCAACATAACTGCTATGCCTCTGGATGTACTCTGTACGTTTCCTATTGCTTTTAAAGGATTTTCTCATTGGCCTTAGGTGTATATAGTTTGATGAAGTTCCATGCATCCCCTCCCCGCCCAAGGCATGTTGGCTTCTTGTATCTATTATGGAATGATGTCTTTCACAAGTCTGGAAAATTCACTGCTATTATCTTCAGGTTTTGCTTCTGTCTCATCTTCTCTCTTCTGTCTTGCTAGGACTGTAAGTAGATGTGTGTTTTTCACCATATATTCTCATGCCCTGTATTTTGTATTACCCAGGGTTTGGTCTCTCCATACTTTAAGTTGAATATTTTCTTCTGAACTAGTTTCTAGTTACCAGTTCTCCTTTCAGTAGCACATAATCTGCTTTAAATCTCATTCATGATTTTTAAAATTTTCAATTGTAGATTTAAAAAATAATATTCAAAACTCAATTACTTTTTAGAGCTCCTAATCTCTCCTTTGTGTTTTTGACCATAGCAAGTATAGTGTTTTTTGTTTGTTTTTCCCAATCTTTTAATTGTAGTAAAATACATGTAACATAAAAATTAACATCTTAATCATAGCTCTTTCGCCGTATAAAACTGAAAGTCTATACCTAATAAACAATAATTCCTCGTCCCCCCCTTCTCCCAGCCCTTGCAACCACCTTTGATTGGTTCTACTTTCTGTCTCTATGATTTCTGAGATACTTTAAGGCAGCAGTCCCCAACCTTTTTGGCACCAGGGACCAGTTTTGTGGAAGACAGTTTTTCCATGGACAGGGGTCGGGGGGGATGGTTTTGGGATGATTCAAGTGCACTACATTTATTGTGCACTTTATCTCTATTATTATTACATTGTAATATATAATGAAATAATTATACAACTCACCATAATGCAGAATCAGTGGGAGCCCTGAGCTTGTTTTCACTTGCCACTTATAGGGTTTTGATATGAGTGTGCAAGCAATTGATTTATTATGGTCTCTGTGCAGTCAAACCTCTCTGCTAATGATAATCTGTATTTGCACCCACTCGCCAGCTCTAGCATCACCACCTCAGCTCCACCTCAGATCATCAGGCATTAGATTCTCATAAGGAGCGTGCAACCTAGGTCCCTCGCATGCGCAGTTCACAGCAGGGTTTGAGCTCTTATGAGAATCTAATGCTGCAGCTTATCTGACAGGAGGCGGAGCTCAGGTGGTAATGCGAGTGATAGGGAGCGGCTGTAACTACAGAAGAAGCTTCACTCGCTCGCCCACTGCTCACCTTTTGCTGTGCGGCCTGGTTCCTAACAGGCCACAGACTGGTCTGTGGCCCGGGGGTTGGGGACCCCTGCTTTAAGGTGCCTCATATAAGTGGAGTCATATATCAATAGTATTTGTCTTTTTGTGACTGACCTGTTTCACTTAGCATGATGTCCTCAAGTTTCATCCATGTAGCATGTACCAGAAATTCCTTCCTTTTTTAAGGCTGAATAATATTCCATTGTATGTATATACCATATTTGCGTATCCATTTAATCTGTCAAAGGACACTTGGGTTCCTTCCACATTTTAGCCATTGTGAATAATACTGCTATGAATATAGGTGTACAGATGTCTCTTCAAGATCCGGTTTTCAATTATTTTGGGTTTATATCCAGAAGTGGAATTGCTGGATCATATGGTAATTTTACATTTAAGTTTTTGAGGAACTGATACTCTTTTCCACAGAATGTAGTGTTTTTTTTGTTGTAATAAAACATATATAAAATTTACATTTTAAATGTATAGTTCTGTGGTATTAAGTACATTCACATTGTTGTGCAACCATCACCACCATCCATCTCTAGAACTTTTTTCATCTTGCAAAACTGAAACTCTGTCCCCACTAAACAATAATCCCGGGTGAGAGGGAGGCTCAAGAGGGAGGGGATACGGGGATATATGTATACCTATGGCTGATTCACTTTGTTGTACAGCAGCAACTAACACAATATTGTAAAGCAATTATACTCCAATAAAGATGTAAAAAAAGAAACAAAAAAACCAATAATCCTCTCTCTCAGTCCCCTGGAAACTACCATTCTACTTTCTGATTCTATGAATTTGACTTCTCTAGGTACCTCATAGAAGTGGAATCACACAATTTTGTCCTTTTGTGAATGGCTTATTTCACTTAGCGTAATGTCTTCAAGGTTCATACATTTTGTAGCATGTGTCAGAATTTCCTTCCTTTTTAAGGCTGAATAATATTCCATTTTATGGATAAACCACATTTTGTTTATCCATTCATCTGTTGATGGATGCATGGATTGCTTCTACCTTTTGACTATAGTGAATAATGCTGTTAAACATAGTTGTAAAGTATCTGTTTGAGTCCCTGTCTTCACTTCTTTTGGGCATGTTTCCAGAAATGGAGTTGCTGGATCATGTGATAATTCTATGTTTAATTTTTTGAAGAGCCGCCATACCATTCTCTACTGCAGCTGCACCAGTTTACATTCTCACCAACAACGTACAGGATTCCAATATCTACACATCCTCGCCGTCACTTGTTATTTTCTGTTTCTTTGATGTATCCTAATGAGCGTGAAGTGATAGTTCACTGTGGCTCTGATTAGCACTTCCCTTATGATTAGTAATGTTGCACATCTCTTTATGTGCTTATTGGCCATTGATGGATCTTCTTTAGAGAAATGTCTATTCAAGACTTTTGCCCATTTTTAACAGGGTTGTTTGTTTTTGCATTATTGCAAGTGCAGTTTTTTGATAGTCCATATTGGGTAATTCTGACTTCTCATGTCTTTGTGCATCTGTTTTTATTTTCTGTTGTTTCTTGCTCATGGTGTCTAATTTCTTTGCATGTGCTAGACATTGTAGCTGCAGAATTATTTTGAGGAATCCTATGAGACCTAGGATGATTGTATCATTTTTGGACAGGTTTTATTTTGTTATCGCTAAGGTTCTTTATTTTTAAAGAAGCCATCTTAATCCCAGTGCAAGCCTGAAGCCAACCAGATGAACAAAACAAGGCAGCGGTGCATGGGAGGGCTGGTTTGCTTTTCAGGACTTCTCCACATTTAGGGTTTATCCCTTTGTTCTTCCAACACAAGTTGAAGGCTGGTTTCTCAGAGTCTGACTCATGCTTTTACCCTGTGCCTGTAGCCCCCAATTTCTGGATTATTTCGGGTAACTTCAGCATCTGTAGTAAAACTCCCAGATGTTAGGACCTTACACAGAAAATTTACTTCTCCTTCATGTAATAGTCCCCTGTGGATGTTCCTCAACAATGATCAGCTTTCCTCTGCATGGTGATTTGGGCCTGGCTTTTGACCGCTGTGGTCCTGCTATCTGCTAGGTTGGTAGCATCATCTAGGGCCTGAACTTCCTTTTTGTCCAGCTGGCAGATGGGGAGTACAGTGCAGAGGATGCACACATGCTTTTCACCCATGTTGGCCTGGACATGACATGTACAGTAACTGTAGATGTTCCACTGGGGAGAGCTAGTCATGTGGCCTGCCTAGATGCAAGTGTGAGGCGGGCGAAGAGTAGTCCATGGTTAGCAGCTGCATGTCTGTTTGGTGGACAGTTACCTCTGCCGCAGTCCTTCCCCTTGGCCCTGAAATATCTGTGCACATTCTTCTTTTGCAGCTGTACTCATCTTCCCCAGGGAGACAAATACAGATATGGCTCTTGAGGTTTGGTGACTGAACTAACACACAGGTTATCTACCTGCTGCTGATACTGTTCAGTAATGGAGCCAAACCATTGACAATTGCAATGGAAAAAACCTTCCATTTGAAAGGGGAGAAATGGAAGCTAAACATCAGTCCTTGGTTCAAGCAAGAGTGACACCCTGAGGACAGGTATTATGAAGGCGTCTGTCAATGACTATTAAACAGAGGCCACCAGGAACTCACCGGGCACCTGTGATGGAACGGGCTGGGACCATACACCATGGGGAACTGGGAGAGGGTGTTAGAATCTGTTACAGGATTTGGGCTTTGGTTGGGTGATTCTGGGGAGGATCGAAGAAAGTAGAGTGCTGTCAGTAAGCAGGGGCCATTTTATGAACGAGTATCTTAACGAATTTTATCTAAGGCAGGGTGGATTAGGGCGAGGCTAATGCTGCAATTGCTAAGGAAGCAGCCCTTCCACATGTTAGCTGGGAGAGGCCACACGTGGTGTTTTAGGGCTTGGACAAAGTTCATATTTTGTTTGTGCTCTGATGTGATGGTGGCGATGGCCATCCTGGTTCTACTGTGGTCTCGTCTGATTCTCTTGCCTCTGCCCTGGGAGTGTCTGCCCAGACTCCTTGCCCTGACCATGGGAGGCTTTTCCTTGGCCTTTGTCCTCTGTGGGCACAGCTGCCTGGGACCTTGGAGAGGATCTCTCCCTTGATGGGCGGGGTCTGCCCAGACTCCAGAGCTTGCTTCCGCTTGCAGAGTTTGGAGGCCGGGGATTGTTTTGACAGTCACTGACTTATTTTAGGCTTATGTTTCTTTGGCAGTAGAATTCCCCCCAAATTCTAGTAGCTTCTGATCTGTTTGCTTTCAGCAGTTCCATGTGCCCGTCCCTACACCCCGAGTTCTTTCCTAGTCATGACCCTCTGGCCTGGTCATTATCTTTGCTTTCTCATGCCTGTGTCTCTTTCTGCTCAGGGTGTCTTGAAGGCATGGCTGTGGGTGGGAGAGAAACCCTATGATCTGATCTGTGTGTACAGCTGAGCCCTCTGTTTAGCCAAGGAGTCTTCATGGGCCTATGCTTCTCAGAACAGTTTCAGCCTTACATCTTACTCTTGGGGTGCAGAGGGGGAGGCTTTTCCCACGAGGTGAGCCCCATGTTTCTGGACTGTCTCTAGGTGCTTTCTGGTCTCTCAAGTAGGCCAGTTTTTGCCTAAGCTCTTCTCTTGCTGTGATGCCTGTTTTGGCAGAGCAGGTAACAGTCACGCAGGCTGCTGGCACTCCTTTTTCTCCTGTCCCCGAGCTGGAGGCTGGGTGTGAGTGTGGTCTACCTTCAGATGATCACTGCTTTGCAATGCATAAAATAGGGCTTCCTCGTTACCAGCTGCCTGACAACGGTTTTTATTATGGCATCACCCCAGTTCAAAGAAGCCATTTGTGTCTTAATTCATCTCTGTTGAAATATGTATTTAATGATAGAGAATTTAAAAGAGGAAAATTTCTGAACCAAACTCTTTGGGGACTGTTGGAACCATTTTCTGTTTCTCTGTTTCACTACCACTTGGATGTGAAGCCATACATTCGTGGCCGTTTTCTAGGCAGACATTACAAGGGCACAGTATTGGAAGTTCATCTTTCTCGTTTTTAACTTTTAAAAGTTAAAAAGTTTTAAAGGCTGTTTTTAATTAACCTTTTCTGATTTCTTATAAGAAGAAAAAATCAGATGCTTCAATTTTGGGGGACTAAATTGGGATATACATAAGATAAATAAAATCAGTGAAGAAAACCACTTTGAACCCAAATTGCAGTGATGTCGAAAACTCACAGGGCACCCCTCCCTCGAAAACTCACAGGGCACCCCTCCCTCTTTGCGTTGTGGTGGCTGAAGCCTGGAGCCCTTCCCTTGCTCTGAGTCTGTCTCTGCTTTGGAGAAAGGAGGATATGAGTACCTGGCCTGTATCCTCTTGGGAAATTCTCTTGTGGAAGCAAAACGAGATGACTGACATGCAAACATGTTGGATAGTAAAGCTCTCTGGGTATAAAAGGCATTATTTCATCCTGAAGTACTTTTGGGGATAAATAATTTATTGGCACACTAAGTTCATCCTCTGAGGCCAGGTGCTCCTATGATAATGTACCCAAGCCAACCTTGGAAACTTACAGCATCTCAGAGGGAGGAGGGCCAGCGGGCATGTCCCTCTGTGATTTTTACTGAGTTGGGTGCTTTTCCAGGGAGTTCTGAGCTGTATTCATAATTGTCCTTAAGCAAATAGAAACAGTCCAAAGTGGTGCCCCTCACACAGAGTGCAGTTTACAGGCGTCTGTAGCGTGACACAGTTAATAATTGCCCATGATACTTAAGTGCCCCAGACTGGTAGTTTGAGTTTTCATGGAATTTTAAACAGATGAGATTTTGTAATAGAGCCGTGTTTCTTACTGATGTCTTCCATAACCCCTTATGATTAAACTGTTGCTGAATTTCCTAGACTTGATTAATTACCTCATTAATTAAACAGACAAATAATGAAGTAGATTATTTTGCTTACTGAGAAATTGTTAATCTTGAGGTAGCTTTACTTCTCTAGGTCCACTTAGGAAGCTGGAATTTTTCATTTAATGGGCTTTTCAAATTCATGTATTATCCATGTGATCAGCATGGAGACTGACATTGACAGAGGTGTTATTTTATATCAGGGCACTGGGGTGACATGTGGACCACTGGTCCCCACAGGGGCTGTGACCCTGGCTTCTGCCATCTCTCTTCCCTACTTCCTGGAGTTCCTGAAACTGGACTCCGGCCCCTGGGGACACAGCTCCCCGCTGCCCGGCATCCTTGGCTCTGAGGGGCTTCTTGCTCTTAGCTACACCCCACATGGTGTCTGTTATTTCTCTTTTCCTTGCTCTGGGCACCACTGCACCTTCTGGGCACAGCTTCTCCTGGGTGGATGGTGGGGCAGCCCGGGAGCTGGCAGAGTGTGCCCACTGCCCCAGTGTACTGCGGCTGGGCTCCGAGTCTCTCCCGTCTGGAGGACAGAGCACGGCGGGGCTGAGGCCCTGTGCTCTGCTGGACATGTGAGAGGAGCCTGGCTGTCAGCCCCCTTCCTTCAGACCCAGGAGGAAGCGCCTGAAGCCAGGGGCCTGGGGTCAGCTTGGTGAGGCCGGGGTCCTTGGCTGGGGCTGTCTGCCTGCGGTCAGATCTCGTTCAGCTGGGCACACCCTCCAGACCGGCCCAGGCTCAGCTGGGCTCCACCAAGGGTGCCCGAGGGCGAGGCCCGGCCCTGCAGCACCCATTAGGCAAAGAACCAGATTGGAATGCCGAGCTGGAAGCAAGCCGCAAGTCCTTACTGAACAGAGGGTTAAATTCCACCCTGAGGCGAGGACTGTCTGGTGAGTGGTCTCCAGGATCTCAGTTATGACCCCCCACTCCATAAGGCTCAGGCGCAGGGCCGGCGCCTTAGGCCTGTCGCTTCCGCCTCTGAAGGCAAACCTGAGACTCCCAATCCCTTGTCGGCCCTCTAGCACCCATAGGATGACAACAGAAGCTGTGATCTGTGGACCTTCAGGGTTCTCCAAGACCCCTTCAGGGGGGAGACATGATTCCCATGTTTTCATAAAGATCCAGAAACATGATTTCCTTTCTCACAGTGCTGAGCCCTGAGCTGATGGCACAAAAGTGATGACGGGCAAAACTGCTGGCACCCGAGCCCCATCGCGCCAGGGGGCCGTGGGGGGGCGGTCGGGCAGACTCTCATAGTTCCTTCAGCACCACCACTGCACAGAGAGCCACTTGCATGCGAAGAGAATGTCCTCGATGAAGCAGTAAGAATGATTAATTTAATTAAATCTTGACCCTTGGGCACATGTCTTTTAAGTGTTCTGAGAGACAGACTGGGAATTTGCACAATGCACGTCTGCAGATGGAATCACGGCAGTTGTTTCGAGGAAAAACAAGTGCTTATGCTTTTTTTGGGTGGGGAGCTGAACTCGCCCCTCTTCTCATGGAACATGGTTTTTACTTTAAAGAATAACTGACAGACAAACCGTGGTTATTCAGACGTGTGATTTTGGCAGACAACGTCTGAAAATTGGACTAAGTGAGCCTGTGACTTCAAAGGAGATAACTGCTGGTGTTTGTTGCAACTGACAAAATTTGAGTTTTCAGTCAAAAATTAGAATTTTGAAAACTTGTGTCTGCTATGGTGAGCTTGACAGCTTCTCAGTACTTAAAGATGTTTCTGATGAACTCAGTGGTGATGTTAACTAATGTGATTTTTTGACATTATATATTGAAATGTATTCAGGAAGATCCGCATAACTCACTGAGCCAGTATTTTCCAAAATGACTAATGCATGATGTCACACCAACCATGCATGGATGAAATATATGTCTAGGGTGCAAGATCGCTAGATAATGGGTTTTAATGTTAATAAAAGTTTGTTGATGAGTTTTCAGATTCCATGTTGCAAGTAACCTTTAAGAAATGACCACTTGCTGAGTTTTGATGTCATATCAAAGAATATCCATGGTGATCTGATAAACCTATGCAGATACTCCTGTTTCCAGCCACATGTCTGGGTGAGGATGGACTTTTTTCACATACTTTAACCAAAACAACGTTTCACAACAGATTGAATGCAGAAGCAAGTGTGGCAATCCAGCTGTCTTCTATTAATCCTGTCATTAAAGAGTTCCAGAAATTCTTCTAATTTATTTTTGTTTGGAAAATATAGTTACTTTTATTAAAAAGTGTTATTTTCATTGTTATGTAATGGGCTTATTATTCATTGTGAATGAATTACTGAATAAATAATTTTAAAATCTCTCTGTGTTTATTTCAAGTAAATATCAATGAATAGAATCCATTTAAGAAATAATTTGAGGAAAGAAAGGGGTCCTGAGTCCAAAAAGTTTGAGAACCACTGGTCTGGTGTCATAGGAAACCGTGGTGCTTGAGTGGAAACGCCAGTGGTTTTGCTGAAGGACCTCAGGGAACTGCTGAGATGATGAGCTGTCACCAAGCACTGAGTCAAAGAGAAGACTGAGTTCTTTATTTGTTTTTTTTTAGGTGAATGCTAACAGGAAAGTGGGTTCAACTGAAAGACTGACATTGGAAAGAAACAGAGATTCATTTCAACTTTCATATTGTAAATAATTTTAGAAATTAACATCAGAATTTGATTTTCAAGACAAAACCCTACAAAAGCAACCAACTGAGCCAGCTTTATTTATGAAATATGGAAATAAAGGCTTACTTCTCTAAAAAAAAAAAAAAAGACAAAAGTCCTACAGGCAATTCTGCTCTGTGATGGAAAATCTTTCTAACCCAGATTGTTCAGTTACTCAACAACATTTATTAGTACCAGCAGTATTAGGGGGGTATAGACCTCTGTGCTAAGTGCTAAGAGGGAGACCAAAGGTATTATAGATGGTTTTTTTCTGATGCTAAGAGGTTTTTTCTTCCAGTAATTTATGAGGGAGAGAAGGTGGGTAGGACAAGTTCTCAACTGAAAAGCTGCGTGAGAAGATATAGGACAGAGGAGACAGGAAAGCTGTGCCTGGCTGCAGCAGGTGCTCTGCAGCAGGGCTCTGGGTGGCTGAGGAGGGAGAGGGAGTGACCCTGGGTCTGGTCCTGGAGCCGTCTGGCAGGTTAGGTCCCCTGGACAGAGATGTACATTTCACTGCCTGGTGTCAGGAAGCAGAGGTGTTGGCTGGCTCACTTGTGGTTTCTGGGTGCCAGTGGAGGAACAAAGGTGAAGAAGCATGCCTCTCAGCTGCAGGGTGGTCATCGTCGTTGGGGGCAGCACCTGGGGTGTAGAGGTGTGCCCTGTGCTCGCCCCTAGCTCTGCCTTAGCACCTCTCCCTGGCTGGTAACTCTGGGCTGGTTCCATGCCTTTTATGGAAAGAACAGTAAAGTTTCTTCTAATGAGAATTGGGGAGTAGGAAATTCTGATTAATTGCAATTCCCTTTCAGTTCCCAGACCATCAGGAAAAAAAAATTTTAAACCCTAAGATTAAGTTTCTAATTTATTACCTAGATTATGTTAAACGTGATTGAATCTTTCTAAAAAGACAGGATTTTGCAGGGCCTCAAGGCATCATTGACCATAGAATATTACTCTTCCCTAGTTTCTGAGAAATCTTAGCTGGTTTAGAGCTCCTGTCTCAGAGTAGAAGTGCCTGCAGGGAACACTGTCACTGTGACAAGTGGGTCCTGTCCCCAGCTCCTTGCTAGTAGAAATGAAGTCAGAAACCTGGCTTCCTGTCCTCGATATGACAGACTGCATGTGCCTTTGAACTCCCTTAAAGCCTGTGTCTCTTTCCGGAAACTGGGTGTCACTGAGGTTGGTGTCTAGTGACCAACAGGAAGATGGGTGTGTGGTTGAGATCTCTGCTGGAGTTGAGTGGAGGGAGGGCACCTTGAACTTTGGCTTGCTTTCTGAAGCCATCATCACCTCTCGCTGAATAAGAGACACTCACAGGAGTCTCAGCCCCCTGGTCCACCTGCCCTCCCCTGCCAACACATACACACAACCACACACACAGGCGCACAGGCATGGTCTCCAGAATGAAGGAATAATGACAGTGTGGGAAACGATGTGGAATTGTTAGTCTTCGGGTCACTTGGAAGAGCCCTGGCCACCCCTGCCTGGAGACTTAGCTTCCGATATCTCCAACGCGTGGATGAGGTGACCTGTGCCCGTCTTAGTTCCCTCTGACGTCTTTCATTTCCTTGGCACATGAAGGTTTCCCTCCATTTGGGGGCCATATCTGAATTGCTATGTGGAGTGCAGGGCTGTGGCGCTTGACGCTAATGAGCTGGCTGGTCTTTAAATAGCACAGCGCCTATAAACAGAATCACCTGTTTTACAGCCTGGTATTGAAGAAGATTGTTCCCAGAGGGCTCTGAATGGCTGTTGGAGCATTAGAAAGGCAGTAAAATGCTCCTCACTCCGCCCCTTACGTGAGGCAAGACTGGCTGAGAACACACACACCGTATCAGTGACATTTCTTTTGGGCTGGGCTGGAATCATCCCTCTCAATGCATTACACTCAGGTTGCATCAGGATGAAGAATGGCCAGGCCAAAATCTCCTTGATTATCGGAAACTTAGTCATTTGTTCTCTGAGTCAGCTTAATGGCGTGTAATGTTCAACATCACATTCTTTTGGGGCCAGGCCAAGAACCAGCATGTTTGCCAGCATTTCAGGCTTTTGGCTCCTACATTCCTGGCCAAGAGCTCCGCTGGAATTAATAGTGTCACTGCAGCAAACCGGGGTCCTCGCAAAGGTTGCTCGCTATTTTCCTGTGTCATATGCTGGCCCTTGCTTTCATCAGATGAGCCGTAAGCCCCTTCTCTTCCAGAAGGTCTTCCCAGGCTGAGGCTCTGAGATGTGATGCTAGAAATTCAGCCCAACAGGTTATTTACTGAAAAGCCCTGTCCTGACTGCTGCTGAGGATGTAAGTACAGGGGAGAGTCTTTCCATGTAATCCAGGGAGCATGGAATCCACTTGGGGGTGGGGCATGATGCACGAACACATGTGTCCTCGGTACCATGAAGAGCCAGCCACACATCATCAGAAAGAGCAAGAGAAGTATGCGGAGCTCCGGGGAGGCAGCACTTTGGAAGGATGGAAGAAGGCCTTGGAGAGGATGGGCGTCTCATCTGTGTCTTGGAGACTGCGGAGTGCGGGCTGGCACGTGGGAGGCGGGCAGTAGGTGATAGCTGTCCTAGCTTTATTGCTACACTTCTGTTTTCTAACTAGTAAAATAGAAAAAAGTGTCTTGTACATCTGCCGGGGCCTAGCTTGTGAGACGACAGGGAACCGCCTGGGGAAGGCGCCCAGGCAGGGCGGGCACCTGGCGGCTGGTGCGCGGCGACCGAGATGTCTGAGAGCCTGGGTGTTGTCCGCCCTCTGCCACTTCTGCTGCCACAGAGTGGACGGAGGAAGCGCCCTCTGTAGTGTGTGGAAATGAATAGTACATGTCTGATTAAAAAAGAGCTGCGGCGACATGCTCTGTCTCTGTCTTACTCATAAGATACTCTAAGTAGGGAAAAAACTTCTTTGTGATTTTTGAAAAGTGTTTAGTGTGATAAGGGGAAAAGTAAAAAAGTAAAAACAATGAAATCAATAGAGAGGGTATTCTTAAAAAGTTTGTGCCAGAGCAGGAATTCAAAAAGATGTTTAAAGGGATTGTTCCTGGCTCTGTGGGATCGCAGTGCACACACCACAAAGTGGCTCTCCATTCAACTCCTCTACCGCTGACGGGCATCTGGGGTTTCCAGTTTGGGGCTGTTGAGAATAAAACTTCTCTGACTGTTCTTGTAGGTTTCTTTGGGTAACATAGACACACATTTCTCTTGCATATGTATCCAGAAGTGGGATTGTTGTGTCATAGGGCTGGTGTCTGTTTACTTTTAGTAGGTAATTGCCAGACAGTTTTTCAAAGTGGTAGAGCCAGTTTGCAACCTGTCCAAAGATGCCTGAGAATTCAGTTGCTCTGCACCCTCAGCAACACTTGCTGGTTTCTGTCCTTTTCACGTCTGCCTTTGTGGAGTTGTGTGCTGGTATCTCACTGTGGTTTAGTCTCCATTGGCCTGATCACTGATAACGTGTGTTTTTTTCCCACACCACCAAGCAATTCTTCAACATCAGCTATGGCACCATCTACCTGGAGACAGCATCAGATTCCACAGGCCAAGGGCTCAGTCTCACCAGGCTGTCCCTGTCCCCCTTCAGATGCCAGTCACAAGTCCAAGTTGTTACCTGTGCTGCTGACCAACTGGCTGTAAACTGGAGGTTCCCATGACCCACCTCCTTGGGTTTGATTAATTTGCTAGAGTGACTCACAGAACTCAGAGAAACATTTACTTATGTTACCAGTTGATTGTAAAGGTTACAGATGAACTGCCAGATGGAAGAGATTCGTAAGGTAAGGTACGTGGGAAGGGTCTCGAAGCTCCTGTGCTCTCCGGGCCCACCGCTTTCCCCTCAGCTCTACCTGGTCACCGACCGGGAAGCTCTCCAAAGCCCGAAGCCTAGCCTTTTGGATTTTTATGGAGGCTTCGTTACCCAGGCATAATTGATTAAATTGTTTGCCATTGATGGTGGAGCTCAATCTCCAGCCCCTCTCCCCTCCCTGGAAAGGTCCAGCCCTCTAATCATGTGGTTGGTTTCCCTGGCCACCAGGTCCCATCCTTGGGTTACCTAGGGACTTTCTAAAAGTTATTTCATTAACATAGCAAAAGATACCTTTATCCCTCTTTCACTTCAGGAAATTCCAAGGGTTTTAGGAGCTCTTTGCCAAGAATGGGGATAAAGACCAGACATGTATTTCTTGGGGTAAATCACATTGACCGCTTCTTTATGTTATTGTCCATTTGAAGGTCCTCTTTTGTGAAGTGCTTGCTCAAGTCTCCTGTCCATTTTTGGTTTGTTCTCTCTCTTTTTTTAAATTGTAGTGGTTTTTGTATATCCTGGAGAAAAATTCTTTGTTTAATATACACATTGCAAACGTCTTCCCCCAGTGGGAAGCCTGTCTTTTCACTCTTTTAATGATGTCTTTTGATAAATAGAAGTTCTTATTAGTAAGTTCAAGTTATCCATCTTTTCTTTTATGAGTAATGTTTATTGTGTCTGGTTTAAGAAAAATTTGTTTACCCCAAGGCCATGACGATATTCTTCCGTGTCTCCCTCTAGAAATTTTATTATATTCCTTTAACATTTAGGTCCAGTCCAGTTGTGTCTAGTGTGAGATATAAGTCCAAGTTCCCGTTTTCTCTGTGGATATCCAGTTCATCTAGTCTCATTTACTGAAAAGACTATTTTCCCCGCCAAATTACAGGTGGTACCTTTGCAGAAGATCAAGTGCCCTTATGGATCAGGGTCCAGTCAGGAGACAGTGGTTACACCAGTAATTTGAATAGGGAACATTTATTATAAAGAACTGTTAACTAGCAAAAGGGATTAACTATCAAACAGGGTAAAGAGTAAGGTTGCTGTAAAGAATACAGGAATAGCAGATGTAGGGAGCAGCCGCTACCTCTGGAGCTGAGGGGAAGTACCTGGAGATGGGACAGCCTCAGAGAGGGTCTCCCCAACAAGTCTAAGATTCATCATTGCCGGAGAAGTCATGGCTGTGACCCACTGGAGAAATTCACTGAGGTGCTTCAAGCTGGGGTTGGCTGCTGTGGTGCCCGTGATACACTAGGAAGTCACCTGCAGGGATGCCTGCTGTACTCATGGAGAAACTGCCCCCTGGCCTTCATGCTACAGAGCAAGAAAAAAAACAAACAAACCCTGGAACCTGAAAGAGAACCCCTTCCTCTTGCAGTGCTCTTTCCTGACAATGCCATGACTGTGTCAGCTGGCCGTGGAGAAATGTTCTTAGGGTCCAGCACTAGTATCACAAAAACAGAGCAAAGAAGGGTGATTTGGGGCTGAGAGGCAATAAATAGATAATGGGCACACCTTCCATGTGTGGGTCTGTTTCTTGACTATGTTCTGTTTCATTGATCTGTTTCTCCATCTGTCAGAGCTGCTATACTGATTACTGTAGCTTTACAGTTCTCATCCTGATAAAGGCTGGTGGGGTCCTCCACCTGTGTTTGTCTAGATTGGCCGCACTTCTCTTAAGTTCTTTGCCTATCTTTATCATTTTACAATCAGCGTACCAATTCCTACAAAAAACCTGTTAGGATTTTCATGGGCGTGTTTTGGTTCCGTAGATCAGTTTAGAGGAGAATTGACATGTTTACAATATTGAGTCTTCTAAATCAAAGAATATGGTTTATTCCTTCTTGTATGTTGTCTTGAATGTTTTCCAATGATGTTTTGTTGTTTTTAGTGTAGAGGTCTTGCACAGGTTTTGTTTGATTTATTTCTGAAAAATATTTTGATGATATTGCTGTTACTATATAGAAATGCAGGTGGGTTTTGCATATTGACCTTCTATCCAGTGACCTTGCTAAATTTACTTAACAAATGTTGGTGTAATGGTGTGTTAAGATCTTCAACTATGATTGCGGATTTATCTATTCCTCTTTCTAGTTCTGTTTTTGCTTTGTATATTTTAAACAGACAATATTAGTTGCATACCAGTTTAGGGTCTTATCGTTTCTCATTGAATTGACCCTTTTATCATTGTGAAGTGTCCTTCTTTTTCTCTGCTCTTATGTTTTGCCTTAAGGTATTTTTGTCTGATGATAATAAAGCCACTGGAGCTTTGCGTTGCTTCGTGTTCATGTGGTACAGCTTTTTCTATTCTTTCAACCTACAGTAAGGACTGTATCCTTACTTTCATTTTTTAAATTATTATTATTTTTAAATTTTATTTATTTTTCTTTGGCGGCGTTGGGTCTTCGTTGCTGCACACGGGCTTTCTCTAGTTGTGGCGAGTGGGGGCTACTCTTCTTGCAGTGCACAGGCTTCTCATAGCTGTGGCTCCTCTTGTTGCAGAGCACAAGCTCTAGGCGTGCGGGCTTCAGTAGTTGTGGCTCATGGGCTCTAGAGCGCAGGCTCAGTAGTTGTGGTGCGCAGGCTTAGTTGCTCCGTGGCATGTGGGATCTTCCCTGACCAGGGATCGAACCTGTGTCCCCTGCATTGGCAGGCGGATTCTTAACCACTGCACCACCAGGGAAGTCCCTGCATCCTTACTTTTAAATTATGCTTGTTTTGAATAGAATAGAATAATTTTTATTCATTTTAGTTGGAGTGTTTAATCTATTTACATTTAATTTGATTTTTGAAATGTTGGGTTTAATTCTACCATCTTACTCTTTGTTTTCTTTTTGTTCCACCGGTTCTTTGTTCCTTTATTCCCCCTTTCCTGCCTTCATTTGGATTAATCAGGTATTTTTTATTTCATTCTTTAATCTCCTGGATTCTTATTTATTCTTACATTAAAAGTTACCCAAGAGATTTCAATTACATCATGACTTATTACAGATTCCTCTGATATGGTCATATATTTCTGCTTCTATGTGTAAGTCCAACATGACATTATTTCTGTTTTAAGCAGTTGATATTTTAAAATATTTGTTCACATATTTACCCTTTCTGGCATTCTTCATTTCTTCCTGTGGTTCTATGCTTGTAGTTGGGAATATTTTCTTTCAGCCTGAAGAACTAAAAGTATTCTTGTAGTGCAGGTCTATTGATGACAAATTCTCTTGACCTTTGCCTGAGAACACATTTAGGTTCCCTTCGTTTCTGAAAATTAATTTCACTGGGTATAGAATTCTACGTTGACAGTTGTTTTCTTTTAGCATTTTAAATATGTCAGCATTTTCAACATGTTCTCTAAGTCTTCTGGCTTTTATAGTGCTTGTTGAAAAGTCAGCCTTTTGTTTTGCTGTTGTTTCAAAGAAAAGGTGTGTTTTTTTTCTTTGCCTGATTTTAATATTTTCTGTCATCGTGCCTGTGTCTCTGCGTGTATACATGCATGTGCATGTGTTTTCTGTTTATCCTACTTGGGGTTCATGGGACTTTTTGAATTATGCATTGTCCTTAATAAGACTTGGAAAATTCTCAGCCATTATTCATTCAAATGCTGCTGTTACCCCATTCTTTTCCACTCTCTCATTACATGTATGTGAGACTTTTTGACCATGTCCCACACATTCTTATGCTTTGTACTGTTTTCATTCTTTTTTTATAGTTTTTTCTCTCTGAATTTCAGTTTTAGATCCAAATATCCAAAAGTTTGGATATTTTCTATTGGACCTGTCTGAGTTCCTCTAATTGTGTCTTTATTTCTGGCTGCTTTTCTTTTAAAGACATCCAATAAGTTCTTAACATTATATTTTTCAATTATAGAATGTCAATTTGACTACTTTTCTGTAGATTCCAAGACTGTTGAAATTTTTCATCTTTTCATCCATTTGTTTCTCTCTTCCTGTTTTTAAACATTTTAATCAGTTTTTTCTTATGAAATTTATTTACATAAATACACTACATACATTTAAGGTGTACAGTTGGATGAGTTTTGACAGTTGTGTACAGCCATGAGACGGAGCATTTCTGTCACCCCAAAAGATTCCTTGTGTCCATTTACAGTGCACCCCTTGTTCTGCCTTTGGGCCCCGGGAAAGCACCGACGTGCTTTTCGTTATTTGAGGGCAGCTTGTGTTTTGTATTAATGCAATCGTGCGCTACCTGCTCTTCTCCTGTCTGGCTTCTTTCACTCAACATGATAATTCTGAGATTCATTCATGCTGTGGGTATCAGCACCGTGTTGAATAGCAGTGGTGAGTGTGGACAGCCTTGCCTTCTTGCTAGTCTTAGGTGTGAAGTTAGCTGTAGGTTTTTAGTTGGTGCCCTTTATTAGGTTGAGAGAATTCCCGTCCCTGGTTTGTTTAGACTTTTTATCATCAGTGGGTGCTGAATTTTGCCAAAGGTTTTTCTGCACCTATTGATATGATCATCTGGTTTTTCTCCTTTATTCTGTCAATATGGTAAATTACATTGAATGATGAATGTGAAACCAACTTTGAATTCTTGGGATAAACCTCATTTGGTTGTGATTTTTTTCCTTTTAAAATATTTCTGGATTCAATTTGAGAAGGTTTTAAGGATTTTAGTTTCTAGTTACATGAGGGATAGTGTTCTGGAGGTTTTTTTCTTATGATGTCTGGTTTTGTTATCAAGATAATATTGGCCTCATAAAATAAAGTTGGAGTGTTCTCTCCTCTCTTGTTTTCTGGAAGAGTTTGTATATAATTAGTATTATTTCATTCATAAATGTTTGGTAGAATTTACCAGTGTAGTCCTCTGACCTTAGAGTTTTTAACTAGGAATTCAGTTTATATAAGCAATATGGCCCTGTGCGGGTTATCTATTTTTTTTTTGAATGAACTTTGGTAGTTGTTGTCTTTCAAGGAACTTTACCAATTCTTCTAAGTTGAATTTATTACCTAAAGTAGTTCAGGATAGTCTCTTATTATTCTTTTATTGTCTGTAGGACCTGTAGAAATAATTCCTCTGCCATTCTTGTTATTGATGATTTATACCCTCATCATATTATTATCTTGATTATTCTAACTGTGAGTTATTATACATTTTGTTGATCTTTTCAAAGAATCAGCTTTTAGCTTGGATACTTTTCTCCATGCCTTTAAAAAATATTGTTGATTTCTGCTCATTATTTCTTTCTTTCAACTTACTTTGGGTTTACACTGCTCTCTCTTTTTTTTTTTTCTAAGCTCCTTGAGATGGACTCTAAGACCATTGTTTAGAAATCTCTAGTTTGTCCCTGATCTTGAGAATGGCCTTCCTGGGTTCTTGACCAAAACGCTTACACGTCCCTGTCTCCTCAGCCCTGAAAGTTCAACCAGTTAAAAGATCTTGGGCTCCTGCCACACACTGATGGGTGCAAAATCTGGCAAATGATTTGAGGGGGAGATGGATTGGATACTTACTGCAGGCCCGTTTCCATTAGTGTGACTTGGTCCCCTAAACATGTGAAGATATGGGGAGAAACGTCAGTCTGTCTTGCTGGCCCAGTCCCCTGGCCTTTTGCATGGTCCCAGAACTCAGCAGTTGTCTGGTGGGGAGAACAGGCCTTGTGTTGGATGCTCCTTTAGTTTCCAGTCTGTTGCAGGCCTTGAGGCTACAAAAAAGCTCTGCTGGTTTTTCTTTCCTCTCATAGAATCCCTTAGCTTGGACCAAGCCTGATTCTTAGCCAGTGTTCAGAATTAGCAGCTTATTTTTAGCTTATCTAGAAGGGCTCTTCCTAGTGAGGAATTTTAATTCATTTAGTCTTCATTGCTTTGATGGTGTTAGAAATACAGCTTTTGAAACTTATAACTAAAAAAAATCTTCTTGCCTCATTGGTGGTGTTGGCCCGCTCTGACCACAACGTTGTAATAGAAGGCAGAATCCCCCTCCCCTTTGAATAATTTATATACAATGAAATGCATCTATTTTAAGTATACAGATTAATAAATCTTGATGTGTGTATATTTCTTGTAACTACCACCACGATCAAGGTATAGAACATCATCCCAAAAGGCCTGGTGCCCCTTTCCATTCAGATATTTTTTTTGTCACTGTTGATATGATTCACTTTTTCCAGAATTTCATGTAAATGGAATCATACAGTGTGTACTGGCTTCTTTTTTGTGTCTTGCTTCTTTCTTTCAGCATCTGTGCGTTTGAGATTCATTCATGTTGTGTGAATGTGTTTTGTTCCCCCTACAGCTGAGTACCATTCCATTGTAAGATATGTTTGTTTATTTGCTATTGATAGACATTTTGATTGTTTATAGCTTTTGGCTATTATAAATAAAGCTGCTATGGATACTTGTGTACATGTCCTAGTGTGAGAATATGTTATCATTTCTCTTGTGTAAATATCTAGGAGTGGAGAGTGGCTAGGTGGAATGGTAAGTGCTATGGAAGTGCTATTACAAGGGTCTACCTGTTTTCCAAAGTTGTTGAATGATTTTACACTCCTTGTGGCCATGTATGACAGTTCCAGTTTACTGCCATTTGTATCAGTACTTGTTATTGTCAGTCATTCAGTTTTAGCCATTCTACTAAATGTGTGTTGGTATCTCATCCTAACTATAGTTTTTATTTTCCTAAAGACTAATGATAGATATTAGTATCTCATTGTGATCTTAATTATTTTCCTGAGGACTAATGATGACAAGCTTCTTTTTCATATGCTCTTAGTATGTCTAAGCTGTTTGTATGTCTTCCATGATGTATCTGTTGAAATATTTTGCTATGAATACTAGTTCTTTTTTCATATGTATGTATGAGAAATCTTTTTTCCACCTGTTATTTGCCTTTTCATTTTGTAAATAGTGTCTTTCAAAGAGCAGAATTTAAAAATTTTGATGAAATAGAAATTATCATTTTTTCCTTTGATTGGTATATTGCTTTTTATTGATGTATCTAAGAAATTCTACTCTACCCCAAAGTCCAAGAAGAAAGATTCTTTTCTTACTTTTCTTCCAAAAGTTCCACAGATTTAGCTTTTATATTTAGGTTACCTTTTGTGTATGGTGTTAGGTAAGGATCGAGGTTCATTTATATTATATATATGTATATAAATACCCAGTTCTTCTGACACAGTTTTTGGAAATCCTTTCCCCATTGAAATGTCTTTGCACCTTTATCAAAAATCAATTGATCATAAATGCTTGGGCCTATTTTGAGGTTCTCTTTTCTGTTCCATTTATAAGCCTATGTTTATACTAATATCACACTGTACTGATTACTGGATATCCAAAATCAGGTAAACTAAATCCTCCAACTTTGTTCTTATTTTTCCAAATAGTTGTGACAATTCTAGGTCTTTGCTTTTTTTTTTTTTAATTTTAGAATCAGCTTCTTAACTTCTTCCAAAAATTCTACTAGCATTTTGACTGAGATTGCATTGAATCTGTAGGTCAATTCAAACAGAATTGACATCTTAGCAATACTGAATCTTCCAATCAATGCATATTGTAATCTCTCCATTTATTAAGTCTTTAATTTCTCTCAGCAGAGTCTTGGGGTTTTCAGTATAAAATTCTTGCATGTATTTTGTTAAATTTATCCCCTCAAACATTTCGTGTTTCTGGATACTATTATAAATGGTAGTTTTAAAAGATACTCATTTCTAATTATTAGCTAGTATATAATTGTTTTTGTATTCTGAATTTATATCCTCTACTTAGCCAAAGTCACTTATTAATTTTAATAATCTTTTTCTCCATGGTCTTGTCATCTGCAAATAAAGATAGTTTTACTTACTCCTTTCCAATATGTATGCCTTTTATTTCTTTTTCCCACCTTACTGTCTAGGACCTCCCGTATAATATTAAATAGAAGTGGTGAGAAAGGATGTTTTTGTCTTGTTTTTTATCTTAGGGGGAAAGCATTCAGTCATTCACCATTAATTGTAATGTTAACAGGTTTTTCATAGATTCGTTTATCAGCTTGAGGAAATTTGAATTTTATTGATTGAACTTTGAATGTTAATTTAACTTTGCGTTCCTAGGTTGAACTCAACTTGGTCCTGATGGACTGTCTTTTTTTAAAGAAAAATATATCTAGCTATTTTTCTGAGTTTGATTTGCTGGTACTTTTTTTTTTTTTTTTGGTTTGAGTTTTCTAATCAGTCTTTTTTTTCTTTTTGGCTGTGTTGGGTCTTCGTTGCTGTGTGTGGGCTTTTCTCTAGTTGTGGCTAGCAGGGGCTACTCTTTGTTGTGGTGTGCAGGCTTCTCATTGTGGTGGCTTCTCTTGTTGCGGAGCACAGGCTCTAGGCATGCGGGCTTCAGTAGTTGCGGTGTGTGGGCTCACTAGTTGTGGTGCGTGGGCTCAGGAGTTGCAGCTCATGGGCTCTAAAGTGCAGGCTTAGTAGTTGTGGCACACCGGCTTAGTTGCGGCACACCAGCTTAGTTGCTCCGTGGCATGTGAGATCTTCCTGGGCCAGGGATCAAACCTGTGTCCCCTGAACTGGCAGGCAGATTCTTAACCACTGTGCCACAAGGGAAGTCCCTTCTGATATTTGTAAAGGACTTTTATGTCTGTGGTCATGAGGGAAATTGTTCAGTTTTCTTTTCTTGTAGTATCTTTGCCTGGTTTTGTGACGGGTTAAAGCTGGCCTCATTAAATATATTAGGCAATGTTCCTTCCTCTATTTTTTGAAAGAGTTTGTCTTCAGTTGTATTATTTTTTTCCTTAAATTTTTGGTAGAATTCATCCAGGCCTCAAATTTCCTTTGTGAGAAGTTTTTTAATTAAGATTTTTAGCTTTTTAAGCTTTTCAGATTTTTGTGTCCTGAGTCAGTTTTAGTAATTTGTGTTCTGTAAGGTACTGATTTTTCTAAGTTATCGAGTTCAGTGACATCAAATTTATCAGCGATAAACTGAGCATGGGCTCAGTTGTTGTGGCTCATGGGCTCAGTAGTTGTGGCATGCGGGCTCAGTAGTTGCGGCTTATGTGGGCTCTAGAGTGCAGGCTCAGTAGTTGTGGTGCACAGGCTTAGTTGCTCTGCGGCATGTGGGATCTTCCTGGACCAGGGATCGAACCTGTGTCCCCTGCATTGGCAGGCAGATTCTTAACCACTGCACCACCAGGGAAGCCTGTGTTTTTCTTAAAGTAGAAGCTAAGATAAATGATTTTGGATTTTTTTTCTTTTCTGATAGTAGTATTTAGACCTATTAAATTTCCCTCAAAACACTGCTTCATCTGTATCCCACGTATTTTTTAAACTTTTCATTTTGAAATAATTATAGACTCACAGGAAGTTGTAAAAATAATATGAAGAATTCTGTGTATCCTTCACCTACTTTCCCCCAATGGTGACATGTTACATATGTATAGTACAATATCAAATTCAGGGAATTGACATTGATATATTGACATTGACATACTGTTAACTAGAACACAGACATTATTCAGCTTTCATTGTATTTTTAACCTGCATATTTTTGTTTGTGTTTGTGTGTAGAGTTCTGTGCAGTTTTATCCCAGTTGTAGATTCATGTAGTCAACACCACAGTTAAGATGCATAATTGTTCCATTACCAAAAGGACTCCCTTTGCCACCTTTTTGTATTTTCATCCATCCTGCATCCCATCCACTGTCCGTGACCCTTGAAAACTACTAATCTGTTCTCCATCTCTATAGTTTTTGTCATTTTGCTAATGTTATGTAAGTGGAATTATATAGTATGCAGCCTTTGGGGATTAGCCCTTTTCTCCTAAACATTATGTTCTTTCAGTACTTCCAGGTTGTTCTATGCATCAATAATTCATTTCTTTGTATTGCTGAGTAGTATTCATTGTATGGATGTACCAGAGTTTGTTCAACCATTCATTTGTTGAAGGCATTTAGATTACTTCCAGTATTGCTACTAAGAATAAAGCTGCTATGAACATTCATGTACACGTTTTTCTGTGAACATAAAATTTCATTGCCGGGACAAATGCCCAGGAGTACAACTTCTGGGTCATGTGATGGTTGCAAGTTTAATTAGAAACTGCCAAATGATTTTCCAGATTGGCCATATCATTTTGTATTGCCACTGGGAATTTATGACTATCCTTGTATTTTGCTATCTTGTATGTTCATTTTCAGTCAGTTCAAGATGTTTTCTAAAGTTCCTTGTGATATCTTCTTTGTCCCATGAGTCTTTTAGAAATGTGGCATTTTATTTACAAATATTTAGGGTTTTCTAGATAACTCTCTGTTCCTGATTTTTAATTTAATTCAGAAAAAATATTTTGTATTATTTTAAACTTTTCCATGTTCACTTGAAATTATTCTGTATTACTCAGTTATTGGCTGGAGTGTTCCAAAAGTTTCAGTTAGGACAAATTGATTGATGATAATGTTCAGACCTTCTGTTCCCTTATTGATTGCATGTCTACTTGATTTATCAAGTACAGAGAGAGGAGTATTATATCTCCTTTTAATTTTGTCAGTTATTGTGTGCATATACATGTAGTATTGGTATGTCTTCTTAATAGGTTAACATTTTTATGATTATGAAATGTCTTTATTTATGGTTAGTGTGTGTGTGGCTTATCTTTTTCAATTCTTTTTTTTTTAACCTATTTTTACCTTTATATTTAAACTGGGTTTTATTTTAGGCAGCTTATTGTTAGGTCTTGCTTTTACCCTGTCTTTGTCTTTTGATTGGAATGTTTTGACCATTTACATTTATTGTAACTTTGATATGGTTAGGTTTGACTCTACTGTCTTGCTACTTGTTTTTTTATTTATATTTTCTTTATTTTGGTGGCTACTCACCTGGTATCATTTTAATTCCTCCTAAAGAAAGTCCTCTAACATATCTTGTTGCTTAAGTTTGCTGGTGACAAACTCTTTCAGCTTATATTTAACTAAAAAAGTTATTTCTCCTTAATTTTTTTTTTTTGGACGTGCTATGCAGCTTGGTTCCACAATCAGGGATTGAACCCATGCCCTCGGCAGTGAAAATGCGGAGTCCTAACCATTGGACCACCAGGGAATTCCCTCTCCTTAATTTTAAAGAAGTTTTTTTGAGAGTAAAATTTTAGGTTTACAGTCTTTCTTTCAGCACGTAAATTTTTTTGTTCCATTGTGTTTTGGCTGTATAATTTCTGATGAGAAACTATGCTCATTCTTATATATCTTTTTTTAAAAGTTTTTATTGGAGTATAGCTGATTTACAATGTTGTGTTAGTTTCAGGTGTACAGCATCATTCTTATATTTCTTCTTCTGGGCTTAAGGTTCACCTCCCACTCTTTGGTGCCTTAGTGTGGTTTCTTTTATGTTTATCTTTTAATTTTTTCATTTTATTCAGCTTCTTCAATCTGTGGGTATATAGTTTTTTAAATCAAATTTGGAATATTTTCTGCCATTATTTAGGTGCAATCCTCTGCCGTCTCTATGTATTGCCTTGGTGGTTCAACTGGAACTCTTTGCTCTTGCTGGTCAAAATTCTAAATGCCTCCCAGCTCTCTGTTGAACATTGGAAATTGTTCAATTTTTGCTTTGCCTCATTGAGTTTCATGTGTTGCTTAGAATTTGGCAACAGATGAAGGTGACCCCCTCAGTGCAGATTTTTGGAGCTCTTTTTATGTGGCTCTCTTGTCTTCAGAGCCTTCCCTCATATCTCCTCTTCACAATCTCTAATTGCCTCAGCTTCACTGAGCTCTCATATGTTTCACCACCTCAATAGGCTGTGGTTTTCTTCTTAGGTTCCCCTCCTTGTCATGCAGTCTGGTAAGTGCTTTCACTGACAAAGGACAATTATAGGGCTTGCATTTATCACAGTTTTGTGTAGCCTGTTGTCCAATGTCTGAAATCAGTTGTTTCATATATATGTTTTTTACAGTTTTCTGGTTGTTCATAGCAAGAGGATAAGTCCTACCCTGGTTACTTCATCATGTGCAGAAGCAAAAGTCCCCTCTCTTTGTTTTATTTATTTATGTTTTTGTGGTAAAATATACATAACGTAAAATTTACTACTTTAACCATTTTTAAGTGTATAGCTTGGTGGTATTACAATAGCCAGGACATGGAAGCAACCTAAGTGTCCATCGACAGATGAATGGATAAAGAAGATGTGGCACATATATACAGTGGAATATTACTCAGCCATAAAAAGAAACGAAATTGAGTTATTTGTAATGAGGTGCATGGACCTAGAGTCTGTCATACAAAGTGAAGTAAGTCAGAAAGAGAAAAACAAATACCATATGCTAACACATATATATGGAATCTAAAAAAAAAAAAAAAGTTCCAAAGAACCTAGGGGCAGGACAGGAATAAAGATGCAGATGTAGAGCATGCACCTGAGGATACAGGGAGGGGGAAGGGTAAGCTGGGACAAAGTGAGAGAGTGGCATGGACATATATACACTACCAAATGTAAAATAGATAGCTAGTGGGAAGCAGCCACATAGCACAGGGAGATCAGCTCGGTGCTTTGTGACCACCTAGAGGGGTGGGATAGGGAGGGTGGGAGGGAAATGCAAGAGGGAGGGGATATGGAGATATATGTATATGTATAGCTGATTCACTTTGTTATAAAGCAGAAACTAATACACCATTGTAAAGCAATTATACTCCAAATAAGATGTTAAAAAAATAAAATAAAGTCTATAATTATTTTTTAAAAAGTGCATTCACATAGTTGTGAAATCATCACAATCACCCATCTCTAGAATGCTTTTCATCTTGTAAAACTGCAACTCTGTACCCATTACACAATAACTCTTCATTCTCTCCTCACCCCCAACACTGGAAAACCACCATTCTACTTTATATCTCTATGAATTTAACTACATTAGGTACTTCATGTAAGTGGAATCATACAGTATTTGTCCTTTTGTGACTGACTTATTGAACTTCCCTTTGTTTCTTTTTTTAAAAAGTATATCATTTGGTCTTTGTTTATAATGTTAGGATGATAGTTTGCAATACTCAGAATATTTAAGCTAACAAGCTGATATGGGGGAGAGTGGGAGGGATATACGTTGGTGTTTCTTTGTTATTTGTTTTTTTTTGGTAGGGGAGTAGACTTTTGTGTGTTTTATTTCATAGCTTGACATAAACTTAACCTCATGTAAGACACTTTATGAATGTTGATGTTAGAGAATTAAACTATAGCAGTGCCCATTCATATTCTTTTGGTTTAAAGGACATTGTATGTTCACTGAACTAGTAATTCTCCATCTTGCTTAAGAATTAAACTTAGATCTTTTCCTACCAGTGCCACCATCTGACTTGCTTAAGTTTCATTAATACCTAATATCCTCTTAATTACTTCTATATGATCCTATTTTTAAAAAGCTTTCATTGATCCTCATGATAGCCCTTTTCAAGATATAATATTACCTCCTGGGAGAATTCCGTCCTGATTTCCCTCCAGTATATAATTTTGCCTTTCCATAGTGGTATTTCATATATTTGTCTGTAATCTCCTCTCAGAATCCAATATGCTTATTATGTTTATGTCTCTCCCTACAAGTCCTATTTCCCTAATATCTCCTTACTTTGTTTTTAACCCAAAGCAGGTACTCAGTAAAGATTAAGGAAGAAAAGTCATCACTATCCTCAATTATAGGTGCAGTTAGTGACTCACCTGTCCCAGGTCTTATTTATTATCTCTAATTTCTTCCTATTCTTTTTTAAACCCACTGCATCTGGATTTCCCTCTTTCTCCACAAAAAAACTTTGTCAGAATCACCAAAGACCTCTTTGACTTTGCTAAATCCAGTGGTCAAGTATTAGTCTTCATATTACTTGACCTATCAGCAGCATTTGATTTGAGTCATTGATCCCTCTTCCTTAGAACACTTTTTTTTTTTAAAGAAATCAAAGTGTACCTAAATAAATAGAAAGACATACTATGTTCATGGATTGGAAAATTCAACACAGTGAAGGTGTCCGTTCTTCTCAAGTTATCATACAGGCTTAATGCAGTTTCTACTAAAATTACAGCCAAAATTTTTATAGATATAGACAAGCTGATTCCAAAGTAAATGTGGAAAACAAAGGAACCAGAGTAGCTAAAACTATTTTGAAAAGGAAGAAAAAAGGAGAGGAACCAGTGCACCCAGTTTCAAGACTTATTTTATAGCCACAGTAATCAAGACTATGTGGTATTGTTGGAAGGACAGACACAGAGATCAGTGGAACAGTATAGGGAACCCAGTATAAAAAATAGCATACAAAACCACAGAAGTATGCCCAAATGATTTTTGAGAAATTATTTTCTCAAACAGTTTTGAGAATTGCAAAAGCAACTCAATGGGGGAAGCATAACCTTTCCAATAAATGGTGCTGGAGCAACCAAACATCCATAGGCAAAATAATGTACCTCAATCTAAGTTTCACACGTTATACAAAAATTAACTCAAAATAGATCTCAAACTCAGATGTAAAATGTAAAACTATAAAACTTAGGAAAAAATAGGAGAAGTTTTCACATTTTAGGGCATGGGCTGAGCATAGTTCTCAGACTTGACACCAAACATTATCTGTAAGAGGAAAATTGATAAATTCAACTTCATCAAAATTAAAAACTTTTTCTCTGCAAAGAACCTGTTAAGAGGATGAAAAGACAAGCTACAGACTGGGAGAAATATTTGCAAATCACGTATCTGAGAAAAGACTGGTAATGGGATATATGAAGAACTATCAAAACTCAACTTAAAAAAATAAACAATTCAACTAGAAACTGTGCAAAAGATGTGAGACATTTCACTGAGATACAGATGGCAGATAAGCACATGAAAAGATGTTCAACGTCATTAGCCACTCAGGAAATGCAAATTAAAACCGCAGTGAAATGTCACTATACAAACATCAGAATGGCTAAGATTAAAAAAAATAGTGATAGTAGCAAATGATGGTGAGAATATGGAGGAATTGGATCTCAAACATTGCTGGTGGGAATGTAAAATGGTAAAACCATGCTGGAAAAGAATTTGGCAGGTTCTTATAAAACTAAACTTGTGGACTTCCCTGGTAGTGCAGTGGTTAAGAATCTGCCTGCCAATGCAGAGGACATGGGTTCAAGCCCTGGTCCGGGAAGATCCCGCATGCCACAGAGCAACTAAGCTCATGCACCACAACTACTGAGCCCGCGTGCCACAACTACTGAAGCCCACGCGCCTAGAGCCCATGCTCCGCAACAAAAAGAAGCCACCACAATGAGAGCCCCGCGCACTGCAGTGAAGAGTAGCCCCCGATCACCGCAGCTAGAGAAAGCCCGCAAGCAGCAACAAAGACCCAACGCAGCCAAAAATAAATTAATTAATTAAAAAAAAATGTTCTCAATTCAAAAAAAAGGAAAACTAGTAACTACCACACAACATAAAACTCCTGGGCATTTATTTCAGAAGAAAACTATGTTCACACAAAACGTATTCTCAAATGTTCATAGTAGGTTTATTTGCAATAGCCAGATACTGGGAACAACCCAGATGTTCTTCAGTGGATGAATGATGAAACAAACTCTGTCACATCTAAGCCACGGAACACTACACAGCAACAAAGAGGACTGAACTACAGACCACGAAACAACCTGGATGAATCTCCAGAGAATTAGGTTGAGTGGGAAAAGCCAATCCCAAAGTTTACATATGTATAACATTCTTGGAATGAGAAAATTATAGAAATGGAGAGCAGATTAGTGGTTGCCAGGGGTTAAGGAGGAGATGGGGGTGGGAGGGATGTGGTTGTGGCTATGAAAATGAAACATGAGGGATCCTTGTGGGGATGGAAATGCTCTACATCTTGACTGCATCAATGTCAATATCTTGGTGGTGGTATTGTGCTTTAGTTTTGCAAGATGTCACCGTTGCGAGAAACTGGGCTAAGGTTGCGTGGATTATCTCTGTATTATCTCTACAACTGCATATGAATCTATAATTATCTCAAAACCAGAAGTTTAATTTAAAAACATAGGTTAGATCGTGCCATCCCTCTGTTCAAAACTCTTGAGTCTCCCTGTGCCCCTCATAATACAAGGCAAAGTGGTCGCAAGTTTCACATGACCTGGCCTCCGCCTGCTCCCAAACTCACTTCCTGCCACGCACCCCAGCTGATGTTGTTAACCACATCGGCATCCTTGCTGCTCCTCAGACACCAAGAACATGGTCAAAACTGAAACTTATTTTACTTCCCTTTTTACTTTGGTTTCTAGGGAACTCGGGTTTTGAGACCAACAATTATAAATTCAGATTTATGGAGTGCCTACCAAGTGCCAGGCCCTGTAGGCTCTTGGGCACTATCAGTGAACAGACCACATGGAGACCCCCCACCCCAAGGAGCCTCACATTGTCGGGAGAGACAGACACTGTGAATAGGGATTGTAATAAAGGAGCCGCTGGCGTGTTGTGAGGGTAGTGCCGGGTGGGGGTGGGAGAGGGTGGAGTGCAAGGCTGCCGTCATTGAGCAGGTGACATCTGAGGACAGGCTTGGAGCAGGTGAGGGAGTTAGACAGGTGGCTGTCTGGGGAAGAGCGTTCCCAGAGGCAAGATGGCAGAAAGCCAGCTGTGCTGGAGGTGGTGACTGAGAGCCCAGGGCAGCGGGGGCCGGAGGCTGTGGTGGGCGGGGCGAGGGGGAGCAGGGCTTGTCGGGCCTTGGAGGCCAATTGGAGAATTTGGCTCTTACTCTTCGGGGAATGGGGCGCCATTGCAGGGTTTTGAGCAGAGCAGTGACATGAACGGACATAGGCTTTAACGGGCTGACTCTGCCTGCTCTTTCAGGGCAAGGACAGGGTGGGGAGCCCGTTAGGCGGCCATCGCATTAACCCAGGGAAAGGGCAATGGCGGTTTGCACCAGGGTCGTGTGGAAGTGACGTTTTGATTCTGGATCCTGTTGGACGGTGCAGCGCACGGTAGCTCACAGTCAGACGGGAGATGTGGAAAGGAGTGATTTTGGGCCAGCTAGCCTGGGAGGGGGGCATTCAGTGGTTACGGGCAGGGAAGCTCTCAGGACCCCGGGTGGGGAGTGGTGGGTGGCCCGAGGTTCCTCTGTGGACGTGTCACATTGGAGGTGGAACAGGCCACTCACTGCAGGTGAGTCGGGGTTTGAGAGAGGACTAGGCCGCGGAGACAGAGGTGTGGGACTGGTACGCAATCACACGGATGGGTGAGTGGGGTTTCCAAAAGGGTACAGAGAGGGACAAGGGCTTAGGACCGAGGCTGGGCCCTCCAGTGTCAAGAGGTCAAGGACACCTGCCGAAAGCAGCAGGTCAGGCGTGGGGGGAGCTCCAGGAGCACTGAGCACACGGGCGACTGGTGTCAGACACAGGGGATGCTCGAGGGGGATGCTGGCAGCAGGACTGGGCAGTGTGGAATGGCTGGGGCTGGGAAAAGGGCAGGCAAAGCCAGGAGTGAGAGGAGACAGCCGTGATTGTTCCCACGTTTTCCCACCAAAAGAATAAGGCACGTGGTGGTGGCGGGGGGCAGGGTGTGGGGCCAGGAGCAGGGATTTTTGAAATGCAAGACATTCTGGCTTCTGTTGGTGGTGGTCAGCGGGCCTGCTGCGAACCAGCGGCTGCAGGGGCCCCCTGCCCTGTCTGCATGCACGCCTGCTGACGCAGGCATCCAGAGGGGCCCCGGGAGGAGCTGTCTGCAGCTGGCAGGTAATCGGATATGGGAGGAAGGTAGACATGGGGACGTAAAACACTGTCTCAGTGAAGGGCAGTCGTATTTGAAGTAATTTGAAGATGGACAGGAAATTCATAAAGGGAATATGGAGTTCCATTTACAACAGCAGGAGATTGCCTTGTCCATAGCTTCCTGACCTCTGGAAGAACAGAAGTTGCTGCTGGCAGAGTTCCAGAACATGAAAATGTAAAATGGAATTGAATAATCTCACCTAAATCAATTTTGTGAGCCAAATGACCTACAGAGGGATGTGATATAGTGCAAGTGCGCGGCCGAGCATGCCTGTCTGCTGAATACATTAGGACAATTGATTCTGGAGATAACGAAGCCTGCTGTCTTCGGTTCCGGGGCCGGCTGCTGCTCTCTCGTCAGCTCCTCGGAGGCCGTCTTTGGGAAGTGTGCCGCTTTTTCTGGTTTTGCTGAGCTGATCGCAGAGTCTGCCAGGGATCGCCTGGGCCAGGGGTGGACAGGTGCTCTGGCCCAGCAGGAAGGCCTCTGCTGGCCCTTCTCATCAGCTCCGTGCTGCTGTGTGCATGGTGAGGTTCTCGACTTTGCTTCCTGAGTGCGAATCGCTCTCGTGTGCTCTGCGTGCTGACGTCACCGTCAGCCTCGGGCCGCAGTTAACCGTGGGGGAGCCCGGCTGTGTCGGCCCCTGGGGCCGAGCAGGGGCGTTGCTGTCGGCACTTACTCCTGGGAGCGTCTTTGACACAAGGCTCCCCCGGGAGTCTTGCTGCTTTCCTTTGGCTGGTTTTGTCGTAGTCGGGGCCTAACACGCTGGTGTGTGATAAGAGTTAATCATGGTTTTCTCAGGGTATATGTAGCACAGGGAGATCAGCTCGGTGCTTTGTGACCACCTAGAGGGGTGGGGTGGGGAGGGTGGGAGGGAGATGCAAGAGGGAGGATATGGGGGTATATGTATAGCTGATTCACTGTTATACAGCAGAAACTAACACACCATTGTAAAGCAATTATACTCCAATAAAGATGTAAAAAAAAAAGAGTTAATCATTGCCACTGGTGCTGGCCCCCCCCCCCCCCCACCTTCCTCTCCCCCTCCCCACCCTGTCCCTCACCCCAAGTGCAGTAAATGCTCTAGAATGAGGAGAGGTTTCAGCTTAATCAGCAAGTGCTGGTTCAGTTAGCACAAATCCCAAATGGCACAGGAGGGCCTTTTAGCAGCTTAGATTAAGAAGCTCCAGCCTGATGGAGGAGACTGTGCTGGTCCACGTGGACACGCAGGGATGGGCTCCCTGGCTTCCAGAAGATGTCAGAAAACGCCAGTGCATTCCTGTTCCTTTTCTTCTTCAATTTGAGACTGCTCCAGTTCCCAGGGGGACTTAACTCTAGGACTAGGCGATGTGTTTATTTTTGAAAAATCAATACTTAGCTTTGCAAACTTGGATCAAATAGAGGAGAAAGTGCTTAGAGGGAGGTCGGTTAAAAAGATGACAGAATCTCGCGGCTGTGAGACTTGTCACTGTCAGCGCACCCATTTGTTCTTTCTTACAGGGCCTTGAAGCAGGCTCTGTTCACTCTCCATGCAGGCTGAATGTGCACGCGCGTTAGTAATGGCAGGAGTGGGAAAGGAAGAATGCTTTCTGTTCTCAAATGTTCCCTGACAGAAAGCTTGGAATGGAAATCCTTTTCTGTCCCTAGGGGTCTGGGCCAGTGCTTCTCAAACTTTACCGTGCACGTGAGTCAATGGGATTCTTAAAATGCCGAGTATGATCCAGTAGATGTGAGGCCTGGGCATCTGCATTCCCAGTGATTTCCTCTGGCCCCACTTAGAGAGGCTCAGTCAGCACACATGAGCCGCCCCTGAGGCATCATCAGGCTGATGGCTGAGGGCAGTTAGCAGGTAGAGGTTGCAGCGTTAGGAGCATGGCATCCGAATGCTGGAGGTGATCTCCAGCTTCACTGTGTGCCCTCTGCCTGCCTGTTGTTAGGCTCCAGGGAGGGATTGGGGGAGGGGGCCAGGGTGGGCTGTGCAGGCCGGTGGCTGACAGAGGAGCAGCGCTGTGTGGGTGCTGTGCCCTCCCCTGAGCGCCCTGGGAAGTGGCTGCCACAGGCAGGGAGGACACTGACGCTTAGAAGAGTCTACTAGTAAATGTGTCAGGATTCAGCCCAGGCCTCTGCAACCGCAGAACCGGGTCCTGCTTCACCGTGAGTAACAAGCCAGGGGGCCGGGGCCGGGGCCGGGGCCGGGGCAGTTTCACCTGACTTGGTTAAAGCTGTCCCGGAGGAGGACCGGCCCTTCCCCCTTCCCCTCCTCCTCGGGGTTACAAAGGCGAAGGCGAAGGCGGACGACTTGAAAGACTTCGATTTGGAAATGGCTGAGACCGGTTCAGTGGGAAAGGAGCTTACTTAGGCCCACAGTGTCGCTGTGGGGAGGCGACAGGCAGCTTGCCGTGACAGCGAGGGTGGGGCTGTGGCCAAGGAAGGTGCCCCCACAGAGGATCTGGCCACCTTGGCGGAGGAGGTGACAGCGGGAGGCCAGCACAGGGAGTCCCCGTGCCCAGGGCAGTTAGGTGACGTCCAAACACCCCGTCCGGTTCCCTGGGGAGACTCTTGGGGCCCCTGTGGGTGCCTGTGGCCTGTGACTCCCTGAACCCTCGTGCCACCCCCCGTGGATCAAGCAGCCAGGGAGGGAACGCCACTGTCTTTGCTGTGTGACATTTAGGAACCACAGAACTTTTGTCAGCTGAAGGGAATCCTCCTGATATCTGGGAAATAAAGTGAAAGGGACCACTTGCAAGACAGAGCTTTATCCAAGTAACCTTAATGAACATAGAAAATCAGTGTCTCATTGAAGCCGGAAAAGAAAAGCCAGCGGCTGGAGCTTATGGGAGGGGGGGTGGATTTCCTACAGTAAAGGGTTAATCCTTTCAAAGGTTCAGAAATACTTTTAGGGAATTAATGTCCAGGATCTAATGGCATATTGATGACTGTGATGCATGTGGTTCCATAAAAGCTTTTAGACCCTGGCTCTGTTTCAAGGGCACAGATTTAAGATGACTCCTGATCTTTCTCCATGTAGGAAGAATCCTTTGCTCCCCCAGGAGCATCTGCGCTGTTCATGAAAACGTCGACCTGACCAGGGGCTCTGCCCACGGCCGGGCGAGGCCCTGGGTGTCAGCCACCTTGCCGTGGTGTCCCTGGGCCCTCGAGCAGAACCTGGCCTGGCTGCAGTGCCCGGCAGGTGGGAGTTTAAAGACCGGCTCCCTTGCCTGCTGTCTGTGGAGCTTTTGGACAAACCATTCAGCCTTTCTAGGCCTCAGGTTCCACATCGGGAAAATGGATATAACAGTCCCTGTCTTGTTGAGTTGGTGTGAGAAGGGCCTGGCAGGTTGGAGGTGCTCAGCAAAAGGGGGCTGCCGATAAGGCAGTGGCCAGCAAGCGCCAGGAGCATTTAATAGTGTCCAGAATTGATAGCCTGCCTTCTAGAATGGTATATTCTAGAATATGCCGATATTCAGTGTAAGAATTTGAAATAATTCTTGAAGCAAAGCAGACGCTTTGTTCTGCTTCCGTTACAACTAAGCAGATCACATACCTTGGTGGGAGGGAGACACTTTGCGTCTTAGGTACACTGCCAGTTACAAGGTGCCCAGACGATGAAATCTGGAGCGTTTCCTGTAAACCTGGACCTTCTGACTTCTGCAGTGTCAGTGTCCTAAGATCCATAACAAGCTGTCTGAATTTGACAGTACTGTAAGAAAGTTGCTGTTGAACGTGACTAGTGAAATACCATGACCAGACTACTGAACACTTGGTGACCTTGGCCTTTCTTTCCTTTAATTGCTGTTTTTATAAAAAAGAAACAAAACTTTTCTTTAGAACAGCTTTAGATTTACAGAATTATTATAAAGATAGGACAGAGGATTCCCACACCCAGTTTAACGTTTTACGTTAATCAGGTACATTTGTTATAATTAATGGACCAGTGTTGATATGTTATTATTCACGAAAATCCATGCTCTCAATTTCCTTAGTTTTTCCCTAATGTCCTTTTTCTGTCCAAGAATACATTGAATTGTCATGTCTTTTTAGGCTCTTCTTGGCTGTGATATTTTCTTAGACTTTCCTTGTTTTTGATAGAGTTCTGAGGAGTACTGGTCAAATATTTTGTAGAATGTTCCTCTATTGAAATTTGTCTGATGTTGTCCCATGATCAGACTCGGGGTGTAGGTTTATGGGAGAAATTCCACAGAGGGGAAGGGCCTTTCTCATCACGTCCCCTCCAGGGTGCGCGCTGTCACGTAACCTGCACCGTGGACGCTGACCTTGGTCACCTGGCGCAGGTGTGTCTGTCAGGTCTCTCCGCTGTGCAGCTGCTCCCCCCTTCCCCACTGTCCTCTGGAAGGAGGTCGCCGTGCACACTGTCACGTAACCTGCACCGTGGACGCTGACCTTGGTCACCTGGCGCAGGTGTGTCTGTCAGGTCTCTCCACTGTGCAGCTGCTCCCCCCTTCCCCACTGTCCTCTGGAAGGAGGTCGCCGTGCACACTGTCACGTAACCTGCACCGTGGACGCTGACCTTGGTCACCTGGCGCAGGTGTGTCTGTCAGGTCTCTCCGCTGTGCAGCTGCTCCCCCCTTCCCCGCTGTCCTCTGGAAGGAGGTTGCCGTGCACACCCCACACCCAAGGTGGGGGGATGCTCCCCGAGGACGGAGTGTCTGCAGAACCATGTGGATTCTCCCGCAGAGCAGATTCCCTCTTCTCCCCGTTTCGTTATCAATCACTTATTTATGTCCGTTTGGACCCGTGGGCATTTATTTAGCCTTTGGTTTAGAGTCCTGTGCTACTTTATTTTACTGCTCAGATTGTTCCAGTTTTGGCCAATGGGAATTCGTTCACTGGTTCTTGTGTCCCTTTGATATGCTCTCATCACTGAGTGCGTGTGTTTGTTTTGTCTTTGTTTTTTGTTTTTGTGGTACGCGGGCCTCTCTCTGTTGCGGCCTCTCCTGTTGCGGAGCACAGGCTCGGGACGCGCAGGCTCAGCGGCCATGGCTCACGGGCCCAGCCGCTCCGCGGCATGTGGGATCTTCCTGGACTGGGGCATGAACCTGTGTCCCCTGCATCGGCAGGCGGACTCTAAACCACTGCGCCACCAGGGAAGCCCTCTGTTTTGTTTTTAAGCATATCTTTCCTTTCTGGTACTACAAGATGCTCCAGGCTCATGTTGTGTGGATCCTGCCCCTGTCCTAGAAACCAGGAGCCTGGTACCTTTGATCAGAAAATGGTATAAGAATCCAGTGTCTGGGGGCTGATGTGGATGTTGCTACTGAGGTATGGTTACTTCTAGGCACTCCTGGATGACAGCACAGGGGAGATGTGTGTACATATTAACCTGTGTATCCAGACATATCTATAAATACTTCCATAGGTAACCATCTGTATCTGTATTAAGCTAAACGTCAGTTCATGCTGACATTTCCAGCTCCAGTTCACCCAGCATATGGGTTGTTCTAGCCTCATCCCCTTCCTTAGGTGTAACCTGCCCCTCAAACAACGAGACACCTGGCTCCCACCATCCCATCCACTTACTTAATGGCTTAATTCCATCACACATGCTCAGCAGTATCAGAACTGTCAACTTTCATCCCTTGGAAAACAACAACTTGGAAATCAACTAGAGCGCAGCCTCAAGTACAGTCCCTTTGCCTTTTCTCTTACAGACTCCACTCATTTCCAGAGTTACTCACACCAGCACCTTATTCCCCATCCCCTTCAGGGGGGCTGTTTCAGGCATTTGCAGCACTGTTGAAGTCTTTTGTCACATTCCACATTCCCTCTTGGGATTATCCTGACTTCCTAAATGCTTCTTTTAAATTGCATACATTAAGGCTTACTTTTTGTGCTGTCAAGTTCTGTGGCTTTTGACAAATGCTTACTGTCTTGTAGTCATCATTACAGCACGATACATAATAGTTTCACTGGCCTAAGAATCTCATGTGCTTCACCTCTTCATTCTCTTTCGCGAGCCCCAGGTAACTGCTGATCTGTTTACCATCTCTACAGTTGCGCTTTTTCCAGAATGTTCTATAGTTAGAATCATACAGTATGTAGCTTAGGCAGGTTGGCTTCTTTCACTTCGCAATGTGTATTTAAAATTCATCTATTTTGTGTGTATGTGTCACTTGATAGGTCATTTCTTTTTATTGCTGAATAATATTCCATTGTACTAATGTACCGTGGCTTATCTGTTCACCTATTGAAAGATGTTTTTGTTGCTTCCAGCTTTTGGTGGTTATGAATAAAGCTGCTATAAACGTTTGTGTGCAGGGTTTTTTTGGACGTTAAGTTTTCAACTCACTTGGGCAAATACCAGGGAGCACAATTGCTAGATCACACGGCAAGACTGTGTTTAGTCCCACTAGAAATGAATGAGAGTGGTTTTCTGCTTCCTTGCCAGCATTCGGTACTGTCAGGTTTTTCTAGATTTTAATAATTCTAAAAGGTGTGTAGTTGTATCTCATTGTTTTAATTTGCAATTCCCTAAGTTCCCCAAAGTTGCAATTTTGCTGTTTTTCATTTGGTGAGCCAATTCTGAAGACTGACTCTCTTCTACCACCTGCAAATACAGTAGCCCCCGCTATCTGCCGTTCTGCTTTTCAGTTTCAGTTACCTGAGGTCCAAAAATATGAAATGGAAAATTCCAGAAATAAACAATTCGTCATTTTATGAATCTGAGTAGTGTGATGAAATCTTGTCCTGTCCTGCTGCATCCTGCCTGGGACATGGATCACCCCTTTGTCCAGCGTGTCCCGCCCTTCAGTCACTTAGTAGCCCTCTCTGTTATCAGGTGGGCTGTCGCAGTATCGCAGTGCTTGTGTTCAAGTCACCCTTATTTGACTTAATACTGGCCCCAAAGCACAAGAGTAGTGATGCTGGCAATTCAGATATGCCAAACAGAAGCTGTAAAGTGCTTCCTTTAAGTGAAAAGGTGAAAGTTCTGATCTTAATAAGGAAAGAAAAAAATCTTATGCTGAGGTTGCTAAGATCTACGGTGAGAAAGAATCTTCTACCCGTGAAATTGTGAAGAAGGAAAAAGAAATTCATGCTAGTTTTGCTGTCACACTTCAAACCGCAAAAGTTACGGCCACAGTGCATGCTAAGTGCTTAGGTAACATGGAAAAGGCATTAAGTTTGTGGGTGAAAGACAAGAACAGAAAACGCGTTCCAATTGTTGGGCCAGAAAGCATGATGCTTATACGAAGCCTTCAGCAAGGAATCCCCCGAAATGAGCGACATCAGCCATTTACTGCAAGTGAAGGATTGTTACACAGATTCAGGAATAGGTTTGGGCTGAAAAATATAAAAATTACTGGAGAGGCTATTAGTTATTATTATTAATCTCTTACTGTGCCTAAATTATAAATTAAATTTTATCAAAGGTATGTATGTTTAGGAAAAAACATAGTATACAAAGGGTTCACTACTATCATGACTTCAGGCATCCACTGTGGGTCTTGGAACGTATCTACTGCGGTTAAGGGGGGATGGCCGTGAACTCTTTCTTTTCCAAATGATTTGTTTCCAAGTCTTCTATTGACAGTGTGAACATTGGTTTGTGGTCAGCATTTTATTCGCTTGAGCTGTTTTCGAAATCTACATTCATATACTGATTATGAAGATCCATTTTAGTGAGAGTTACTTCTATATAATTTATGTTGAAATATTGCTGCCTTTGCAGTGAAATACACAGGTTGTCTTCTAGCACTGCGTGGAGTTTGCCGATGAACGTTTTATCTAGACTTTAGGAAATTCCTCCAATAGTAATATAATTCCAGATTTCAACATGCCACCACTGATCAGAAGTTGCCCTTGGCATCCTGCATCTTTCAGGAAAGGTCAAGGCACTCGAGCCCTTGCACCACACATTCTGGGTCCTCTGGCTTCGGCTGCAACCTGTGTTTCTAGCTGAACCCACCCCTTCTCCTTTTCCCTTTGTTTATGTTCCAGCCAAACTGGGCGGAGCCCTGACCTTATCCTTGCTCTCCGTCAGTCAGGACTCTGCGCCTGTAAACTCTGCGTGTTCAGTGCTGCCCACAGGCCTGGCAGAGCGTGCCTTGTCCATCCACGCAGCTTTCCTTATCTGCCCAGGAGGAAGCATCGTGTCCTTTTGAATACTGCAGCTCTCTGCATATTACCTTGGCAAGGTGGGGGGCGGCGGGAGACTTTTGCCCACCTTGCATTATGGCTTTCGGGTCCCCACGTCCTCTCCGCTAATGAGGGCTCTGCGAGTCCTCTCCCCTAATGTGGGGCTCCCTGCATCCTCTCCCCCAGCACAGTGGGGGCTCCTCGAGGCTGTGCCCCTTGCTGGGCCCCGTGCCGGACCTCTCTGGAACATAGCTCAGCAGGACCCCTATCGGCTGCTGCCATCCTGCCCTCTCATGAGGGGCCCTTGGGGTGAGGGTGTGTATTACCTAGGTGGTGGTCTCTTAGAGATGACAGTGGCAGTGAGAACGGCACTAAAGGTAGGCAGCCATGTGACTTCTGATCCACATGACCTGGCAGCAGAAGCCCTTGAGCCAGCTCAGCCCAGGGTTCTCCTGGGTGCCCTGTCGTCATATGCAGATGCTTTTCTTCGCAATCTGATTCTTTAACCCCTCCAAAGCCCACTGTCCTGGCTCCGTCCAGATTTCTGTTTTCTTCCTTTGTGTGTTATGTGCTCCTTGTTCACTTGGGGAAGGGGGCCTGTTGCCAGGACAGCTGCAGGTGGGACGTGCCCAGGGCCACATGGTTAAACTTCAACTGTGTTTGTATGGTGTCTCAGTTTTGGGGTTGGGAGGGTGTAAATATGTATCATGTTTTGCCATCTTGCTTTATCTTTTCCCCGAAGGGCTGGTGGCCTCCACAGCTGTCGGAAATGCGCTGCCCTTGCTTGTGTGTCTTGAGTCTCTTCCGTGGGACTGATGGTGCCCCCACTTCCCTCACTCCTTTGGGGTCTCACCTGCTCTCTGTTCTGACAATGCGCACCGAGGCTTCCCCGTCACCCTTGGGCTAGTTTGTCTCTGCCTCTTTGACGTCTCCACTTGCAAGAGGCTTGTGAGCATCTCAGACTTCACGTGTCCAAAGCTGAGCTCTTGAGCTTCCACCACAGCCCCGACGTCTCGTTGCTGGAGCTGAAGCCTTGGAGCCGCCCTGACTTCACTTCTTATCTCAAACCCACATCCAGTCCTCCAGGAAATCCTGTGTTTTAGGGTGGGTGCCCAGCGAGTTGATGAGGACGTGAGGCTCTTAAGATTGGATTTAAGTGATACAATACAAAATCCACTCAAATGCTTTTAATAATATCATCTGGGAGAGAGTTTGATAATTTATGTAATGTAAATATACTAGGCACCGAAAACTGGTATCGACTGTTAGTGTCAGATGAACTCATGTAAAGACAGAAAGTTTTTTAATATAAGATTAAAAAGATCATTTATCATTCTGATAAAGACAGAATGATTCTAAATTTATATATTTGTAATAACTAAAACTCAGATTATATAGAAAAATTGTCTGATTTGCAAGGGTAAATTGATAAATCTGCAATCATATAGGCTACTTTAATGTTCCTTTCTCAGGAATTGCTAGATCCAATACAAACACATAAATAAAAGATTTGAACAAGCTCTATCACTTGGTCATATAAAAAATGCAGCCATTATGGAATATGTAAGTTCTCGATACATGTGAAGCATTTTCAAAATCTGACTTTGTATTTGGTCACAAAGTAAGTCTCACATTCTTTCAGGCTATGTTCTCTGACCAAATGAAGCTAAGTCAGAGTTCAATTATAAAAGCACAGAGAAAGTAAGTTTATATATTTGACATTTAAGAAAATCTAAAAATCGTTCGGATTAAAGTGGAAATGACAATGGGAATATTCAGCTTGACTGACTCCAGCGATGTAAATTAAGGCTTGCAGCATGTGGCAGTACTTTGAGAGAAATGTACATCCTGCGGGTTATGTGTTTGAAAAGATTAAAGGCTCAAAATTGATCAAATAAGTGTCCAAGTTAAGTTAGGAGAGCAAAAGAAAGTAGAAGGAAGGAAATTATAGCAGTAAGAACAGAAATTTTTGAAACAAAGAAAAGTATAAGTAATAAAATAAAAAACTGGCTGTAAAGAAAAACAAATTTTCAAACCCTTGGTAAGACTGATCAAAAAATGAAAAGAGAAATGTCTGTTTAGGTCTTCTGCCCATTTTTGGATTGGGTTATTTGGTTTTTTTGTTATTGAGCTGCATAAGCTGCTTGTAAATTTTGGAGATTAATCCTTTGTCAGTTGCTTCATTTGCAAATATTTTCTCCCATTCTGAGGGTTGTCTTTTGGTCTTGTTTATGGTTTCCTTTGCTGTGCAAAAGCTTTTAAGTTTCATTAGGTCTGCATAGCACAGGGAGATCAGCTCGGTGCTTTGTGACCACCTAGAGGGGTGAGATAGGGAGGGTGGGAGGGAGGGAGATGCAAGAGGGAAGAGATATGGGAACATATGTATATGTATAACTGATTCACTTTGTTATAAAGCAGAAACTAACACACCATTGTAAAGCAATTATACTCCAATAAAGATGTTAAAAAAAATGAAAAGAGAAGGCATAAATAAACAATATTAGCTCTATCTTGTTAATAATGTGAATAATCAATATTTTAAAATGACATTTGTCAATTAACTGCAAAACCTGACAGGGCTTCTCATGAGTTTTGAAATGCTGACTCTAAACTATGGGTAAAGAGTGAGGAGCCAAAATACTAATTACTTTTGAAGAAAAATAAGAGGGACTTAACCCTTTCAGATGTTAAAGCTTATTATAAAGGTGTAACATTTAGGATCTGCATTATTAGACCAGGGATAGGCAACTATGCCAGTGCACCAGAGTTGGGAACACAGTCACAACCCCCCTCCACACACACTCACATGCACCCACACCTACCCACCTACCTACACATACCCACATACCCACACACCCAGCTACACCCACACCCACCCGCGTCCACACTCCCCCACACGCCCACACCCAAAGGAATTCATAATGCCGGAGGTTGCATTACAAGTCCATGGGCAGAGGATGGATCGTTTCATAAGTATTGCTGGGATAATCTTCTGCCTATATGTAAAGATAAAATTAGATCCATACCTCATGCTTCATATATGAGACTGAATTCTAGACGGAATCAAATCCTGAGTGTGAAAAGCAGAACTAAAATTTATAGAAGACAGAAGATTATCTTTGACATCTGGGTGAAGACGAATTTCTTAAACCAAGCACCAACTGTAAGGAAAAAGACTGGTTTATTTGTCTATATGAAATAGAGAAATCATCTGTATGGTAGAAGATATTTATAGAGTGAAAAGACACACTACAGGCAGGAGGATACATTTGAAAGTCATATAACTTGAAAAGGATTAATGTCAAAGATCTAGAAAGAAAAAGCATACAATGGATAAAGGCTATAAAAAATTCAAAATGAGGAAATCATAAAGGTTATAAATGTATGAAAACTGATTTTTCTAGTAATCCATGAAATACGAATTAAAACAATAAGAGACCTTTTTTTTTTTTTTTTTTTTTTTTTTGCGGTACGTGGGCCTCTCACTGTTGCGGCCTCTCCCGTTGCGGAGCACAGCCTCCGGATGCGCAGGCCCAGAGGCCATGGCTCATGGGCCCAGCCGCCCCCCGGCATGTGGGATCCTACCGGGCCGGGGCACGAACCCGTGTTCCCTGCATCGGCAGGTGGACTGTCAACCACTGCGCCACCAGGGAAGTCCGAGACCATTTCTTATTCATCTGATCTGCAAGCATGGAGTCAATTAATAAGTATCGGTGAGCTGTGGGTAAATGGGAACTCTTACACCTTGCTCTTGAGAGTACAGGTTGGTATAACCACTTTGGAGACCAATTTGGTTACATTAGTAAAGTTGAAAATGTGCACACAATATGACCCACCAATGCCATTTTCAGCATTTGCTCTAGAAGATGTCACGAGTACCTGAGGATGTGGTCCTACAGTGTTTGTAGCAACAAAACAGTGGAAACTACCTAATTGGCCTCAGTAAGTGGACCCAGACATTTGTTTTGTTCACACAGTCAAAAGTTGTTCAGCATTAAAATGAATGAGTTAGATCTTTGTATATCAGGATGCATAAATCTCAGTAACAATGTTGACTGTGAAAATCCAAGCTATAAAAGTATGGGTGCTGTATGGTATCTTTGTTTTTGGATATTTACATAGCCAGTAAAGGTATAAACACCTGAATGTGAATGATGATGTGTCATCTTTAGATTGTGTTTCATTTTAAATAGAGATCTGAAGCAAATAAAGCAAAATGTTGACAACTCTTTATTCTTCATGGTAAGTACATAGATGCCCATTATGTTTATTTTTTGATTTTAGATTTAATTCACATACCATAAAATTCACTTCATTAGAGTGGATAATTGAGTGGTTTTTGGTGTATCCACAGAGCTGTGCAACTATCACCACTGTCTAATTTCAGAACATTTTCTACAACCCAAAAAGAAACCTCGTACCCATTAGCAGTCACCTCCCATTCTCCCTTCCCCAGTGCCTCAATACCATTAGTCTACTTTCTGTCTCTATGGATTTGCCCATTCTGGGCAGTTCATATAAATGGGGTCATACAGTACGTGATATTTTGTGTCTGGATTTTTTTCACTTAGCATAATATTTCCAAGGTTCATCTATGTTGTAGCATGTATTAGTACTTTATTCCTCTTTATGGCTGAATTATATTCCATTCTATGGGTAGAGCATTTTGTTCATCCTTCCGTCCACTGATGGATCGGGGTTGTTTCTGTTTTGTAGCTTTTGTAGCTTTTGCTCTTATGAACTTGATGTACAGGTTTTTGGAAGAATATATATTTTTAATTCTCTTAAGTAAGGAGTGAAATTGCTGAGTCACAGGGCAACAATATATTCAACTTTTTGACAAGCTGCCAGAGTGTTTTCCAGAATGGCTCCACCATTTTGCATTCCCACCAACATTGCATGAGGGTCCCAATTTCTGCATATCCTCACTAACACTTGTTATGGTCAGTCTTTTTGATTGTAGCCATTCTGGTAGGTGTGACGTGGTATATCATTGTGATTTTGATTTGTGTTACCCTAATGACTAATGATGTTTCAAGTCTTTTCACTTGCTTATTGGCCATTTATATATATTCTCTGGGGAAATGTATATTCAAATCCTTTGCCCATTGTTTAATTGAGTTACGTGTCTTTTTTATTGTTGAGTTGTAAGAATTCTTTATATATTCTGGATGCTAGTCCCTTATCAGATTTGTAGAAATTTTCTCCCATTTTGTGGCTTGTATTTTCCCTTTCTTTATTTATAGACTACTTTGAAGCACAAAACTTTTTAATTTTGATCAAGTCCAATTTCTTTTTCTTTTTTGTGTGTGTGATTTGCAATTTTTTAATATTTATTTTAAAATGTTTATTATTTATTTATTGTTCTTCCAGTTTTATTGAGATAAAATTGGCATACAGTTCTGTGCAAGTTTAAGGTATACAGCATAATGATTTGACTTACATACATCATGAAATAATTATCACAATAAGTTTAGTGAACATCCATCATTTCATATAGATACAAAATTTAAGAAATAAAAAAATTTTTTCCTTGTGATTAGAACTCTTAGGATTTACTCTCAACAACTTTCATATATAACATACATCACTGTTAATTATATTTATCATGTTGTACATTACATCCCTAGTAATTATTTATCTTATAATTAGAAGTTTGTATTTTTTTAAAAAATTAATTTTCACTGGAGTATAGTTGCTTAACAATGTTGTGCTAGTTTCTGCTGTACAGCAAAGTGAATCAGCTATACATATACATATGTCCCCTCTTTTTTGGATTTCCTTCCCATTTAGGTCACCACAGATTGTTGAGTAGAGTTCCCTGTGCTATACAGTATGTTCTCATTAGTTATCTATTTTATACAGAGTGTCAGTAGTGTATATATGTCAATCCCAATCGCCCAGTTCATCCCACCCCCCGAAGTTTGTATCTTTTGACTGCCTTCATGCAATTCTCCCTCCCCATCCCCTGACTCTGGTAATCACAAATCTGATCTCTTCTTCTATGAGTTTGTTTTTGAAATATAATTGACCTACAGCACTATGTTAATTCCTGTTACACAACATAGTGACTCTATATTTCTATACATTTCAAAATGATTACCATAATAAATCTAGTTATGATATGTTACCATACAAAGATATACATAATTATTGACTATATTCCCCACACTGTACATTTCATATCTGTGACATTTATTTTGCAACCGGAAGTTTGTACCTCTTAATCTTCCTCACCTATTTCTCTCCTCTCCTTACCCTCCTCCCCTCTGGCAACCACCTGTTTGTTCTCTGTATCTATAATTTTGTTTCTGTTTGTTTGTTCAATTATTTCATTTTTTGAGATTCCACATATAAATGAAATCATACAATATTTGTCTTTGTCTGACTTTTTAAACTTAGCATAATACCCTCTAGGTCTGTCAATGCTGTCGCAAACAGCAAGATTTCATTCTTTTTTATGATTGAATAATATTCCATTGTGTATATACACCACATCTTCCTTATCCATTCATCTATTGATGGGCACTTAGGCTGCTTCCATACCTTGGCTATCGTAAATAATGCTGCAATGAACATGGGATGCATATATCTTTTCCAATTAGTGAGTTTGTTTTCTTTGGATAAATACCCAGGAGTGGAATTGCTGGATCATATGGTAGTTCTATTTTAAATTTTCTGAGGAACCTCCATACTGTTTTCCACAGTAGCTGCACCAATTTACATTCCCACCAACAATGTACTTGGGTTTCTTTTTCTCCACATCCTCGCCAAGTTGATATTTGTTGTCTTTTTAATAATGGCCATTCTGACAGATATGAGGTGATATCTCATTGTGGTTTTGATTTTATGGTGATGAGTGATGTTGAGCATATTTTCATGTGCCTGTTGGCCATCTGTATGTCTTCTTTGGAAAATTGTCTATTCAGAAACTCTGCCCAATTTATAATCAGGTTGTTTGGAGTTTTTTTGATGTTGAGTTGTATGAGTTCCTTATCTATTTTGGATATTAGCCCCTTATCAGACATACTAATATCATTTGCAAATATCTTCTCCTATTCAGTAGGTGACCTTTTCACTTTGTTGATAGTTTCCTCCACTGTGCAAAAGCTTTTTAGTCTGATGTAGTCCCATTTGTTTATTTTTGCTTTTGTTTTCCTTGCCTGAGGAGACATATCCAAAAAAACATTACTAGGATGATGTAAAAGAGTGTACTGCCTGTTTTATTCTAGAAGTTTTATGGTCTCAGGTCTTACATTTAAGTCTTTAATCCATTTTGAATTTATTTTTGTGCATGGTATGAGAGAGTAGTCCAGTTTGTTTCTTTTGCATGTAGCTGTCCAGTTTTCCCAACACCATTTGTTGAAGAGACTGTCATTTCCCCATTGTACAATATATTCTGTCTTCTTTGTCATAGAGTAATTGCCCGTGTAAGTGTGGGTTCATTTCTGGGCTCTCTATTCTGTTTCATTGATATTTATGTCTATTTTTGTGCCAGTACCATACTGTTTTGATTACTGTAGCTTTGTAGTATAGTCTGAAATCAGGAAACATGCTACTCCCAGTTCTGTTTTTCTTTCTTCAGACTGCTTTGGCTATTCGGGATCTTTTGTGTTCCCATACAAATGTTAGGATTATTTGCTCTAGTTCAGTGAAAAATGCCATTGATATTTTGACAGGGAATGCATTGAATCTGTAGATTGCCTTGTGTAGCTGGTCATTTTAACAATACTGATTCTTCCAACCCATAAGCACTGTGTATCTTTCCATCTGTTTGTGTCATCTTCAGTTTCTTTCATCAGTGTCATAGTTGTCTGAGTACAGGTCAGTTACCTCCTTAGATTTATTCCTAGGTATTTTATTCTTTTTGATTTGATTGTAAATATGGTTGTTTTCTTAATTTCTCTTTCTGATAGTTCATTGTTAGTGTATAGAAACACAACAGACTTCTGTATATTTGTATTCTGAAACTTTACTGAATTCATTCTTGAATTCTAGTAGTTTTTTGGTGGCATCTTTAGGATTTTCTATGTATAACATTATATCATCTGCAAACAGTAACAGAGTTAACTTTTCCCTTTCCAGTTTGGATTCCTTTGATTTTTTTTTTTTTTCTTGTCTGATTGCTGTGGCTAGCACTTCCAATATTATGTTGAATAAAAGTGGTGAGAATGGGATTCTTGTCTTGTTCCTGATCTTAGAGCAAATGCTTTCAGCTTTTCATTGTTGAGTATGTTAGCTGTGGGTTTGTCATATATGACCTTTATTATGTTGAGATATGTTCCCTCTCTACCCACTTTGTAGAGAGTTTTTATCATAATTGGATGTTGAGTTTTGTCAAAAGCTTTTCCTGCATCTATTGAGATGATCATGTGATTCTTATTCTTCAATTTGTTGATGTGGTGTATCACATTGATTGGTTATGGATATTAAGCCATCTTTGCATCCCTGGGGTATATCCCACTTGATCATGGTGTATGATCCTTTTAATGCATTGTTGAATTTGGTTTGCTAATATTTTGTTGAGGATTTTGCATCTGTGTTCATCAGTGATATTGGCCTGTAATTTTCTTTTTTGGTGATGTCTTTGTCTGGTTTTGGTATCAGGGTGATACTGGCTTCATTAAATGAGTTTGGAAGTGTTCCTTCCTCTGCAATTTTTTGGAATTGGTTGAGAATGATAGGTGTTAGCTCTTCTTTAAGTGTTTGGGAAATCCACCTGTGAAGTTGTCTAGCCCAGACTTCTGTTTGTTGGGAGTTTCTCTAAATTGCTGATTCAGTTTCATTAATGGAAATTGGCCTGCTCATATTTTCCCGGTTCAGCCTTGGGAGAGTGCACGTTTCTAGGAATTAGTCAATTTCTTCTAGGTTGTCCATTTTATTGGCACTTAGTTGACCATAGTAGTCTCTTGGGATCCTTTGTATTTCTGTGGTGTTAGTTGTAACTTCTCTAGTTTCATTTCTGATCTTATGCATTTGGACCCTTCTCTCTTTTTTTCTTGATGAGTCTGGCTAAAAGTTTATCAATTATGTTTATCTTTTCAAAGAACCAGCTCTTAGTTTCATTGATCTTTTTTTTTTTTTTGTCTCTACTTCATTTATTTCAGCTCTGAGCTTTATTATTTCTTTCCTTCTAATAACTTTGAATTATGTTTGTTCTTCTTTTCCTACTTCCTTTAGGTATAAGGATAGGTTGTTTATTTCAGATTTTTCTTGCTTCTTGGGGTAGGCTTGTATAGCTATAAACTTCCCTCTTCTAGATTCTTACTTCTCTTCCATTGAAATGTCTACCTGTGTATCATCTATACTATATTGTCTATATCTATATCTATCTCTATTCAGATTTTCTATTTTTTCTTGAGTCATTTGTCAGTTTCAGGCCCTCTGCTACCTTCTGCCTCAAGTCATAGAAACAAACAGCAAAGAATTTTTTTTTTCTTTTTGTGGAAAGTAGTGTTAGAGGCTAAAATCTTGACTCCAGGGCTACACATAAGTATTTGTGGTGGCCCTGAGTTCACATTGATTCCTTCCCAATTTAATTCGATTACTATTAGGTCATTAAAAATTTTAATTCTGATATTTAAAACACCTGAATTTCTTATTTTCTACAATATATTTACTTAAATTTGTTGAATCTTTGGCCGTAAATTAGGTATGTGTCCTTTTTTATGATCCCCATGTGTTCCATTGACTCTCATCTAGATGCTTTGCTGGTGACTACTGAGTAGGTGGTTTACAAAAGGGACACAGATACCAACAACCACGAAAAGGTGCCAAACCTCCCTATTAGTGGACAAACGCGTACACATCATTCTCTGACCGTCCTGTCGGCATATATCTTGAGAAGGTTTATACAAAGGAGTTTTGGCAAGGAATCACAGAGACTAGACTCTGAGACGTCAGTATTTTGTGTCTCAGAAAGTGACTGAAGGGAGACAGTTTCTGGAGGGCCCTTTGTCCTTGTGTGTATCACAAGCTTTAAAAACATTTAGGCACCTGGCTTAAAATGCTGCTCTTTAGCACTTATCTTCAGGAAACAATCAGATAAGCATTACATTTATGTACAGAGGATGTTCATTACATCATTAATTTAAATAATTAACAATTGGAAGCACCCCAAATGCCCAATAATAGATGATTTAGTAAATCAGTTATTGTACTTCTACACATAGTAGAGTATTAGGTAGCAATTAGTGTTTATAGGAATGATTCATGACATGGAAAAATGAGCCCAGAATATGAGGTCAAAACACAGGTAAAAACAGCATATTTGATATAAAATATAGGGGTGTGTGTGTGTGTGTGTGTGTGTGTGTGTGTGTTTGTGTATTTTAAAGGCCTCAAGGAGGTACAACCAAAGGTTTATGGTGTCTATTTCTGAGAACTGGGATCACAGCTGAAACCTGATTTCACACATTTCTGAATTTTCTAAATTTTCCTAAATGAACATACACTGCTTTTATAGTCATAGGAGAAATAAGATTTTTTATATTAGAGAAGAATTATGTGAAAATTAGTCTGATCTTTTATATGCAGAAACATCATTCTAAGCATAAAAGCAACGCAAGTAATTTCAAATAATAGATAAGTTTGATTTTCATAGACACGTTTCTTTGAATATCAGTAAACAGTATTAAAAGCTAAAACAAGCTGTTATGAACATTTTCTGCAAATATTACAGACAAATATAGTACGTTGTTCTGAAAACATATGTAATCTGTCTCATTTTTAAAGAAGTATATGTAAATGCATGTTACAATGAGAAACTACCAGGAGAAAATATACTCTACTGCTGTCAGTGCTTCTGTCTGGGAATTGGAAGTACTTTTAAATATGTCTCTTGTGCTTTTCTGCACTTCCTAAATTTTCTGCACAGAGAATAAGCACATGTCCTGCGAGGATCTAAAATTGTTGTCGTAAAGAGCAGGGCTGAGCACATGGCTTCTGTCCCTGCCAGGACCTGCTGTTGCTCAGCACCTGCACTCCTGGGGAGGTCCAGGGCAGGGGCGTGCACAATGACTCTCTACCACTGAGTCAAACGCTTGTATTCAGGGAGTTGTCTAGAAAGTCTAGCTAGATGTACTTTAGGCAACTTCAATACCCTGGTGAAAGGCCAAGCAGATTTCTTGTGTCTGATTCTGGTAATGAGAGTGACCCACTCAGAAAACTGAGAGAGTAAAAATAACAAAGTTTAAAATTTTAATTTAATAAGTCCCTGTACTGAGATTGAAACAAAATCCTTTTGTCAATTCTTGCAAGTTGGTAGTGAATAAAGCCCATCAGCATAACTTAAAAAGACTGAAACATGGGTGTGCACATCTGTATTCATGTACATCGAGTGTGAGCTATCGTAAATAGGAAAATGAAACAAAAAATTACCTCATCCCGGGACGTGGGTGGCTGCTGTGAGCATGACACTGAACTTCTAAGTGGAGGAAATTTGCAGTCGGGTGTGGGGACGGGTGAAAACCTGCTCTCGCAGGCCAGGGAGCACGCCTGGCACGGCATGCAGGATGATGCGAGGCCAGAGGTCAGGCAAGGGGCTCCCGGGCTCTTGGCCTCTGCGTTCCTTGATGATCATGTCACCACCATGCATTGGCCTTGAGATGCTAGTTTTTGATGTGGAGGAGTAAAGAAGTTCAACCCCTGGCTTCCTCCTTCTCTTTTCTGCTGAGACCATCACCAGGAGTGTAATTACTTAGAAATGGTAATTGAATTGGTGGATTCTGTGATAGGAATGAAGCTGAATCATCCTTGCCCGTCCTCCCCCCAGAAGCTCTTTTAAACTCTAGTTACCCCGACTTCTTGTTGGCACTGCAGGACTCTGAAAGTGCTCTGTTGGAGGGGGTGAGTTAATGAGACACTCCATCCCCCAGTCTGGGGAAATTTGGTCCTCTTGAAGTCAGATCTTTGCTATGGCCTATTTAGTTTTGGGTAAAAGCAGTGGCATTCGCTCTTCTTCCTTTATTGAGATCTGTCATGGTGTGCGTTCCCATTTAGCAAAAAATGGGACCGTGAGCAGATCCTGAGCATCTGCAGTTCCAAGGGTGTCCCGGTGTGAGACCACCAGCACTACCCCGAGTCATCATTAAGAGGAGAAAGAGTGTTTGAGGCTATAGACCGCGTAGGTTCACCTGGGGAAGTGAGTGTAGTCGGTGGGGAGGAGCCTGTGGCTGGAGCTGCCGGAGGCGGTCCAGTGCTCTTGCCCCAGCCCCTGCTGTGCACTCTGAGGCCTTGGCAGTGCCCACCCCGCTCACTTTCCCGGGGCCCTGTGCTTCCTCCCCTCTGTGCATTGAAAGCTGCTGGGCGCACTTGATCCAACCTGGGCTTCCTGTCCCTGGTGCACTGTCTCCCTCTGGGAAGTTTGTCTCTCTTTAGATTTCTTCCATCTTGACAGTCAGGATTTGGAAGAGTATCTCCATGTGACCTGCATGCATGCCCCACTCCTGTGCTGGGTTCTGGCTGGTCTGGATGACATACTTTCCTCTTTTCCCACCAGCCTATCTTTTCATGTGCTTATTTGCCATCAACATGCTTTCTTTGGCGAAGGATTTGATCAACCATTTTGCCCATTTAAAAAATTAGGTTGTTTGTTTTCTTGTTGAGTTCGAGAGTTCTTTATATATTCTGGATACAGTCCTTAATGGAGTACATGTTTTGCAAATATTTTCTCCTAGTTTGTAGCTTGACTTCTCATTTTTATGTATATTTTGAAGATCAGAGGTTTGAAATTTTCATGACATCCCACTTATCAGTTTTTTTCTTTTATACATCATGTCTTTTGTATCATACTCAAGAATTCTTTGTAAAACTGGAGGTCTGTAAGATTTTTATTCTCATTTCTCTTATTCTTTCTTTTGGAAGTTTTATATTTTGGCTGTTACATTTAAGTCTATGATATATTTTGAATTAATTTTGTATCGGATGTGAAGAAAATGTCAAAGTCCTTTTTTTTTTCCTTTTCTTTTTTGTATATGGTATCTAGTTGTTCTAGCACCATTGATTAAAAAGAGTATCCTTTACCCATTCAGTTGCCTTGGAACCTTTGTCAGAAGTCAATTGACCATATATCTGTGTGTTTTAAGGGAACCTGGAATTTGACTTAATCAGGAACAGTAAGACAGGCAGATATGGAAATGACTGGCATGAAGGAAGAAGTTTATACTCACAGATCTTTATACTCCTAGAAACAGGAGGCAGGTTGGGGCATTCAGGGCCACATGGGGAAGCACCAGGGTCAGTCAGGAGTCAGAGAATAGGTGAGGCAGGGTCAGCAGACTTAAGATTGGCTAGTTTGAATAATTTCAGCAGGCCCATGGGCATGATGTCTGGTACCTGACCCTAGGGTGATTAGGTCGGGTGGATAGTGGCCCAGAGAGTGAGGGCCCCACAGAGGAGGTGGTTGGGGTGTGGGCTCTGAATTGGATGGTTTGTATTTGAAAGGTGCCCCCAGGGTGAGTTGTTTATCCTATCTCTAGAAATTGGCTAACTCTGGGAGGGCTGTTCCTCCTGAATCAGCAAGGCCCAGATGTGAAAGCACAAGAGCACGAAAAGTTAAAAAGCAAAACAAAACATGGTTAACAACATGCGGACTATTTCTGGACTTGCTATTCTGTTCCTTTGATCAATTTATTTATCTTTATGACTGTAGCTTTATAATAAATCTTGGAATAACTTCTCCTACTTTGTTCTTTTTCAAAGTTGTTTTGGCTGTTTTATTTTCTTTGTTTTAGCCTGCTCTGATTTTGATTGAGATTGCATTGAATTGATAGATCAGCTTGGTGCAATTGACATCTGGTTGGACAGAAGTGCTAAGAGGGGACATCCTTGCTTTGTCCCTGATCTTAGGGGAAAGCATTCAGTCTTTTACCCATATGTGTGACGTTAGGTGTAGGTTTTTACTAGAGGTCCTTTATCAGGTTCAAAAAGTGCTCTTATATTCCAAGTTTGGTGAGGATTGTTTTTCATGAGTGGTATTGAATTTTGTCAAATGCTTTTTCTGTATCTTTTGAGATCATTATATAGTTTTTCTTTTTTTCTGTCTATGTGGTCCACGCGTATAAACGGTCTCAGGCATACCTCAGAGATACTGTGGGTTTGGGTTCAGACCACAGAAATAAAGCAAATATTGAAATAAAGCGAGTCACATGAATTGTTTCTGTTTCCCAGTGCATATAAAAGTTACGTTTATACTATACTTTAGGCTATTAAGTGTGCAATAGCATTCTGTCTAAAAAGCAATGATACCTTAATTTAAAAATATTTTATTGCTAGAAAATGCTAATCATCATCTGAACCTTCAGCGAGTTGTAATCTTTATGCTGGTGGAGGGTTTGAAATATTGCAAGAATTACCAAAATGTGACATAGACACATTAAGTGAGCAAATGCTATTGCAAAAATGGCACTGATAGACTTACTTAATGCAGGGTTGCACAGACCTTCAATTTGTAAAAAACACAGTATCTGTGAAGCGCAATAAAGTGAAGTGCAATAAAATGAGGTTGGCTGTATCTTGATTTTTTTTTTTTTTTTTTAGTATAAAATCAATTGCTTTTCTGGATTGAAATCTACTTTGTCATGATGTATTTTTTTTATATTGTATGATTGGATATGCTAAAATTTAAGAGTTTTTGCCTCTGTATTTATGAGGAGTATTGGCGTGTTTACCTGTAGTGTCTTTTTTTGGTTTTGGTATCAGGTTAATTCTTGTCTCATGGAAGGATTTGGAAAGTGTTCTCTTATATTCAATTTTCAGGACAAGTTACTAAGAAATTGGTATTATTTCTTCCTTGAGTGTTTCTTCCATTGAAGCCATCTGGATTGGCTCTTTTTTTTGGTGGGGAGGTTTTTAACTTGAATACATTTAGAGTTATCTGGTTTTCCTTGAGTGAGTTTTGATAGCTTTATTGTTCTAAGAATTCCATTTAAGTTGTTAAATTTATTGGCATGCAATAGTTCCTAACATTCCCTTATTATATTATATTTATTTTCTTTTTACTGAAGTGAAATTCACATACTACACAATTAATCATTTTAAAGTGTACAATTCAGTGACATTCAGTGAATTCAACAGTGTTGTGCAACCACCACCCAGTTTTAGACTTTTCAAAGTCTGAGACTTTTTCATCACCCCAGAGAAACACCCCACACCCACTAAGTAATCACTCTCCATATTGCCCTTTCCTCATCATCTGGACACCACTAATCTGCTTTCTATCTCTGTGGATTTACCTATCCTGGGTATTTCATGGAAACGGGATCATACAATATGTGACCTTTTATGTCTGGCTTCTTTCTTTGAGCATAATGTTTTCAAGGTTCATCTGAGTTGTAGCATGTATCAGCACTTCACTGCTTTTTATGGCCACAGAATATTCCATTGTTTGGACATATTACAATTAGTTTATCCATTCATTCATTGATGGACATTTGGGTTGTTTCCGCATTTTGGCTATTGTGAATAATGATGCTATGAACAATATCTGTTTGATTCTCTCTTTTCAGTTCTTTTGGATGTATACCTAAGAGTGGAATTGCCAAGTCATATGATAATTCTGTGCTTTGCTTTGTGAGGAACTGGCAACTGTTTTCCACAGAGGCTGTACAGTTTTACATTCTCACCAGTAATATATGAAGGTGCTTATTTCTCCATGTCCTCACCAACACTTGAATGTATATTGTGTTGTTATTTATGGAGTGCCCTAGAAATGTCAGTTATGTGAAGCTGGGTGACAGTGTTGTTTGAGTTCCCTATAGCTTTTACTGACCTTCTGTCTAGTTGTTTTGACCCCTTTATTAGTATGTAATGCCTTTTTTTATATACTTCTGATAATATTCTTTGCACCGACATCTACTTTTTCTGATGTTAATATAGCCATTCCAACTTTCTTTTGATCAAGGTTAGCATGGTACATCTTTTTCCATCCCTTTTATTTTAATCTATTTGTATATTTATTTTTAAAGTGGGTTTCTTATAAATATTGTATAGTGAGGTCCTGTTTTTTATCCAATCTTAAAAATCTCTGTATTCTCATTAGGTTGTTTTAGACCACTTATACTTAATATGATTATTGATATGATTGAATTTAAATCTATCATTTTGCTATTGGTTTTCTACTTGTCCCATTTGCTATAAGATCCTCTTTTTTTTTTTTTTTGACTTATTTTGGGTTGAGTACTATTTATGATCACTTTCATCACCTTTACTAACTTATTAGCTATATCACTTTGTTTTTAGAAGTTGCTTTGGGATTCGTTGCATATATCCTTAAGTTATCACTGTCTGTCTTCAATTAACATTATACTAGTTCACTTATAGTATAAAACCTAAAATCTGCCATCTCACTTCTCGTGGCCTTTATGTTACGGTGTCATGCCATTTTACTTCTACACTGCTATAAACCCCACAATACATCGTCATTATTTTTGCTTTAAATAGTCCATTATCTTTTAAAACAATCTTACAAATTAAGAAAAAAGGCTCATATTTATTCATGAATTTTGTTCCCAGTGCTTTTCATTTCTTTTTATAGATCTAGATTTCCTTCTGATATCATTTTTCTTTTGTATGATCGACTTACTTTAATATTACTTGTAGTTCAGAAGGGTCGGTGGTGAATTATTTTAGCTTTTGTTTATTAGAGAAAGTCTTCATTTCGTCTTTGTATTTGAAAGTTGTTTTCACTGTTCATGGTATTTCAGGTTGACAGTTTTTCCTTCATTACTTTAGAGATGTCATCCCATTGACTTCTGGCTTGCATTGTTTCTGGGAAGTCCTTGTCCGCCACGTCTGTGTTTGTCCCTCTGTACGTAATGTTCTTTTTTCTCTGGCTGCTTCTAAGATTTCCTCTTTGGGTAAGTTGATTACGATGTAACTTGATTTGATTTTCTTCATGTTTTCTTTTGCTTGGGGATTGTTGACCTTCTTGGCTTTATGGGTTCATAATTTTCATCAATTTTTGAAAATTTTTTTGTCATTATTTCTTTAAATACATTTTTGTCCCATCCTGTTCTTCCCCCCTGAGTTTTAAATTACACAAATATTTCTGTGTTTTTAGGGAAGAGGGAGTCTTTCCCTATGTTTCATTTTAGATCATTTCTGTCTGCATGGATTGTTTTGTCTGCACATTGACTAATCTTTCCTTTTCTAGTGTAATGTGATGTTAATGCCATCTAGTGTATTTTTCATTTCAGATATATTTTTCATCTCTAGGTGTTTGATTTGGGTCTTTTTAAAAATGCTTTTCATGTCTCTCCTACATGTTATGCTTTCCTCTATCTTCTGGAACATACACAATGTGTTTATAATGGCTGTTTTAAGGACCTTATGTGCTAATTATTTCCTTGGGTAATTTTCTGGTTCTTTTTCTTACTGATCAACTATCCTCATTATGAGATATATTCTCATGCTTCTTTGCATCCATGGTATTTTTTAAATGAATGAAAGACATCATGATTGTATATTGTGGGGCTCTGTATCCTTTTAAATATTTTAAACTTTCCTCTTCAAATGTATTTGTTACTTGGACAGTTTAGACCCTTCAGTGGCTTGTTGAGCATTGTTAGGCTGTACCTAGTTTAGTCTGGTGCTCATGTGCCCCTGCCACCGGGGCTGTGCTCTTCCAAGTGCCAAGCCCAGTGGCCCCCGTGTCACAGGTTCCCTAGTCTGGCTGTTGGGAGTGTGGTCCGTTCCTGGAGCTGCGGCAGTCACAGCGATCCTTTGTCCTGCTTCTCGCTGCTGCGCCTTTCCTGGCCTCAGGCACACGCGCTGGTCAGTGTCCTGGCAACGACCCAAGCGAACCCCCACCCGTCTCTGGAGCGTTTCTCAGCTCTCTCCTTTCTGGTCCTCTGCCCTGCTGATTCTCGCTGCTATTGCCTCCTTGAACCTCAGCTGTTTCCTCATCTCAGGACTCCCCCAGGTTTGCCTAGGTTCCCCCTTCCTGCACTGTGGCCTCATAACCCTCCCAGAGCTGTAGGCTGGGCAACCAGGATGCATCACATGCGTTTCCTCCCTTGGAGTCATTGTCCTGTGCTCCCTGTTGTCCCACGTCTGAACACCCTTGTCTCATGTCTTTTGGCTGGTTCTTCATTGTTTGAGGCTGGAGAGTACCTCCTCTTCTGGTTCCTCCTCTTCTGTCATGGCTGGAAGTGGATGTGTCTAATGTTTGCCTGGTCTTCAGTCCTCACTGGACAGACGCCTCTGGGCTGCCTGGAGGAGGCTCGGGCAGAGCTATTTACCTGCCCGTAGAGTCTGCACAGGCCGGGCTCGGAGGTCCTGCTGTCTGGGCAGAGCACTCTTCAGACTTGGAACTGAGACCATGTGGGTGGGCATCTGGGTGGGGGGTCCTACCTACACCTCATCGTGGGCTTCTCCTTACTGCTTCCCACAGACTTAAAGGGGTCTGGGGGTCAACGCTGCCCTAGACTGCCATCAGGTTTAGGACCGTGGGCCAGGGTTCAGGGGAGCCTGGGCTCTGAGCGTTTATTGGTATCTTTTAAGTTCCAGACGCAGTTTAGAATCTAACCACCTTTCATGGAATTTTTTCTCTTGGAGACTGCCTTTCTCCTTCCAAATAACTGATTTATGACTACATTCTTTTAAAAATTTATTTAGTTTGATAAGACTTGATATCTAAGATGATAGATCATTCTTTGGGTTATTTTCTACCTATGATTTCCGGTTATAATAACTTTTTTAACCTGTTTACAGGGCTGCCTACAGACAGAGAAGCTCTTCACATGGTTCCATGTAAGTAGTCTTCTTATGATGCCGTTGGAGAGGTATGTCTTTAAATTAAGGGATTCTTTCCACGTCAGTTGAGTTGTAAGGTGTTGCTTGCGTATGAAGCCATGTGTCTTGCTGACTCTCCTTATGGCCTGGTTTCATGTCACATGAGGCATGTGTTACAGGTCAGGTGCAGCAGCAGTGTCCGTGATGTGCACGTTATCCCTTCTGGCTTCTGTAGAACCAATATTTAAAAAGAGGGAGTTTCCTCCTTTTGTTCTAACCTTTCTTCTTCAGAGTCAACCTGACTAAACTGTCCAGCAGGGGCCTGGGAGCCAGTTGTTAGCATGGGCTGAGTGGACGGTGCCTTTGTCCCATGTTACAGCAGTGACAAGTGTGTGCTGTGGCCGTGATGGCATCGTGTCCAGGCCCCACGGACACCTCTTTGTGGCCGTGACTCCAGTTTTGCAAAACTACCTTGAAAGGATTCCTTTTAAATTTATCCTTAAGATGCCTTTGTTTTTCTACAGCTTATAACTGTTATTTTCTAGAAGTGTTCAGTGGTCTTGCCCGGAAGGCTGGTGTGTTCAGGCTGGCGGCTGATGTCATGCAGTGCCGGCTGTGCTCACACGAGCCCCTCACCGTGCCCTGCAGGGCAGGTGCTTTTGTTCTGCCCACTTCTCAAGGCTCGGGGAGACGACGTCTCTGTGCTTGTGGGTGGTGAGACGGGGGTCTGAGCCGAGGCCTCCGACCTCACGGGCCCGCATCCACATTGCGATGGCAGGATAAGTGGGAGCTGCCTTGATGACGGGATGCGGGCTCCAGACTCGGTGTCTGCCCTTCTCTTCCTGGTGGCCTTGACTGCAGCCCCGAGAGGCCACTGTGGGGTCCTGGGCTCAGCCCATCCTGATCGGAGAGCGCTTGCTATGAGCACCACAATGACCTTCCGGTCTTGTCGCCAGCAGTCCCCTCAGGAGACACGAGAGACGGTGGCGAGGAGTCAGGGAGCATGTGCACACGGGGACTTAGGGCGGGTGGGTGACTGGACGCCCGATAGTTGAAGGGGAAAGTTCTTAGGTAACAAATTGCTTGAGCAAAGACCTTAATTGCGCTTTCATTCCTTCAGTACATATTGATAGGGCCAGCCACGCTTCTGGAATCCCAGCTTCCTGTATTACATCTGTGGGGGTCACACAACATAAAAGTAATAAGCAGATGCATCACGTAGTGTGCCGGGTGGTGAGCTTGCCAGGGAGGAACAGAGAAGGGTCGGGATCGGGGCTGCGCGGGCAGTGGATGGGGGTCAGGGCGGCCCCTGGGAAGGGGCATCTGAGCAGAGCCTTGGAGGCACCGGGGTGGCCCCTGTGGGTGGTGGCAGGTGAAGGGCTCCAGGCCCAGGGGAGCCAGCGAGCGTAGGGGCGGGGCCCAGAGATGAGGGCAGCGGGGAAACACGGGGGCCCTTGCTCCCTGCGGGCAATGCTGCTGAGTGTGGGAGCGGCGAGCGGGTAGTCTTTTTTTCTCCGTGTTGGATTGTTTTTGCAAACTAAAGCTGTTATAATACCTGCTTCTTAGAGGACATCCAAATCCCAACTGGCTTGGGACCAACTTTGTAATTGTGCAAATCTGGATCTAATTTTCACAGAAATCCTGAGGGAAGGGCCTCTGGAACTCAGGCATATAAACAACACCCTGTGTGTGCTGGGCCTCTCTCCCCTAGACTTTGGTGTTGCCCACATCCCTCCCCCTGGCAGGCTGGGCAGTCTGACCGGCCTGCAGTTCTGGAAACAGCCAGCATGCTTGGGTGGGGCGGGCTGGCCCAGGCTACTCCCCCTGTGCGTGTGCATGGCCCCAAGGGCCTAGTGTGGGCGCTAGAGGAGGCCCCGGCACCCAGGCAGAGGCAGAGATAGCCGGGCAGTGCGAGCTGGCAGGACTGTGATTCCACAGGACTGCAAATCCCCTGAGGCTTGGTTAAGGAAAGGCAGCAGGCTTTTTATAGGGCACCTGTGGCCTCTTCTGTGAGCGGGGAGGGAGCTGTTAGGGGCACTGAGCTGGCTGGAACAGAGATCAGTCTGCTTCCATTGGCAATCTCAATCTCGATTGAACCCTGCAGAGTCTTCCTGTGGGATTCCTGGGTGGGAGTAGGGGGTGATGAGCCAGAAGGGAACTCATCTGCAGTGGATGTTCCCCAGAGGACGTGGTGGCTCCAGAAGAACTTGTTTTTCCATTTGCACATCTTCCGAGAACTTTCCACACTTCCTTAGAGTCGGGCAAAGGGCAGTCTTCCGTGGAGCAGCTGCAGATAGGCCTTTCCCCGCGGCCCTGTGTGCCTGTGCTCACATCCGGCTGGGACCCTGACCCCGGTTTGTTTAGCGGGGACCTGGGCTCCCACAGCCCGCCCCACACCCCCGCCCAGCTCGGGGCTAGGCCTTCGGCCACACTAAGATCAGGGAATCAGCAAATAGTGATAACGAAAACCTTGTTGAAACTTTTATTTACTTTGAAGTCTTTTATTCTTTGTAATACTGAGAAAGATTATTGGCTTTCTAGGCTTCCCGACCCCGGCCCTGCATTAAGATAACGACTTTCACTACACAATTGGAAAATATGAAAAAGAACTTTAAAACTCACCTATAGTGAGGGCAGACAGAGCCCCCCGACCGGGACTCCTCCATCAGGGCCTCCTTCCCCCCACACTACCCGCGTCCTTGGTGACCCTCCACCTGCAGCCTGCGGTTCACGGGGCAGCCCTGTAATCACCTTCTCACAAACACCCCTGGTCCTTCCTGTCCCTCCACTGTCCCCTCCATGCAACAGCAGTGTGGTGTTGCCCGGGAGACCGTGCAGCCCTGAAGACTGGCCAAGGCCCTGGGGGACCCCAAGCCCGCCCCAACCCAGCCTCGCCTCAACCCCTAGTAAGGTGTGCTTTTATCTGAGGCCCTTCTTGTGCATCTGATCTTTCTTCCTCAGATTTCTACTGTAATCAGGTTTCAGCCTCAGCTGATGACCGCGCCTCGTAATTCAAGGAGAAAAGCGGAAATAGGAAAATTGTGGAAAGCCTGCTTAGAAAGCGGTCAGACTCTCAGCCCCCGCTCCCACACCTGGACAAACCGCTTCCCCACCCTGGCTGCGGGCTGGAGGGTGGAGCGGAGGCCCCGGGCACAGCAGAGGGGACTGCCCTAAACAGGAGGTGGGGCCGCGCTCAAGTGGATCTGGAGCCCTGTGGCCCCAGCCCCTACCCAGCCGGCCCCCAGAGCACTGGCAGCCTGGCGTGGGCCTTTGGGCGCGGCTTGGTGGAGCAGGCAGGCTGACGGGCTCAGGTGCTGCCACTCGGGTGGTGGGGCAGGGGCATGAGGCTCCAGGGGCAGATCGTGGGCTGCCTCCTGCTGTGCTTGAGGGGTCAGAGGCCGGTGGGTCCCTGGCTGAGAGTTTGGAGGTGAAGTAACACTAAGTACATAGAAAATTATGCAACAAGCAAGCCTCTCACTCGCTGCAGGAAACACATGTACAAGAGGGAGATGCAGCGTGAGGTGTGAGGGGCAGGTCCGCACTGCCCGTGGCCCCTGCCGGCAGCCGGTGGGCGGAGGTGTAGCACTTGGAGGGACGGGGGGAGGGAGTGGGTGGGGCGGAGGTTCATCCTCAGGCTCTAGGAGGAAGCTACTGGGTGACACACAAGATCCTGGAGTCAAGAAGAGCCATACAAAGCCGGTCATTGGAACCGAGGAGAGAAATAGCAAAAGAGGGGAAAGGAGCAAGACGCCTGCGGGGCAGAGGGGGGCAGAGGGCCGGCGGCGCGGCTCCCCATCAGCTCTGTGGGACTCTGACTGTTAAAACTACGTACGTTTATAATTGTGTTAAAAATAAAAAGTAAAAGGTTATATTGCAAATGCTGTTTCACACCCCAGAGTTTGAAAGCAGCCCCCCAGCCCCTCCGCTGTCTGCTTCTGCCGGGCCGAGCTCCCCTGCATGGCCATCTGGCCCTCCCAGCGGGGCTGTGTCTTCACCACTTGGCCAGACCGTGTGGCCCCTGCTTGCCGAATCCGGTAGAAGAGCTTTCTCCTTGGGGAGCTGAGCGCTGCAGCTTTAGGCCAGCAGGGCCGCCCCTTCTGGTGTGTTCTTTCAAAGGCTCCAGGACCCTGTGCTCTCCTGGTTTTGCATGTTTGTTGCGCGTCACCTGCTCCTGCTTCCCCCGCTCCCCACCACGCGTGAGCCCGCCTTGACGCACAGCACATTCTCGGTGCTCAGAGAGGACCCCGCTGATGGTCGGTGCTTGGGGACTACGGGGTCCAAGGCACTGCTGCGGACATTTTGGTCTGTTTCACTCCAGGTTCTGCCTCTGGGGTTAAGCTGCATGCATACTTCTGTGCTCTGCTTTTAAACAGAATGGTATACGGCAAAATGTTCCACGTTACCATTTGAAAACATTATTTTTAAAAGGTTGCATAGTTTCCACTATATGGATGCAGGTGTTATTTTGTTCAATCACTCCACTTCTGTTCAATATTTGGATTGTTTTCAGATCTGGCACTAGTACCGGTAGTCGTGAGGTGAGTTTCCTTGTGCATAATACGTCAGTCTCCTCCTTCCCGAGGCAGTATTGCGGTGTTTGCCCACGTGCAATCCCGGGTCAGAGGAGAGGGACATTTTAAAAGAGGCGTAATGTGCGATCGCCCAGTCGCTCTCGAGACGGTAGATTATGGCAGCGTGAGTGCCTGGGCTCCTGGCCCCTGAAAACCTGGGGCTTTATGTGTCTCTAAAAGCCGAAAAGAAGTACAAGCGGGTTGAGCTTTTCAGCTAGAGCTGGTGTGTCCTTCCTCGTGTTTCACTGAAGACATTCAGCTTTTATGTTTGCGGCTCTTATTTTCCCCAAAGAGTCGTTCACCTTTTAATGTGGCGTTGGCGTCTGGAGCCACTGCATCAGTATCGTCCTCTGTGACGTCATCTTCTGTGGCACATTTACATTTGGAAAATGCTTTCCCCTCCTGAAATGTGGGTAGTCACTTCTGTTTTCCTTCCTGCTTTTACTTTTTGCATCGACATGTGTAATCCACTTGGGATTTAATTTGATATATGTTATTGGGTGAATATATGTTTTTTTGCTTACAGATATTGAAAACACTTTATTAAAAGTTACTTCATTTTCCCAGTGATTTGTGCTGCTACTTTTGTCCTATGTGTGCATCTTATATGATAACGTTGTATATACTAGTGTCTATTTCCGAATTCTCGAACTGATCTGTTTGCTCTTGTGCTGGTGCACTGCCTTAATTATTTTAGTTTGATGGTATATTTATTTGGGCTATTCTTGGTACTCAATTTCTAGATGAACTTTAGGATGATTTTCAAGTTAGAAAGCTGATCAGACTGGGATTTCACTTCAGATGCATCAGCCTATGATTTAAATGGCAAACAGCTGATATTTTAGCAATATTCAGTTTTTAAAAGAGGAAGATATTCTATTTCTTCATTTATTCCGTTATTAGCCTTCAGTTATATTTTATAGCTTTCTTGCTGTAGGTTTTCTCTTTTGAGCTCTTTTCTAACTTATTTTTAGTATCTATTTATTGTAATTGGAATTTTTCCTATTACATTCTCTAATATTTAATAATGTATAGGCAAGATATCAATTTTTATGTATTGCATGCGGCCATGCTTTAACTGCAATAGGTTTGTTAGTTGAATTTTGACTTATTCCTGACTTGACCCAAATGTTTTCACCGTGAACTTCACAGTGCTTGCCGTGGCTGGCTGTCTGGTACATCGTGTTCATCAAGTTACACAAGTTTCCTTCTGCTGCTCTTCTATTAAGTTGTTTTTTGAAATCAAAAATAAAAGTTGCATTTTACTAAATGCTCATTACTGTTATTAAGATAGTCACAGGATTTCCTCCTTTTATCTCTTAGTGTAGAGAATTCTAATGATGAAATTCCAAGTGTTGATTCTTAGAATAAATCCTGTTAGGTCTTATTGATACTTTTTAATATCTTCCAATTGTAATACCTTTTCAGTATTTTATTTGGGCTAGAATGAGGGTTAATAATAGGGTTAGGGCTGGAGTTCAGGTTAGTACTAGGATTGGGTTCGTGTGAGCACTAGTTATTGTAAAGATTAGTGTGAGCATTACGGTTTGGACCAGGGTGATAGGCTCTGTACGTTTCTGTGTCCGACCCAAGGGAGAAATGCCCTGGGGCCTTAGGGAGCCTGGCTCCGACCTGAGGGCAGCTACTGTGGAGCCATGAGTACCGAGAGCAGCTGCTGAGCCCATGGGGGACAGGACTCTGCTGGCACACAGCGCGCCCCAAACACGGTGGCTTCAATGTGGTCAAGGCCGGTTCCCTTGGCTGTAACAGGCCTGGGGTGGATGGGTTGGGCTCCGCGAGGCCCCCTGCCCAGAGGCCACGCCCACCCCACGCTCTGGGTGGCCTGTCACTCTGTGGTCCTCCCTTGCTCTGTTGTCTTGACCTCTAGCTGCAACTACTCCGCCGGTGGGAAACAGAAGGGACGTGATGGAGGGCAAGCAGCTGCCTTTTCAGGATTAGAAGCCCGAGTTATACCAGCTGCGTCACAGTCCACAGGGCCGCTGTATGCTAACAGTGTTATGTGGCACCAGTGGACTGCGGCAGTGTTAACGCAGGACAGCTGTGTGCCAGCAGCGGTCTGTGGACCAGGTGTGCGCTAGCCGTGTGCCGCGGTGGTACCACACCCCTGGAGGCTGGGCCAGCCCCGTGCAGCCACAGCTCTGCTGGCACGGAGGAGGGAGAGGGGTCTAGGAGAATGGCCAGCCGTCTGCACAGGCAGGGATGAGGCGTGTGAAGTGTGAGGAGAGGACCGCAGAGGAGCCCAACGGCTGTGAGGGCGGGATGTCGGGAGGGAGGGAGCCCCACCTGGCCGCTTCCCACCCCCAGGAGCTCTGCCAGGGCCCTGTCCCGGGGTCTCGCTGGCAGCGGTTCTGGCATCTGTGGTGCATCCTCCTGCCCCCGCCCCCCGCCCCGCCACCCGCCACGCCAAGATAGCAGGGCCTGCAGGACGGGGCGGCAGTGGGCACCAGCCACTGTTGGAATCGTGGAGACGCAGAGCTCGTGCTCCGAGAGGGAAGGCGTTTCCCCATCCTCTGGAGGAGCTCGAGGAGCGAAGGAGAAGTGCGGGGGCTGCAGCCGGCGCGGGGCTGCTCTGCGGCTCCCCCGCCTCCCTTCCAAGGTTCTGACTCGCTCTTCCTTCCGCCAGGTGTCTCACACACCGGGCACCTGCCCTGGGGCGCTGCCCTACTGGGCCCACCGAGGTCTTAAGGCACCCGTTCCCTCCCTCCTCCCTCCCTTCCTTCCTTCTCTTGGCTTTTCTTTTTTTTTCCGTCGAGCATGTTCAGTCTGGGCTCTTTTTTCCGCTCTTGGAGACGCTGGCGAGTGCTGTTGCCCCAGAGCAGCCTGGCGTGAAGGGCTGATAGGTTTTCATGGGATGACTCATTCCTTCCTCCCTCCACTGCCTGCGTGTGGCCAGGCTGTCTGGCGGCCCTGCGCAGAAACAGTGATGGAGCTGAAGCTGTGTGGCTGGCCCCTGGGGCCGGGGAGGCGTGCGGGGCTGGAGGACGGGTGGCCGCTGGGTGTACTTCAGACAAGCAGGAGCCAGCCTCTCTGTGTGCTTTATTTACAAACGTGCCGCACGTTCAGTAAGCAGCTGGCGGCTTAACCCTTGCTCTGGCGAGAGGGGTTAGGTGTGCCCCGGGGTGGAGGGCTGTGCCCCACCTTCAGCCCTGGTTAGGGCAGCCTGGTGTTTTCTTTACCGGGGAGTGTCTTGCACGGCCACAGGGGCCAAGGATGCTTCTACTTCTCCAGTTAAACACACCAGCTCTGCTCATTCAGGCCTCCATGCTCTTTCTCCGGAACTCAAGTGGCACTTATGGGTTATACCATTCGGTTTAGCGCTTTGGCATCAGGGAGGCTGTCTTCTCTTTGATGTGAGGAGTAACCATTGGTACGCTCCAGTAACACTGAGCTGGAAAGAGGTTTTCAGTGTGGGCCTTCACCTTTTCCGAGAGCTCTGGCTGTTTCACTCTTTCAGGGCACAAGGCTGTCAGCCCCTGTAACCGAGTCCCTGTGCTTGATTTTACCCACCTGTCTCCCAGCTCTGCATCCTAGCACGCCTTTCTGAGCGCACGTGCTCCTTCTGTGTGGAGCTGAGGCCTCAGGCCACACCCAGCGGGCTGGAGCAGCTGGAGCGCAGCTGTCCCTGGGCGCACAGCAGTGAGCTGTTCTCATTGTCCCCTGTATTAATTCGGCAGAGTGTGGGTGAAAATCATGGGAAGAGAACCTTCCAGTAGGATCCCTCCTGGGCCAGTGGAGTCAGCCTGGGGGTCTGGAGACTGGTTCTGCTTCCAGCCCTTCTCCCGGATCACCCTGTGACCTTGGCACCTTGGCTAGGTCATTGTCCCCGTCTGTGCTGCTTCTCCATCTGTGAGACTGGGTCTCCTTACCTGTCCTGCCCAGTCCCAGAGCAGGAGGTTCAGGCCATTTAAGCTTCTACGGAGAGGGCAGGGAGCGTCAGGGTCTTTCCAGGGGTAAATGTGGGACCGTATGAGAAGATGGTCATAGTATTTGCTGTGTTCCAGGCAGAAGTTCCTCCCTGGGTCCCCACAATTCTCCAAGGCCTCTGATTAGCCTGTTCTGTCAGCAAAGAAACTGAAGTCAGCACCAGAGCAGAGTCAAGTCCAGAGCTCCCCTTCCAGACCTTCTCGTAACCCCTTCACTTCACCACTATTAAATGGTATGAAGTTCAGACTTCAAGTCTCATGGCCAGGTTATCTTCCAGGAAATTGGGCCATTTTCCGTTTCCACAAGCAGTCTTGGAGAGTGCCTGTTAGAGCCCAAGGTAACACTGTGCGCTGGTGCAAACGGTTTTTCTTTTTGTTTTTTTCTCTATCAGTGAAGTTGAAGTTTTTTTTTTTAATTGAAGTATAGTTGATTTACAATGTTGTGTTAATTTCTGCTGTATAGCAAAGTGACTCAGTTTTACATATATATACATTATTTTTTAAATATTCTTTTCCATTACAGTTTATCATAGGATATTGAATACAGTTCTCTGTGCCATACAGTAGGACCTTGTTTTTTATTCATTCCATATATAATAGCTTACATCTGCTAACCCCAACTTCCCACTCCATCCCTCCCCCAGTCCCTTCCCCCTTGGCAGCCACAAGTCTGTTCTCTACGTCTGTGAATCTGTTTCTGTTTCATAGATAGGTTCATTTGTGTCATATTTCAGATTCCACATATAAGTGATAGCATATGGTATTCGTCTTTCTCTTTCTGACTTACTTCACTCAGTATAATAATCTCTAGTTGCATCCATGTTGCTGCAAATGGCATTAGTTCGTTCTTTTTTATGGCTGAGTAGTGTTCCATTGTATATATGTATCACATCTTCTTTATCCATTCATCTGTCGATGGACATTTAGGTTGTTTCCATGTCTTGGCTATTGTAAATAATGCTGCTGTGAACATTGGGGTATATGTATCTTTTTGAATTAGAGTTTTGTCTGGGTATATGCCCAGGAGTGGGATTGCTGGATCATATGGTAATTCTATATTTTGTTTTCTGAGGGATCTCCATACTGTTTTCCAGAGTGGCTGTACCAACTTACATTTCCACCAACAGGGTAGGAGGGTTCCGTTTTCTCAGCATCCTCTCCAGCGTTTGTTATTTGTAGAGTATTTAATGATAGCCATTTTGACTGGTGTGAGGTGGTACCTCATTGTAGTTTTGATTTATATTACCCCTATAATTAGAGATGTTGAGCATCTTTTCATGTGCCTATTGGCCATTTGTATTTCTTCTTTGGAGAATTGTCTCTCTAGGTCTTCTGCCCATTTTTTGATTGGGTTGTTTGTTTTTTTGTTGTTGAGTTGTATGAGCTGTTTGTATATTTGAAATTTAAGCCCTTGTCTCGCATCATTTGCAAATATTTTCTCTCAGTCTGTAGATTGTGTTTTCATTTTGTTTGTGGTTTCCTTTGCTGTGCAAAAGCTTGATTAGGTCCTATTTGTTTATTTTTGTTTTTATTTCTATTGCCTTGGGAGACTGACCTAAGAAAACATTAGTAGGATTTATGTCAGAGAATGGCAAAACGTATTTCTTTTCTCCAGGTTGAGAGGGAAGAAAGTATGGTAAGGTGAGGACTGAAGATGTCCATTGGATTTGGCGTGCCTGAGAGGGAAACTCAGCTCAGTGCTGCCAGAGGATGCCAGGGTCACTGGAGAGGGAGCGTGTGGGTGGCTGTTTAAATGTCTGACTCTGAGAACATGGGTCTAGGGGAGAGTTGTCTGCTTGTTTTTTAACAGAAGCTATTTGAATATGTTTAAAACCTGAAAGGGAGTTAGTAAAGAAACAAATTTTGAAGATTAAGGAGACAGAGAGAGCCTGGAGTGCTGCTGAGATGCTGGTCTCCAAGGAGTCTGGCAGTGGCCTTTGGGTTTAGAGCACAGGGGCTTCTGTTTGCCAAGAGTGGGATGTTCTCTTACGCAGTCAGGTACCAGGCTTTGACCCTCAGACCGTGCTCCAGTATCTTCTGTGGGTTCAGTGCCTTCTGGCAGTGCAGCTTCCTTCCAGTCCAAATCCAGTCCAGATCCGGTCCAGGGTCTGGTCTTGGATCCACTGGTACTTGGTTGTCTGGGGTCTTTAGTCTCCTTTAATCTGGAACATTTTCGCAGCCTTCCTGTCAATTTTCTGACATTGGCATTGTGAAGAATATGGCGATATATATTGCAGATATTTTTTTCCATTTATCTGTCATAAATATTTTCTCATGGCAATTTTGCCGTGCCAAATATTTTTATTTTTTATAAAGTTCAATTTATCTATCTTTTATTGTATCTGGGGTTTTTAGTCATAGCTGGATAGCCTTTTCCTACACTCAAATTAAAGAGAAAATCACTCATATTTTATCTTAGTACTTGTGTAGTTTCATTTTTTTGTTTTTTAAAAAATTTTCATTATTTTTTTCTACAGGCTATTTACTTTCTTATTTTATTAACTTCTGTTCTTATTTCCTTCCTTTTGCTTTTTGGGGTTCATTTTGCTGTTCTTTTCCTAATTTATATTCGGTTTTTGCTCATTGATATTCAGCATTCTTTTCATATAGATAAGCATTTAAAATTAAACATTTCTTTCTAAGTACAGCTTGTTGCAGTGCACAAATTAAGATACATAGTACTTTTATAATCCTTAATTTAGTTATGTTTCTACTATGACTTCTTTTTGGACTTATGAGTTATTAACAAGTGTTTCTCAATTCCAAACACATGGAGTTTTAAAAATATGTTAATAACATTAAATGACACAAATGAACCTATTTACAAAACAGAAAGAGACTCATAGACTTAGAGAAGGAATTTATGGTTACCAGGGGGGAGGGGCGTGGGGGAGGGATAGTTATGGAGTTTGGGATTGACATGTACACACTGCTGTATTTAAAATGGATAACCAACAAGGACCTACTGTATAGCACAGGGGACTCTGCTCAATATTATGTAACAACCTAAATGGGAAAAGAATTTGAAAAAGAATAGGTACATGTATATGTATAACTGAATCACCTTGCTGTACACCTGAAACTAACACAACATGGTTAGTCAACTGTACTCCAATATAAAATAAAAAGTTAAAAAAAAATAGATAAGCAACAAGGATATATTGTACAGCACAGGGAAATACAGCCATTATCTTATAACTTTAAATGGAGTATAATCAATAAAATTTTGAATTACTTTGTTAAAATACATATATTATGTTAAAAATATACATTGTTATTTATATATACAATATTTTTCAATATTTTAATTTCTTGGTTCACTGCATTGTTGGCAAGGTGGTCTCTGTGTTCATCGTCTTTCACGTGCATGGAGGATGGCTCATGTGTGATCGAGCATCAGAAATGTTCTGTGCTTCAAAGTAGAACATATTCCACTGGTTTGGAGTGTAAGATCTATGTATGTCCACTGGATGAAGCTTGGAAATCTTGTTTAAATTTTTTCTATCCTTTTAAACATTTTTCTCTAACTGATACATCAATCACTGTGAGAGTTGTGTTTAAATCTGCCAGTATGATTGTAAGTTTGTCTTTTTCTTACATTTCTGTTCATTTCTGCTTTGTATAAAATGTTGACACTTTCTTGGAGGGTACATGCACGTCTGGAACTGTTGTAATATCTTACTAATAAATTGAGCCCTTTTATCTGTACGTGATGTGGTCTATATCTGGTCTTGCATCTTTGCCTTAAAGTAAATTTTCTCTGATATATTTGCCCAGCATATATTTTTCTTCCTCATTCTTTCAGTCTCTTTGTATGTTTTAGCTGTATCTTTCAAGATGGTATCCAGTGGAATTTTTTTTCCTCTCTGACCATCTTTGTCTTTTACAGATTGGAGAGTTTAGTTTACTTTCATGTACTTTAATTACTTATAGATTTGGACTCCTTCCTACAATCTTAATTTGGGCTTTCTGTTTAGTTCAACTTTTTAATGTTTATTTTTACTCTTTTCTTCACATTTTTGATTGACAGATTATTTTTTTCCTCATCAGTTTTCTCCTTCACTGTATAATTTTGGTTTCTCTTATTTTCGTTTTTGTCTTACATGTGTACTTGATTTATTAATGTTTAAAGTTAATCAGTATCTTTAACCATATCCCAAATGATACAAGAATCTTAAAATACTTTATCTTTGGTTATCCTCTCCTGACTCACATGTTATTTTCATTCTCTGTTGTTGTATATTTAACACCATGCAACCCTCTTTATATTACACCGTCACTGTCCGTTTAGATGTGCTCACGCCCCACCACTGTCTTTGCTCTTCATTTCTTCTTGTTCTTTAGATGCTGCTGCTTCTAAAGTGCATCATGGTGACAGTGTTAGTAGAAAACAATTTTAAACTGAAAACTTCTTTATTTTCCTTTTTTGTTTTATTTTTAATGTTCAGAACATATTTTATTTAATAAGTCATTCTGAAGTTGTTTTACCTAAGATTGCTTTCAAAAATTAAAATCAGTTCTAACGGGAAAAATTGGCATGCAACATACTCTTCTTTAGAAAAAAACTTTGTTTACATGTTCAAGAGTAGTGATATATCTTTACCTTGTTAAATACATATATGATAGTGCCATAATGAAAAGGGGTATCGTAGGAATAGTTCAAGTATCCAGTAAAAAATTAATGTTGAAAAACCAACAAATCTTTTCAGCTCTGTTCTGGAAGTCTAGTGTGTTGACTTACTTGTTGGATTCTTGCCAGTGGGAGGTTTTTGTTTTTTGTGTTTTTTTGTGATTATTTTTTCACTGCCTTATTTCCTTCTCTATGGTTGTTTAATTTTGGCTTGCAAATCTACCAAAATCTGCCAGTGTCTCTATTTATGACTCCTAGAAATTATTTTAAGTTTTCAGTAGCATTTTTTTAATTTTCATTTTTTCTCTTGTTACAGCTTGAAAATCCTCATGAGTTTTATGTTGAGCATATCTCTTAGTGCCCTAAAGGCATAGATGGAACTTGCCGTGGAACCTAGTTCAGGCTTTAGTAGGGGCTGAAAATTCAGTAACAGAGCAGCTGGTAACAGTTCCCACTCTTAGATGAAAGCAAATAAAACAAAAATGTCTTGAAATAACTTTAAAATTATCTTTCACTTTAATTCTTAAAAGATATTTAAGAAAGATATTTCTTAACTTTCTGGGTGGAAAGTTACTTTCTTGGAGTTGGCAACCATAATATTCTGCTGTCTTTGGCTTCCGTTGCTGTGGAGAAGCTACCTTTTAATCTAAATGATACTCATTTCAAGGAATTTTTGAAACTGGTTACTTTTAAGATCTTCTCTGTCTTTGGTGTTATATAGTTTTGCCATGGTGTATCTAGGTATAGATTTCTTTATGTTTATCCTTAATGGGAGTCATCTTATTTTTTTATTTTCACATCAAGTTTACTGACATATAATTTATGTAGTATAAAATTCACTTTTTATTAGGGATACAGTTTTATGAGTTTTGACAAACATATGCAGATATTAGCTATCAACACAATCATAATATAGAATATTTTTCCCACCCCCAAATTCCCTCATGCACCTTCTCCCTTCACCTCAAGCCCCAAACACTGATCTGTTTATTGTATCTGCAATTTTACTTCCTCAGAATATTCTACAAATGGAATCACGGTATGTAGCTTTTTGAGTTTGTTTTTTTTTCTGCTTACCCATAATGCTTTTGAGATGCATCCATATTGTTGTTGTCACATTTAATGAATGTACTGCAATTTTTTTATCCATCCACTGATTGGTGGACATTTGGAGATTTACAGTTTCAGAGATGATGAATAAACCTGCTGTAAACTTTCTCACATAGGCCTTTACGTGGATGTGTGTCCTCGTTTTTAATAGGTAAATACCTAAGAGTGGGCTTTTCTAGGTCATATAAGAAGTGTGTGTTTAACTTTGTAAGAAACGCCAGAGTTGTTTTCCTAAGTTACTGCACTATTTGGCATTTCCACAAGCATTTGCTCTTGAAATGTTAGCTCTTGACGTCAGTTTTTAAAATCTTATTCTTTCTAGTGGGTGTATAGTGGTATCTCATAGTTTTCATTCACATTTTTTGATGACAGATGATATTGAACACTTTTCCTATGTTTATTTGCCATCTGTGTGTCTTCTTTGGTGAAATGTCTGTTCAAATATTTTGCCTATTAAAATTTTTGTGCTAATTGTGTTATTATTATTGAGTTGTGAGGGTTTGTTGCATACTCTAGATACCAGTCATTTATGAGGTACATCTTTTCCAAATATTTTCTCCCAAAGTGTGGTTTGAGTGTTTATTTTCTGAACAATGTCTTTCAAAACAGCAGTGTTTAACCTTGAGAAAGTAAAATTTGTCCAGTGTTTTCCTCTTATGGTTAGTGCTCTATGTCCAACCAAAAATTCCGTGCCTTCCTCAAGGTCACAAAAATTACTTCCTATTTTTTTCCTGGAAATTGTATAGTATTGGGTTTTACATTTTTCCCCTCTGATCCATTTTGAGCTATTTTTTTTAATATGGTGCAAGATATAGTTTCTTTTATCCCCTGTGGATGTACATTTCTTTTTTTTTATTTTATTATTATTTTTTTCATTTTAACATCTTTATTGGAGTATAATTGCTTTACAATGGTATGTTAGTTTCAGCTTCACAACAAAATGAATCAGTTATATATATACATATGTTCCCATATCTCTTCCCGCTTGTGTCTCCCTCCCTCCCACCCTCCCTATCCCACCCCTCCAGGCGGTCACAAAGCACTGAGCTGATCTCCCTGTGCTATGCGGCTGCTTCCCATTAGCTACTACCTTACGTTTGGTAGTGTATATATGTCCATGCCTCTCTCTCGCTTTGTCACAGTTTACCCTTCCCCCTCCCCATAGCCTCAAGTCCATTCTCTAGTAAGTCTGTGTCTTTATTCCTGTTTCACCCCTAGGTTTTTCATGACATTTTTTTTCTTAAATTCCATATATATGTGTTAGCATACGGTATTTGTCTCTCTCTTTCTGAGTTACTTCACTCTGTATGACAGACTCTAGGTCTATCCACCTCACTACAAATAGCTCAGTTTCGTTTCTTTTTATGGCTGAGTAATATTCCATTGTATATATGTGCCACATCTTCTTTATCCATTCATCCGATGATGGGCACTTAGGTTGTTTCCATCTCTGGGCTATTGTAAATAGAGCTGCAATGAACATTTTGGTACATGACACTTTTTGAATTATGGTTTTCTCAGGGTATATGCCCAGTAGTGGGATTGCTGGGTCATATGGTAGTTCTATTTGTAGTTTTTTAAGGAACCTCCATACTGTTCTCCACAGTGGCTGTATCAATTTACATTCCCACCAACAGTGTAAGAGGGTTCCCTTTTCTCCACACCCTCTCCAGCATTTATTGTTTCTAGATTTTTTGATGATGGCCATTCTGACTGGTGTGAGATGATATCTCATTGTAGTTTTGATTTGCATTTCTCTAATGATTAGTGATGTTGAGCATTCTTTCATGTGTTTGTTGGCAGTCTGTATATCTTCTTTGGAGAAATGTCTATTTAGATCTTCTGCCCATTTTTGGATTGGGTTGTTTGTTTTTTGTTATTAAGCTGCATGAGCTGCTTATAAATTTTGGAGATTAATCCTTTGTCAGTTGCTTCATTTGCAAATATTTTCTCCCATTCTGAGGGTTGTCTTTTGGTCTTGTTTATGGTTTCCTTTGCTGCGCAAAAGCTTTTAAGTTTCATTAGGTCCCATTTGTTTATTTTTGTTTTTATTTCCATTTCTCTAGGAGGTGGGTCAAAAAGGACCTTGCTGTGATTTATGTCATAGAGTGTCCTGCCTATGTTTTCCTCTAAGAGTTTGATAGTTTCTGGCCTTACATTTAGGTCTTTAATCCATTTTGAGCTTATTTTTGTGTATGGTGTTAGGGAGTGATCTAATCTCATACTTTTACATGTAGCTGTCCAGTTTTCCCAGCACCACTTATTGAAGAGGCTGTCCTTTCTCCACTGTACATTCCTGCCTCCTTTATCAAAGATAAGGTGACCATATGTGCATGGGTTTATCTCTGGGCTTTCTATCCTGTTCCATTGATCTATATTTCTGTTTTTGTGCCAGTACCTTACTGTCTTGATTACTGTAGCTTTGTGGTATAGTCTGAAGTCAGGAAGCCTGATTCCTCCAGCTCCGTTTTTCGTTCTCAAGATTGCTTTGGCTATTCGGGGTCTTTTGTGTTTCCATACAAATTGTGAAATTTTTTGTTCTAGTTCTGTGAAAAATGCCAGTGGTAGTTTGATAGGGATTGCATTGAATCTGTAGATTGCTTTGGATAGTAGAGTCATTTTCACAATGTTGATTCTTCCAATCCAAGAACATGGTATATCTCTCCATCTATTTGTAGCATCTTTAATTTCTTTCATCAGTGTCTTGTAATTTTCTGCATACAGGTCTTTTGTCTCCTTAGGTAGGTTTATTCCTAGATATTTTATTCTTTTTTTGCAATGGTAAATGGGAGTGTTTTCTTGATTTCACTTTCAGATTTTTCATCCTTAGTGTATAGGAATGCCAGAGATTTCTGTGCATTAATTTTGTATCCTGCTACTTTACCAAATTCATTGATTAGCTCTTGTAGTTTTCTGGTAGCATCTTTAGGATTCTCTATGTATAGTATCATGTCATCTGCAAAGAGTGACAGCTTTACTTCTTCTTTTCCGATTTGGATTCCTTTTATTTCCTTTTCTTCTCTGATTGCTGTGGCTAAAACTTCCAAAACTATGTTGAATAAGAGTGGTGAGAGTGGGCAACCTTGTCTTCTTCCTGATCTTAGTGGAAATGCTTTCAGTTTTTCACCATTGAGGACGATGTTGGCTGTGGGTTTGTCATATATGGCCTTTATTATATTGAGGAAAGTTCCCTCTATGCCTACTTTCTGCAGGGTTTTATCATAAATGGGTGTTGAATTTTGTCAAAAGCTTTCTCTGCATCTATTGTGATGATCATATGGTTTTTCTCCTTCAGTTTGTTAATATGGTGTATCACATTGATTGATTTGTGTATATTGAAGAATCCTTGCATTCCTGGAATAAACCCCACTTGATCATGGTGTATGATCCATTTAATGTGCTGTTGGATTCTGTTTGCTAGTATTTTGTTGAGGATTTTTGCATCTATGTTCATCAGTGATATTGACCTGTAGTTTTCTTTCTTTGTGACATCCTTGTCTGGTTTTGGTATCAGGGTGATGGTGGCCTCGTAGAATGAGTTTGGAAGTGTTCCTCCCTCTGCTATATTTTGGAAGAGTTTGAGAAGGATAGACTTTTAGCATGGTTTGTTAAGGACTGTTGTTTTCTCTGTTGATTGTCTTTTCTTCTACTTTGGTCGGCGATATATGGGTGGATCTATTTCTGGACTTTGTGTTCTGTTTAATTGCTTTATACGCCTCTTCTCTCACCAATACTGCAGTACTTTGTTTACTGCAGCATATTCCAGTAAGCCTCGAAATCAAGTAGGATGAGTCCTCCAATGTTAGTTTTCTTTTTCAAAATTGTTGGGGTTTTTTTTTGTTTTTTTTTTTAACTGGAGTATAGTTGGTTTACAATGTTGTGTTAGTCTCAGGTGTATGACAAAGTAATTCAGTTATACATACATATATATCTATTTTTTTCAGATTCTTTTCTTTTATATGTTATTATAAAATACTGAGTATAGTTCTCTGTGCTATACAGTAGGTCCTTGTTGGTTATCTATTTTGTATATAGCAGTGTGTGTATGATAATCCCAAACTCCTAATTTATCTGTCCTGCCCCTTTCCCCTTTGGTAACCATGTTTGTTTTTTAAGTCTGTGGGTCTGTTTCTGTTTTGTATATAAGTTCATTTGTGTCATTTTTTTTTACATTCCACATATAAGAGATATCATAAGATATTTGTCTTTCTCTGACTACTTCACTTAGGATAATAATCTCTAGGTCCATCCGTGTTGCTGCAAATGGCATTATTTCATTCTTTTTATGCCTTCTTACATAGGTTTATTCCTAGGTATTTTATTCTTTTTGATGTGATGGTAAATGGGATTGTTTCCTTAATTTCTCTTTCTGATCTTTCATTGTTAGCGTGTAGAAATGCAACAGATTTCTGTATGTTAATATTGTATCCTGCAACTTTACCAAATTCATTGATGAGCTCTAGTAGTTTTCTGGTAGCGTCTTTAGGATTTTCTGTGTATAGTATCATGTCATCTCTTTTCCTATTCTAAGTCCTTTGCTTTTCCATATAAATTTTAGAATCAGTTTGTCAATTTCTACACAAAAGACTGCTGGGATTTTGATTGGAATTGTACTGGATCTAGAGATCCATTTGAGGATAATTGGCATCTTCTTTGTTTGTTTTATTTTTGAGATAAAATTCATATATCATGGCAGTCACCATTTTAAAGTGTAAAGTTCAGTGGTTTTCAGTCTGTTCTTTAGCTTGTGCATCCATCACCACTAATTCTATAACGTCGTCATCACCCTTAAAGGAAAGTGTGACGACATACCATTAATAGTCATTCCGTATTCATTCCTTCCTCCCAGCCCCTGGCAATCACTAATCTACTTTCTGTCTCTATGAATTTGCCCATTCTGGACATTTCATATAAATGGAATCATATAATATACCACCTTTTGTGTCTGGCTTTTTCACTTAGCATAATATTTTCAAGGTCTGTGTATAATGTAGCATCTTTTAGTACTGTGTTCCATTTTGGGGCTAGATAATACTCCATTGTATGGATGCAGCACATTTTCTTTATTTATTCATCAGTTGATGGATATTTGAGTTATTTCCACCTTTTGGCTATTATGAATATTTACATATAGTTTTTTGTATGAATATATGTTTTAATTTATTGGGTTTATATTTAGGAATGGAATTGTGGGATCACATGGTAACTCTATGTTTAACTTTTTGAAGAAATGCTGAACTATTTTCCAATGTGGCTACACCATTTTACATTCCCACCAGCAATGTTTCAGTGTTCCAATTTCTCTGTATCACTTGCTTTTTTCCAGTTGTTTGGTTCTAGCCATTCTAGAGGGTAGGAAGTGGTATCTCGTTGTGGTATTGATTAACATTTTTCTAATGACTAGTGATGTTAAGCATCTTCTCATGTGCTTATTGGCCATTTGTATATCTTCTTTGGAGAAATGTCTATTCAAATTCCTTTCCCACTTTTTAATTGGGATGTCTTTTTAATTGTTGATTTATAAATTCTGGATACTAGACCCTTAGATATATGATTGATATAATTTTTCTCCCATTCTTTGGATTGGCTTTTCACTTTCTTGGTGGTGTGCTTTGGTACACAGAAGTTTTAAAATTTTATGAACTCCAATTATGTATTTTTTCTTTGGTTACTTGTGTTTTAAAAACTTGCCAAATCCAATGTTATGAAGCTTTTGCCCTATTTTCTTCTAAGAGCTTTATAGTTTTAGCTCTGACATTTAGGTTTCTGATCCATTATGAGTTAATTTTTGTATATGGTGTAAATCAAGAGTCCAAATTCATTCTCTTGCATGTGGATGTCCAGCTGTCCCAGCCCCATTTGTTGAAAAAACTATTCCTTCCTCCAGTAAATGGTCTTAGCATCCTCGTTGAAATTCACTTGATCATAGATGTATGGATTTATTTCTAGACTCTCAATTCAAAGCCATTATCTATACGTATATCATTATGCTAGTACTACACAATCTCGACTTCCATAAATTTGTAGTAGGTTTTGAAATTGGCAAGGGTGAGTCCTTTGACTTTGTTCTTCTATTTCAAGATTGTTTTGGGTATTTGGATATTCTGTTTTTTTGGGTTTTGTTTTGTAATTCCATATCAATGTAATTCCCGTTTATGTAAAAAGGGGCAGATAAATATTTGACAATGATTATCTTGAATTTGTAGATAAATTTGGGAGTGTTGCCTTGTTAAAAATATGAAGTCTTTCAGTCGAGGAACAGCGGATGTCTCTACATTTATTTAGGTCTCCTGTAATTTATTTCAGTGATTTTCTTTTTTTAGTTTTCATGGTACAAGTCTCACATTTTTGTTAAACTTATTCCTAAGTGTTTTATTATTTTCCATGCTATTATGAATGTAATTGTTTTCTTAATTTCATTTTGAATTTTTCTTGCTAGTGTATATAAATACAGCTGAATTTTGTACATTGATCTTATATCTTGCAACCTTATTGAACTTGTTTATTAGCACTATTTTTTTTTTTTTTTTACAGATTCCAATCCATATACTCTTTATTTCTTTTACTTCCTTTATTGTACTTACTTAGGATCTCCAGTATGATGTTGGTTAGAGATGGTGAGGATGGACATCCTTGCCTTGTTTCTGATCCTGGGGGAACAGCATTCAGTTTCTCACCATTAAGTGTGATGATGGCTATAGGTTTTCATAGATGCCTTTTATCAGGTTTAGGAATGTGTTAAGAATTTTTATCATGAAATGCTTGTTGAATTTTGTCAAATGCCTTTTCTATTGAAATAATGGTTTTCATTTTTAATCTATATAAATGGTAAATTACAGTGTTTGATTTTCAAATGTTGGACTAATATTACTGGGTCAAATCCTACCTAGTTACGATGTATTATGTGAAAGGGATTTTGTTAAGGATTCTTGCATGTATATTCATGAGGTATTTGGGAGTGTAGCTTTCTTTCCTTGAAATGGCTTTTTGTGGTTTTGTTGTTCATGTAATTTTGACCTCATAAAATGAGGGGAAGTGTTCCCTCCTTTCTTATTTTCCGGAGGAGTTTGTGTAGAATCCGTGTTCTCTATTTCTTAATTGTTTATTAGAATTTTCCATTAAAGCCATTTGAGTGTGGAGTTTTCTTTGTTGGAAAGTTTTAAACTGTGAATTCAATTTCTTTCACTGTTATGAGACTCTTCACTTCTTTGTGTGGATCCAGGTTTCCGTTTGATGTCATCATCCTTCTACTGGAGCAGCTTCCTTTAACATTTCATGTTATTTATCTGATATTAACTTCTGCCACATTTTACTCTTCTTCAAGAGCCCCAATTACATCTTGTCAGACTTTCTTCCTCTATACTTCATGTCACTTAACTTCTTTTCCAAATTCACCATTTGTCTATGGTCTTTTGATGTAACCTATAGTAATTATCCAGAAGGGAGCCCAGAGAGACAAAGCAATATAAACATTGAAAGAGAGGATAAAAGGCTCAGAGAGAGATTGAAAAGGCATAACGAATTCACTGGTGTTCAGAAGGAGAAGAGAGAGGAGTGAGGTAGAGGTAGAGTACTTGAGGAGCTAATGGCTAACAGTTTTACAGAATTGATGAAAGCCACCGTTGTATAGTTTCAAAAAGCCTAACAAATACCAGTCAGGTGAAATGAGAAATCTGTGTCTCGGCAGATCATGCTGAACCTCTAGAATACCAAAGACAGGTAAAAGGTCTTAACATAGAGAAAAGAAATTGTTCGAAGAAGGAACATTAAGGCCATCAGTTGACTTTTAACTGCACCAGTGGAGACAGGAGAATGGTTGCATCTTCCATGTGGTGGGAGAAGAGAAATCTCCCAGCATCCTTCGTACTTCGTGAATAAGCTGTTCAGGGATGAGGACAAAATAAACACATTTCATAGAAACAAAAGCTGAGAGAGCTTGATACTATAGGCCTTCATTAAATGCATTTCTGAAGGATCTATATCAAGAAGAAAGAACGTTTGCCTATATGGAAGTTCCGAGATTTAAGAAGTTAAAAACAGAGAAAGTTGTGTGTGTTTCAGTTAATCCAAACACACATTAAATGTTTGAAGCAATGAGGCAAATGTCTGCTGGGCTTAACAACAAAGGGTAGAACTGAAATGCAGGAACGTCAGTGGGGAGGGAGTGGAGTTACAGGGTTTTAAGATGGGGGGTTGCTTGGGTGGAGTGTAAGGATATCAGACTTTGATAAGTTAGGGATTTATGTGATCATTTTTAGGGTAAGAAGTGAAAAGAAAAACATGTATAAAGTAGTGGAGGGAAGAATGTAAAAGATGACAATAAAGGAGACTTACAAGAAGCATAAGGAAAGTAGAAAACACAACAAAAAATGGCACATAAATCCATATATACCAAACCTTCTATAAGTATTAATGGGCCCCATGCTTTAAGAACTGCACTGGAAGGATTTCCCTCCGAGCTCCCCTGTCAGCACTGGGGTTGCCATGGTGGAGCTTTAGAGCTCGCTCCTCGTCCTGGGATTCATCTAAACTTAATCACAATATTGTTCTTTGGGTCCTCTGTGCTCATTCCTTCTGGGATTTAAGGACCTCTTCTTCATATCTTTCACACTTTCTCTTTTTCCTTTCACTCTGCATTCTGGAAAGTTCCTTGGCTTCATCTTCTTTCTGCTTTATTCTGGAGCTGTGTCTGTTTACACGGTATGTGTCCGTAGGTTTTTCTTTCGACAATAACAAGGTGTCTCCTTGTTTCTCTCTCCTATAGGGAATGTATCCATCGCCTTGAACATGGACATTAGTGCTTATTGTTTGCTTGGTGATTTCTCAGATGACCACTCGTATTTTGAGCTTGGTGTCTCTCTTTCATCACATTGGTTTTCTTCAAATATTGTTTCTTTGTTGGCTGATGAGTTTTGCATTTTGAGAATGCCTGTCTCTGGTGAGTCTGGTAAGAAGTTGAGGGGTGTGTGGCCAGGTGTGGCTTGTCCCAGACCATCCTGCCTCTCTCCTCTTTGGCCAGTGCAGAGTGCACACCACCGCTGCCCTGGCGGGAAGTTGCTGTGCAGGCAGCCGCCCTGACGGCATCTCCTGGCTTCTGCTCACTGTTGTGTCCGCTTCGCCATCTGACTCCTCCGTGGAACTCTCTCGGAACAGTCATTTCTCCATAGAGTTTCCCTCCTCTGCTTTCTTTCTGTGTTGCTTTCTGTTGCTATGTAACAAATAGCCCACAACTGAGTGGCTTAAAACCACAAATATGTGTTATCTCAGGGTTTTGTGGCTCAGGAACTTAGGGGTGACTTAGCTGGTGGTTCTGGCTTCGGGTCTGTCATGAGGGTGCAGATGCTGGCCTTGCTGTGTCACCCGAAGGTCGGCTGTGCTGGAGCAGCTTCTCCCAAGCCGGCCTTGTCGTGTGGCCTCGGGCAGGAGGCCTTGCCCCTCAGCTCCGCGCCTCTCCCGAGGGTGGCTAGTGTCCTTCTGGTCTCTGGTCCACTCCCCCGAAGCGAGTGATCCAAGAGGGGGAGTGAGGAGGAAGCCACATCCTCGCCTTGGATGTCACACAGTGTCCCTTCTGTGCCATCCCTTCTGGGGTGGGAGGGACACTGTTCTCTACTTTTTTCAGGGAGACTCTGTGGACACGTCTGAAACCCCCTCCCTCTCGCTGAGGAAACTCTCCCGTGTCCTCATGGTCTGTAGGTCCATCTCCACGTGGCCCTCGTAGAGCAGACCAGTCACAAACCTTCAGCACGATGGCACAAGCCTGGGCTTTTCATGTCTTATCGTTGTTGTGGTTGTTTTCATCGTCTTGTCTTTGGTTTTAGGCTTTTGTCTACGTAATTTCATTTAAAAAACAGTATGTGTCTGACTTTCTTTCTTGCGTTGTTGAGTCTGACACACTGTTCTTTGAAGTTTCCAAGCGGGTCACTCTTGGGCAGACAGTGCTGCAGCGGGTGCTGAATCTTTCCTCCCTCTCACCCATGGCATCGCCGGAGACAAGATACAAATAGCAAGGGCATTTCTATTATTTAAGGCACATTTTGCAGTTCCCGTCGTGGAGTGAAATCGCATTTCCTTATTTCTGGGTTGGATGACATATTGGATGATGATTTATTTATTCAACATTCATTCGCTTCTCACCGTGCTCTGATCACGCCCTGGGCCCTGTGCGGGGCTCTGGGCACAGTTTCCGGCCACAGCTCCTCCCCCGCCAAGGCTCCGGGCAAGGGGGACACAGGCCCTTCAGTGTTGGCACTGTGGTGCCCGTGGTCGTGGGGAGAGCCTCGATCGAGGGCTGTCTGCATGCGAGTTTCACGTCTGCTCTCCTTCCCCTTCTTCCCCTGAACTCTCTCTGCAGAGTCCTTGGAAGATGAGCAGGTAGAAGCAGGCAGGATTAACTGCAGAGAGAGCTTGCTTGAGTGCCTGTCAGAGCCGAGGATCAGAAGGGGCGGTCCCAGATGCGGACGGTGTGGCCGCAGTGGCCCTGGCGACCTGGCGCTCAGGTGCTTTCACAGCTTCCCGCGTGGGCACTGGACCCTGGACCCCGCCTCTGTGGCGTCAGCCCTGTGCGGGTGGTTTGCTTTTCCTGGGCTGCTGCGGGTCACAAGCTCTGCACATCCATCCAGCATACGACCTTGCTCTCCTCCCCGAGGGCTTCTCAGAGGACACGCGCTCCTCTCCGTTTGTCGTGCTCCTGGAAGCCTTCATCTGGTCACTGGTTCCTGGGGGTCCGGTCCTACCTCGTTCAGGATTTGCTCATTAGGCTTGATTTCGTCTGCATCAAACAACCAGTTAGCTTAGCTTCTAATCATATAATGTGTCTAATGCTGTACATGGCTTTCACCGTTAAAATCGCTGCAGAGAAATAGCTTTATTACTGAGAAACTAGCTCTAGGCCCCGCCCCCTGCTTTTTTTCTTCTTGAAATCATTGTTTCTGTGATACACTTTCACAAAGATGACGATGCTGAGCAAAAGCAGCTGGCTGTCCCCTAGTCGCCCCTGTGTGTGGGCTGCAGGGTGTCCCGACCCTGTTTCTGTTCCAGTTCATCTTGCTGCCGAAGCCCCTCTCAGAAGCCTGGCTTCGCGGGTGGCAGGCATTCACGGGGCAGCTTCTGCTGGACGTGGACATGGACGTGGACGTGCCCGGCAGATGGGAGCCCTCAGAGAGTTTTCTGGGAGGGGACAGGCAGATGTGGTTAGTGCCTGGGGGTGGGGCGTGGCATGGAGTCAGCCACCTTGAGGATGTTTTAATTTAAACAGTCATAGAACGGAAAAGTGAGCTTTAAAATGTTCGCTTCTCTTTGCCACATTCTGGTGAGGGAGCGCGATGTCGTTCTGTGTTTGCTAAGTGATGATTGCAAGTGTGGAGACAGATGCGGGCTTCCTGGGCGCAGGCTGGGGCCAAGCCAGAGATGCGGTGCCCCGGGAAGGAGAGGCTGGGGGTGGAGGTGAGCCCTGTGGCTGCGCCGGGCCCAGAGGCTCGCTCTGCACAGGCAGGGAGGGTGGCGCCGGCCCAGGGCGCGCTGGGCAGGGCGTCGACTCCTGCTGCCCATGGGCACGGCCTGGCCTGCCTGGAGCACCTCGCCCTGCACACAAGGAGCCGCGAGCAGGGCCCAGCCCAGGGAACTATGCGGATGTGGGCACAGCAGGCCCAGCGCCGGCCTGTCGTGGCAGCTACCCGAGGAGGCCAAGGACTTGGGCTGGAGGGCCTTCCTCCTGCTGGAGAGAGGCCTCGGCCACCGCCAGGGGTGACCTGCTCTGGAGGTGCCTGTGGCCTCTTTGCTGGTGTTTCTCCTGCACTGACTCACGCTGAGTTCGTCGTGGCTGGGTCAGCCCTGCCTCTCAGTGGGCCAGCAGTGGTTGAATGGGGCCTCTGCACCGGCCCCATGTGGTTGGAACGACCTGCTCAGTCTCTCCTAGTTGAGGGTCATCTGCCAGCCCCCTGGGGCTGTGGGGCGGGACCAGGCTGCAGGCAGATGCCTGGCCCAGAACCTGGCCCAGAAGGTGCCTTCGGTGTGGCTCCTTCCCCCCTCCCGGCCACTTTGTCACACGAACAGCTCCCAGTAGAACCCGCGGGTCTCTCCTGAGCCCTTGTGGGAGAGCAGCCCCGTGTGGCTCTGCCCCTCCCGGAAGCGTCGGGTGCTCTGCGGGCCACCGGTGCGCCTGTGTCCTCGAGGCTGGCCCAGGCTTTGGCGCTCGGCCCAGGTGTTGGTTGAGACGAATGCTGGGAGAATCCAGGGCACTGCTGACTAGGGGAGCGGAGTAGCTTCTGTCTAGTTGGCAGTTAACCTTGGCCAGTTCCCTCTGTATGAATCCCAGCTTCCCCATGTGTCCTGAGTGACCTTGACCTCTGCAGGGGCTGGTGCCAGGACTCAGGGAGCTGCTACTCGTGCAGCCAAAGCAACCTCTGTCATCTGCTAAAATTCCTTTTAAAAGAAAAATTAGGAGAAACACTTAGCGTGCATATTTTATGTGCATTAAGTGAGTTGATGAGCGTTAGAGATTTAAACAGGTTTCCAGATGCCAACTGGAAATAAGCGTGTGTTCATATCTTGTATGTAAAATAAGACAGCAATCTGTGTGGAGATCCACGTGCGTCCTTGGCACGCGCACACTTCTCCCGCACGCCCCCAACCCTGATCCGGAATGGCCTTGCCCTGGAGTCTCTGCAGGGCAAGGCCCTGGGAGCGGCCTGTGCCCGCCTCGTTGGAGGAACCGTCTTGATTACTGCTCTCCCTTGAAGGCTCAGTCTGATGCCAGCTCGTTTTGCTGGGGGCTGGGGTGGTGTGCAGTGTTGTCCAGCAGAGGTCCGGCTCTTTGGGGTGGTGAGAGGTGGGGTGCATACTCCAGGTGGATGCAGCTGTGTGAGCCGACAGCCCGTGTGACCACTCCAGGGCTGCTGAGATGCCGTGCGGGCTGAGGGCAGGGGAGTCAGGCTGGGCCCAGGAGACCCTCCCAGCAGCAGCTGCACCCTTGGATTAGCGTGAGCCTTTGGCGGGTGGAAAGCAGGTAATGATGTGATCAGGTTTTTTCTTAAGAAAATTTATGTTCCTGAAACAGAAGTTGGTAGAAACAATAGCTTAAAATATTAGGAGGATAAGACACATAAACAGGGAAAAGTGCTCAGGTTAAACCCAAGTCAGCAACTGCACAGGACAGCTGTGTCCCCGCCAGAGGCTCCCATGAGGTGCAGGGCTCAGGGGGCTCCCTGTCTCCCCCACCCACCCTGGGCTGGCCTCGGGCTCCGCAGCAGAAACGCTTCCTCGAGATGGAGGTTCCTGCGGGTGGAGATGTTCAGTTTTAGAATATTGTTGCTTGACTTTGCTTTTACTCACAGTAAATTGCTGAAGGCATTTCAGTTACACAGTGAAAATCATTAGCAGAATGCTCGTTACTTAGCTTCAGACTGTGGGGCATAATCATGCTTTCTGACGGTGCAAAGCAGACACATTTGAAGGGAGATTTATTCACATTTTGCAGTATATCATTATCACATTCTTGTGTGATAGTTTCCTGGTAATTCAGCTTGATTTAGTAAAATATATCAGCTCCACTTTTCTTTATAAGTTGTGGGGATTTAAATCTGTTTAGCAGAGGAGACAGTGCAGGCTGCTCAGACACTCCCGTTTCATGTGCTGGTGGCTGAGAAGCTAGTAGTTTCACTGCCCAGCGGAGAGGGGCAGGCAGAAGTGCCCCGTCCCTGCCAGCGTGGCTGGGCTCTGCCACCGCGGCCGCCCCTGGGGGGTGAGCGCGAATCCGCAGGACGCAGCGGGCGTGGGCTGTTCCAGAAGCTCTGGGTGACATCCTGCAGGCCCCGCCGTCTCCTCCCTTCTTCATGGGGCCCTGCGAGGTATTGGGGCCCCGGGGCCGCAAGCCCTTGCCCACACGGCCCTCTGCGTTTAGTCTGTGATTTGAACCCAGTGGGTCTGTGTTTCCACCGTCTCCTTGGGGTAGGCTCAGGTCCTCCCACACCCGTGCCTGGGGTGCGGGTGATGCCACACGTACTCCCCACCCGACGGCCCAGGCGAGGGCACAGCCCCCTGTGTGGGGCTGGTTGTGGGCCCCCAGGGAGTGCCTCGGGGCGGGCACTCTAATCCCGTGACCACCATGCTGGCAGCTGCCGTATTTGCATCAGCAGAGAGGGAACTGGCATTTGGAGGATTTCGGTAACTTCTTGAAAGTGCTAGAAAATGCGAGTGCCCGGGGAAGTGGGGTCGGCCTGGCGCTGCTTCCCCTCTGGCTGAAAGTTCTCATTCGGGTCCCAAAGCCCTATACTTCTCTACAGCTTGTCTAGAATTCACTTTGTCTAAAGCTATCTTAAATTCTATCATAACTTTGTTTCTCGATATTCTTATTGCCTGTGCTTTTCAGAATGCCATCTTACAAGTTTTTGATCTCTTGTTTCATGAGTTTTTGTTTTCTTTCTCTGAAAGCATGTGGCAGGCTGCTGACTAAAATCACTTATGTTTCTTTTTGTACATATTTCTGAACCTATGTTCTTCTTCTACCTCCCTCTGTGTTTTTGTGTTTTCTTTATGCGGCAGAATCTTTTTCATGGCTTCAGTGTTTTTCCGTTTGCTCCTCCCTGAAGGAGAAGTCAGTCAGGCCTGTCTCACCTGTGCCCCAAGGTGTGTGGCCGTATCCTGCAAGCCCCTCATCGCTCACGTGCATCCTCTCTTGGGTGCTTGGACTTTGAGCTGGGTGGTGATAGTTCCCTTGGGCTGGGCCTCACATCACTTTGGGAACCAGCAGCCTGTAGGGTGTTGAGAGGAGGCTCTGTGGCCTCTGGTTCCTGCGTGGCACCCCATTTGGCTGGGACACATATCTCCCCACCCCCAGCCTCCACACACAATGCCCTTCTAGAAGGGCTTCAGAGGGGCCTCAAAACTCCCAGGCACCCGTGCTGTCATCCTAGAGCTGGCAGAAAGGCCTCCCCGTGTGTGCGTGTGTTTGTTTTCCTGATTTCTTTGTTTGATTCATTAGAAACTGGGGTGGTGGGGAGTAAAAGGTGCCCTCGCTGCGCTCCCACGCCACTCAGAGGTCTCACTCTCTGCTCTTGTGCAGGCCGGGGTCTGTGTCGCTGCGCTCATGACACTGCTGCTCCTGTCGCCTTGAACCAGGCTTTGGATTTTGTAACATTAATCTTTTCCCATGTCCGTGTCCAACAGATGATATATTTTGAGGCCAGGACGCCGGGCTAAGTAATAATTCCACACAGGGTCCCCTAGGTGACGTGGTCAGTGAATTCACTGCAATTTTATTTGGAGCACGTGGTGAGTATTCAGTGAAGGTGCAGAGATTCGGGTTGACTGTAAACTCAATTAGCCGTGTAGTGTGGCTGGTGGCTAAAGAGGAGACGTCAGTCTTGAGCACTTTCTGAGCAGCGCGTTGTCCCTAACAAGGGAGGGGGCAGTGTCCCTAAGAGCATGGCTGTGATAACAACCACTGTTGGTGCAGATCCACCGGCTGTGCCAGGCAGAGCAGAGCGGTGAGACCTGGGAGTGGCCAGCATACGGGTCCCGTGAAGCGTTAGTGTCCTGGTTCCAGGCCCTGAGCCTGTGGCTCTGACCCTGGAGAGTGTGGGTGTGTGTGGGGAGGGGTGGCAGGGCCGAGAGCAGGGAGACAGCGGGGCTGCCCCATGCTGGGCCTCTGGGGCTGAATGCAGTGTAATTGGAGCCCGTGGTGGAAACCGAGGGACCCAGGCTTAGGGTTAGGGTGAGGCTGAGGAAAGGGTGAGGTTGAGGCTCAGGGTGAGGAAACACTGTAAGCATTTCAGAGGCAGATGGTGAAAGGCGTGGCGGTGAGCTCTTTGTGGGCCGAGGCGCTGAGGGGCCGTGTGGATGGCCCACCGTCAGAGATGACACGGGGGCGTGGCCAAGCGTGGGGTGAACCCAGAGGACTCTTAGGACCGCCATTCAGTTCTTAGGTCATGTCATCACGTGGACTATTGTAGATGGCAAATTCAACTATATTCATTTCCTCTGGTAAAATATATCTGAGTTTAGTTGTTTATTTGAGGGAAATAGGACAGTTCAGTTCAGTACTGTCAGTTCAGTATGTTTAATGTGTCAGGTGGGCGTTCTCACTAAGCAATAGAAACTGGGGTGAATTGCCCCAGAATCCCCTTCCCTTCCCTTTCACTTGGCTTCATAACTGGCTTGAACTCTTTAGGTTAAGAAATAGGTTTTCCTTTTAAGATTTGCATTAGTCTCCAAATATTAGCTAAATCAAGACAGGTGCAAACCCTAGATGTTGCAGCAACCAAGCCTTCCTCCAGGCCAAATTGACCTGGTTTTCGTACTTTCTCTGGAAGTCCAACTTTTATGGAAGAGGTCATATTTTCCCTCACGTCCCCTTGGGATACACAGTTTTCCCAGTGCATTTCTGCTCTGTCCACCCATCACCCATCCCCTGGAAACCTTGATGAATGACCTTCCTCGTCTCGGTTTTCCCAGGAGTTGCTACTTGAGACAGAGAGAGGCGGCAGTGGCTGTAGTCATCCGCTGTCATCACCACCATAGAGGCACGTTTAAACATGCCTCCTCTCCCTCTAAACTTCTTGTCCAGGACCAGTTGTGCCAGGATTCAAGCACGGCAGGGAGGCAGTGTTTGAAGGAGGGTTTAATTAGGAGGAGGTTCATGTTTGAACTGTACACAGAATATCTACTGCGATAGAACCAATCTGAGCCATAAAATAAATTTAAATAATTTCACATCACACCAAGTATGTTCTCTGACCATGACGGAATCAAGCTAGAAGTCAGTTATAGAAAGCTATCTGAAAAATCCTCCAATACTTGCAAATTTAACAACACACTTCTAAATAACTCATGGGTCAAGAAGAAACCAAAAAAGAAATGAAAACTGCATATTTTGAAATGAATGAAAATGAAAACACCACACATCACAATATGTGAGCTGTAGCTAAAGCAGCACTTAAAGGAAACTTAAGAGTACGAAACACATCATTAGTAAAGAAGAAATGTCTCAAATTAGTGTCTTTAGCTTCCACCCTGAGGAACCAGGAAAAGATCACATTAAAGTAAGCACAGTAAGGGAAATAGCAGGAACCAAAACAGAAATAATTAATGGAACTGGAAACAACAAGGAGAAAATCAGTGAAAGCAAATGATTATTCTTTGAGAAAATCAATAACATTGATGAACCTCTAGCCAGACATAAGAAAAAATGGATATACTGTGATCAGCCCTATACCAACACATTAAATTACTTAGATGAAATGTATATATTTTTTGAGAGAAAGTACCAAAGCTAACTCAAGTACAGATTGATTATCCTAATTCTATATATATTTAAAAGTGAATTTTTGTTGTAAACTACCTCCTGTGGTCCAGAAAAAACCTCCAGAACCAAAGGGCTTTACTGCTGAATTTTATTAAATATTTAAAGAAGAAATAATGCCAATTCTCTATAAACTCTTACAGAAAATTGAGAAGGAGGGAATATTTCCTAAATCATTCTGAGTCCAGTATTACCCTAATAACAAAACCAGGCAAAGACATCAGAAGAAAAGAAAACTGTGGACAAATATTCCTCATGAACATATATGAAAACTTTACAAAATTTTAGCAAATCAAATACAAAATATAGAAAAACTAGTTGAGGTTTATCTGAGGAATTCAAAGTATCTTTTACATTCTAAAATTAATCAATATAACTCACCATATTAACAGACTAAAGACAAAAAAACAGTATCATTTCAGTGTATGCGGTAAAAGTATTTGATAAAATGTAACACCCATTCCAGATAAAACCTTTCAGGAAACTAGTAATAGAAGGAGGCTTCCAATGAATGGCATCTATGACAGATCCACAGCTAACACCATAGTAATGGTGAAAGACTGAATAGTTCCCCCTGCAATTGAGAATAAATGAAGGAAACATGTTCTCACCTCTTCTATTAAATATTTTCCGGGGGTTCTAGCAAGTTCAATAGGAAATAAAAGGCATTGAAATTAGAAGGGAAGAAGTAAAACTGTCTTTATTCTTGGTCGACATGTTTGTCTATGTAGAATATCCTATAGCATCAAAAAGAGGCATCAAGAATAATTGGGTTTAGCAGGGTTACAGGATACAAGATACACAAATCAATTGTATTTCTCTATAATATCAACAAATAATTAGAAATTGATGAAACATTATACCTAATAGCAAAACATTGCTGAATGGAATTATTGAAGACAAATCAATGGAGAGCTACACCTCTGCTCAAAGACTCAGTATGGTTAAGATGTTAATTCTCCTCAAATTGGTCTATGGATTCAGTGGACTCCCAAGTAGAATTCAGGTAGGGGTTTTTTTGGTAGAAATTTGACAACTAACACTACTTGGTTTCATGATTTATTATAAAGTACAGTAATCAAGACAGTGTGATGTTGGTGTTAAGGCAGACAAATCGATCGGTGGGTCAGAACAGACAGTCCAGAAATAGACTTACACATAGATGCTCAGTTAGTTTTCAACAACAGTGCCAAGGTAATTTAGTGGGAAAAGGGCTAGTTTTGTCAAAAAATGGTGCTGGAATAATTATACATTCAGACGCAAAAAGAAAGAAAAAAAGGACCTTTGATCCATATCTCCCATCATGTATAAAAATTAACTTAAAGTAGATCAGAAATCTAAAATTTTATACATCAAGAACAAAACATGAGGTATTTTTTTGTGACCTTGCACTAGGCAAAGTTTTCTTAGTTATGACATTAAAAGCATTATCCATAAAAGAAACAAGGTTATAAACTGGACTTCATTAAATTAAAACAATTTTAAATTCTCTGCTCTCCAAAAGACAGTGTTAAGAAAATGGAAAGACAAGCCACAGACTGAGAGAAAACACTGGCAAATCTAATTTATCTGGAACATATAAGGGACTCTTAAAATCCAGTACTAAGGAAATAAGCAGCATAATTAAAAATGACCAAAAGATTTGAACATCCACTTCACCAAAGAAAATACGTTGATGGCAAGTTAGTACCTGAATAGAAGTTCAACAGCATTGGTCATTAGCTAAATGCAAATTAAATCCACAATGAGACACTACTTGGTGTGGCCCATCTACTGAGCCCTGGCAGAGATGGAGAGCATCTCATACTGCCCGTGAGAATGCACAGTGGTACATGTGCTTTGGAAGACATTTTGGCAATTAAGCCAAGAATCTAATCCAATATACACCCACCAGGCATTCCACTATTAGGTGTTACCCAAGAGGAATGAAAGCATATATCCATACAAAGCTTTGAACAAGAATGTTTGCAGAAATTTGTTTTTAATAGCTGAAATACTGGAAACATCTCATGTCCATCCATAAATGAATGAATACACAAATTATGGTATATGGTTGCACAATGACGTTGAGGAATCTCAAAAGAATTACGTTGAGTAAAAGTAGTCAGGCCAAAAGTATGTGCTCAGTGTGCTTCTATTTATAAACTTTTAGGGAAAGCAAATTCTGTAGTGCTGGAAAGCACGTCGGTGGTTCCTTGGGGCAAGGTGTTTGTTGCAAAGGGGAGAGGGAGGGATTGCAGACGGCCACAGACAGCTCTGGAGTGTGCCTGTCCGTTATCCTGGCTGTGGCGATGATTCCGTGGGTGTGTACACATGATAAAACATTTCAGCGTGTACACAGCACATGTACATTTTATTATATGTCAGTTACATCTCAAAGCTGATTGACTGACTGGTTTTTTGCGAGAAAGAAAGGAGGACCCCTTTTCGGAGCAAGATAACCTCCAGAGCTTAAGTTATTTTCAACCACAATGTCCAGTATTTAGTGAAAAATTAAAAACAGGACCAAAAACGAGAGCTAAAACGGATGAGAAATAAAACCACAGATGACTTATAGAATTGCACTACCAGACAAGAACTTTAAAGTCATGAAGATTATTGTCTTAAAAAATAGAATAGATATAAAAATATATGAAAAAGAGAGAATTTCAAGTGAAATCATAATCTATGAAAAGAATCCTATGGATTTAAAAAATATAGGATCTGAAATGAATAATTCAGTGGACTCTGTAACAGAAGACTGGACACAGCCTTCGTGAATTGAGCGGCACTTCAGTGAAGTACGTCTGTGTTGAAGCACAAGAGAAAAGAGAACAGAATAATACAAATAGAACGTGAGAGACTGTGGGGCAGAGTCAAAAGGTCTAATGTCATGTAATGAGTGGCCCAGGAAGCAGGGGGAGATTTCAGAAAAATATTTGAAGATATAAAGGCCATGGATTTTTCCAAAGCATTGAAGATATTCATGCTAGAATCATGAAACTGCTGACCCTGAAATGAATAAATAAAGAAGGAAGCAAACAAATAAGCAAAAGTAACTTTTCACATCGAGGCATCATTGCTCGACCCTTGAAAACTACAGCAAAGAAAATCTTCAGAGCAACCAGAATTAAAGATGGCCCATCATTCTCAGAGTCTGCAATCTGGCGCGTCTGGTGGCCTGTGCGTGCACACGCCACTGTGGGGTATGCATCCTGAACAGAATTGCCGTGTCCTTGCTTATACACATCTTCTGCTCTGCTGGCCGATGCCCCAAAGTCTGTACTCATAGCAGCAAAATACAGACCTACCTCATGGTATGACGGTTCAGGCAATCACCTTTTCCCATTGCTCTTCAAAACTACACCAGATTTCAGAGAGCAGCATCTTTTTACCCCTCCATACAATGCCTTTTTTACCCAAAACAAATGAAGCAAACAAACTATATGGAGTGGTGTTGTAGCACTATGGCTTCGAAAGAGGGACATTCACCAATTCCTTGATAGGACCTTTTACACGAGAAAACATGGAACGAGTGTCCTTGTGCACCGTATCTGGATGAGCAGCCAGCAGCCTGCGTGTGTCCATCCATGAGAGATGCACAGACAGCACCTCTCACCACACGTTGTTCTGCTGTCTGCTTCCGTGCATCTGGAGGTGCCTTCCTGCCGGGACAACACTTTGCTGTGCTGGAACTCTGTAAAAGCCCTCGGAGTGCAAAACAACCATGCGCCTCAAAAAGGTTTATAAATTGGTGAAGAAAAGAGTGCAGAAATGAGGATGTACCTTCCAGAGTGACCCCCGGACCACTCTCCTCCAGCCGGGAGCCCTGGCAAGCCCCGCCCTCCTCCGGCTCAGACCATCAGGCTTGCTTATATCCTGTTTGTGCAAGTGCAAACTCCGCTTGTTTACTTCTGAACTATTCGTTACTGTTGTAAGTTTGTTTTCACTGTTCAATTGAAGTACTTTTCTACCTGTAAAAATGGTTTGGTTATCTTTGGCTGGGACTGAATGCATCATAACTTTTCTATTATGATTAGTGGATACATTTTTTCTTCTGTATAGTAGAAGGAGTTTCAGAACAAAATAATAGCCTAAGTGACTGGAAGGTGTTTAAAAGTTCCCATTGCTCCTCACCCCTGCCAGCACTGGGCAGGGTATTTGTCAGACTGCTGTATTTTAGGCAGTGTAGTGGGTGTGTACTTATATCTATTTTTGATTTTAATTTGCATATCTTTGATTACTGTGAGACTGAGTACCTTTTCGTGTGCTTATTGGCCATTTGGACCTCTTGTTTTATGAAGTGCTTTTCTCAGTTTTTACCCATCGTGCTATTTGTGTCTACAGCGTTTATAAGGGAGAGCGATCAGGCTGGCCCCAGGTGTTTCCATGGCAGGTTGCATGCTAGATAAAAGTGTAGCAAGGTATACAAAATCTTTAGGAAAGAAAGAATTTTCTCAATAATACATTTTCAAACATGTGAGGACCTAGGGAAAAGTGATGATTATGCACCCTCGCTGAAAGGGCTCCTTGAAGATGGCGCTGGACTCTGGACAGCGCAATGGACTCAGGGGTGAAGGGGCACAGGAAGGATGGGGGGACCCACAAGCACGGTGCACAGGGATACGTCGAGGATGGGATTCTCGAACGGCAGACCTTCACGAGGCGGCAGCAGCAGTATTCACAGTAGTGACAAGGAGGGAGCCGGGGGTGGGGCTCGCAGAGGGGACGGAGAGGCACCAGCCGCGTGCTTCGCGCTGTTCAGGCCAACTACTCGATGCATAGGGATTCAAGATCGTCATCCAGAGTTATCAGCAAAAGCACCAAAGCTAGCCAGATGAGGACTCACACCGGGCAGTGGGGGAGGGTGTAGATGTGGTCACTCCTGAGTTATCCTTGGTGGGTCAGCACTAATCCTCGTAATGGACAGAGGCCCTGAGCAGGGCTTTCCCCACCACACCCGAAGTACAGATATTCAGTAAACAACTTAAAAAAGAGCTCAGCCTCACTCAAGACGGTTACATTTTTAAAGTGTCAAGCAATTAAACTGGTGTGGTGATATTTTTCATCTTGCAGTTTGTCAAAGATCAAAGTGTTTGAGGGTGAATCCAGTGGCTGGAGAAAGAGCACCCCGGAATTTGATGGGGATATAACCTGGAGAGGCCTGTATGGAGACGATTTGGGTTAACTTCTCTGAAATCAAAAGTGTACAGTATTTCTAGTCTCATGCCGAGGTGCCTCTGAATGTGTTGATTCAAAAAAAAAAAAATCTAAGATGTACTGATGGTAAAGAATAACACGCCAGGTGCAGAACAAGACATGCATTTTCCTTCCATGTGCACAGAATGTGTCTGGATGGACCCACCAGGGGATGTTAATGGTGCCTGTGAGCTCAGAAATACTACGGGAGTCTTTTCATTGTTTAAATTTTTACTCTTTACATTCCAATATCTATAGTTTTGAACAGTTATGAAAACCACCCAAGACCAAGAAAAGTTTTAATAGTCATTATGAATAAAAAGAATCTATATGCATTGCCAAGTTCATGTCAAACTCATGGCACGTTAATATTATTTAATAATCGAAACGTGAAACATGAAGTAACTCACCCATCGCTCTGGAGAACGCAGCGGGGGGAAGAATGCCCTGGCACCATTACTGCTCCTACATAGAAGGGACACAGAGTACGGTCACTTCAAGTGCTGTAGAGAGCAGTGAGGGCTACACATGCCGTGCTCTCGGGAGGAATAACCCCCCCGCTCCCCACGAGTGCACGTGTCCCCGAGCAGCCAGCAGGCCAGGAGGGATTCCGCCAGGTCACTGGGAATCGCCAGCCCTGCAACCCTGCCGCGTGCTTTCCTTCTCTGAGCCTGATTCCTCCTCTATGAAGCGGTGACGATGACACCTGCTTCCTAATCCCGCGAAGAGTGCGTGTTAAGTGAATAAACGTGAAAGTGCTTAGAAGTAACAAAGTGCTGAAGAAGTGTTAGTGTCTCTTCCTTTTAAAGATTTTGCATGTTTTCATCAGCCAGCCTGTATTTCTGGAACACAATTCGTTAGGTATGATTAGGATGATGGCTAGATCTTGAGGTTCATCTGCGATTTGGGAAGAGTTTCGCTGCGGCTTAAGCCCACTGAGGAGCCTCCGGGGTGTGGGTACCAGGCGTCCGGGACAGGCCCTCCTCAGCTGCTTTGCTCCATTAGAGGAGCAGTGGTGCTTGGCTGGGGCCCACAGCACCCTGGGCATCTCTGACTCTTTAAATGTGGCACCAGATTTTTTAAAACGTATTTCTGTTATAACGATTGAGAATAGATGCAAAACAAATTTCAAGTATAAAGGTGTCCCGTGAGCCTCCAAACGTGAGAGTATGAGCAGGAACTGGGGCCGAGCGGGACCTCGGGCCGTGCCGAGCTCACCGGGTAACATGACGCTTTCCCCTTGCTTTTTGGTAGATGGACAATGTCCTCACCTGCGGGGGAAGCAGGTGGGCTGGCAGGACAGGCGACCACGGGCCGGGAGGAGGAGACGCTCCCAGGTACTCTCGTCTACCCCGCTGGTGACCTGCCTGCCCGGCCCCTCCTGGCTGCTCTGCCACTTGTGCCCTGCCTGCGCCCCACCCCAGTGCCTGTTGGTTGCCCCCCTCAGCCTGGATCCTGACCCTCCCCTCTCCCACCCGGCTCGGGGCCTGGTCCTCACGTTTGGTTGCCCCTGTGCTTGACCACTTCTTCGGAGATTCTTAACCCCGAGTTGCACCCTGACTCCCATTAACCTCGCTCGGCCACGGAGCACGTGGAGAGCCCCTGACGGGGGCGGGCTCCCCCGCTGGTGTTCGCACCCTCTCAGACCTGCTTCTTGTGTGTTCGTTTCCTTTAACAGGGTGGTTTATAGTGAACTGAGAAGGAGCGTTGGATTCTTGCAGTGACGCGGTCGGGAGTGTGTGGTGCCGTCCCTCCTCATCCCCACAGAATGTCCACCCTGTCACTGGCCACATGCGGGTCTCAAAGGTTAGAAACAGAGTGAAGGTGATGAGATGCTTCAGAAGCAGAGCTGATCTTAGGAATAATTTTAAATGAGGCTCGAAGATAGGGTTGCTATCCCAGAGGCAACAGCCTCACTGGGCAGACAGATCAAACCCGCGCTCTGCGCCAGGTCTGGTTCTGGGCAGGGTCGGATCCGACAGCAAACACTGACGGGCTCTGTCCCCAGAGACGGCGTCAGATGTAGCCCGCACGCCTAAGAAGTGCGAAGGTGATGAGCTCCGTGGACAAAAGAAAGGGGAGAGCAGGAGCGCGCGAGTGCGTGTGCATGTGTGCGTGCGTGCGCGTGCACTCAGTTGGGAGCGGCCTCACTGAGAAGGTGACATTTAAGTAAGGGTGAGGGAGTGAGTCACAGATGGAGAAGAGCATTCCAGGCAGAGGGAACGGCCAGTGCGAGGGTCGTAGGAGGAGGAGGCTGGAGAGCAGCCGGGGGCAGCCTGGCCAGAGCCGTGAGCGGGGTGGGGCTGGGTGCTGGGGCCTGCTAGGAGCTTACACTGTGGGTGGAGGGGGCGCCTGAGCGGAATTCGCTTCTTGAAGAGTACACCTCTGGCTCTGGGCAGAGAATAGACGCTCAGGGGACCCTGGCTGGAATCAGAGACCAATGAGGAGGCTTTACCTGTGCCCAGGTGAGAGTGGTGTGAGGGGGTGGCGAGGGCTGGCCAGACTCTGGCTGTGTTTTGAAGGTAGAGCCAGTGTGAATCCCTGAGAGAGTGGAAGTGACCTGAGGGGCAGGGACAGCGGCAAGGACTAGGGCTGAGGGGCAGTGAGGACAGAGTGTCTCCAGTGCTCGCGTTGGTTCGGGAGTGATTGGCCTCTGGACGCGTGCAGGTGAGATGCTGACATTCGTGCACCTGTCAAGCACACAGCTGGACAGATGGCACTGGAGCCTCAGAGAGAGAATGCACTGGGGGTGTGGGCTCGTGCGGATGCCATGCAGGAAACGCTGGCGCCACCAAAGGGGCGTCTGAGGGAGGAGAAAGGCCTGGCGTGGACCCCAGGAACCAGCAGGGGGGTCCCAGGCAAGTCTTCGGAGCCGGGCAGACTCCGAAGTTGGTTGCTGTTGGTGGGGAGGGAGAACTGGGCTTCCAGCGGATGGCCTGGAGGGGACAAGAGCGAAAGTGGGTGCCCATGGAGGAGCAGAGAGGGGAAGAGCTGGGGCAGCAAGGACAGGGCTTTACCGAGTTGCTGCCGTGGGAAGAGAGGGGGATGCGGGGGAGTTGTCGATGAGCAGAAACGGGGGCCCGGTCCTGCGCGGGCGGGAGGTGGACAGAGGGACTGTCCAGCCACGAGGGTGGCGTCTGGCAGCGATGGACATGCCGGGCCGGCAGTCTGTCCCAGGAAGCAGAGGGGGGAACCGGGAGGTGAGAAGATGGAGAAATCGGGGTGAGATGCGTGTCGTCCTCATGAACGGCCAGTGTTCACCCGTTTGTGGCATTCAGGAAAAGGAAATCTCTTGTGGGTCAACTTACGGTTGAACGTCTTCCGGTTCATGAGGTTTGTGCAGGCATGCCTGGAAGACTGGGGGCCCGGCTGGGCCAGGGGAGGGCAGCGGGATGGCGGGAGCCCCAGCCTGCGTGTGGTCTGCCGTGGGAGCCGAAGCGGCCGCCCAGGGAGAGGCGTGGCGTGGGGAGAGGCGTGGCATGGGCAGAGCGCACGGATGGCGACTCCACGGGCGGACGTTCCTGGTGGGAGGGGCTGGGACAACAGACATGGCTGGTGGCCACAGCTGACTTTCTCTCCACATTGGTGGCAGCTGTAAATTAATCTCTATCAAAGTAGAATATGTTAGAAAAATTTTAAAAATACAACCACCTTTTCAAGTTAGAGAACAGTACTTGGTTTCCATGGTAACTGCCAACCATTTAACTAGGGCAAGTGTTACGTGGTGACACAGGGTAATTACAGACAACAGGGAAATTGCAGGGTATGTCTTACATAAATACAGAGTGGCTGCATGGTTAGCTTCTGCTCCTGAAGCAAAGCTGCCCCTGTTTCCGGAGGTCTGCTCCAGAGCCTGTCCTCGGGCCATCACTGCCGGGGCAGGGCCTGCCCTCTGCCACGCTCTCTGCTACCTGTGAGTCCCGCTGTCTTCCCCTCTCTGCGCTGGGGCCTCAGGCAAGTGTTCCCCGGGCGCACTTGACCTGTGCCTCTGCGGGGCCTTCCCGGGGCCAGGCTGGGAAGAGGTGGAGGCCACACACGGGCCCCAGGCTGCGGCCGTTGAGAGTAATCTATCAACCAGAACTTAAGAAGGGTGTTTCTAGACCTTTTATCAACCGGCTATGAAAGAAACCCTAAATACGGTAAAAAGACAGGAGAATCGGAACACAAATCAGTCTCTTGCAGATTGGAACAGGACAGTTACTTGAGAACATTCATCTGCTGTCACTTATACCAGAGTCCCCCCGAAGACAGAAACTTTAAGGCAGCAGCAACAGTAGAATCCTTGCTGAAACAGGGGTAACTGAGTCAGAGGCTCAGACTTTTGGTTAATTATTAAGAGATAGAAGCAGATAATGCTTGTGGATGAAAACATCACAGGCGACTCGTGCAGAGCCTATTGCAGGTAAGTATGAGGACTCAGACACTCGGCCCAGAACCGGTATCCATGGCAGGTGAGTCACGCCTCTCCAAAGCAAAACTGTGGGCATAGCCAAGAGCTGCCGTGCATTTGAGTAGGACCAGACAGCAGGAGAGGCACCAAATGCAGCAGAAGAACATATTTGAAGCGAAGACTTAATGGCATGAAGACAAGAATATTCATAAAAGAAACAGCTCCTTCAAAAGAAACAAACAAAAATTTTGGAAAGCAAAGTTATCAACACGGAATAATGAGGATGGTTTAAATTGCAGAACAGACAGAAGTGAAGAAGGAATTAGTGACTGGACAAATGAACCGAGGATTTATTCCGGAATGCAAACCTAAAGGACCAGAGCTGTTGCAGAATGCAGGCCTCAGCCACTGAGAGGTGGAGAGTGTGAGAGGAAAGGGTGAGACCATGAGGACTCTGAGAGGCTCTCTTCTCTGTGGATAGGAGTCTGAAGAGCAGAGAGCAGAGAAGGCTGAGGGAGGATGATGAGGCATCCTGGAAGAAGCCTCTCAGGGCTCAGAGCGTGTCGGGGGTAAAGTGTTGAAGGGCGGGGGGGTTGGGGGTTGAGGGGATGGTGAGAAACCACAAGGGCCTGAATACTGTGGGACAGAATTTCGGGACAGGACCAAAGAGAAACCCCCAAAGTGGCTGGCAGGAGGTGCAAGGGTCTGGCTCTCAGTTGGCGTCAAAATTCTCTATGACAAATGTATACTTTAGAATTAATTGGATCAATATCTTCAAAGTTCTTGGGGAAGAAGGATTCCAAACCTGGAATTTGAGACACAGCCAGGATTCAAGTCGAAGGGCAAAGGAAGGGTGTTTCAGACAGTCAGGGACTCAGAGGTCTCCAGCCTCACCCCTAAGACTCCGAGAAAATGAAGAAAGACAGCCATCCACAAGAGAGGTTAGCATTTGGTTCCACTGATAATGGGGAAAGAATCCAGGGTAGCACGTAGCTACTCTAAATAACTGTTGGTGCCTATTGGTATGCAGATTAAAATGATGGTTGAAAAAATCTTGGTAGGTTCCAGCGTTATTTTTTGTCGATGGTTTGTTCAGCGGTTAGTTGTGATTTTGGTGTTTTCGTGAGAAGAGGTGAGCTCACGTCCTTCTACTCCACCATCTTGTTTCTGTCCTACAAACCGAAAAATCTTATATATATGTATTTATGTAGTGATGAGAAGGAGAAGAGTGAAAGATCATTAAACATCAGTTCTTTTTCTGGGGGAATACGTAGATACTATTCAAGCCTATAGTGTATGAATGTGCATTTAAACACGTTAACAATGTACCAGGAGCCACCAGTCACAGGGACAGATTGCGCAGCTTCAAATCTCGTGGAGGAAAACCTCTGGAACAAAGAAAACCTGATTAAGTCACCGAAAAAAAAAAGAAAGGTAGAGAAGAAGGAATAAATTAGAAATCAAAGTAAATGTGTAAAGCAAGACGTCATGTGGCATTAGTTCAAATGTATGTGAAATTTCTCTATTAAAAGGCAAAACTCAGATTGTCTTAAAATTGACACAGAAACAGAAAATGTATTAATGGGAGGAGTACTAAGCAAATGGTAATCACTGGGAAGCAGGCCAAGCAACATTATTTTCAAGAAAAAGATAAAAAGCATTAAATGGGTTAAAGATACTTCACTTTGACAAGTTACAATCCTCTAAGGGGATATGATACTCCTGAGCTTTTATGTATATAATTACATGGCTGTAAAATTTATGAGGAAGAACTTCTAAGAATAGGAAATGGACAGATCCAGTACCGTAACGGGGACTTTAATTGAAAACTCAAGAGGACAGACCAATTCATGTGGGTGTGGGGCTTTGAATGGCATCCCTGACAAATTGTGTCCCAGACGCGGGGTGTACTTACCTGCTTTCCTCCCTCCCCCCTTCCTCCCCCTTCCTTCCCTACTTTCTTCCCTTCTATTTTTCAAACACACCAGGACCATTCACAGACATATTTACCATGTATTTTACTTTAAAGGAAATCTAATTTTTCAACAGCGTAAATCATTAAGTACAGTAAAAATGGAAATTAACCACAAAATGATAATCAGAAGTAACCCAGACTCCATTACATATCTAGAGATTTGGGAATGCTTTTAAATAAAAGCATAAACTGAATAAAAAGTAATGAAAATAAGATAATACTGCACATCAAAACATGAAGGATGCTGTCAAAACTCTTCCCAGGAGAAAATGTTGGAACGCTGGAAGCACTTAAAATAAATGAAACAACCCTATGACTCTAAATGTTAGAGGAAGAATTACAAAATAATTCAAGACACAGTAGGAAAACTTAATGAAGATAAAGGTAGAGATGAATAGAGCAAAACGTGAAAACGTTGCCACATATGATGTAGAAAGTCTGGATAACTATGGGAATGACTGAAACGGTGCTCAGAGTCTGCACTCACTGAGGTGCCAGTGAGGTCCTACTCCACAGCACATTCTCACTCATCCAAAAGGAAACATAATTCTTAAGGTGTGCAATTGTTTTAGAGAACAGAAATGTCAGAAGTTCCCTGAGTCATTTGATAAGATCAGCAATGTTGTGGTATAAAAGTCACACAAGTAATCCTAAAGTCATCTATAGGTAACTCTGCCTTCTGAGACACATGCGCAAACCCTAAGTAAAATGTTAGCAGGTCAAATCCAGCAATGCATTCAGTTTTAAGTACCTCTCTAGCTGTAAGTACCTCTTTGATTTAAGAGGCGTTTTGAGGAGCTGTGCTTTGGAGAGGTGCCCGGTTGTGCCTTGTCCTCTCTCTGCTCTGTTCCTGTCTGTCTGGCGTTCTTGGTTTCCTTCTCTGTGTATCACTCTTCTTGAATTCTTCTCATTGCTTTATTTTGTTTTTGACTTTTAAAAATGTTCTCTTTCTTCTATTTTCCTCTGTTGTGTTTATTCAATCTCGTGTGTCTTCTAATTTCATCCTGATTTTGAAATATTTTTTCTTTTATTCTTGATTCTTTCCTGAATTCTATGACCTAAATTTTGAGTTTTTCTAATTCTGATTTATAGTTTTTCATCTCTTGCATCATTATCTTACTGTCTTTTAATCAACTTAAAGATATTATAGTTTTTCTATTTTTGTCAGCATGGCTTTATGATGTGTGTTTATTGTCAGTAGGGTTGTTATTTTGTTTCCTGTTTTCTTTTGTCTTAAAAAAAACTTTGTATGATATTTAACATCACAGGAAATTTGTTTTGCTGAACTTTTAAGAAGGGAGGTATTGTTTATAACAGCATTGCTAATTTCACAGCTCTAGAATGCCCTCTTCTGTTACTTTTATGAAAGTTTAGTATGAGGACTTGCTGCAGTCAGAGTGTGTCTGGTGGGAGCTGCTGGGGGGGTCCGGAAGCTGGGTAAAGGCCTTGTGTCGCCGTTAAGTGCTCTGGTTTTGATAACTGGTTTTGTACTCTGCCTACCCAGATGCCCTTGGTTTTAGAAAATATGCTCTAAAGTATTTGGGGTCAAGGCAAGTGCTGTCTTGTAGTCACTCTCAGCCGGTGTGGATTGATGGGGAACAAACACCTGTGCAACAACAGACAGGCCTGACTGTGAGCAATGGGGGACAGTTAAGGGACCTGCAGAAGTTGTTGTAATGTTCACGCAACTTTTCTCAAGGTTCCACATTACATCCCAATAAAACGTTGTCAAGTAAGTAAGTAAAACGAATTCTTCAGTGGAAAACACGGTGGCCCTTCTCCTCTGTACAGATCTCCTGGGAGACTCGGGAGCGGGGAGGCCAAGGGGCAGCAGGTGGGGTCCCAGGTGGGCCAAGGCGGGGCGCCGGGCTCTGGGCCGATGCGGGGGCTGCCGTTTCAGTGTCTCAACACTTTTCTCAAACTGCAATTTTAATTAAAACAAAATCAATGCCTCAGAATATAATTCAAAAATCTAATGAGAAGAGGACAAGCGCCCTCCTGAAGTGACGTGGGGTTTCGGGGCCCAGGAGGCCCAGAGGGCTGCTGGCGAGAGCTCTTCCCTCGGCCCGGTGGGCGCCTCCCACTGTCCCGAGGTTACTTGTCACCAAGCGCGAGCTGCTGAAGGTGTGCGCGGCTGGTTCTCTACCGACTCGGGCTGCGCCCGGAGTGGGTCTCTGGATTCGCGGGGTGCAGCGCTGCCGGCCGGGCCTCGTGGTGGGGAAGCCGGGCGGGGGCTGGGGCGGGGGGAGGTGCTCGGGCGCTTCTCGCCCGGGGCTTTCCACTCACACCCGAGCCGAACACGTCCCCACCCCGTCCCCCACGGTGGCCCCGCCTCGTGGCCGTGGAGAGCAGGACCCTGGAGCTGCCCGGGGCTCTGAACCCTGGGGCCGCGTGAGCCCCGTGCTGGGGAGGTGATGCCTCTTCTTGTAGCAGTCTCCAGGGAGCTGGGACTCCAGCCGGCCGAGGGCGGTGCGGCGGCTCACCAGGCGCGCCCCTTTCGTGCCCAAGAGGCTCATCTTGAGATGCGGGCTCCTTGGTGACCTCGAGACCCCTCAGCGTCCCCCCCACAGCCAGGCCTGACCGCCCCGCCCTCACTCTCCGCTCCGTTGCCCTGGCCCCCCCGGGCCTCTGCCCCTTGCCCAGGGCCGGGTGCCACGCCCTCGCGGCACCCCGGATCCCCCCCGCGCGGCCCGCCCTCGGCCTGCCATCCACCCTCCCGCACTCGAGCCTGTCTGGCCCTGGCGTCCTTTGTAATCCAAGGTCCGGGCCCAGCCAATTCTCATCACCACGACCCCTCGCCTGACCCTGGGAGGTCTCTGCCCACAGCGGCCCTGCGTTCCCCACCGCTGGTCTCCAGCACGACCACCTGGATCTGAGCGCTGTCCGAGGAGAGCGGTACCCGGGTGATGTCAGCCGCGTGTGGCCCCAGGCCGGCCGCCCCTCCCCACGGGCTGCGGCAGCCTCTCGGTGGAAAAGGAGGTGCCTGGGCAGAGGGCAGAGGGATCACAGACGCCCCCCCGGCCCCCCCCACGTCTGTGCCCCCGCTGTGCGTGCCCCTCTCCACATGGGCTCCACGCCGGGTGTCAGGCCGCTCGCTGTCGCTTTGTCTCCCGCCCTGGAAGCGCCCTTTCCACGCGGCTGGTGACCTGTTGTGTGCTTCTTGCTCGTTCTCTGCCCTGGGCTGAGGTTTTCTCTGGACAGTGCGGCTTTCAGGACGTCGCTGCAGCCACTGCTGGGCTGCACTAGCACATGTTAGGCTCGTGCAGTCCGACGAGGTGAGGCAACCTAGGTGGGAAACAGCGAAGCACCCACACCGCTGTGCCCGTCGCCTGCCGGAGTTCAAAGTAATCACGTTTACAAACTAGTCACGTTTGTAACTATGGTGCACATCCCTCCCATGTCTGTTCGTGACGCCGACGGAGCTGGCCGGTCGTCTTGGGGTGCCAACTGTCCCTCTGAGTCTTAGGGCCGCTTAGGGCCTCCAGCGCAGCAGCATGGAGAAGGGCGCGCAGAGGCAGCTGCAGCTAAGCTGTGGCCTTGGAGACAGTGCTGCCCGCCTCCCTGGTGTCTCCCGCTGGAGGAGACGGCCCAGCCGCAAGGCCCACGTCTCCACCCCCACCCCCCCCCCCACCGTAAACCGCCCGCCGGCTCCTGGCCCCGCGCACAGGGGATGGTCAGATGTGTTCTCCCCAGAGCACAGACCTTCCTCTCTCCCCAGCCCCAGCAAATAATTGAGCCCTGGCGTTGTTTGGACCCGGACGCTTTCAGAAACAATACAGTAAACACATTCCTCACCTTCGTCTGTTCCTTTCTCTTATCTCCTATTCTTACTCTAGAATTATCCTGGCAAAATCAGGCTTAAAGTTCCTCATTTGTATAACACTTTGCAAATTACAGAGTGCTTTTCATGTCACTGAAAGGTGGGTATTTTCTCATTTGTATTTAGAACGAGGAACAGAGGCTGAGAGCAGCCGAGTCTGGGCATTAGCCTGGGGGTCGAACTCAGGGTCCTCTGCAGAGCAGCCCCCAGGAGCCGTGTCACTAGCCGGAAGTCACCAGGCCCCAGAGAGTGTCCCTGGGGTTGGAGGAGCCGATGCGGCTGCACGGGCGCCAAGTGCTCCCGCAGAGCCGCCTCGCTGCACGGTACTCTCTGCCCCCGCCCCTCCTCCTCTGTTGCCCTGGCGGCCGCCTGGACCTCCCTGCAGGACCTCCCGCTGGGGAACATACCAGAAGTCAGCCCAGGACAAGGTGTGGTGGGCAGATATGTAGGCTTCCACCCCGGCCTAGAGGCCTTGCTGAACTCCCCCCTTGAGAGTGGGCGGCACGTGGGACGTTGTCCCGTGATTGTGTCGCGTTGCCTGGCAAAGGGATTTTGTGGATGTCATTCAGGTTTCTAGTCACCTGACTTTGAGTGACTCAGAGGGAGGTGCCCTGACCTAATCTCAGGAGCCCTTCTGTCTGGGTCTGGACGTGGGAGGTGGAAGAAGACAGAGACGGGAGGTGAGGGGGATTCCAGCGGGAGAGACCAGGAGAGGCAGATGGCGTCTGGGAGCCAAGAGGGCCCAGCCGGTGGCCACAGAGACACCCTCCGCCTAGAAGAGCCCGGCTCCCAGGGAGACCACAGCAGTGGCTGAGTCCTGTGTGAATGAGGACCAGCCACCCCATGTCCGGGCCTCCTGGCCGTGAGCTGATAAGTGGGCACTGTGTTCAGCCCTAAGTTACGGGGTTTGCTCTCCAGTGGTAGAGAAAGCTGCACAGACCAGCAGGAGTGGGGCCAGTGGGGTGACATCGTGCTGGGCTGGAGTCTCAGGGCCACTTACAATTAACGCAAATCCCTACTGATGAGAGATGCCGCCTTCATCCCAGGCACTTATGGTCCGCGCTCCCCTCCCCCCACCGAGTGCTGCGATCCACAGCATCTCAGAATTTGTCCCTCTGCCAAAAAGCCAACTCATGACCCGCCTTATTCCTCACCTCTGTGCTTCCCGAGGAACACTGCAGTCCTTCTGTCATGGTTTCTGTGGCCTCCCATTTCAGTCACACCTTCCGGCTGGGAGGGAGGTCCTTCCAAGTGGGGCATGGCAGGCTCTGCCCACACACAGGCCTCGCCAGACCCCGTGGTCTCCTCAGTGTGTTGCGTGGCCCTTAGTCAGGTTATCCTTGGCTTCTTTTGTAAGTGTTACCGATGTATAGGAGAGATACTTATTCTTGCATCTTTAGTTTATAATCTGTCATCTTAGTAAACTACGTCCTATTGGGTCTCATAAGCTGGGATGTGTTAGGTAGAGAATTACATGATCACAAATGATCATTTTAACACCCTTCCCTTTTGAGTATCTATGGCTCCTCGTTATGTTTCATTTACTAACCGCATGGCCTGAATCTTTGGAGTAACATTGAATTGCAGCCTGTCCTTTTCCTGTTCGGCCAGACCTCCACCTCCTCCTGCCCCAAAGCTGCCGGATGCAGTGCACACCCGACCTGCCGGGTTCTAACAGCAGTGAATTATTGACTGTTCTGGTGCTCCTTTCTGAAAACCTCTCGGCCCTGGGCTGTGACCACCCCGCCCGCACGGCCTCCAGACGCTCCTTTCCTGGACCCCATGGGCTCTCCTCGTCCATGTGTCCGCGAGCACGCTGCTTCTGCCCACTGTCCTGGGTTCTCCACTCGCAAGACGTGCGTGTGGGCTCCCCCCTCCCGAGACGCATCCCCGACCGCCAGATGTCCCCCCTCGCGTCCTGGGCACCTGGAGAGCCACACCCCAGACCTGGCTCCTGTCCTGAGTGCGGGGAGCCGCCAGCCCTGCCCCCTCGCCTCACCCCGCCTCCCCACATCCACCACGAGCCCAGGGTCCTCGGTGTGCTCCAGGCCCCTCCTCATGCCTCAGCCTGCATGCAGACGGCAGAGAAGGCCACAGATCAGGGAGGCAGAGGACAAGGAAAGATAGGAAGGCTCCAGAGCCCCCGGGACGAAGTGCTTGCCGGTGTCTAAGGGGCCTGCCTTCCCAGGCAGACAGAGCCGGACTCGGGGAGGCTCGACAAGTGTGCTGAAGGGTGCCCAGACGCTGTGCGGGCGCCAGACCCGGCTCCCACCTGGGACAGCAGCGGCCCCGCTCCTCGGGGTGCACTCGAGGAAGAGCAGGCCCACGCGCCCAGGAGACGCGTGAGCAGCTCCCTGTCAGATGCTGGGAGGTGCTGGTCAGATGAGGCTGGATGTGTAAATACACCGTGGGCACATTAAGCGTTGATCTGCGGGCGCCAGTGGGACCACCCTGATGGCACAGTCCTGAGTGTAAGCGGCAGAGGGGCGGTGCAGATGGTGCCCTTGGTGACCATTTTCTGAACGCGAGATGCGATGGGAGGTCTTGTTGGGGCGCTGTGTGCAGCCTGGTGGGAGCGCGACGGCAGGGCCTCTGCCAGGCACAGCGCAGAGGCCTGGCGGCTGGAAGAGTGGCCTTTTGTGTGTTCCATTCATTTGAAAATAAGCTGAAGCAAATAGAGTGCAGTGTTCGCATTTGTAAATTCTCAGTATCCAGTGCACTGCTGTCTCATAGTTTTTAGTTTCTCTGGGTTTGAAATACTTCGTAGTGAGAAATTAAAACTTTTTTCAAACTAGATCCCCCGAGCCTCTCATGAAGGGACCCTTGCGTCAAGCCCGCCCCTTCCCCAGAGGGCGTCCTGACGGGACTCACGCCCGCTCACCGCTCCGGGGCTGAGGGTCCCAGAGCTCCACCAGGCCTGGTCCCAAGCCCGGGTTGGGCGCAGAGGCTCCTCAGGGCCCGCGGTGCTCTGTCCCTGGACCCAGATGTGGACTTCCTGTGGCCGTGGGTTGAGGGATGTCACCAGGAGCTCCCCGAGGGCCCCGCTCAGCCCAGGCCTGGTGGTGTGGGCATCGCTGAGCTGGGTGGACCCTCCTCCCTGAGCTCTTCCCTTCCTTGGTGGGGGGTCCGGTCTGATAGGGTCACCGTGGTGCCTGGGGGTGGGCCCCCAGGAGCAGGGAGGGTGCCCCACCGAGCAAGACCAGAAGCTGGTCTTGGCCAGGGCCGGCAGACTCGGCTGCCCGCTTTTGGAGCATTTCTCGGTTTCCTCTGCAGGACAGGCCTGGAGGTTACAAGGCACCACGTCCCTTCCGTCCGCCATTGACGGACAGTGCAGCTCTGAACGGGCCCTTCTCTCCCCACGGTCAGCGCACACGTGTGGACCTGGTCACCCTGAGGGTCACATGGTTTCCCAGGAGGGACGGGGGAGCCGACCTCATTTCCCCTTAGAAGTTAGAGGGCGTTTAGCGAGCGATGCCGGCGCCCCCGGGCCGCTCTGTGCAGGGATGTCTGAGCCGGGCCAGGTGAGCGCCGACCTGAGTCTTCAGAGAGCCCTCCCCGCCTGCCCCGCTGCCCTGTGACAGCAGCCGTATCCCCGCGGCAGGCCTGAACGTTGTTTCTGGTGTCCTGTGGGCCCAGGCAGCACGGCACAGGGGCGCCTGTCAGGGACCCTGGGCTGCAGGCCCCGCATCACCTCGGGGCTTCTGCCTCTTTGGCCCTTGGGTTCATTTTCACTTGCCCTCAGCCTCTGTCTCCCTCCTCCATCCGTCAGTCTGTCTGTCTCCCTCTGGGCTCTCCTCATCTCTCTCACCCTCTGCTCCCTTCCTCTCTGCCGGGGTCCCCGCCTCTCCCCGTGACCCTGCTTGGGCCGGTCAGGGCTGTCATGATGGCCGGGCATGTGGAGCCAGGTGCAAGGTACTTTTGTGCCTCAGTTTGCTCCCCGCTCTCGACCCAGAACCACCCGGGTCCCTGCTGACCGCTCCGTACCCCCGCCCCCTACGGACCAGAGCCAGCCTCGTTTAGAGCCCAAGCAGCTGCACGTCTTACAGCCTCGCGTCCCTCCCGGGAGCTGGCCCTGCCGCTGACCACACGTGCATCCAGTTACCACGAGGGCAGTGGGAGCGGCAGTGGGGGCAGGGAGGGCTCTGCGGCCCTAGAGGGACAGGGCCCCGTGCCCAGAGCCTGGGCCCATCCTCCCTCCCCAGCACCTTGGTGTGTCTTTCCCTAGAGCAGAATCTTCCCGTGAGTCACACACAAGATTGTCCACAGGATCTAGGGACAGGTGCTCATGGAACTTACTGTCTGCCCCCTTCCCACAAGAAGGCCCCATGCTGCCAAGACCCGGGCTCGGTGCCCCTGAGCCCTGGGCAAGCTGTTTTAAGGCTGGGGCATGTGGTGTCACATCAGGCCCTTCACTGAGGTGCACCACTGAGTGGGACTTGTGGGAGGTTTGGGAACAACGGTGCGCCCTCTCCAGAGGGGCCAGCTTCCCGGGATGACATCAGGCCCAAGGTCTTTCTGGCTCTCAGATAAGCAAGTGCTCTGGTCACTTTTAGTCACAAAGTAGCCACTACAGTAATTAAAGTATTCGGACTCATGGGCTTAGTTAAGGCAATGCTAGCTGGTACGGTGGCACAAACATGATATAGTTTTCTTTTTTCCTGATTCTCGATGATGGGGGGAAATGATTCTGTTTCAATTTTAGATCCTACTTAAAATAAGGGATAGAAGGAAAGAGAATGAATATCTTCTAAGTTACTGAAGAAGATAACAAGCAAAATGTCTAAGACCTAGCTCAGTATTTTTATACCCGAATGTAAGTGAAAATATATTTCATATAAGCCAACAACATTAAATAAGGAAACAGAAAAAAAACATAAGGGAGAGTTGACAGGTTGGATTAATTATTTAACTACTGATAATAAATGGAAATTATTAAACTCTCCTACTTCAAAATGAGCAGCAATTAAACTGTTCTATTTCAGAACAGAGGTTCTCAGATTGATGTGGGAAATGGAAACAACCACATGACATTTGAGGCAGACAGACCTAAGATAAAGGTTAGAGTTCTTGAATTGTGTGAGGAAAGACACACACATTGCTGGGGGTGTAGAGCAGTGCTGCAGCACAAGGCTGAATCGTGCCCTCCAGATTCATGTGTCGGAGCCCTAGCCCTCAGTACCTTGGAATGTGACCATATTTGGAGCTGGGAGTCTTCGGTGAACTAATTAAGTTAAAATGAGGTAATTAGGATGGGCCCTAGCCCAACATGACCGGCATCCTTACAAGAAGAGGAAATTAGGATGCAGACACGTGTATGCACAAGAGAAATGATCGTGGGAGGACACGGAGAAGGCAACCACCTACACGCCAAGGAGAAAGGCCTCAGGGGAAACCAACCCTGCCCAGATCTTGATCTCTCAGACCCCCAGCCTCCAGGACTGCAAGAAAATAAATTTCTGTTGTTTAAGCTGCCCAGTCTGTGGTATTGTGTTGCAGCCACCCAAGCTATTATAGTACTTATGGAGGGGAACTTGTCAATGTCTAGAAAAGTTTCATTTGTGTTTACCCTTTGATCCCATGGTCCTATTTCTAGGACTCTATCCCAGAGCATCACTGACAAAAATAGGCATGACCAACAGGTATAGGAAATAGGTATACACATGGGTATTCATTTTAGCACTATGTTAATAGCAAAAGATGGGAAATGATCTGTATGTTCACCTATGGGTTGAGTCCATTGTGGTTTACTTATACAGTGGAGTACTCTGCAACTATAGAAATGGAATGAAGGGTATTTCTGTATTGCAGTTTACGGTCATCTCCAGAATACATTAAGTAAAAAGAAAAGCAGGGTGCAGACTTGTTCATAGTATTCTACCCTTGGAAGGCAGATATGTGCATATACAGATGTGTATGTATGTAATGTATTCATTTATATGTTTAACAACAGACAATGGAAGCATTTACCAAACGAGTTTTTTTAGTTACTTATATTGAAAGGGAGGGACCCGAAGTGGACAGAAATGGGAAGCTTTTTGTGAATGAAAATCTTATTATATAATTTTGACAATGGCATCATGTAAAGGTTTTTGGATAATCAATAAACATCTAAATCAAGAAAGTATGAGGAAGCCACTCCTAAATATTGAAATTATATGGAAATTAATTAGTTTAAATATATAAATGTATGTCAAGTTGGTGATACAACCAAATAGGAAAAAATTACTTCAAGTAACTTCATAACATGGCATTTTGCTTTTTTTTTTTTTTTTTTTTGCAATACGCAGGCCTCTCACTGTTGTGGCCTCTCCCGCTGCAGAGCACAGGCTCCGGACACGCAGGCTCAGTGGCCATGGCCCACAGGCCCAGCCGCCCCACGGCACGTGTGATCCTCCCGGATCGGGGCACGAGCCCGCGTCTCCTGCATCGGCAGGCGGACTCTCAACCACTGTGCCACCAGGGAAGCCCTACATGGCAATTTTAACTCTATATTCCAAGTGGAATATTCTCTAAGGGAAAAAAAAAATAGTTCCATAGATTAATTGTTAGTAACAACATTATTACTGTTATTTTTAAACTGTTACATATATTTGGGTGAACCCTTTCAATGTATCTCCCTGCTATGCTCTTTTCTGGATTTTCCGTTTGTTTTTTTTGCTAACCTTTTTCTTTTTTCCTCTCTGTCCTTCATTTTGGACCTTTTCTGTTGACTGCTTTTCAGGTTCACTGCCCTGGACTTCTACTGTGTTCTGTCCCCTGGTAGCTGCACACAGTGATTTTTTTTCTTTCATATTTTGTAATTTTCCGTTGTAGAATGCAGGTTTTTCTTTAACTTTTCATTCTTTGTTGAAATACTCCATGTCCCTTTTGTCTACCTTTCCTCTATTTTCTATCACATAATCATCACAGCTACTTTGAGGTCGTGGCCAACGTGAGTGTTTGGGTCACGCCCAGACCCTGTCGGCTGTTCCGTGGCTCACTGTGCGTCTGGGAATTCTCCTCTGTGTGCTGAGCATCACGGATGAAGTGCTGCAGGGCTCCCACGTGTTCCCCCTTTGTTCCGGCAGGGAATGAAGTGGTCAGTGGCCCCCTTGCTCCTCTCAAGACTCGAGTTTCGGCTTTGTTAGGGCAGGTCTATTTCCATTTTGCCAGAGTCCCCGTCACCTACGTGCAACTGCTGTGGAAAGCTTGGTCTTCTCACTGGGGTCCCTTCACTCCAGGGCCCCACACTGGCTCCTGCTGAGCTGAGCTGTCAGTGTGACCCCCACTTCCCAGTTAGTTTTGACCACCCCACCCTTGCCCAGAGTCTCATTTTATGCAGACACAGGATTCACCAAAGACCCAAGGGGGATTTCACACAGGTTTTGGGTGCTCCTTCTTAGTCCCTATCTACAATCTCTGCACCCCACTTGGAAAACACCCTCAGGGACAAGCAGGATGAGTGTGGGGCTCACCTCCAGCTTCTACCTTCCCCAAGGATCGTGGGCTTCTGCTTGTCACCCAGCTCTTACCACGGGTTCCTGCCTGAGGCTAGGTCAACACCAGTGACTGCATCATGGCCCCATCCTAAATGCCACAACTTGTGTCTTGAAGGATCAAGCAAGTCAGCAATCAGGTTGATGCCATTGGAAAGCAAGAGTTGTCGTGTAACAAAAAGATGTGTTTGTTGAGGGGTTTTGTCATGCATGGTGTTGAATTTTGTCAAAAGATTTTTCCTGCATCTGTTGAAATTTTAACTTTCTCCTAGATCCTCTTAATGTGGTGAATTATATTGACAGATTTTGCAAATATTTTGCAAAATAATTTTGCATTCCTGGTGTAAATCCTCGTTCTTCATGATTCTTGAATTTTTCTTGCTAATATTTTTGTGAGGAGCTTGCATCTATGGTCATTAGAGATATTGGTGTTGCCATTTTCAGATTGCTCACATCTTTGTCAGATTTTAAAATCAGAGTTATGCTTGCTTTGTATGATGCCTTTGGAATTACTTCCTCTTCCTCTATTTTTCTGAAGCAGTTTGTGTGAGGTTGGTGTTATCACTTCTTTACATGTTTGGCACAATTTCCCAGTGTTTAGAGTCTTCTTGGTGGGAAGGTATTTGACAACAAATTCAACGTTTTCAATATTTACAGGGGTATTCAAATTCCTTTCTTAGTTTGTGTCAGTTTTGGAAGCTGTGGTTTTTGAAATTGTCCAGTTCATCTAAGTTGATATATATGTTGGCTTGAAGTAGTTCATCATAATAATCCCACATTATCGTTTTGACATCTGTAGGATCTGTAGTGGTGGCTTATCTTCATATCTCTTGTTTGTTTTCTCCTTTTCTCTTCAAGCATTTTCCAGTTTGAAGGTTACTAACTTTATTTCATTTTTCTTTATTGTTTATCTATGTTTTCATTAATTTCCATTCATATTTATTATTTCCCGCTGTATTCATTTCCTATGGCTGCCTTAAAATATTACCACAAACTTAATGATGTAAAACAACACAAATTTTTTATCTTAGAATTAGTTCTGTAAAGCAGAATTCCAGCACAGGTCTCACTGAGCTAACATCAGGTGTGGCAGACCTGTGCTCCTTTCTGGAGTCTCGGGGAGAATGCATTTCCTGGCTTTCTCCAGTTTCTGGAGGCCTTCCTCCCTTCCCTCCCACCTGCAACACTGCATCTCTCTCTGACCCTTCCTCCCTCATCACTTTTCTCTCTAATGCAGTCAGAGAGGCTCCCCACTTTAAAGAACTCTGTGGCTGTATATGGTCCACCTGGACCATGCAGGGAAGTCTCCCTGTTTCAAGGCCTGTAACCTTAATCCCATCTGCAGGATCCCTTTGCCACAAGAGGTCACATTTACAGTTTCAGGGACTCAGGTGTGGGCATCTTTGGGGTGGGCGCAGGGGTTATTCTGCTGCCACACCTACATTCCACCTACTTTGGCCTTAGTTTACATTACTTCTAGCTTCTTAACGTAGAAACCATTTGTCTTTTCTAATTTAAGCATTTAGTCCTGAAATTTCCTACTCAGTACTACTTTAGCTGTGTTCCACACATTTTGGCATGTTGTATTTTCTTTTTTTTTTTTTTTTTTTCGGTACGCGGGCCTCTCACTGCTGTGGCCTCTCCCGTGGCGGAGCACAGACTCCGGACGCGCAGGCTCAGAGGCCATGGCTCATGGGCCCAGCCGCTCCGCAGCATGTGGGATCTTCCCCGACCGGGGCATGAACTCGTGTCCCCTGCATCGGCAGGCGGACTCCCAACCACTGCACCACTAGGAAAGCCCTGTATTTTATTTTTCATTCAGTTCACTGTATATTTTAAATTTCACTTGAGGTTTCCTCTTTGTCCATGAATTATTCAGCAGTGTGTTAATTTCCAAGTGTTTAGAGACATTTCTGTTATCTTTCTGTTATTGATCTCTCGTTTGATTTAATTATAATCAGAGAATAAATGCACTGTGTGATTTGAATTCTTTTCAATTTGTTGAGATTAGTTTTCTGGCCCAGGATATGGTCTGTCTAGGTGATTGTTCCCTGGGTGTTTGGAAAGAATATGTGTCCTGCTGTTGTTGAGCAGACAGTTCTACAGATGTCAGCCACCTCATCTGGGGCCTGGTGTTAAGTTCTTCTATATTGTTGGTGGTTTTCTGTCTAGTTGTTCTACAAGCTGTTGAGAGAGGGGGTCTTAAAGTCTCCAAATGTAACCGTGGATCTGTCTGTTTTCCCCTTAGTTCTACCAGTTTTTACTTCATGAGTTCTGTGGCCTTGTTGTCTGACGCATGCATATTTAGGATTGCTCTCTTTTTGATGGAGAGACTTTTTATCATTATGTAATGACTTCTTTGTCCCCGATTGTTGTCCTTGCTCTGAAGTCTGCTGTGTCTGGTGTTAATGTAATCATTCCTGATTTTTACAAAATAATATTTGCTTGGACACCATAGAGTTGGGTCCTTTTTTTCATTAATACATTCTGCCAATCCCTGTCTTTTAATTGGGTATTTAGACCATTTATATCATAATGTAATAATTATTGCCATGTTAGGGCTGAAGGCTGTCATTTTATTGTTTGTTTTGTTCTCTCTGTTTTTTAAAAAAAAAAATTTATTTATTTATGTATTTTGGCTGTGCCTGGTCTTAGTTGCGTTGTGACATGCAGACTTCTTAGTTGCGGCATGTGGAGTCTTAGTTGCAGTATGCATGCAGGATCTAGTTCCCCGACCAGGGATTGAAACCTGGCCCCCTGCATTGGGAGTGCAGAGTTTTACCCACTGGACCACCAACGAAGTCCCTCTCTCTGGTTTTTGTTTTTCTGTTTACTCATCCTACCTCCTTTGGATTACTTGACCGTTTTTTTTAGAATTTCATTTTGATTCATCTCTAACATTTTTGAGTGTATCTCTTTGTACAGATTTATTTTTAAGTGGCAGTGTCTGCAGGCTGGGCAAGGAGCTGGACAGCAATGGGGCGGAGGTGTGATGGTGGGGCGGCCACATCTCTTTGCCTTGTGGTCCAGCCCTGCTACCGCGCTTGCTGACACGGCGAGCAGTCAGCCTGCAGGACAGAGAGCAGGTCTCCTGTCCCGTGTTCACCAAGGCCCGTGGCTGAGGAGTGGAGGTGGGCTGCTGCGCCCTTCCAGTGCCCCAGGCTCTGGCTGGGCCCAGCGTGTTTTGTCTGCATCTTTGCGGAAAACATTTTCACAAAAGCATTTTGAAAAGGGCAGTTTATTAGAATGTTAGTAATGGTAGCAGGAAAGACTGACAGTAAGCAGTTTGCATGGTAATTAAGATATGTTTTCTTTCCTTGTTGTATTTATGTAGAAATGAGCTGGAACGTGGTAACAGGAACACCGATGTTGGTACTGCACGTCCCCCTTTCAGAGCACGTTCTCGTCCTTGCCTCGTAGGCTCCTCCCCACAGGCCTCCCTGGAGGACTCTGGGTGGAACCACACCTTTTCCAGACACGGCAGTGCTTCTCCTGGGGCCTCAGATAGTGAAGGTTGGTGCTGGGACTGTGACCCCGGCCTGGGGTGTCGGGGCCTCACTTCCTCCTCTCCCTTTGATGCTTTCTGGAACGTTCCAGGAAGTACAGGGGTGTCTGCACCTGGCACATTCAAACTGACTCACACGCAGAGCGTTTGCCAAAAGCTGTGTCTGGAGAAAGGTTTCTGTGGCTCAGAGAAGCTTGAAAACCACCTGCCGTCTCGAAGAGACTTGTGTGAGCAGGTGTGCCTGGGGGCGCTGGAGACGTGTGTATGGTCACCTCCTGGGGTGGGCACAGGGGACCATGCAGGGGACCTGGGACTGTGAGGATTGAAGATGAGCCTGTGGTCTGGGGGGCCGCGTGGTGATCAGGCCGACCCCCAGAGTGGAGTGAGCTGGGAGCCAGGAAGTGGGACCCTTAGAGCACTGGGTCAGCACAGCCTCCAGGTGGGCAGAGCTGCTGCCCAGCGAGCTGTGTTTGAACTCTACCTTGGACAGCTGTGCACAGAAGTCAGCAGCTGGAAAGCATGGATGAAAAAAGAGGGACAAATCTCAAGTGAGGAAGGCCGATGTAACCGGTGTGGACTTGAGGTCCGGCCCTGATGACCTGGGAACATGGGGTCCCGCGCTGACCTTCAGCTTCTCCCTGATGCGTCAGGAGCTGCATGGGGTAGCAGGGCTGCCCGGGGGTCTGTGTGCTTGGCTCCCTGTGGAGCTGCACACTCTGGGGGCCTGTCCACCCCTGTTAAAATAATTGACGGCACTGTGGCTGAGTGCGGAGGGAGTGCTCTTGAAGCTGAGGGTGAGGCCTTCCCGATGAGTGTCCCGGCTGGGCACTGGGTCCTGAGAGGCTCCCACATGCTGGCCGAGGCTGCTGGACCAAGAAGCGTCAGGCATGGCCTCCACCTGCCGGGAGTATGCAGCAGGAAGACGGGCTTGGACGCTGTCCTGCTGGGAAGAACCGCAGGACCGCCCATTAACCAGCTGACCGGCTGTTCTCGACTGGGGATCTGGGCGCGACAGCTTTAGTCCAGGCTCCCAATCTAAAACACTTCCAACATCCTCACCCCTCCTCGGGACAGGCTGCGCAATGGTGGAATCAGTTCTTGCACCAGTTGGAGTCCTGGGACGACCTGGAAGGCCCGTCACCGAGCTCGTGCTGCCCTTGCCCTCTTCACTCCCACCCCCACCCCAGGGCCTTTGCACATGCCCGGCGGGCTGGGTGCTCTGCTCCCTCCTGTGTTTCAGGTCCTTATTCAAAAGTCACCACAGTGGGCCTTCCCTGCCCCTTTGTGAGGCCCACCCCCACCCTGTCCTGTGCGCCCTCCTGGCTGTGCTTAGCACTGGTCACTGCCTAGTGCCCTATTTGGCCTATCTTCGTCTTGCCTGTCATCTGTCTTGTCCACTCAAACGCAGCCTCCTTGAGGTGGGCGTTCGGGTCCTGTCCAGCACTGTTTCTAGGGGGGTGGGGGGGTGGGGGTATGGGAGAGTGTTCATGTTAACTCAGGTGAAACACAGTGACCAGGGACTTTGTTTTCTGAAAGGAGTGAAAAGCTGTGGGATCTCCCAGAGATTTAACCCTGCGGGAGGGGGTTCCCCCCCACCCCATCCCACTGAGCTACCTGCCCCTGGAGAAGGTGTGTGTGGATCACGCCTCCCCCTACACCCAGGGGCCGGTGGTCAGAAGAGGACACTGCTGTTGTCAGGGTGCTTGGGGAGGCCCCGTAGCCGGCAGTTAGAGTAGGTTTGGCCCATGTTTCTGGAATAGTAGGTGAGAGACGCTTTCGGTTTTGAGGGCCTTGCAGTCTTTAGCATCCAATCAACTCTGCCCTTGTAGTGGGCATGGCTTCGAACCGAAACCCACGGGGGCAGGTTTGGTCTGTTTTTGTGAATCCCTCAGAGAACTGTTTTCTTTGAAGAACTGGGATTTAGCCAGTGGAGCTCTGCTGCCTCCTAGTGGCTGGTAATTTTGCTGGATCAGGTCACACCCTTTCATCTCCGGGCCGCCTTCCAGTGAAGGAGAGACTGAGGCTTCTAGAATACCCAGATGCTTTTCCACCCCGGTTGAGTTCAGGAGGTTCTGTTGACCATCATCCTCCCGGCCTCCTTGGAGACGCCCGCGTAAGCGCGTCAAGACTGGCTTCAGAGCGGGGCTGAGGGTCTGCAAATGTGGGATGTTAACGGAGGGTGGGAGCAGCTGCCCGTCCTCGCCTCCACCTGCAGCCTCCCCACCTGCCTATGGCCGTCGTCCTCTCGTGCTCCAGGTATCTGGCCTCTCCAGGGAGGGCGGGTGAGCTGTGAGGACGCAGTCGGGAGTGCAGGGAATGGCCCTGGAGGGGGCGTGGGGGTGTCCAGGGCTGCTGTGACCGCTACCCTCCCAGAGCTCCTTAGCCCACCGGGCTAGTCAGGTGTGAAGGATAGGACGTCTGGTCCAACACACCTGCGGACTGGCGGGACCGTAGGGCTTGTGCACAGGCTTCAGCTGAAGGGCAGGTGTGGACTCGGGAGGGGAGTGGGTGGAGGCCAGCCCGGGCTGCATACGTCTGGCCCACTCGGTGACCTTAGGCTTCCTGTCCAGGGGGCTTGGGCTGACGTCAGCAGGAGAAGGGGCTTCAGGCCACTGGAAGGGGGACCCTGTGACTCGAGGGGCAGCGCCCTCAGTGCAAGGCAATGGGCGGTGAGGCCACTGCACAGAAAGGCACGGTGATGATACACCACCTCACCCCTCGGCCTGTGCCTCCCGGAAAATTCACTGGCAGCGTGAACCTGAAGTCAGATGCCTGTTACAGAAAGACTGTCCTGAGTGGGCAGCGCCCAGGGCTGGGCAGGAGCAGAGGGCTGCACATGCGCCCCCTCCTGCCGCCCGCAGGCCTTTAGGCCAGGGGCGTGTCTTACCTATTGGCGAGTCACAATTTACAGGTGTTGCTGTTTCTCAAAGTAATAAAAGTAAAAATATCATCATTAACCGAAGTGGCCAAATTATGGGGGGATTGGTGAAATATGAGGGGTTAGTCTGATGCCATTAGAAGGGCTTTGGAGAGGGTATTTAAGAACGTGGGAAGATGTTCAGTACATAAATTCTGGTGCTTCTGGACCGACGGCTTTCTCAGGCCATGTCCTGCGAGGGTGGCAGCCCCAGGCCGGGCCAGGCTTCCACGACAGGGCACCTTAAACCCCACCTGTCTCACCGGCTACTGACGAGGGTTCTGGCAGTACGTCTGGTTGTCCCGGAGCTTGCACACATCTTAGTCACACGTTGCCAGCGTCTTATTTTATCATGTAAAAGTTCTTTACATATTGTTTTCTGAAGTATATACTGCAAATATTTTCTCAGATGATCTGCCCTGGTATTTTATTGATAATAGCTTTTTGAAAAAAGGCTTTAGAACAATTTTAGATTTGCAGAAATGTTTAAAAAAAAGACAGCACAGAGATTTCCACCCACCCCACTCTTAGTTTCCCATTATTAACACCTATGTCAGTGTGGTACACTGGTTACAATTAAGGAGCCAAGATTGATACATTATCACCAAACTAAAGTCCATTCTATATTCAGATGTCCTCAGTTTTTCCCTAATGTCTTTTTTCTGTCCTAGAATACATTGAATTGCCTTGTCTCTTTAGGCTGTTTTTGGCTGTGATACTTTCTTAGACATTCCTTGTTTTTGATGGTCTTGACAGTTCTGGGGAGAGTGGGTCAGAGAATTTATAGAACGTCCGTCTATCGGGACTTGTCTGATGTTTTTCTCATGACTGGACTCGGATTATGGGTTTTTGGAAGAGCACAGAGGGGAAGGGCCCTTCTCATCACGTCCCGTCCAGGGGTCCAGGGTCCATGCCGTCTCATGACCTACACTGTGGACACTGACCTTGGTCACCTGGCCCAGGTGTCTGTCAGTCTCTCCACTGCAAGTCATTCTTTGTCCCCTTCGCCACACTGCCCTCTGTGGTAGGAAATCGCCATGTGAAGCCCACACCTAAAGAGTGAAATAAGAATATACTTTTACTCTTGAAATTGTGCGAGAATCTATATTGGTGTAGTGTGTGAGGTCAGATCAGTCTAATCTTTTACTTTTTGGTCTAACACTAATTGTACTGGCACCTTTGTTAAACCATGTCTCAGTTCCCCAAGGGTCCTAATGTCACGGCGTCTTCCAGTACCTTACGTGCCCGTCCTCCTGGGTCCACCCATCTCACCGCGTGGCTGTACCAGGAGCACATAGTCTCAGTGAGTGTCTTTTAAAATTGGCTCTTTATTCTTTTAAGTGACCTTTCACCCGCTCTGTGAGGGTTCATGCAGGTCCAGCTGGGTTTGGGTCGGAATTGTGATGAGTCTTCACGGTGGAAATGTGGCCATTTAACCCCAGGCCTCTGGCCCTTCCTTCTAGAGGGTTTCTCTGCCTCTCATCTGCTGCACCCACGGGCTTGGGGCCCTGTCCTGTGATCCGCCAGATCTCCCCAAAGGAGTGCAGCCACTGCCTGCCTGCGGCCCGGGCTGGATGCGCTCAGAGTGCCAAGTGCTCCCGGCCGTGATGGGCTGGAAGCAGCATCTAAACCCACAGCTGAGGGGGGCTGGGGGTTCTTACCATGTGTTTCTAGATCTCTTGGTGTGGGTTTTTCTCAGAGGAGTCCATTTTGACGCTGAACAGCTGTATAACTTCTGGCATCTCAAGTTTGAATTTCCCCCACCCCGAGAGACCTTCGTCTGCACACATCCAGCACAGGAAGGGGGCTGGCAAGGTGAGCTTGGGGTTCGAGGCGGAGCCAGATGTCCTTTCTAGCTCCCACTGTCTTTGAGGTGAAGCCCTGCTCAGGACTGAGACAGCAAGTCGACCCTCCAGGCTCCAGAGGTGGCCAGGCTGGGGCCCTGCATGGGCCGTGGGCCCAGGAGTGGACAGCGTGCAAATAAATGCATGGGTAGGTCCCATCCAAAAATACTGCTTCATTTTGCATTTTCCTCAGTTGGACTGCTGCCTTCAGATTGAAATTTCCTCTCCACCAAAAAGGACCACCTTTGCGGTAACCCGCTGCCTGGGTGCTCTCTGCCCTGAGGGCCGGCAGGAGGGGGCAGAGGGCTGGTCTCTGTGAGCAGCCAGGGCACGCCTGTGTGCACATGCAGCCGCGTGCACGGGTGTCTCCACAAGCAGACCGGAGCAGGTAGCGCGCTATGTGTGGTCCAGCGTCTCGGGTGACGTCTGTCCGCGTTGGTAAGCAGTGGGGCCTCAGCAGGCACACCCAAGTGGAACAACTGTTCTTTACCAACTGCACACTTAGGAGTCTCCTGCAGCCTGGAATGCTGTGTGCCCGTCTGTTCCCCGGCCTGGGCTCCTGCCCCGGAGCTTGTTCCTGTTTCTAAGGCTGCACCCACGTCGCCGTCGCTCGCCCTCACCGTGCCCGTCAGCGGCCGGCGCCATCCACCGAGGCTCAGCAGGTTTCCGAGCGTGAACGCCTCTCGATTTGTCATCTGCCTTTGGTCGATTTCCAGCACCCTAATGGTTATGTTTGGACGGTTTTGTCTAGTTTCGTGATTGCTTTTGGGGGACCGCATTCACCAAGCTCCTCATTCCACCTTCCTGCAGCCCATCCCCCTCGTTATTTGTCTAGAATATTTTAGACAGTTCCAAGGATCACTGCACTGAACTGCAAATTAGTCTACAGAGCATCAGGGAGCTTGAAACATTCAGAGTCTTGCTGAATGTTCTGGATCTCTTGTTCCCTTATTCTTGTGCGATCTTTCCATCCTCTCGGAGGGCCATAGGGCACTAAGCCAAATCGTATCAGAAAGAACAGCTTTCAGAGGCACATCCACTTCTAAACTCGATCATGGAAGCGGAGGGTCACCCTGACGTCATGGCCACACGCCCCGTAATGAGATTTCTCAAATCAGGTTTGCTGATTCCCAGCAGCGCGTGCCGAGTGGGCCTGGGGTCGTGCGGGAAACTCTGCCTCCACAACGGAGCGCCGTCGCCCTCTGTGCTGCTTTGTCTTCAAGGCATGTGGCGGGAGGGGAGATCCCTGAGGGGGCATCCGCAGCGAGGACAGTTCCTGTGAAGAATCCATGTGGCGGGAGGGGAGATCCCTGAGGGGGGCATCTGCAGCAAGGACAGTTCCTGTGAAGAATCCAGGGCCCGGCCCCCAGGCTGCTTTCCTGCTTCGTCATCTCCCATCCACCTTCTTTTCTGCTCCGTCTGTCACTTCTGCAGGAACACAGGTGACCCTGTGTGTGTGTGTCAGGTGCCTCGAGAAAACAGCGCAGGACCTTTTAACAGAAAATGTGTAACTGAAGGTAGGAAAAGAAAAAACAGCGAGGACGAGACAAGTCCAGGGAGCGTCAGTCATAGCCGTAACCCTGAGTGGGTGAACTTGGCTATTGAGAGAGACACGCACAGGGACGGGTTCACACAGCAGTGTGGACGGCCATGAAAGCAGCCTTCGTTACGTGACTGGGAGCACAGGCCGGCCGCAGGGACAGAAAGCCTGTCAGCAGACCTCTGCTCCTGGGGAGACGGAGCAGATGCACTTTCCCAACCCCGGTGGGGGCCACTTAGGGCCCAGGTTGAGCTGCAGAAACAAATGATCCTCAAATCGTATAAATACAGTTTATTTTTCATTCTCTTGGGTCGGCTGTGGCTCTTTCTGTGTTGACTTCACCCCCTTCCCAGGCTAATGGGGCAAATTCTCTCTGGAACATTCCCAGAATGGTGGCAGGGGGAGGAGAGAACGCGGAGAACTCTGCTCTGGCTGTGCAGCTTCTTCCCAGGGGAGCACTATGTGGCCAGGCCTGACCTCAGCGCTGGGCGGAATAAATAACACACCGACGTCTGCTCCCCACCTGCCCCCTGCCCAGGAGAGACGGCCGGAGCCCACCCTCCAGCAGCGCAGGCACAGGCATCATGGCCAGGCCCTCGCACCCGTTTCTTGGCCAGCTCCGCTCTGCCCCCTCTTCCTCTGGACACCTAAGGGCAGGGGGACTGCTGACTGTTCACCTGCCCCGACATCCACGGGTGGGTGCGGCTTGCAGCAACTTGGACAGGTGCCTTTCGACGGAGCAGAAGCGGGAGGCACCTGTCGCCCTGCACCCAACAGATGGGAGAGCCCGAGGGGTGACCTCCTCGCCAGGCCCCAGTTCCGACCCTAGGGTCCCTCCCGGCCCGCTGTCCTGCGTTCTCTCTGCGCCTCCCCACACCTCTGTCCTCTAGAGCGGGGTCTGGATTTCTGTATCAGACCAGACGGTAAGCACCTGGGCACTGTGGGCTCCGCGAGGTCTGTGTCCATCGCCCAGCTGCTCCATCGCAGCGAGAAAGCAGCCCCAGACGGTACGCACACTCATGGGCATGGCTGTGCGTCGGTAGGACTTTCTTTACGAAACCAGACGGTTGTCTGGGCTGGGTTTCTGTAGTGTGCAGGCCCTGTTCAGAGGTCCCTGCGCTCCTGGGCTGGGTGGGTGTCCTGGCCTGAGCCTGCCCCTCCCGTGGCTCCTTGGCCAAGACAGTGCCCCCAGAACTTCACTTGGTGGAGTGCCGGCAGCTGCACCCCTGGTTCCTCCTGAGCACCCCTCTCTCCAGACGGACCTGCTGCAGCCTGGGGTCTAGAAGGCTGCAGCCGTCCATAGAGGGCTCCAGCCTCAGGCCTCCCCCCTTCCCAGCTGGAAATGTCACTCAGCAGTTTGGATGGAGGAGGCTGTGGGCTGGGTTGTGTCCCCCCAAAATTCATAGGTTGAATCCCTATCCCCCACCACGACTGTATTTGGACGCGGGGCCTTTAAGGAGGTTCAGTGAGGTCATAAGTGTGGGGTCGTAACCCGATAGGGCTGTGTCCTGATAAGGAGAGGAAGGGACACCAGGAGTGAGCCCCCAAGAGGAAAGACCACAGAGGACCCAGGGAGAAGACGCTGTCTGCACACCAAGGAGAGAGACCGCAGGAGGGACCGGCCCTGCGGCACCGGACCTCAGGCCTGCCGCCTCCCGAGCCGACTGAGGGTGTGCTGGCCGCCTCCTTAATCAGATTCTTGTCATTAAGTTGAATTTTGACAAGTGTTTGTCTCCCAAAGACATTCTCAGTCTTACCCTCTACTGCTGTGGTCCTCAGAGCATGACCCGTGGAGCCCTAGGGGTCCCCGAGACCCTTGCAAGGGACCTGCAGGGTCAAAAATGACTATTTCCATAGTGCTGGTTGCGCCTTTCCCCTCTCACTGAGTGCCGCTTGAGCTGGGGCGGGGCTACTGCTGGGGCCTGAGCCCCTGGAGGCTCTGCTAGGGGCCCCTGCGTTCTCAGCCAGACTCACCCAACCACGTCCTCTCGGGGCAGCGTGCTTACTCCTTGTATCCAATAGATCCCGAGCCTCGAGCACCGTCCTTGCCCCGCCTGTGCACCATGCCATGCAGGAAGCACGGCCACTTTGGGGGACGCCTGGTGGATAGGTGTCTGGACTTGGGTATTGGACAGGCACTTTCTCAGAAATGATTGGGGTTACATCTGAGTGTTTTGCTGCCAGCTATGACCTTTGAGGGCTCAGCAAAGTTAGAATTGTCCAAAATTTTTATCTGCCACTGTCCACTGCTCCCTCAGACCTTCAGACTTTTCTGTGGTGCTTAGTGGTGATATTAACAAGTGTGATTGCTGTTGGTATTGAGTGATAAAATCTGTCCACATTTAGAAGATCTGCGAGACTCCGTGAACCAGTTTCTGTGTGACCAGTCATGCTTGGGTAAAAGACTATCAAAGTTTAGGGCAGCCCAAGGCTGTTACAGTGTGACAGTGTTCAGAAAGCTCCTTGTGGCTTTTCATGTAGCTTCAGATTGCAGTTGCAGCTAACCTTTAAGAAATTACCATCGCTGAGTTTAGGCATAGTGACGAGGAAGACTGTGTTCCCGGGTATCTGAGCAGGCCTTTCCCAGCTGCCCGTCTCGCTGAGGCCCGTTGTCTTCACGGACTTCAACCAAAACAAGCAATCACAACAGAGTAAACACAGGAGCAGATATGAGAATCTGGCTTCTTCTACGAAGCAGACCCTAAAGAGACTTACAAAAATAGGAAACAAGGCCACACTTCACACTAATTTTTTTGTTTGGGAAAATTTAGTTATTCATGAAGATTTACTTTTGTTAACCTGTGTCAGGTTTCTTATCGTTGTTTTTAAATGAATTAATAGATAAAATATTTAAGGTTGCTCAGTTTCAACGTCTAGTAAGGTGAATGGTGATACACACCCCCCAGAAGGAGAAAAGCACCGTGGTGTCCCCAGTGAGTATAAGGGAGGAAAGAGGTTTAGAGACGGGAAGCTTGAGGGTCGCTCTGGGGGCAGAACAGCTGCACCCCCGGCCCCAGCCGCTCCCCACTCTCCCTGGATTCTTCTCCGTGGACCTTCCTGAGCTCGGTGTTGGAATAAAGATGTGCTCCTCCCTCGGGCTCTCGCCTGAAGATGTAATCTCTTCGGGGAAATTGTCTGCTTCCTCCATACAGGCGGCACTTGTGCTCGGTACCACCGCAGCCTCTGCAGCGTCTGCCTGGTGCACCGCCCTGCGGCCCCGCCCGGCCCCAGCAGCAGGTTCTGTAATGGCCAGCGTGGCCCAGCTGCCCTGCAGTCACCATGAGTCCCAGGTCTCTGTGGCCTGCACAAGCCACGCGTCAGCTGAAGTCACTCTAGCATCTTCAGGATGCTTGTCACCAGGGCAGAGGAGTGGCACGTGTCACCCTGCTCACATCTGGCTGGCAGAGCAAGTACTTGGCCAAGCGTGCCCGGTGGGACTGGGAGCATCTCTGCCCCGGGGCGACGCCGAGTTTGTCCCCGAGTGCACGGCAGGCCCTCTGACCTGAGGCCAGAGCCGTGAGCCCAGAGAGAAGCCCTGCCGCCCCGTCTTTCCTGTTGGTTTGGGGCCCGCCCGCCTCCTCCGGGCGGCGGCTCTCAGGCCTCGGCTGGAGGGCCACCTGCGTGGGTTTGTTGCCGACCCTGCAGGGCGCAGGCGTCGGCCGGGCTTCGTCCCCACGCCGGGTGAGCGCGGCTGGTCTGCGGGCCGCCTGGTGCCCCTCTTTAGTCCCTGGTGGACTCTGGTTCCCCTCCAGGTGTCGGGAGACATGGCCTAGCCCCTTCCACGCTCTGCCCCACCCCCGAGGGAGTGGTGAGTCAGGGCGCTCCGGGGGTCCCGGGCACGTCGGGCTGGGCCGTGGTGAGAGGCTCTGACCCGTGTCCTGCCCGAGGCACCGTGCTGGCCTCCCCTGCTCTCGCGGGGTCCGCTGTGCGTCAGGGTTCCGCATCTCTTTATATTCTCACTCATCCCGAATCTGTGTTGTGCCTCCACTCCAGGCCTGCAGCGAGGGGGTGCACAAGTGGAGAGAAGCACCTTCTGGAAGCCAGTTGCTGGTGAGGGCTGCAAGGCTGCTGGGGCCAGGGGAGCGGGCTCTGGAGGCCAGGAGTGGTGGCCGAGCTTGTGACATGGGGATGTGGGCGAAGGGCGCCCCGGGTGTGGGGGGAATCGGCTGGGCTTTTCATTCTCTTAACAGGGTCTTTGGCAGAGCAAAAGTTGGTAATTTTGATTAAGTCCCGTTTATCACTTTTTCCTTTCGTGGTTCATGTTTTCTGTGTCAAGTCTAAGAACTCTTTCCCTAGCCCCTAGGTCCTGAAGATTCTTCTCCTGTTTTTTTCCTAAAAGTTTTGTAGTTTCTTGCTTTACCTCTGTGTCTGTTAGTATTTGTGTGAGGTGTGAGGCTTAGGGCGAGGGTCCCCTGTCCCAGCACCTTTTGTTGGGAGACCACCTTTCTCAGTGGGACTCCTTTCCCCACTGTCGGAGAGGAGCCAGGCCTCTGTGCTGGGTCTGCTCCTGGGTTCTCTCTTCTCGTCCTCTGATGTGTGTACCCCCCGATGCCAACACCACACTCTCTTGAATACCGTAGCTACAAAGTAAGCCTTATTATCAAATCGAGGGATTTTTCCTGCTTTATTCTTCTCTTTCCATATAAATTTTAGAATAAGCTTGTCTGTGTCTACAAAACCTTGCCGGGACTTTTGCAGGAATTGCGTTGAGCCCGCAGACCGATTTGGAGAGAGCTGATGTCTTTACTACGTTGAGTCTTCCAATCCGTGGCTATAGCGTTGGCTCTCCACTTACTTACGTTTCTTTGATTTATTTCATCAGCATTTTGCATTTTTCAGCAGACAGGGCCTGCATAAGTTTCATTAAGTGTGTACCTAAGTGTTTCATTGTATTTTTGAGTGATTTTAAATCGTTGTTTTAAATTTTGGTTGATATATGTTCACCGTTAGTGTACAGAAATGCAGTTACTTTTTGTGTATGACTCATCTCCCGCACCATTCTGAACTCACTTATTATTTCTAGGAGTTTTGTTTTGTTTATAGATTCCTCAAGATTTTCTAGGTAGAAAATCATATCATCTGCAAATAGAGACGATAGCTTTACTTCTTCTTTTTTCAGCCTAAATGCCTCTGATTTTTTTCTTGCCTATTGCAATGGCTGGAACTCCAAGTAACATGTTGGATAAGAGTGGTGAAAGTGGACAGCCATGCTTGTTCCCAGTCTTAGTGGGCAGCATTCATTCTATCACCATATGTATGATGATAGCTGTGGGTTTCTTATAGATGCTATTTATCAAGTTGACATAATTTCCCTCTATTCTTAACTTGCTGGTATTTTTTTTATCATGAATTAGGTGTTGAATTTTGTCAAATGCGTTTTAATGCATCAGTTTACATAGTCATATGGCTTTTATGCTTTCGCTTGTTGATATGGTAGATTATACTGATTGATTTTTTTAACATGGAGCCAGCCTTACATATCTGGATAAATCCTACTTGGCCATGGTACGTAACTCTTTTACACATTGCTGGATTCATTTGCTAATTTTTTTTAAGGTTTTTTTTTTTAAATTTATTAATTATTTAATTTATTTCTGGCTTCGTTGGGTCTTTGTGGCTGCGCGCGGGCTTTCTCTAGTTGCAGCGAGCGGGAGCTACTCTTCGTTATGGTGCGCGGGCTTCTCATTGCGGTGTCTTCTCTTGTTGCGAGCATGGGCTCTAGGCGTGCGGGCTTCAGTAGTTGTGCCTCATGGGCTCTAGAGCGCAGGCTCAGTAGTTGTGGTGCACGGGCTTAGTTGCTCTGCGGCATGTGGGATCCCCCCAGATAAGGGCTCGAACCCGTGTGCCCTGCATTGGCAGGCGGATTCTTAACCACTGCACCACCAGGGAAGTCCCTCATTTGCTAATTTAAAAAATATATTTAGTCTATTTTTGTGGATGTTCATGAGCGAGACTGGTCTATATTTTTTTTTTCTGTACTGTCTTATCTCCGGTTTTGGTATCAGGGTCGCAGTAGCCTCACAAAATGAGTTGGGAAGTATTCTATTTTCTATGAGTGTCTAAGGCTTATGTTCATTTTCTTTTAAATGTTTGGTAAAATCCTCCAGTGAAACCATCTGGGCCTGGAGGTTTCTTTTTTCTGGAGTTTTTATGACAGGTTTTCATGTCTTTAACGGCTGTAGGCATATTGAGGTCGTCTCTTTCATTTTGATTGGATTTCGGTAATTTGCTGGTTGTTCAGTTCTCCCATTTCTTTGCTGAGGTTTTTGGAGACTTGCTTTAAGCATGTTCGTACATGCTCACTGCAGCATTTTTGTGATGGCAGCTTTAAAAGCCTTGTCAGAGAATTCTAGTATCTCTGCCATCTCAGTGTTAGCATTTATTGATTTTCTTTTCTCTTTCGTGTTGAGATTCTCCTAGTCTCATTTTTGGTATGGCAAGCGATTTTTGTTTGTATCCTGGAAATTTTGGTTGCAATGTTATGATATTCTGGATCTTATAAAAATCACCTGTCTTAGCAGGCCTCTACTGACATGGGTAGGGGAACCTGTTCACAATGGGCTGGGGTGGAGGCCCAGGCACCCCTTGGCCTCCCCGATACCTTGAGCAGAGGGAGGAGCTCCTCGTTCCTGCGGGGTGGGAGCCCCTCTGATGTGGGCACGTGTGTGTGTGCCCGCGTCCCCTGTCAGCTTCGCCTGGAGGGCAATGTTCTCCAGGGGGGTGTGGGGTGGCTTTTCTTGAGACTTTTTTCCAGTGTTCTTTGGCATTTTTCGGTCGCACCCTTTTCCAGTGACAAGCCTGGAATAAACAGGAGGGAATCAAAACAAAACACAAAGGTGAACTCACTGTTGTGTCAGCCTTCACGCCTCAGGACCCATCCAGGCACCTTCTCTCCACCTTTCCCATTTTTCTTAGGCTTGTTTCATGTTTAACACAGGGTTTAGTTGTGCTCAGCAGGAATGTAGGGAAGAATGCGTCTGCTTCATTCTGTCCAGAACCAGAAGGCCTGGTGCTCCTTGTAGTCACTGCAGTCATCTGTGTCTCTGGATTAATTTTCTTGATCAGTGTCATCAGAGGGTTGTATATTTTGGGGCCTTTTTTGAAGAACCAGATTGTGTATTTGTTCATTTTCACAATTGGTTCTTTTTTTGTAACTTCTGATCTATTCTTTATTATAATTACCTTCTTTCCATTTTCTGTGGATACTTTCTGTTATTTTTCTAACTTCTAAAATTGGATTTTCTATTCACTAGTTTTCTGACTTTATTCCTAGTATAGGCTTTTAAAAGCTCTAAGTTTTCCTGTAAGTTCTATTGTAGCTGAATGCTACCAGTTTTGGCATGCAGCACTTTTATTATTGTTGAGGTCTCATGATTTTCTAATTTCATTTTGTCATCCCCATCCACTTCTTATTTAGAATCATTTAAAAAGTGTTACGTCCAGGAGAGTTATAGAGTTATCTTTTTGCTAATGATTTCTAATTTAATTGCCCACCGGGTGGAAGGCATGGTCTGTTGATTCCATGTCTTCAAAATTGGTTGAAATTTGCATGATGAGTTAGAACATTGTCAATTTGGTTTTATCCTCTGAGAGTTTTAGGAGAGTGTACATCCTCTAAATGTCAGGTGCAGCTTTACACACACACATGGTATTCCACAACTCCCTCCGTGTCCACTGTCCTTGTGTGAGCTGTGGCGGGGGTGCCATGGCGTCCCCAGATGGGCGGTTTGCTGGTTTGGCCCTGGGGTCGCTCCTCAGATTAACCCCTCGCGGGCTCTGGGGCATCGAGGCACTTCCTCACCATCGTCTCTTGGCTGGATTAGTGGGTAATCTCCTGAATTCTCTCCCGGCTTCCTCTCCTGCCACTTTTCACCTTCAGCCTGGTTTCCACACCAGCAGCCAGATTGCCGGTGTTAAAATACCGTGATTTATCAAAAGCCTCTCACATCCCTGTTTCCCGCAGGTTCCACCTGCCCCCTCTTCAAGTGGCCTAAAGCACCCTGCCCGCCTGCCCCCACCCTCTCCTGCCACCCAGCTTCCCGGCAGGAGGGCTCACAGAGGATGCCCAGTGGAGAGCAGGACAGCCCTGCTCCCGGTCGTCCGATGTCTCAGACCTTCCGGTGAAGCCAGGCCCCACGTGAGGGTGCGGATGGCAGTGGGAGCCTCTCACGCCCGCGTGCACATGCGTGTGTCTGCCTGTGTGCGCATGTGTGTCGTTTGCGGCTCGATGGGCTGCTTTTGTCTGGACTGTGCCTGGGAGGGGATGCGCCGTCCTCGGGCTCTGGTCCTTTGAAACTGATTCGTTGTGGCGGGCTGTTCAGCGAGCCACTGAACACCACTGCAACTGTCGTCACTAAGTGGGTCGCACAGCGAGGGGCGGCCGCAGAGGTGAAGAGGGGAGTCGTGAACCTCACTTTATCTCCTCTGTCACCCCCCTTTCCAGCACCAGTTGAGTTTTGAAAAGAGAACGGCAGAGCCTTCCCTCCGAGACTGTCCCCGTCACTCACCACCTCTTGCTCCGCAGGGAGCTGGGTGTCCCGCTGCCTGAAGCCGTGGCTGAAGTTGGGAGAAGTGGGTCATTGCGCAAGCGAGTCTGTCACATCGCTCTCCGTGTTGCTGGTCTCGTGGTGCTTCTAACCAAACCTAGTGCCAGGTCAGGCTATATGTTTAGTAAACGAGTTCCCTTCAGAGGTTTCTAGGGTGATATAAATTTCAAATCGAATGTCTTTTAGTTCATTAACTTCTGGTTTTCTTGTGCTGTCATCAGAAACTGCTGTCATGCTCTTTCTACTTTGTGAGACTTACTGTGAGGGTAACCCTGTCTGCTGGGACGCCGAGAGCCTCAGGGAGGAGCATGAGATCTCAGTGTTCTTTCAGTTCTCGTCCCCGTAACACTCCTGGGTTGATGCCGGCATTTCTGTCCTGAAGAGTCACCCTTTCCCAAGAGGAGACCTCTGGGTGTCCCTGGGAACAGGAGTACTTGATTGGTGACAAGGGTGCCATGGCCCTTGAGGCCCTAATGCTCCCTCACAGACGATTCTAATTGTTACCGCTGTTTCCACCCACTTCCCTGCGCCTCTGACCTGTGGAACCACTCGGTGCCTGCAGGCCCAGCTCTTCCTGGAATAGGGGGCGAACGGGCGGCTTCCGGGTGGCTTCTTCCCTTAGAGGCTGCGGTGTCCATGTCTCTGCTTCGCTCCCTATTTACCCCATTTCACCACTTCCCAGACCCCAGGGCTGTGCTGAGAGCTCTCGCTGGTTCTCCTCGCTCCTCCTGACTTCTTAGTGCTGTGGGTTTGTGCTGTTTTATTTTATGAGCATCATTGCAGTGCAGTTTCTGTAAGGGTGGAGTAAACACATGTTAACTCTGTGATGTTTAATACGAGTCTCTTCCATTGCCTTTTTAAAAAGAAGCTTTTGAGTGTTTATTACCTTTGTTCTTTTTAATTGAGTATAATTCACATACCATACAATTCATACTTTAAAATTGCACATTTTAGTCGTTTTTAGCATATTCACAAAGGTGTGCAACCACCGCCACTATCTAATTACACAACGTTCTCATCACCCCAAAAGAAACCCCACACCCATGCCATTACCCTCTCTCCTCAGCCCTAGGAACCGTGCGCCTACTTTCTGTCCCCGTGGGCTTGCCCGTTCTGGACGTTTGCTGTCAATGGGAGCACACAACATGTGGCTTTCCGCATCTGGCTTCTTTCCCTTCTCATAATGTCTTCAAGGTCCATCCACGTTGCCGCGCGGGTCAGTACTTCATCCCCTTCCTTGTGGCCAAAAAACATCCCGTTATAAGGGTGCACCACATTTTGTTTATCCACCATCATCAATTGATGGACGTTGGATTGTTTCCACTTTTTGACAGTTATGAACAACACTGCTGTGAACATCCATGTACAGGTTTTTCTGTGGACGTATATTTTCATTCTCTTGGGTATATGCCTAGGAGTGGAGTTGCTGGGTCATATAGGAACTCTGGAGGAACTGCCAGCCTGTTTTCCAAAGGGGTTATATCATTTTATATTTCCACCAGCAATGTATAAAGATTCCAGTTTTTCCATATCCTTGCTGACATTTGTTATTTTCTGTTTCTTCTTCTTATTATTATCATTTTCATTATTATTACTATTATTGCCATCCTAAGTGGCTCATTGTGGGTTTTTGTTTGTTTGTTTGCTTGTTTTTTTGCGGTACGCGAGCCTCTCACCGCTGTGGCCTCTCCCGTTGCGGAGCACAGGCTCCGGACGCGCAGGCTCAGCGGCCATGGCTCACGGGCCCAGCCGCTCCGCGGCATGTGGGATCTTCCCGGACCGGGGCACGAACCCGTGTCCCCTGCATCGGCAGGCGGACTCTCAACCACTGTGCCACCAGGGAAGCCCTCATTGTGGTTTTGACTTGCATTTTTCTAATGCCGAATGATGTTGAGTTACTTTTCCTGTGCTTATTGGTCATTTCTATATCTTCCTTAGAGAAATATATATCAAATCCTTTGTATATTTCTTAATTGTTTTTTATTGTTGAGTTGTAGAAGTTTTATATATAGTCTGAATATTAATCCCTTCTTAGGTATCTGATTTGCCGATATTTTCTATTATGTCAGTTGTATTTTCACATTCTTATTAGTGCCGTTTAATGCACAAAAGTCCTTAATTTTGATGAAGTCCAGTTCATCTACTTTTTGTCGCTGCCTGTGCTTTTTGTTGTCATATCCATGAAATTATTGCCAAATCCAATGCCATGAAAACTTTTTTTTCCAGTGTTTTCTTCAAGATGTTTATAGTTTTAGCTCTTAAGTCTAGGTCTTTGATCTATTTGAAGTTAATTTTTGCCTGTGGTGTAAGGTAAGGATGCAAGTGCACTCTTTGGTGTGTGCTATCAGTTTTCCTGGCACTGTATGTACAAGACTTCTTTTTTTTTTTTGAATTTTATTTATTTATTTTTTTATGCAGCAGGTTCTCATTAGTCATCTATTTTATTCTTATTAGTGTATATATGTCAATCCCAATCTCCCAATTCATCACACCACCACCACCATTCCCCACTTTCCCTGCTTGGTGTCCATACGTTTGTTCTCTACATCTGTAAGACTGTTCTTTTCTAATTGGCAAAAGGGAGCCAAGACAATCCCTTGTTCTTCCATTGCTTTCTGATGAGTTCCCACTCGTGACCTTCAGGCCTCTCCGATCCTCCAGTCAGTAACACGCTGACGCTCTTCTGCACCAGTGGAGACACCGTCTGCCCCTGTGAAAGAGGGAGGCTTTTGCTCAGTGTCACCTTCATGGCGTTTCCTTACATTTCGTATTTTCTCATTTATTTCACTTTGAACCTCAAGGTATGATATGGGTAAGATATTTTAGCTTGAAACAGACTCAGTGATGTAGTTTATTGCCTAAAATGGTTACCTGATTGACACGGAGAAAGACAGAGAAATGTAACATGGGCTTCTCATTATTTTTGGTGCTCTGCCCTCACAATTCCAAATGTTGGATGCTGTTGTAAAGAGCCTTTGAAGGCATCCCTGACAATAATGTGCAGAGGTCCTTACACCTGGACTTGAAAAACAGCAAAGAGGGTATGTTATGAACATGAGTTCTTGTGCCTGGGGATGAAGTTTCCTGTTTGGGCAACAATGTGAATTCAAACAGTGAAGAGTCAAGAAGCTTAGACCAAGGAGCAAATGACGCGCTCTGGAAAAGACTAGGTGGACAGATTGCATGCTGGCATGGGAGGGTTCAAGTGAAATGATTATACCAGCTGTAACGTAGAAAACCAGCAGTGTGTTTCAGTTAATATATAGTCTCATAACTTTTAAAATCAGTATGTGTACATACGAATATACTAAATATTACAAGCAGAAAGCTGACTGTTTCACTTACATTCTCAAAAGTGTACGCAGTTTTACCAGGCACTTCTGGACTGCTCACCTGTGCAGTGGAGGCCCCTGCGGGGCACGTAAGGCAGGTCCCAGGATGAGCGCTCACTGGCATTTCATCACATCCCACGCGTCTCACGCCTGAATCTTAAGAAATGCTCGCTGCTCTGTTGAACGCAAGAAAGCAGTTCTGTTGAAGCTCAGTCCCGACGGACAAGGTCCTAATCCATAAGCTCATTTGCCCCCCTGTGTTTTGTGTTTCAGGTCGGTGGGCTCCACGACCAAAGTTGGTCCTCCTGTGAATCGCCGGTTCTGGTTGTGATGCTGTAGGTCACAACGAGTGTGAACACACGCTATCTATGGGCCTGCTCTGACTCGTCCAGCCTGCTTATGGGGGAAGGTGAGTGGCTGGGAAGCGGCCCTTGTCTGCTTGTCTGTTTACCAAGAATGTGTAGCAAAGTCAGACTCACCACGGAACAATGGAATGTGTCTGAAGTGGCACCATGCTGTATTTCACCCTCTTTAGTCCGTGATATGGTGTCAGCCGGGAGTAGTGCCAGGGAGCGAAGACGAGCCATGAAAAAGGAAACTTTAAGAGAGGAAGTCGATGCAATAATGTGATCGGACAGGAACATCATTCCTGATCGGCTCTTGAAAAGGCACGTCTAGAATTTGAAGAAGCAGGTTTAAGCTGAGGCAGAAATGTTTCTCCCTGGCTTTTTTCCCTTGAGTTTTTGAGGAACGTGGGATGCCTTTGAACTGTGTTCCCCTATGTGTTCCCTGTTTTCAGGCCTCCGTGGCCTCATTCCACTAGGTGTGGAATCTGAAGAGCTGGCTCTGTGGTCTGCTTGCTTATTGGGTCTGTGAGGGACACTAGCCACACGCAGCGCCCCGTGCTAGCACTGCAGGAGGCCTGGCCCTGCTGACCGTCCCGCCGTGTGGGTGTGGGTGCAGGAGCCAGTGTGCACGTGTGCGGGGGGGGGGGGGGCGTGTGCCGGAGCCTGTGTGTCCTGTGTGCCGCTGTGTGCTCCACCCAGCACCCTGAGGTCCGACTTCTGCCGGGGCTTCAGGGGTCCCGAGCCTGCAGTATCGACTTTGCCTGGCCTCGGTGTCTCACTGTAAATGGAGGCCTCCAAGTTTCCTTGCTCAGCTCTCACGCCTGGTCCTCTCCAGGCCAGTTCTAGTTTATTCACCCGTGCATTTCAGGTTACAAGGGCATTGCCGAAGGCTGAAGAGTGCATTCTAGAGTGCCTTATTCATGCGGGGCTGCAGAGGTGGCCACTGAGAAACTGTTTTCAGCTGTGGGAGTTTCTAATCCGGGTTCACGACATACACATTGTACAGGTTCCGAGTCAACCTATCTCCCAGGTGGCTGTCAAAGAAACACGTGCATCTTTAAAAAGTCACAAAACTAAATAAGGGGTGCAGGGCCCCCTCACCGACTTTATGAAATCTTTCTTCATTCTTCTCCACGGCGGCTTCTCTTCTGCCCTATCCAAATGTTGTCTGGCTGGCTTTGCTTCGCTTTTTTAATTGCAGCTCAGCAGTTTTAATCCTGTGCTGCTTGACCCAATTCCATAAGCCTGCGCGCTGTGTTGTTTGGACCTTTGCTTTGTGCAGAGGGAGGCTAAAATCATTCCAGCCTCCAGGTGTCTGTTTGTGTGAATGTCGGTGACAGGTCACTTGGCGGCGGCTCTGGTTTTGGACAGGAGCTGGAAGGAATGGCTCCTTCCACACGGCTGGCACGTCCCGGGCTGTTGGCAAGAGCGAGGCTGGTTATGTAAACCAGAGCCGTCTGACTGGGCTTCTTCGGGACCACGTGGAGGTGTAGGACAGGCCCGGACCACCCCCAGGCCAGGCTGCAGCTCAGCAAAGGCAGGGGCCGACGGACCCCACCAGGCTCTCTGCCTTTCGCCCCGGCCGCCCAGCCCCGCACCGGGGGCCCCTGCCCTGCCTGTGGGCCTGCCCTCTGCCCGGCCACGTTTGCCAGGTGCCCCTGTGCTCCAAGGCCTGAGCGCCTGACCTTGTGTCGGGCACTGGGCAGGCTGCAGGGGTGATGGGTGGAGTCCAGTGAGACAGAGAAGCCCCAGCCGTGGGCAAGCGAGTGAGCGGCCGCTTAGCACGGTGAACACGACCCCCCAAAGCAGGAGGCATAGTGCTCAGCGGTGTGGGTCCCCCCTTTCCGACACCCACGCTGAAACAGCCAGCAGGCACAGCTGGCAAGGCGGTCCTGTCCTGCCCTGGCCTTGTCCCTGCCCCTGGCTGTGGGCTTGTCAGCCCCAGACACCCTGGATGCCGCCATCCTCGGTTCCCCCCGACGTCCAGGCTGCACCTTCTGGCCTCCTGTGTGGTCCCCGTGCCCTCAGCTCCTTCTCTTCGGCCCGTGACTCTGGTCCTTCGTGCCCCTCTGCTCGCTGTCCCTTCCCTTGTCACTTCTTGAGGGACGCAGCTCCTCCCCCAGCCACCTGCCCCCGCACAGAATCAGGCGGGGGGCCTTGGCGGCTCGTCCACCCACCGTGACCACCCCCACCCTGGCGGCCTCGCGTGGCCGCTCACTCTCCTTGTACCACTCCTGCCCCCACCAGACCCAAAGGCCAGTGCCCAGGCCTCCCAGCACCCTCCCAGTGGCCGAGGGGGCCCTCAGCGGCCTGTGCCCTATGACCGTGAGCGAGCCCGAGTGACAGGGCTGCCTTTTCTGTCCCTAACAGAGCTGTTGCGGGGTCTGGACGAGCTGACGGTGCAGGACATATGGCAGGGCTCCTGGCATCCTCCTCCCCTGCCCAGCCACTGATGCTGGCATCCCCAGGACGCCGGGCCCAGTGGGCACCGATTACAGGCTGCCCAGTGTGGGCGGGAGCGCAGGGAAGGGCCCCTCCTCGCAGGGTTGCCGCTGGCTGGGTCGGTTTGTCACCCTATCCAGAGCCTCGAGCACGTGTGTCCTTTGACCTTCTGTAAAGAAATACTCTGAGGCAGTAAAAGACGGACAGAGAGAGGTCCACCCGAAGAGTATTGTTAAAACACTGTTTAATATAACAATTCAAAAACCCAGAATATACGGTCCTTGCAGTTGACTCTATCCTTACGCATGAAAATGCGTAAAATTAAATGCATAAAATCTTATGCATAAAATGGGGTACCATGGGGAATTTGATCACTACTGTGTAGATTTAAATATAGTGACATACAAAAATGTTTTGTATATAATGTTAAGTGAGAAAAACAGGACAAACTTGGGTGGTTTGGGCCTATTTTTGTTAAAAAGTATAATGACACACACCTACTGGAAAAAAGTCTAGCGAGGTCGACCTCAAAACACCCCATTTTCACTGGTGGTCTTTCTGGGGGATGAAGTTACAGGGCTTTTGCATTATATGCATTTTCCATTTTTTCCTGTAACGAACAGTCAGGCTGATCTGGCAGGTGCCACCCCGGTTGGCGTCACAAGGTGCCCCGCGCTCTGCGGGCTCTCCCAGTGGGAGCTCGGCACCACCCCCAGCAAAGCCAGGCTCGTCCTCCCGGACAGCGAGTCCTCTCTGCGCCAGAGTTTCCCCACTACCTGGTAGGTGTTTGGCTTTTTCCATTGGTCTGCATCTGATTTCGTGTGAGACGGCGAGAGGTGGAGGTGATAGCACCGTCACAGGGCGACCTCCTGCTGCTTGGAGGCAGTGCCCGCTCTGACCGGGGGGCCAGCTGCGTCCTCCTCGTCCTCTCACGGGTCTGGGTCGGTCCTTCCGTCTCGCTGCCCAGACCAGAGCCCCACCGTCGGGCTCACTCCTCTCAGGACGCGCAGCGCTCAGTGCTGTCTAAGCTCCTGCGCACAGCTGGCTTCCAAGGCAGCACCTAGAAGCCCTAGATCACAAGGGAGAGAAAACTGGGGGAAGGAGAGGGTTTGCCGGTGGTGCCCTTTCAGACGCCTTGTCCTGGTGAGGACCCAGCCCCCTAGCGCGCAGACAGCTGACAGGGGCGGCAATGGCTCAGCTCTGCAGAGCTGTGTTTCGATTGACATGGGCCCGAGGTCTCTGCCCCCCTCCTTTTCCAGGCCTGAGCTGTCGTGGCCGATGTCCCGCAGGCACGGCGGTCTGTGCGGTGGCCCCTGTTGGGGGAAGGCGTCATTAAAATGACAGCGCATCCGCCAGGCGCACCCCTCCAACGGAACGAGGGGAGCCGGGAGAAAAGTAGGTCACATGTGCCTGGTCCCATGTCACGAGGTCTCCAACCTGAGGCCAATGGGATCTGTAGCGTCCTCTGGTTTAGAACAAAACCACACTCTAATTTTTCTCCTTTAGCATTTTTATCTTCTCTAAAGGGGGAGAGTGACCATCTGTCTGATAGCCACATCCATCCGGCCCTGCCCGACTGCACAGAGTGGCTTTGTTCTGAGGTAAGGGGCTGCGGGCCCGGCCGAGGCCACGCGGAGCCCAGACAGCGGGTGTGCAGGGCCATCCAGCTGGGATGTGCCCAGTGCTGACGGAGCGGGAGCGTGGGGTCCTCAGCGAGAGTTCCAGACGTTCCCCTGGTCTGACAACACGGCTCCTCTTTCAGGATCGGGGTCACTGCTGACACTCCAGTGTTAGTGAGCTATTACATAGAAAACAAACAGGTCATTTTTCAGCCGTTTGTGCTCCTGGGGCAGGTGTGGGAGTATGATCCTCCCCTCAGAGAGGCTGGTCATCCCCGGGGCCCAGGGCTCTGCTCCCTCTTTGGGACCGGCGCCTTCGTTGGGGAATGTCCACCCCTGCGGTGACCAGGTGAGCCGCTGGCATCCACTGGCGTGAAACGCACGTTAGAGTAAGGTCGATGCGTGTGTGTTGCCGCGTGTGGAGCTCGATGCTAGATGAGAAGTAACACCCTCTGTTGTCCCTGGGAGGCCAGCGAGCACGATTCCTGTGTGAGGAAGCAGGGAAAGGTCCAGTGTTTAAAAGTGTTTGTAAAAGTAACGTGAGTTTTGTAGCTTATAAATAACAAAAAAAATTTTTTTTACCTGTCCTATAAGTGAGTCAAAGTATTCCATTAGTTCAGGGTGTCTGATGAAGAAATTTTGCAGGTAACGAGTAGAATATAAAATGTTTGCAATATCTGCCGTGGGCTGGCCGCTGGTGCGCATCTAGACAAACTATATGCTCTTGTTAGGATGTCCCGGGAAAAAAATGTTTCCAGAGTGGTTTGCCAGAAACCAAAGTTGTATGGTATTTGATTTGAGTGTGTTCTACTGGAGAAAAGGGTTTTGCTTTTCAGAAATAAAATATTTAAAATGTGTATCTTAGCTGGCTTTCCAGGACACATAGGTCTATAGCCAAGTCCACAGAAGTGAATGTGGACGCTGTAGATGATTAATTCCCCCACATTTGAGACGTAGAAACAACAGTTGCACCCTTGGTAACAAAATAAGATTTTCCCTTGTAGAAATATTAGGCATTCAGGGTGATACCCAATTCCTTCCAACTGCAGCCTTTGAAAGAGTCTCGTGAACTATATCTAAAGGGCTCTTTGCCCATTTTGCAATCTTGAAGAAAGGGAAATTTTTCTACTATTTCCTTAAGATAGGGCAGGAATTTTCGATCTTTCTTGTATTTATGATTCTAAACGCTTCCTTTGTGCCTGGGAAAGTGCCCAGTATTTCAATGCAGTTTTCACATTGTCTCCTTTTCCTGTTCCACCTGTACGTCCTCACGGCTGGGACAATGGCTCGGTCATCGTGTGGGTAGCAGGTTCATGTGCGTCCATGTAAAGTATGCCCCATAATTGGCTCTGGGGGGCAACAAGACCTGGAAGTAAACCTGCACCCCGGCCAGTGTTAGGAGCACTGACTTGCCCTTTTTTACCAGCGGAATAGAAGATTGTTTTTCCAGAAAGAACACAATCTCAGAGGAAGGTGCCCTAAGCAGAGGGCCAGTCTCTGTCCCCGGCCCCCCCGGCCCCCCTCGCAGGCTCCTGACGGCCAGCAGCTCGACCTTGTGCTTCACGTTGGCCTGGGCCGGTCTCTGACGGACATTCTTGGCTTTCGGTCTGGCTTCGTCTGGGGACCAAAAGGACTGCGGGAGGAGCTGGGCCGCCTTCTGCACGCGTACCCCGGGCCACCCCGCCGGTGCCCCACTGTCTCTGCGAGGCCCCCGCTCTGCGGAAGGAGGCGCAGAAAGCCACCGCTGTGAAGGGCACATCACCGGGCCCAGCAGCCTCAGGAAGGTTTGGGGTCCCGCGCACCCCCGGGGCTGGAGCCTTTGAAGAGCCGTTTTGTCTCTGGCCGAGGGGGGGCTTCAGAGATCGGGGTCTGAGGATGGGCAGCCCGTCGGGGTGGAGCCGGTGCTCCAGGCGGACCCCTGGGAAGGGCCCGGCTCCTTCTCCGGGGCATGCCCGTGCCGCTCTAGGGGACGGTGCCTGTCAGTGCTTCTCCGAGAGGATCCTAACCCCTGCCACCAGCTGAGAACCTTCTGGAGAGGCAGTCTTGTCTACCCCCACCCGACCGCCTGAGTCAGGAGCTCTGGGCTGAGCCTGGTTCTGTGATCCACAGAACCTTCCTGGGGACGCTGGTGCCCGTGAGTGTGAGAGCCGCGGGCGGCGCCGCGCAGGAGCCAACGGGCAGACGGCGGTCGGCGGTGTTGGTGCCCGCGGCTGGGTGGGCACGGGGAAGGTCACAGCCGAGCCATGTGTGTCCTGTTCCCCGCGTGTGACCTGGCAGCGGAGTCTCTTGTCCTGAGGGAAACGGGGTCTGTTCCCTGTGTGCCCTTCCCGCACGGAGACCCCACTGCTAACAGTCTTGCCCGCAGCACGGAAACCAGAGGAGACGTGGCCACCCCTCCTGCCCAGGCCGAGCCCCAGGCGGCGGCCGGCGGTGGGAGGACGGGAGGGACGGCCCTGGGCCTCCGGGGACTCAGGGACCGGTGGGGGCAGGGCTGAGGCTGGGCTCACTCCCCAAGCGGGCAGCCCCCGCCCCGGGGGGGGGGGCGGGGTATCGTTAAGAACAATCCAGAAGAAGGCAAGAAAGGAGAGGGAAAGAAACCTGTATAAAAACACACCGCCGGGCAGGAGTAAGGAAACCGGTGATGGACGTCGGTGGAGGAGACTGGTCTGGAGGGAGGTGGGTCTGTTTTGTTTGCTTTAACAAAAGTGGTAGAACAGAAAGACTATTCAGTAAATGGTGTTGGGTCCATCAGCTATCTATTAAAAAAAGCTGAACACCAAGTCAGAACTTGATCTCACATCAAACACAGATGCCTCTGCGCCAAGATGATGAGCTGAAGGACTCAGACAGGACGTGTGGCAACTTGGAAACGGCCTTTTCCGGGGACGGGCACCCCACAGGCGCTGGGCCCAGGAGGCACCGAGGGCCTCACTCCAAACGGGAGGCCGATGCCCGGTGACAGAAGAGTCAGTCTCACGTGACCGTGTTTGCACCCTGAAGTCCCACTCGGTGGGGGGGGGGGGGGGGGCAGGAGCGACAGAGCACCGACCTGCCTTGCTTAGAGCTCAGACACCCCCAGGGACCTTGGTGGGAGGGGGCTGCCCCCAAAGTGCGCCCTGGGCGCTAAGCAAGCTGTCCAGCTGGGGCTGAGCCGTGATGCGGGTCGTTCCTTGTCCTGAGTTGGCGGTCACACCTCCCGGTAAGTGTGGGTGTGAAATCCAGCTGTGATTTAAGCTGTGCGTGTTTTACAGCCTCTAAGTCGTACTGCTTTTAAAGTCAAGCTGAGACGCACACACGTGCTGTGATGTTTATGCAAAAGGTCACGTGTGTCCCTAGGAAATGCTCAGAACAGGACCCAACAACAGCGACCCCCCCCAGGGGTGGGGTTCAGTTGTTTCCCAGCCCCCGGGATCCTGTGTCCCAGCTGAGAGGGGTCCGCCCACGGCCCACCCTGTCACCCTCACACCTCGAGGTTTAAATTGCCACAGAGCCTCCCGAGCGGCATCTGGGGGCCCGTGGGTGGCTGGACAGCTGGTGTCAGCTGGTGACACCCTCGGCTCCAGAGGTCCCTGCCTCAGACTGGGCTGGGCAGGCAGGGAAGGGGCAGGGCCCTGTCCCCCGACTGTGTCCGCAGCCTGCCTCCGGGACAGCCACCTGGCCTGGCCTCCAGAAGCACGGCAAGCTGACCGCCCGGGCCCAGAGCATCACCGCTGTCCCCGTCCCCCAAGCTCAGCCCCCAGTCAGCAAGGACCCGGCGCCGGTGCTGAGGAAATGGGCGAGGGGTGCCGGGATGCGGAGGCAGTGCCCACAGGCTTCGCAGGCTGCGCCCTGTCGGGACCCTCGGGGGGAGGGGCGGGGTCGGCTCCGGCAGCTCGGTCGAGTCCTCTGTCCTGTTCAGCTCAGGTCCTGCTGCCCCCAGCCCTTGTCTCGCGAAGCTCGTGTGACCCACTTCTTCCCGGCCAAGGTCGGGAGCTAGAGCCCGCTTGGGTGCTGTGCGGGTTACCTGCGCCGTGTCTGTACTTGGCTTTACACATCGCCTTTGTGTTTGGGAGGTGGGAACGGGGAGCCCCCTCCCGTGCACGCGCCTGCCTGTGCTCCCCCAGCACAGCTCAGAGAGCACGCCAGGCCTTGCAGGGAGCGAACCGCGCAGGGCTTGCGGGATTAACGGGCCATCAGAGGATGGAAGTCCAGGGGATTAAATACATCAGGAGCGTCGGCTGGGGCGGTGGGGGGGGCCACTGGCGGTTCTGCCCCCTGGGCTGCTCTCATCTGGAGGCCAAGGTGACCCTGGGTCATTTTAGGAAAGAGAAGCCGCCCTCTCGACAGGGGAACCCCGTTGGCACCTGGGGCACCCTCACCCGGGCAGCCCTGGGGAGACAGCACCCAGAAAAGGGCCCAGCTCCTGGGAGGGCTGGGTCCTCACGTTTCTGGTTCCCCCCACCCCACCCCCGCTCTGGCCTCGGGCCTCCTGCCCTCAGCATCCTTCCCCGCCTGTTCTCCAGGGTCCCGACGGGGTCCTGAGGATGGGGGTGGTGCTGCCCAGAGGGAGCCTGTGTGGCGGGGAGGCCGAGCTCCTGGTGTGAACTGGTGGGAGTGGGTTTCCCGGGACAGGCCCCCCTCCTCGGAGCCTGCAGAGAGGGATGGCTCTGGGGGCGTTTCTCTGAGGACATTTTTCAGGCAAGTCCTGGACTGACCAGCCTGCCTGCCGCCCAGGGAGCGGCCCTGGCACGGGTCGAGGGCACTCTTTGGGCCCCTGGTTACTAAGTGAAGGAGTCTGTTCCTGTCGGGCAGTGGGGCCCTGCTCTGTTCTTGCCTTGTGACGGACGCCACCTCAAATCCGAGATGAGCTCCGGGAGGGAACCCCGACCAGAGTGCCCCCAACCAACCTTTTTCCTCATAACTGGTTGGGTTTTACTTCTCCTTCAAAATCTCATGAGCTCAACTAATCTTGGCCTCTTTTGCTTTTCACGCTAACAGGGCAACACCCTTTCTTTGGTTATGTTTATCTAAAATGATTCCCTGATTCCCGCATTTTTCTTGGTATAAATTACCCTCTATGTCCCTTTGTTGTAACAGAAGCTGGAAATAAGAGCTCTGTGTCCCCCTTTTCCCCAGTGAAAAATGGCGCCCGGGGCACAGGCTTGAAACCGGTGCTTTGCTTTTTGTGGGCAGATGGTCTTGACCGTACTCAAGGCGCTTCTCCTGTCCTGTGTTGCCAGGGAGGCTGTGCAGTACGTTCAGTGCCTCCCAGCACCTGCCTCAGGGCTGGGGCCCAGCTCTGCGCTTCCCAGCTTGAGGCCTCGGCTCGTTGTGGCCTCCTGCCCCCAGCCCACTGCCTGCCCCCAGCCCCTGCCCCACATCCAGTCTGTGAGCTGGAGGGGCACTTCCCGGCGGGGCTGCAGGGAGGACTGTGCCTGCCACATGGTAAACGTCGTATCAGCTTTAGGTATTGGTATTGGTATTGTGTGTATGACTGTTTAACTTATTAATCTTTTAATTTATTAATCATGTTGACGGAATTCCCGGTATTAAATTACCTGTCTACTCCAGGTGTAAACCTCACTGGGGTATTGTGATTAGTAGTCCTCCAACATTGCCAGTTCTGTTTGTTAATATGTGACTCAGAGCTCCTAGCTGATCAGAGGCTGGAACTACTGGCCCACGGCAGGACCGGTTCCCCAGTGACGGGCCTGCTGCCCACATGACTGCGGCTGTGCCTCCGCCTTGGGGGCTCCCAGGGGCTCTGCCTGGGCTGCACCTGCCTCTACGCTCCGTGCTGTGCTGCGCACCCGGCTCATCCTGATGTCCTGGGCGGACACCCACCACACACACGTGCAGGGACACGTCGCCGGACGGTGGGGTGGATAAGCACGGCTCCATCCCTGCCGTTTCCCTCCTGCCGGCCTCCAGTCTGCTGCACTGGGCCAAGTCGCGCAACATCAGAAAACTCAAGCTGTTCTTGGACCGACGCCTGCAGAGCACCAAGTCTGCAGGCCCAAGGGGCGGGCTCCGTGCGCTCCTGCCCTGGTCTCCAACTTCTCCTGACGCGCGGCTCGCCTGCACTTGGCGCCCCGTCTAAGTGTCCCATCCCCCGTCCAGGGCAAGGGCAGGAGGGAGGCCACCCACGCTCCCCTTGGGGACTGTTCCCCAGCCTCTGGACCTTCACATCCCATTGGCCCAGAGGCCGTGAGCGACTGTCCTCTCCTCCCCAGAAGAGGCGCTTTCGGCTCTCTGACCTACTTGGAGCACACGGCCGAGGGGCGGGGGAGGGACCGAATGTGGACTCAGCCTTTTGGACGGCCAGCGGACCAGCCTGCAGCTTGTTTGTCCACCAAACTGAGCCCCTGGAGGGTGAGGGACGCTCCTTGCTTGGTCCTGCATCCCCAGCACAGGCCCCTGCTAGGAACCGAGTGTTAGATGGACGGTCCCTGCCGTGGTCAGCCTCCCACTGTGGCCAGAGGGTCCAGGGAAGGCAAACGGTGCACAGACAGGCTGAGCACGTGCTGTGTGCAGTGGCCGGCGCACAGAGAAGTCGGGCTCTGGGAGCCATGGCCCCGGAGGGTCAAGTCCACACCCAGGCCTCACCGCAGGACCAGAGTCGGGTCCAAGGGAGTCCTACCATCTCTGCAACAGAGGTGTTATTAATCTTGAAATGGGGTGTTTGAAATGATCGGAATGTTTGCAAGCCGTACGCTCTGATGTAGTGACACCCTAGACCCTGGGCACTTCCCCAGAGGCAGGACAGGAGTATCCCTGGGTGAAGCCCACACCTTCCCAGCAAGAGGAAAGACCCGTGCTCCACGGCCTCTGGAGCAGGGAAGGAGGTGAGCAGGCAGCCAGCCTCCCAGCCTGGCACGTTTTTCTGTCCGGACACCTGAGTGAGGAGCCGGCAGGCTGTGTGCAGCGCTCACTGAAGTCAGGTTGTGTCGGCCCGAGTGTCTTTCTAACGTTACCTGAGACCGGCAAGAGCATTTTCCTGCAGAAGTCTCCCCTCCTCCCCAGCCTCAAGGACATGCTCCACACTGTGCGTCCTCCAGGAGCCAAAAGCAGCCAAGAAGCTCCGCGGGTTTGTGCAGTCCTGGCCTCCTGCAGCCTGATGGGGCAGTGAGCTGTTAAACAGGATAAATCAAGTGTGTGGGCCCTCCCCCCGCAGGGCCCCTCCACGGTCTCTCCCCGGCACAGCTGAGGCCCTGGGTGTAGCTCTGGACAAAGCACAGCTAACGGGGCAGAGCCGCCGTGCGCTCGCCGCAGCCGTGCGGGCCTCAGAAGGCACTTGGCTGGCGGGACTTCTCCAGCTCCCGCCTCTGGGCGAGAAATCCCGCGCTGACGCGTGCTGCACCTGTAGGCAGTGTGACTGCTGTAAAACGGCTTCTGCTTTACTGTCCAAGTCTACTGGCCCTCCCCCGAGGAGAGTGCCTCAGGGCTCGGGCATCACATGCCACGTCCAAACGCGGGTCTCCCTTCACATCTGAAACAAATGCTGTCAATGGCATATGTTTGACTAGTTCACAGTCTGCGGTCAGGTGCATGAGCTCTGGAGCCAACTTGTGGTCACTCAGTTTTGTGGGACTCATATGTAAAACAGGGCTGGGACTGGCCCTCCTGTGTTAGGACAGAGTGCATTTGCATAAGTGCAAGCCTGTGTACTGTGTGCGGTTGGCTGCATGTTATAGCTACACGTCTTCTTAGGACAGTAGTTATTGTACTAGAACTCCTTTGATTTGAATATTCCTTTAAAAAAGAATGATTGGAAAATTTGCTTTATCAGAATTTCACTAAGTAGTACTGGTTATAAATAGATTTTGCCAATTGAATCAATATAAAAGATCACATGAGGTTTTGGTTCTGGAGCAATGGCGTAAGCGACACCTACCAACTCACATCATAGTTACTGGTGAAAAACTACTGCTTTGCCCCTAAAATCATCAACAAGACAAGGGTGTCTGCCCTCACCACTCCTGCTGAACAGAGGACACAGCTCTAGTTAGTTCAGTATGACAAGTAAATAAAGGAACAGGCATACAGATTGGAAAGGAAGAAATGAACCGTTTCTATTTGTAAAAAACACGATTGTCTACCTCGAAAATCCCATTAAGGCTACCAAAAAAACTCCTGGAACTAGTAATAATTAACAAGTTGTTAAGAAAGCAAGGTCTACATACAAAAGTCAATATTGTTCTATATACCATCAATGAACAATCAGAAACCAGAATTCAAAACACACCATTTACAGGAACTCCAAAGAGTTATATACTTGCTATACGTGTAACAAAATATGCACAGCATTTGTGTGCTGCAAACTAGAAAATACTGATGAGAGAAATCACAGATCTAAATAAGAGACCTCCGTGTTCACAGCCGGGACACAACATACGGTGCCAATGCTTCCAAGTGCGTCTGCAGGTTTAAGGCAGCTCCTGTCAGAGTCCCGGCAGGACTGTTTGTAGATGCAAACAAGATGATTTTTAAATTTATATGAAAACACAGAGGAACTAGTTAAACCAAGAGAATGTTTTAAAAGATTGAAGTTGGAGTCATTTTATGTCACCATAATGCTGCAGTAATCCAGACATTGTGGTATTGGTGGATGGATAGGCACTTACGTAATCAAACAGGATAGAGTCAAGAATACACCCACACACATATGGACAACTGATTTTTGACAAAGGTAATAAAGCAATTTAATACAGAAAGGACAGTCTTTTCAAAACGTGGTGTTGAAACAATTGGCTAATGCATAAAACAAAACAAACCAACAAAAACCCTTGAACTTCACACCTTACATAAAATTAACTCAAAATGGATCAAATATCCAAACGTAAAATCTAAAATTATAACCTATTTAAGAGAAAATATAGGAAAAGAAGGCTCGCTCATAAAAGATAAAAAATTTAAACAAAAGTCATAGAAGATAAGATTGAGAAGTTGTATTTCCTCACAATTAGAAGCATTTGCTTCATGAAAGGCCCTGTTAAGATATGAAAAGACAAACCAGAGCCTCAGAGACGATCGTTGTAAATCACATATCCAGCAAAAGGCTGTGTCCACAGCATAAAGGCCAAGCCCTTTAACCTCCAAGCAAAGAAAACAAGACAGTCCAGTTAGAAGATGGACGAAAGACCTGAGCGCACGCTTCTCCAAACAGGGTGAGGAGATGGGAAATACGCACCTGGCTGGGTGTTCAGCACCATTCGCTGTCAGGAGAAAGCAGGTTCAGTCGCAAGGAGACGTCACCACTGTCTATAAAAATGGCTGAAGTAAAACACTGACACCCCCAAGTGCTGACGGGAACAGAGTGCTGGGTCTGTCTTGCCCTGGGCAGGGGCGTGGTGGGGGGGGTGGCGGTTGGAGGGGTGGAAAACGGCACAGCTGCTCCCGCAAATAATTTGCCAGTTTCTTAAGAAGTTAAAGGTATACTTAACATATGATTCAATAGTCAGTCATGCTTTGCTGTGCACCTGAAACTGTCACAACATTGTTAATCAGCTATACTCCAATATAAGATAAAAAGTTAAAAAAAAAATCACAGTCCTGGGTATTTATCACAGAAAAATGCAACCTTGTGTTCACACAAAAACGTGCACCCTGTTGTTGCCAGCTGCTTTATTTGTAATCCACCAGAGCCGAAACCAACCCAGAAGTCCTTCATGGGGTAACTGCATGCACAAGTCGTGGTGCCGCCATGCCCCCAGCCACCAAGATGAACAGACTTCTGTTAGGTGCAGCAACTTGGGCTCTAGACCTCAAGAGCAGTATTATGCTGAGTGCATTTGTCTGATGGGATTTATATGAAGTTCTTGAAATGATACAATTGTAGCGACATAGAACAGATCAGGGCTTGCCTAGGAGAGTGAGAGGCTATGAAGGGACCACCTACAGAGCTCTGCATGGTGGTCCCACTTGTGTGCGTGGTTAGGGAAATCTACACACGTGATAAAATTTCTAGACCCATACACCAAAAGAAGGGCGTGTACAGACTGGGGCCACTTAGGTAATAGTGTTTGACCAGCGTCCCTTACTGGTTTTGCTAATGCACTGCAGTTATGTCAAATGGAAGCTGGCTGAAGGGTACACGGAAACTCTGTATTATTTTTGCAGCTACTCATGAATCTAAAATGATTTCATAATTATACAACACACACGTATAATACACATACACAGACTTTAGAGTTGACAGTTATTAAATCTGAAATATAAGAAGTAAATTGTGTAAACAGATGTTAAAAGTAAGAGCCGGTCAGAGTGGGAAAAAAAGCAAGATCAGTCTGTGCAGCCAGCAAGACACCAACATGAAATCTAATGCTCTTGGCAGGTTGACAGAAAAAGATATGTCACATTAACCCTGACCGAAACCAGGCTGCAGTGACTACACTAATGTCAGAGGAAGGAGGCTTCCGGACGAGACGGTGACTGGGGGAGGAAGGACATCGTGTGAATGTAAAACGGTCGATTCTCCAGGAAGACACATCCGCCCCAGATGTACACACGTCACCTAACAGAGCCTCAAAACACACGAAACAGAACCTGATAGAACAGAGAGGAGGATAAATTCACGATTGTAGTTGGAGATCCAACTGTGCTTTCAGTGACTGACGGGACAAGTGGCCTTGCAGGATGCCACACCTGGCCGCAGAAGGGACATGTTCGTGGCACACAGGGTGTTCCCAAGGTGGACCGTGCTCTGTGTAAAAAAACCAAAAGCCTACCGAACTTAAAACAGTTGAAATCACAAAAAGTATATATTCTGACCAGAGTGAAACTGAACTAGAAATCAGTAACCAAAGGTATCTTAAAATTTTCAAAGTACTTGAAAATCAAAACACGCACCTCTAAATCATATGGTCAATGTGCTCTATCAAAGGAATTTAGGAAATATTTTGGAATATTGGGAAATAATATAATATATATATAATAAACGCACATCTCTAAATTGGTAGGAATCAAGGAAGTCAGTGCCTCTAGAGAAACCTATGGCATGAAATGCTAACATGAGCAAACGTCTGCAAACTACTATCCAAGTTTTACCTTAAGGAACTAAAAGAAAAGAAAAGGCAAGCAGAAGGGAGGAAATAATAAAGCAAGACCAGAAACCAATGAAATTGAAAACAAACTCACTTTTCCAATTGGACCAACTCAGATGAAGAGAGAATGTGGAAGAGAGGGGCAGCTTGGTTGGCCGCGGTTCGCTCTGCTTCCTGGTACTTTTCTGCATCCTTTTGTTGGCCTCACAAGACATGTTCCTTCGTGAGTGTTTCCTCTGCCCTCTCCTGGGAACTGGTGGGTTTGCGAACCAGCCTGAGCCTGGGAGGGAGGAGGGTAAGGTCATGCAGCCTGGACGGGTCCCCAGCTGGCCGTGAGAGAAGAGGCCCCTGTGTCCCGGCTCTGCCTGGAAGCTGGGCCTCGTCCTGCCCTCGGCTGTGTGTGTCCCCAGGGAGCCCCTCCCATTCCAACACACAGCAGACCCTCACTGGTGACCAGGTGAATGAACGAGAGTGGATGGGGAGAAATGGAAATATCATCTTGGACGTTCCATGAGTACTTGAGTTTAGAAATCGCTGAATTCTGATTCCAGAATACCCTGTGAGGCCCTAGAAATGGAGCTGGGCTTGGTGTCCACTGCACGTGCTCACCCCGTCTTTAAGTAGGTACTGAATGGGCTTCTGCTTACGGTGGCCCGGGAATGGCGCTGGGAACTGCTGGTTCCGTGTTGAATGAAGGAGATGAACGTGTCCTCTGCCCGCAGGCCGGGGCTGTGGTGGTACGGGGCACAGGAGAGAGGGGGCGCTAGCGGCTGGGGGTGCAGGTGGACGCCTGGCAGGGAGTGCCCTCGGCAGAAGGGCCCAGACCCCGGGCAGGCTGGAGCTCAGTCTGTCGCAGGAAGGGAGGCCACCGAGGCTGGGTGGAGGACAGCAGTGTGGAGACCGAGGCAGGCAGTGATCTGTTCATTTCTGTAATTTTGTCATTTCAAGAACGTTGTGTAAGTGGAGTCATAGAGCGTGTGACCTTTGGGGACCGGCTTTTTTCACTCAGCCGAACTCTCCGAGGTCCCTCCCGTTGCTGAGAGCGTCAGCAGCTTGTTCCGCTTTGTGGCGGAGTAGGTTCCGCGTGTGCGGTCCCTGTCGCGCTGCCCCTGGCAGGGATGCACCGTGACTGGCTAACCAGCTACTGGATGAAGGTGCTGCTTCCTGTTTTTGGCAATTACAGATAAAATCACAGCCTTTTGTGAGGGCATAAATTGTTATTGCTCTATAGTAAATGCCCAGGGGTGCCACCACCAGGTCGAATGGTAGTTGCGTGTTTACTTTTCTAAGACACTGCCAAACCGTCTTCCAAGTGAGCAGAGGCCACATCCCCGCAGCCTCCGAGTGGCCTGCCCGCCGCTCCGCCTGCTCTCCGGGCTTGGCGTGGCCACTGCTGTTTACTGTGGCCGTTGTGACACGTGAGCGTTGGCCCCTCCCGTGGTGTTAATTTGCATTTCCCTGATGGCTAATGATACTGAACATCTATCTTCTCATGTGCTTGTTCGCCACCTGTCTATCCTCTTTGGTGAAATGTCCGTGTCTTATGCCCGTTTTCTAATTGGATTGTTTCGTGTTTACTGTTGAGTTTGATCATTATATATGCTTTAAACTAGTTCTGTGTTGGGTATGTAGTTTGCATATATTCTCTCCCAGTCTTGGCTTGTCTTTTCATCCTCTTAATTTTTTTTTTGGCAAAGCACAGGTCTTTAGTTTTGACACATCTAATTTATCAGTTTTCCCTTTTGTATATCACGCTTTTAGTGTCAAGTCTAAGAATTCTGCCTTACCATGGACCCTTAGGATTTTTCCTTTTCTTTTCTGAAAGTTTCGTTGCTTTACATTTTACATTTAAGTCTGTGATCCTTTTTGAATTAATTTTTATATAAGGTATAAAGTTTAGTTCAAAAAGTCCATTTTTGCCTATGGATGTCCAGTTGCTCCAGCACCATGTGTTGAAAAAAGCTGTCCTTCCTCCGTTGAACTGCTTTTAGATCTTTGTCAAAAATCAGTTGGGCATATTTGTGTGGGTCTGTTTCTGGGTTCTGTATCTGCTCCATTGGTTTTCTCCACCAACACCACAGGCTTGATTACAGCAGCTGTATAATAAGTCTTGAAATCGGGGAGACCAGTTCCTTCTACTTAATTTTCCTTTGTCAGAATTGTTTTAGCTATTCTAGTTCCTTTGCCTTTCCGTATAGATTTTACAATGATCTTGTCTGTATCTCTGAAATTCTTGCTGGAATTTTAATAGGAATTATGTTAAAGCTGTATGTCAACTTGGAGAGAACTGACATCTTTACTATGATGAGTCTTGCAATCTGTGTTCTGTCTCTCCATTTATTTAGATCTTAAATTTCTTTGAACATTTTGTAGTTCTCAGCATATAAGTCCTACACGTTTTGTTAGATTTACACCTCAGTAGTTCATGTCATCTGCAAATAGGGACAGTTTTATCTTTTCCTCTCATTACCTTTCCTGCCTTTTTGAACTGACTGAACTCCCCCGACTGTGTGAGTAATGGCCGTGAAAGGAGAGATGTTGTGACTTGCTCTAAGGGGAAAGGATTTAACCCTAAGTGTGATGTTGGACGAAGGTCTTTTTGTACATGCTCTTTATCGAGTTGAGGACGTTCCCTTCTATTCCTGTGCTTTTTCCTGTGAGTTTTTATCACGAGTGGGTGTTGAATTTTGTCAAGTGCCTTTCTGCACAATATAATCCAGTGATATCTTCTTTAGGTCTGTCAACATGATTGATTACACGAGTTGACTTTGGAATACTGCGCCAGCCTTGCGTCGCTGGAAGAATGGGCGTAGTGTATAATTCTTACTGTGTGCTGATGAATTCTATTTGCTAATGCTTTTAAAGGAATTTTGCACCAATATTCTTGAGGGCCGTTTCCTCCTTTTGTACCGTCTTTTGTACCGTCTTTTGTACTGATTTTTGTATCAGGCTAGTACTAGCTTCATCAAATGAATTGGAAACTATTTCTCTTCTCTTCTGTTTTCTGAAAGAGATTATGTAGAACTGGTATTAATTCTTCTTAAAACTGTTGGTAGAATCCTCTAGTGAAACCATCTGGATCTGGAGAATTTTTGCAGGGGAGTTTTAAGATTATGAACCCAATTTCCTTAACAGTTATGTAGGGCTATTCAAATTATCAGTTTCATATTGGATGAGTTGTGGTAGTTTGTCTTTTTCAAAGAGTAGGTCAGTTTATCTAAGTCAATTTATTTGTGTAGAGCTGTTCTTAGTGTTCCTTTGTTATCCCTTTGATGTATGCAAGGTTCTTAGCAATAGCTCCTGATTCATTCCTTATAATGATGTTTTGTCTTCTTTCTTTGTCAGTCGTCCTAGAAGTCTGTCAATTTTATTGACCTTTTCAAAGAATCAGCTCTTTATTTTATTGATTTTCTCTGGTTTTTCTGTTTCCAACTTTAACTGTTTCTGTCTTATTTCCTTCCTTCTGTTTGCTTGAATTTATTTTGTTCTTTTTCCAGATTCCTCAAATGAGAGCTTAGATTATTAGTCTGAGACTTTTTCTCTTTTCTGATGTATGTATTTTGTGTTATAAATTTCCCTCTAGGCAGTGCTTTAGTTGTGATTTACAATTTTTGATATGTTGTATTTTTTTTCGGGTATGTATTTTTATTCAGGTATACATTATACATTCAGGTCAACATATTTTTATAACCCTTGAGATTGCCTCTTTGACCCGAGGATTATTTAAATGGGTGTTGTTTTAGTTTCCATGTGCTTGGAGATTTTTCTGTTATTTCTATTATTGATTTCTAGTTTGATTCTTTTGTGATCTGAGAACACACCATATGATTTTTTTTTTTTTTTTTTTTTTTTTGCGATACGCAGGCCTCTCACTGCTGTGGCCTCTCCCGTTGTGGAGCACAGGCTCCGGACGCGCAGGCTCAGCGGCCATGGCTCACGGGCCCAGCCGCTCTGCGGCATGTGGGATCTTCCCGGACCGGGGCACGAACCTGTGTCCCCTGCATCGGCAGGTGGACTCCCAACCACTGCGCCACCAGGGAAGTCCCACACCATATGATTTTGAGTCTTTTAAATTTGTTGAGGTTTGTCTTATGGCCAAGGATATGTTCTGCCTTGGTATATATTGTGTGTGTTCTGCTGGTGCCAGACGTGCTGTAAATGTTGACTAGGTCCAGTTAGTTGGTCGATGGTGGTGTGAGTTCTGTATCCCTGCTGGTTCTCTGCCTAGCTGTTCTTTCAGTTGCTGAGACGGTGTGGAAATCTCCAGCTGTAATTGTGGATTTCTGTATTTTTCCTTTCAGTTCTGTCAGTCTTCACATATGTCACTGTCCTAGTGTTGGATTCATACACTTTTAGGATTGCTTGCTATTGCTTCTTCATGGGTTGTGTCGTCTTTATATAATGCCTCTCTCCATCTTTGATGATTTTCATTGCTCTGAAGTCAACATTATCTGGTATTACTATAGCCACTCCTGCTTTCTTTTGGTTAGTGGTTGTGTGACACATCTTTTCCGATCAGTTTATTTTCAGTCTGCTTACATCTTTCTATTTGAAGTGAATGAGTTTCTTATCGACAGCATATGGTTGAGTCATTTTTCTTAATCCACTCTGCCATTCTGTTTTTTTAATTGGTAAATTTAGACTATTTACATTTCATGTAATTATTGAGATGTTAGGGCTTCAGTTTGCCATTTCGTTTTTTGTTTTCTGTTTTTTCTCCCTATGTTTTGTTTCTCTGTTTCCTTATTTCCTGCCTTCCTGTGGGTTACTCAACATTTTTTTAATAATTCCATTTTGACTTATCGACAGTGTTTTTCAGTATCCCCTTTGTGCAACTTTTCAGTGTTGCCCAGATATTACATTATATACATATAACGTAGGCGTTGTGCTCTTGAAAGGAGGCATTGCCTCCACTTCCTCACCGTTACCTCCCACGTCTGCCCTGCCCCCAACTCACTGCCTCCTCCCGATTTCTTTCACAAAAGGAGAAAAGCAGGCCCGGGGTTATGTGGTTGGTTCGTTCCTATTACTGGCAGCCTCCCAGAATTCCTAACAGATCGAGTGGGGGAAGAGTTGGAGTGGGATTATGACCAGTGGCTCCCAAACATGGCCTTGCTCAAAAGGAGTCTGGAGAACCTTAAATGCAGCTTCTAGGACCACCTGGGTCTCCTGAATCGGGCTCTGAGGGGTGGCACACACACACCTCGACTTCAGTGCCAAGGCCTCCATGCTCATTGTAAGATGGCCAGGTGAGCCCTAGGCCACCAGCTGAGCCCTGGGATACCAGGTGCATCAGTGTCTCCTTTCCCAGACCTGAATCTTGCAGGTACACTACCCTCCTGGGATGGGATGAACTGTGTAGCCACTGCCCTCTGAGCAGTTCTGGGAGTTGGGGCAATAGTCCTTCTCAGAGCTCCCCCCAGGAGCACACACAGCCCCCAAGTGCTGCTGCCTGAGGACTCAGCCTGGCCTGTGACTGACAACCAGAGGGCTCCACATTGGGTGGGGGTGTCTCCTCCCGTTCCTCTGGCTCCTGTCTCACCATAAGGATTTCTTGACAGGCCCGTCCCTCCCTCAAGAAGGTGCCCTGTTTACTTCTCTTTGTAGGACAGCACAGTGCCTGGAGCTTAGTAATTGCCCAGGAAATATTTGTTGAATTAACAAAGTTATTTATTACCAGTTACCTACGAGGCAAATTTCAACCTGCATCTTGCATTTATGTGTTCTTGTAGGAAAGGACAGGGGCGGGGAGCAGCCAGCACTGGCTCTGGTACTGGTCTTTGACGCCCTGTCTCCTGTGCCCTGTCCAGCAGGGCTGTGCCACGGGGGGGGGGGGGTGGGGGGGGGGTGGGCGGGCGTGTGGCTTCACCAGGCAAGCGTCCCTGGAGGGGCCATCAGAGGCGTTCTCAGGAGTCTTCCTGTTGGGCTGCTGAGCGGCAGGATAGCCCTCTGCAGGGACCAGGCACTTGACATCACAGGTAACCTCACCTCCTGCCAGCTTCCTAAACGCAGGTTCAGCAGTTTACCCAGAGCCCCCCATTGATGCTGACTTCCTAAATCCACCAGGAGGTTTAAGTGAAAAGTAAATGAGTGTATTTTACACACGTGAACAGAATCTGTACATGTGCTGATTATAAAGTTAGCATGTCGAATAGCCCTTATGTTTGCTTCCCGAATGGACACCGAGAGGTGGTGGCTGGTGGGGCAGCAGAGTGCAGGCCGGAAAGCTCAGAGGCGCTGCGGGGCCAGCGGAGCGGGAGAGGGGCATACTCGTCAGATGCAGGCACGGCCCGCGACTGCCAGCGACGGCAGCACAGACGCCACGCCCTCTGTGTGTGTTTCCTTTGACCGGAGAAGAGTCCACTCGCACAAGCCTGCGTATGTTTAGAAATCGTCAGGATTCTGCCGTCCACCCCATCCTGCCCAGATCTGAGTGGGGGACTGTCGGCCGGGCTCAGCGGGGCTCCTCCACACTCAGGCTGGCCTTTTCTGCAGGCGGGCTCCGCAGCCTGGACCAGCCGCGCAGCGAATGTGAGGCTCCGTCTGCTCCCCTAGTGTCACGTCGGCCCGTTTTCCCTCCCAAGGGAATCGCAGCGCCCCCGGGAGACCCGCTCTCCCCGCCGCTCGCCTGGACCTTAGTCTCCCCACCAAAGTGCAAGCGGCAGGACTTGGAAATGGCCGCAGACACGTGTTGCTGGACGTGCCCCTCGGCTCTGAGTGTACACCCATCTGTGGCCCCAACGTCCTTGAGGGAAGGACACGAGGTTTTATGTAGACACAAGGGATTGCAGTGTCACAAAACCTGCCTCCATCCCCGCAGATCTCCCCAGCCTGGCATCCTGGGGCAGATGCCCTTGAAAACCAGGGGGCTCTCTTACACGTGGATGTAGCACGTGGCTGCTTCTGCCCTGCCTGGGCGTTGAGGCCAGCTCCTGGCCCTGGTTCCCCTGGTGACCCCAGTGCAGGACCCACACCAGGGCAGCCGGAGTCCTTCCTCGGGACGCCACAGATGTGGACTGAGTGTCCCTTCCCGGTGCTGGGTGACATCGGCTGAGGACACTGGGATCTGTGGCAGGGCGCCTGCAGGCTTTCTGCACAGGAGAGATCAGAGCAAATGTGAGGCCTGGGCTGCGGGGGGAGGGCTGCGGGTTCCCATCCCGGGCCTTGTCCCTGCGGCCACCCTTCCCTTAACTCTAGCCTCAGGCTTTGCGTCAGCAGGACGAGGTGACTCGGCTCCTCCAGCCGAGGAGCCGAGCAAAGCAGTCGAAGTGGATTTGTGTCTCCCGTGCACTGGCAGCGGGTGGTCAGATTTGGATGATTTCCTTATAGATGGGACTGAACCGAGGAGGGCACCCTGGCCACGTGCAGGATCCCGCCCGTGAAATCGGGAAGAGCCGTGCGGCTCGGAGACGGGCCGGGCCTTCAGGTTGGTCTGAGGCAGCGCCTAGATCTCCTCCACCCTTGGCTGGTGGGTGTTGGCTGTGCTGCCCCCGGAAGTGACCAGGTGCCGCCGGCACTCACTCTGTGACCCACACGGGAAGCGCTCTCGTCACTGTCACGCGGTGTCAGGGCTGCATTCCACTGCCTGGCCCTCGACCCAGAAACGATGACAGTTATACAACCAGGGGACACGGACACTGATGTCATCGTTATGACTGTACAGCCTGTGTTCAGGAAGCAAGAGGAAGGTCGAGTGTGTTCAGAGGAGACGTGATGACACAGAAAAGGACCCGTGCCAGGCTTCTGAGGGTGACACTGCAGGATCCGAGATGCCAAGTGCACTGGATGGTCAACAGCAGAGCGGCCCATCCAGTGAGTCAGAGGAGAAATGGCACGTCACGGAGTGAGACTCAGGGGCAGAGGGCAGAGCCTGACATGCCTGCAGATGGAGGCCCTCCCTGCGCGGGGAGCAGAATATATGCTCGAGCAAACAATGGCTGCAATTTTCCGAATTTGATGAAAATTCTAAGACTGCAGATCCAAGAAGTTCAGTGAAGCCCCAAGAACAAAAACACAAGGCACAGCATAATAGCATAATTGCTCAGAGCCAGTGATTAAGAGAAACACCTTTAAATATGCTAGAGAAAAGGAGGTTACGTTCAGAGGACAAAGGGGAGACTGCCGTAGACCCCTCCGGACACAGTGCAGTGAGGAGGGAAGGGCAGCACGGCCCACCTGGAATCCTGCACCAGGTGAGACAGGCTTCAAAAGAAGGTGACTGTCCAGACACACCCAAAGCTGAGCGAACTCATCACCAGCAGACCTGCCCCACACAAATATCAAGGGAAATTCTCAGAAGAAGAAAAATGATAGCAGAGCTACATGGTTGAGCATGAAAGACACTTTTGTTATCATCCAAATCCCTTTATTGGGATCAATCCCTAATTGATCCCTTTATTGGGATCAATCCCTAATTGACTGTTTAAACTTCAAAAATAAAGTACTGTAGGATCTATAACATAGGCGGAACTAAAATGTGTGGCAGTAACAGGGCAAAGGCCGAGAGGAGAAAGGAGAACACGCTGCTGTCGGGTTGTCCTGCACCCGTCAGGCGGCGACGCCACAGCTCACGGGCTGAGTCAGGTTAGAGGTCTGTGCCTAAGCCCTGAAGCCACTGCCTGGGTGACAACACCCAGAGTGGAGACTAGTAAGTGAACGAAGGAGACGAGGTGGAATCACAAAGTGTATGCAGTTAATCCAAAACGTGGCAGAGGAAACATAGACACGGGGCAACGAAGAACAGATGGTGAAAGCAGAAAACAAATAGTGGAATGATAGACCTAAACTCAACCATATCAACAATCACTGTGAATAGTCCTAACACCCCCAATTAAAAGGCAGATTGTCGAGAAAGATTAAAAAGTTTCTTGGAGGCAACTATATGTTGCCTACAAGAAACTCACTTTGAATATAAAGACACAAATAAATTAAAAATAAGAGGTGGAAGAAGAGACACCATGCTAACACTAATCAGTAGTAAGGTCGGGTGTCTGTATTAATGTCAAAGTAGATTTCAGAGACAAGAATATTACCAGAGATAAAGAAGGATCTTTCATAATGGTAAAGGGGTCAATTCATCCACAGAACATAACAATGCTAGATGTTACGATGCTAACGATGGAGCTTAAAATACATGAAGCAAAAAAAGATAGAACTGCAGGAGAAACAGACAAATCCACAATCACAGTCAGAGACGTCAGCATCCCTACTCAATATTGGGATAAGCGGACAGAAAAGCAGGCCCAGCCGTCTAGCTCTACTGACATCTGTAGAGCATCCCACCCAGTCACACAAGATAGACCACGTCTGGTCCATAAGCAATTCTCAATCAATTTAAAATATCTCAAGTATTACAAGATATGCTGTCTAACTTTAATGGAATTAAATTTGAAATCAACAGAAGAAAGCTATCTAGAAAATCTCCAAATATTTGAAAACTCGATAACACACGTCAAAATATCCCATGAATCAAAAAAGAAATCAAAAGAGAAATTAAGTCTTTTGAAATGAGTGGACAGAAAGCACAAATATAAAACTTTGTGGGATGCAATGAAAGCCACATGTAGAGAGAAATTTATAGAACTTAACACTGTATTAGGCCAAAAGTAAGATTTTACAACCATGCCACCAGCTTCTTCCTCAAGACACTAGAAAAGAGGAATAAATCGCGGACCCTGCCCCCGTGTCAGGACTTGGTAACAAATGGGGTGGGTCGGGGGACCGTGTCTGCTTCTCCTCTTCCTCTCATCAAGTGGAGTAAAGTACATTAAATCCCCAGCGTGAGGAGGACAGAAGGAGGGGTCCTCGCTGGCGAGAGGGATCCGCCAGTTTCTGGACACCAAGTGTGGGGAGGAGTGAGTCTCAGGAGGGCTTTTTCTGATGAACTGGCCGCCTGGCTGGGTGTGGACGGCTGTACCCACAGGAGTGCAGCTGCTGCCTCCTGCAGAGCTTCCCTGGCAGCCTCAGAGGTGGGAAGCAGGCCCAGCACACTTGGGGTGGCCTCTGATGGGAGGTGTCCCGGGTCCTGGCGGGATGGCCAGAGGATGCCCCCACCTTCCCGGCGCCCCTCGCCTGCCATCTCAGGGTGGGTTCTTCAGGGTCGGGGGTACTGAGTCCGGCTGACCTGAACAGCCCCTGGGGATGCTTCTGTGGCCAGGGTCCACGGAGGCCTGGGATGCCCACTCGTGGCCACGTGAAGCAGGCCGGCGCTCACTGGCCCGTGTGACTGATGGTGGCTGACAGCCTGCAGCCTGGAGCGCCCCTGGCGCTCGCTGACCCACTTTCTCCACCGTGGGCTGGAAACATTTACGTAACAGATGGCCCCAGACCCTGGAGGAGATGTTTCTAATTAAAAAGGAGGCGCGGCGTCCCCGCCTGGCCCCCCCGCCGTCCGGTTCATCGGTGCAGGTACCTGAGCCTTGGCACGCACCCTGAGCTCAGGAAGGGCTTTGCAGGGCTGCTGCAGGGTGTCTGCGTGGCAGGGAGCCATGTCTATTTGGTGCCACTCCGATCGTTTGAACTCGGGCCTGGACCCTGTGCGGACCTTGGGCGGGGGCCTCTCGTCTTTGTCCTCCGCACAGTCAGGCTGAGTCACCGGCACACGCGCCTCGCTCTCCAGCCGTCCTCAGGTCCGCTACTGTGACCATTCCTTGCCTGTAAATCTTAAAACGGAGCCTAAATGTTGCCTGGAGGGTGAAGTGCTGAACCGATACACTGCAGAAATGATACAATAAGCGGACCCGTGCTATGGGATGTAAAGCATCTTCTGAAAACTTTCTAAAGGGGGACTCTCAGCTGTTTGGCCGTTTAGTTAATAGAGACTGAATGCACTTTAGAATGAGGATAACTAGGGAATCTCGACTAGACATAAAGGGAACACAGATCTGTAATCTCCTGGCTTTTTAAGGGTGAAGGGGAGGATTCTGGCACCAGCGTGGTGGGAAATGGGCAGACCCAAGGTGACAGCAGAGCAGACACTCCCCAGACACACAGGGGTCCCCAGGCTTGCTGGTCACCCCTTTTCCCCTCCAGCGGCTGAGGGAGCTGGTCCGGGGTCCCTCATCACAGAGGTGACACTGAGGCCCAGGACCATGCGTTAGTCAGCACTGATGCCAGGTCACTCGCTGGCGGGCTTTCCCCGAGGCCCACGCCCCTGCCATGTACCCCAGGCCCCCACAGGTGCCACACCTTGAGTGCCGGGACCAGCCCTTCCTCGCGCTGACTGGGGTGCCCAGGAAGCCTCTGCCTTTCCCCAGCAGCGATGCTGAAAGCGGCAGCCCACCGACCCACCCACCTGCCCAGGCCCGGTCGTACAGGCCCGGTCACCTGACGTGTGCCTTCCCTTGCCAGGTGACACCATCTGGGCCCCATCTGTCCTTCCTCACGGCACCCTCGGCACCTTGAGCCACCACCCCCAGCTACATTTTGGAAGAAAGATGGAGTCCAAGGTCTCAGAAGGTGGCCTGAACGTGACGCTGACCATCCGCCTGCTGATGCACGGCAAGGTACGGGGGGCGGGAGAGGGGAGGGGAGGCACGCCCACCGCACGCCCACCGGAGAGGGGAGGTACGGGGGCGGGAGAGGGGCGGGGAGGCACACCCACCGCGGGGGTCTTGGTTTCATATGAGGCTTTTAAATTCTAAGCAACCTCCGACTCCAAATGACGTTTCTCCCAGAACCTTTCGCGACTGAGCTGCCCGCCTGCTGCCCCATCCCCTGTGCCCTAGTGTGTTTTCTACATGCGAGGGCATTCTCCTCCAGGACACTAACACTGATGCACACGTGCCGGCCAGGGGGCTAGGGCCCCCACTCAAGTGCACCGGTCATCCCAGGGCTGCCCTTCAGACAGGCGCTCCCCACGCTTCCTTTGCCTTTTGCTTTGAAAGCAAAGTTCCCACCCAGTTCTTTTGTAGAAAGAATGTCCCTCACTTTGGCTTTTTCTGACGTTTCCTCACCATTGGCAGGAGTGTCACCGAAGCTTTCCTATCAGGTAGTCCAGATTTCAGGGTGTCACTTGGTGGGGGGCACCTGCTGGGCATCTCCCCAACTCCTCTTCCACAGTCATCAGGGCGTCTTTGCTGGCGGGTACTTAGGTGCTGCGTGAACGTCCTGTGTGCCACCCTTGCTTCAATCATGGCTTCCTGGACGCAAGGTTTGCTGTTTTGTTCACATCACCCCCCACGCTGTCCCCACGCTGTCCCCGCACTGTCATTATTAGTTTTGATGCTCACATGGTCCCTGACTTGGCGTGGTTGCCCCACCAAGCTGGCGTGTGTCGCCCCACCAAGCTGGCGTGTGTCCTCCTGGGGGGCCCCACCGTTCTGACTGCACATCCTCTCTGCATACCGCTGTTGCTCATCCTTACTTTCCTGCTGGTCCTGGAATCAGCCGTTTCTGTAGAGAACCCAACTCTCTTGAGTGGAGGATGGTGGGATGGTGTTAGAGCCCAGAGGTGGGCACATGGGGTACTCACGGCTTTTGGGCTACTGTGGGCCCCAGACAGAGCTAGGGAATATGTGTTTGTGTGTGTGCGCGCACGCGTGCGCTTGTGTGTGTGGGTGTGTGTAGAATCATACACACCTATGTCTGCGCACATTTGCATATTTATCTCTAAACTGGGCTCCCTGAGTTCACACCCCCTATTCCAGTCCAATAGCACAGGGTTCATCCTGGCTCCTCTGTCTGGTGTTTGTACCATGAGAAACCCAGGGGACGGTAGGGGCTGGCATAGTACCTGGGGCACTGCTCTCCCTAGATTTCCGGAAGCTGGTGCTCACACCTAGAGCCTCCCCTTCCGTGATGGAGGGATGCTGACCGCCTTTCCTGCTCCCAGGGTGGGTGGCATTTGGTCAAGGTTGTCCGGAGCTGGGTTGTACCGTGGAGGACAGTCTGAGGTCAGATGCACGGCCCCACCTCCAGCAGCTGCTGCCACAGCAAGTACCAAACCCTGCCCCTGGGAGGTGAGGCGCCCTGACTGCCGGAGGGGCCACCACCCCGTGCCCAGCTGCCCTTTGCTGCCACAGCCCCTGCCGCACACGCGCCCTCCTGGCCTCGCAGAACTGAGGCGTTTCCCCAGGACACTGTGATCGCTGAGGGCTTCACTGTAATAAGGAAGATGAGTCTGATTGTGGAAGCTGCTCTCTGCAGCTGGAAGCAGGCTGGCCACGCCTCCCTGAGGTGCCGTGGCCGAGCCTTGTGGGTCTGTCCCAGGCAGGGAGGTGCTGCGACGGGCAGTCCTGGCCGGGAGCGCGTCTGAGCCATTGCGGGCCCCAGGCTTTAGAACCATGGCGGTGTGCTCAGGAGTCTTTCAACGTTCTACCTTTCTTAAAAACAGTCAAATGGCAATAGCAGCGCTACATTTTTATGCGTCACAGAATCACTGGGGGAGATTTTCTCTCTCATCCGTTTCTCGCAGGGTTTCCTTGAGGCCTTAAGTGCGCAGCTGATACCTGTTGACATGTTTATCTGGAGCAGCTGGCCATTCTCTTTCTCTTTCTCTGTCTGTCGGTCAGAGGCAGGGCAGCCTGCCTGCCCGCTCCCTGCTGACCGTCCAGTCTCCCTTCCTCACTCATGTCTCGGAAGCTGGACGGCCTCGGCGCCTGTCACAGGATTTATGCTCCTTCTGCTCTATGACATCACCTTTCTGTGATTCTTTTCCTACAGGAAGTTGGCAGCATCATCGGGAAGGTAATTATTTTTTTTATTTTTATTTTTTTGGCTGCCTCGGGTCTTCGTAGCTATGCGTGGGCTGTCTCTAGTTGCGGTGAGCGGTGGCTTCTCTTGTTGCAGGGCACGGGCTCTAGGCGCGCAGGCTTCAGTAGTTGTGGCACGTGGGCTCAGTAGTTGTGGCTCGCGGGCTCTAGAGCACAGGCTCAGTAGTTGTGGTGCACGGGCTTAGTTGCTCCGTGGCATGTGGGATCTTCCCAGACCAGGGCTCGAACCCGTGTCCCCTGCATTGGCAGGCGGATTCTTTACCACTGCACCACCAGGGAAGTCCCAGGAAGGTAATTATTGTGTGAACTCTGCCTCTACCGGGTTATCTCAGAGGCACAGTGAGGTGTGGACCAGCCCTGTGCAGGGGGTGAGCCGCGCACGGTGCGTGCCAGGCGAGCAGTGGGGATCCCGCTGGAATCCTGCCCCGTCGCCTTCAGGCTGCACCCCCATGAGGCTGGTCGCAGAGCTTTCCGTTCTCCAGCCCTGTGGGAGCTGGGGAGTCACCCCCCGAGACAGCCCCACTGTCCACCTGCCCTGGTGGCCAGTCATTCCTCCCGGGTTTGAGAGCTCAGGACCAATTCCCACGTGCATTCCTGGGAGCAGTCTCCCACCTCCGGCCTGAGTGGTGGTGAGTCCATTCTCAAAGAAACGTTCCCCTGGGGAAAGTGAGCGCTGGTTTGGAAGCTGGGTGTGTGTAGGAGAGAGGTGGGCCAGGACCCCGCACCCCCATTCCTTGTGACCGTCTCTGGCTTCGCTGGTCCCTCGTGGTCCCTGAATGGTGGGGGAGCCCCCAGAGCTCAGAGTCAGGCTTCTTTTCACAAGTTCTTCATGGGATCGCCCGAGGACCTGGTCCCCGCTTTGCCGGCGGTGAGGCTAGGGGACGGGTGCAAACCCGCCCCGTGGAGCAGGTGCCCAGGCCAAACGTGGAGCCGCATCGGGTCCCTGGGGCCAGGTCTGCCCAGCCCACAGCCTGTGCCCTGGGCGAGGTAGCGGGCCAACTGGGGAGTCATGCATGTTGGGCCTGAAGCCCACCTTTGAGGGCTGGGGCGCCCAGCCTCCCGTGCTTGTGGTGGAAGCCCGAGTGACCCCCTCCCTTGTCTGAACTTCTGTTCCAGAAAGGAGAGACCGTGAAGAAGATGCGTGAAGAGGTGAGCTGGCGCCCTGAGCCGCGTGCTGTTTCTGGGAGGGCAGGAGGGAGGAGGCCAGGGCCTCCTAGCAGCTCTGCGCCCAGCCCCACGCGGCCGGGACCCACCGGGAGCCCCGCATGGCAGGGATGTGAGCGAGGGATGGCCATTCGGAGCCCCGAAGCACACACCAGCAGTTCAGGTGCCCTCCCAGTCACGACCGGGTCACAGCCAGCACAGTAGGACAGGACCGGCCATCGGTGCTGAGTCTCGGGTGCCACCAGCCTGCACGAGTCCCCGGTGGTCAGTAGGCCCTAGGATCCAGCCTACTGCCGGCCCCAAGGCTTTAATCCAGTTTCTGGGGTCTGCGTATCTCCCTCCCAGAGCGGGGCAAGGATCAACATCTCGGAAGGAAACTGCCCAGAAAGAATCGTGACCATCACGGGCCCGACAGACGCCATCTTCAAGGCCTTTGCCATGATCGCCTACAAGTTTGAGGAGGTAAGGGGCGCCCCTGGGGAGCCCTATCCCGGAAGAGGGGACCTCTCAGCCCCTCTGCCTCCCCGGGGACTGCCCCCTCCAGTCCACCTGGTGACCGACCAGGGTCCCTCCTCCCCAAGGCCCCCCTCCCTCACTGAGCGGTCCCTCGGGGCCTGCCCCCAGACCACGAGTCCTCAGGGAAGGCCTGGCACCGGCAGTGAGACGGCCACGTCCAGGCCTCAGCCCTGTCCACAGCAGCTGACCCCCAGTGTGTTTAGCTTGGCTCGGATGTGGACGGACACAGGGAGAGCCAGGCCCGGGACACCTACGCGCATTTGTGTGTCTGTGCGCCTTTGTGTGCGTCTGTCAGAGACCAACCTTAAGCTTCTTATGTGTTTCCGAGATTTCTGAAATTGCTGGAAGTTATCGGAGATGCATTTCGTGTCTTTACTGGAAGGGTGATCAAGCCGGGGAGTAGGTCCTTCTGTCAAATGGATCCCCCTCTGTCCAAGCCCCTCTCTGCCCGCCAGGCCTTAGGGACAGAGGGCGGACCCTGAGTCCAGGCACCCTGGGCGTCTGCGCCCCACCCTGCGGCAGCAGCGCGACTGCACAGACGTGCACGCCTGGGGGTCCCCTTGTGTTCTCCAGCCGCCCCCCACCTCGTCCCCTGAGGCTGGCCCGGCCTCGCAGCCCCTGTGAGCAGCCCAGCCCGGCCACCGTGTCCTCCTGCTGTTCACCCTCAGCTGTTTGCCATCGTGCTTCTGCCTCCCCCTCGTCCTCGTCTCCCCCACCCCTGACAGGGAGCCTGCTAGGCTCTTGCGGCCGACGCACGTGCCTCTCCCTCCCCAGGACATCATTAACTGCATGACCAACAGCCCGGCCACCAGCAAGCCCCCGGTGACGCTGAGGTTGGTGGTCCCCGCCAGCCAGTGCGGGTCCCTGATCGGCAAAGGCGGCTCCAAGATCAAGGAGATCAGGGAGGTAACGAGCCCTCCCCACCCGGAAGCCGAGCGTGGGCGGTCAGGATGTCCCTAGGGCAGAGCACTAGCCGGGTCCCTGCAGACCCTGCAGCACAGAGCTTGCGGCAGGGGAGGGACGAGCCACGAGGCAGAGTGGCCGTGGGAGCCCCCGCTGCGGGCGTCACGCAGAGGAGCCCAGGCCTGACTCCCGGGGCGTGGCCGAGGCACCCCTCCACCCAGTCCTGGGCCCCAGGGCACGGGCTCTGCTCCCCAGGAGGCCCTGCTCCCACTGCCAGGCCCCGTTTCCTGAGAGTCGCTGGGCCGCCCCAGCTGGGGTGGGGCTTGCCTGAGGGGCCCGCCTTGCCTTCACAAGTTCCTCTCCCAAGGAAAGCCCGAGGCCTGCCCTCCCCAAAGGATGGCAGCCCCCAGGCTTGGTTCCTCCAGGAAAGGTGGCCACTCACTTTAGGCCCTGTGACTGGGATCCGTCTCTCTCTGTGGCCTCAGACTCCACAGAGAGAGAATTCCACACATTTGGAAAACCCTGCCTCCTGAGATGCCGCTCCGCACCCAGTGGCGCCCGCCCTGCCCCAGGTCCGCGGCGCCCTGGCAGCGGCGGGCTGAGCTGGATGGGGCTGCCCCGGGGGCTCCAGACGGAGCGTGCAGAGGGCGTGGGGGGGTGACCTGGGGCAGCGTCGGGGGGTGTCCCAAGGCGTGCTGTGCCCTGGACGCCCCCGGGGGCACCCAGGAAGTGCCGCTGCAGTGCACACTGCCCCGCTCGGTGGGGTCCCTTCCGACGCCTGGTCTCTCCAGTCCACAGGTGCCCAGGTCCAGGTGGCCGGGGACATGCTGCCCAACTCCACGGAGCGGGCAGTGACCATCTCGGGGACCCCCGACGCCATCATCCAGTGTGTCAAGCAGATCTGTGTGGTCATGCTGGAGGTACAGTCTGTCCACAAGTCCAGGGCTCCTCGCCAGCCTGCCCCTCACTCCGTGCCGGCCGGGGCTTCTGAGCGCCGGAGGCCTCGGGGCCCTGAGGCTTCATGTGGTCAGGGCCGCGTGAGGGCGGGCCTCAGGGATGGCCTGAGTGAGAGCTGTGCTGGGGTGCAGGCTCCTGCCACCTCGGGTGGGTCGGTCATCTTCACTGGGGACCTGGGGGGCGAACGGAGAACGTGGGGAGCGTGAGCCCCTCCCCTCATTTCTGGAGTTGGATAAAGGGTTAGCAGTCCGTGGTGTGAGGGTCGTTCAGCAAAGGGTCAGTCCTTAAAAGTGGTGCAGGTGTGCCCTGGGGCCAGGTCCGGGCTGGAGATGCAGATGGAGTGAAGAGGCCCACGCCATGGACAGGACCCCAGTGCGTGGGCCCAGCCTGCGGGCATCAGAGACGCCGCCGAGGTACAATGGGCAGGACTTAGGAAAAGCACACGAAAACGCCCCAACTTTGAAGACAGAAAGAAGTAAACATAAGGATTAACCAAAGGAGAAGCAAGGAAGGCACAGCTGAGCAGGAAAAGCCTCTCTTGAAAATCTGAGGGAAGAAAAACCCAAGATTGAAGTTTCAATCAATACCCAAACTGCTGCAAGATTAATTGAAGCTATCAATAATACTTGCTGGTCTTTCTTAAGCTAAAATGAAGTCATCGTGCCTCAAACGAAAGGTTTCAATACCTGTGCTGGTGGCCCGGCCCCCTGGGCCCTCCTTCCCCCCACCGTGCCCGGAGCCCTTGCCGGAGGGTCTGCCTGAGGTGACAGCAGTCTCCTGCAGGAATTAGCCTCGGGGCGGGGGCAGCGGTGGGCTCTCCCTCTTTTGTACTTGACTTGGTGTTAAAGCACCATGTCCAACTCCTTAGAAAAAAATTTGTAGCGCTTTTATTTTCCTGAAGTATGATGCTGGGAAATCAAACATATTTTTCTAGCTATTTTGTTCTGAAGCTCTCCCCACACGCTGGTCATGGTGAGGATCTGTGTTCTCTTCAGTCCCGGCGCTGGGGCCGCGAGGGGCCGTGAGGGTGGGTAGCAAGCAGGGCCCGGCACCCCTAGTGTGGCAGATGCCCAAGCGGCCTGGTGGGCGGCAGTGCCCGGGCGAGGCGGGGTGGCGTGAACCGCTCCAGGAGGGACGCCGCCTCCGGTGTCCCCGGCGAGGCCAGACCAGGACATGTGGGCCCCTCAGGGCCCCTCCCGCGTGGCCTTGCTTGTGCCGCGTTTGTGGCCAGACGTGACCCCACAGGAGAGCTTGACCCCGTTGGCTGTGGGGCGCTGGTGCCCCCAGGGCTGTGAAACGGTGAACGCTGAAGCACACGGGCAGCCGTGATCGGTCCTCGAGGGACGGGGACGAAGCCTCCTGCCGTTGGTGTCACGAAGCCCCCCGGAGGCCGGAGCAGCCACTTATGGGGGAGGAAGCGTCACCGCAGCTAGGAGCCCCTGGTCCGATGTTAAATGAAGAGTGACTGGAGTTTCGGCCTCTGGGGTGGGGGGCTCCGCCCATGAAATCACTACCAAAGGAGGGAGGGGCTGCTCGAGGAGTGGCGGATCGGTGGAGAACGTGAGGGTCAGGCCCGCAGCCCTGGGTGGGGGGGCGTGTGCTCAGAAGGCCTCCCTCCACCAGAGGTCAGCTCGAAGGGAACCGGGCGTCATGGCCATCAGGGCCAGCGGAGGGCGGGCACTGCCGTCGGCGGGGTCGGAGTGCACCATGGAGCAAGGTGACAGTTGAGGCTGAGAAGTGGGGAGCCCACCCCCCAGCTCAGGGATGGAGTGGGGTCAGCAGCAGAGTCCTCCTTTCGCAGCGGACCGAGTCCTCCTTTTGCAGCGGAAACGGTCACTCAGGGTAGTCACGCTTCCTGCCCAGTGACCCCTAATCGCCCTGAGACCACAGAGAACCCCGCTGCAGAGGCGCCTGGACACGACCTCAGACGAGCCGGAGACGGGAGGACGGAGCCCAGCGTCACCCACACGCGGTCAGCACACGGGCCCTCGAAGCAGCCCCTCTTGCTCTCCACAAGGTCACACAGCAGGCCAAGGTCACACTGTGTTCAAGGTCACCCAGCACACATCCAAGGTCACACAGTGTGTTCAAGGGCACGCAGCATGGACAAGGTCGCATGATATGGCCTGGGCTGAGAGTTGAAGCTGCCAACCCCTCTGCTGTCCCCACCTCCCTGTGTGTGTCTTGGGTTGGGTCACTCTGAGGTCACACTGCCTGGTGGCTGGGCCTGGGTGGGCAATGGCCGCAGGAAGTCCCAGCAAAGACAGGCCACCCTGGTCCCTAAGTTCTGTCTCTGGCTGGTGGTGCTGCTGACTCAGGACTCTCGACGACAGCCCAGGCCCAGCCCTGTGGACTTTGCTCCCAGGGAAGACGGTCACCCAGGCAAGGGGACAGGGGAGGGCCTGATGGCTTCTGACCAAGGGGTCTGGTTGACATCATCAGAATCTGGCCGACTCCTGGTGCTTGAGAATGTCGTTCACCCCAAGATATGAATCCTATGCTTTTGGACACAGAATAATGAAAGGAAATGGTAGCGAATTGCGTCACAGCTGTGGACTGTTTCACTTGGGCTCAGGTGCATAAATGGTGGCTTTTCTTGGACAGGAGTTGGGTGTTTCTCACTCTCCTGTGACTATGCCGACTCAGCGTCAGCCCAGGCCACGCGAAGCCCCGGCACCGGCACCGAATCCCCGGGGGCTCTTTCCCGAGCACTGAAGGAGGGGGCCGCCCCTCTCAGAACGCGGCGCCCGTGCTGGCGCCTGGGGAGGGGCGCGGGCGCGGGCCGGGGCGCGTCCACCCGCCTCACCCGCCACCCGCCGCCTCCTGCTGCGGCTGTGTGTAGGGCGGTGGTCCCTGGCGGACCTGGGGGCTGGGGAGGGCGGGGGCGCGGGGGGGTCGGAAGGAGGCCTCACGACTGCCCGCTGCGAAGCTGCTCTGACGCTCTCTCTCCCTCTCCTGTCCCTTTTCCTAGTCCCCACCGAAAGGTGCCACCATTCCCTACCGCCCAAAGCCCGCCTCCACCCCTGTCATTTTTGCAGGTGGTCAGGTAAGAGCCGAGCCGCTCTCGGCCTCCACTGCCAACCTCAGCCTCTTACTGCAGCCCCCGCCGCTGCCCGTTAGTGCACTCAGGTTTTCTCCCTCCTCACGTGCACGTGTCCCCCGCGCACGCTGGACGCAGAGCTCTCCCGGCACGCAGCCGGCCCTGGGGTGGATGCGGGCCACCGCGAGAGAGACCCACCGGGCAGCGTCCGCAGACAGAAAGGGCCGAGGCGGACGCCCTGTGGCGTCCGGGCCCAGGAGGACCCTGGTCCGGGCTCGGGCCTGCTCAGCCGGGCAGCACCGCCCGAGTCTAGCTTCCTGGTGTTTTTAGGAAGCTCGGAGGCAGCAAGGGCCGCTAGCGTTACCAGGGGTTTTATGACTCCTGGTTGAGGCAACTACGACTGTGAGAACTGGCCCCATCTCCCCTGAAATACACGTTCCCAACTTTCCACACACGAGCTCCCCCCAGGAGCACGTGAGGGAGAGACAAGGATGAAGGGGAGGCCAGCTGGGCATCCCGTTACAGGGACGACCCTCTCTCTCCACCCTGCCCCACGCTGGCCGCAGGCCCAGCAGGCCGGCCGTGGCCACTTCACACACCTGCTGTTTTGGTGGGAGCCCCTGAGCTTTCTCTCCTGCCAGGGAGGGCCTGGAAACCAGGGGTCATGGAGATTTCTGTCTGAGGCCAGTGATTGGCTTAGCGGGACCTGGAGGGGCCGACAGGGGGGCCGTGCCCTGTCTTCTGCCCTTGGGCACCGGGCTCAGAGGCGTCCGCCAGGAGCTCGCTTTGTCCCTTCACAGCAGGGTCACGGCAGCCGCGGTTGAGGGACTTTGCAAAGGCCAGGCCAGTGTGCCAGGAGAAGCTCTGCGTCCAGGTGGCAGTGCTGTGTGCCTTGTTCGAGGGAGAGTTAAGACAGAGACTTCCCAGATGACCCAGGACGGGAGGGCCGAGAAGGAAAAGAGGCAAATGCAAACTCTCCACGTTTTTCTCTGCTCTGTAAAAGAACCTTGTCCGGTTTCTCTCCCACTGAGCCCCGTGAGGTGAGGGCAGGGTCTGAGCTCCTGCGGCAGCGTTTGTGGCGAATCCCCGGGGGGAGGGGGCATGGGCCCCGTGGTTCAGGCCAGCCGCAGACGGCCCGCCGCGTTCAGAGCTCCTTTCCTGCCGTGCATCCGTGATCAGCGGCAGGTGAGTTACCTGCGTGGCCTCAGCCCCAGCAAGCAAGCCCGCGATGATTCCACATGGAGAAGCGCTGGCTTTATTCAGAGGGGAGGCATGTTAACATGAGGCAGAGCCTGGCAGCCTCCCGGGCCCATCCCAGCCCCGCCCCGGCCGGCAAAGCAGGGCATCACCCATCCCCCAGTCAGGACAGCGAGGGCCCCGCCGCCGTGGGCTTCACAGGGGCTCAGCACCTTAACCCAGCGCCTGCGCCCCAGGGACAGGTAGTGTGGCCAGCGACTGACTAGTGTTGGTCGTCGGTGGGGGACAGAGTCACAGGAGGGTCACCGCAGCGCTGCAGGTAGCGGGCAGAGGGGTCACTGTACCAGGCCCCGGGCCCTCCCTGCCCGCGTGCAGGATGCGCTGCGCACCCAGGCTTCAGAGCCTCCCGCCTCCCCCTGTCCCTGGGAAGATGCCCGCACGCCCCTGCTGCCGAGAGGCACTTCTTGCCATCCCAGCAGTTTCGGTCCATAAAGATTTCATCCAGACGGAACCTGTGACCTGTCGTCTGTCTGTACCTCTGCCCTGAGACGATGGTAGGCGGTCCGTGCACTTCCAGTAGAACTAGAAACCATAACACCCGAGTGATGAAAAGATAAGTCAGAAACTGAAAGTGTCTGGGATAAAGAACGGCCAGTCGGGGAGCACATGGCGGCACTGTCCCAGGGCCTGTCACGCTCGGGGACACGTTGGCGCAGTGCCTGGTGGCGTCCCACGGCCCCGAGCACGCACAGCCTCCCCGATGCGTGCTGTTTCTGGTCAGGTTCCTCTCCTTCCCCACGAGGTGCCCGGGCCTCCCCCAGACGGGGGCTCTGCACCTGCCCCACCTGCAGGCCTAGCGTGGCTGGTGCCGCACGTTCCACGTCACCGAGTCCCAGTGGCAAGTCTCTGTCTTTACTCTCCCTCGACTCTGTGTGGTTTGTTTGTTTTTTGGCTGTGAGTTTCTGGAAGCATCTTGGCTGAGGGACTGTTGAGGCAGGCGGGGCGGGCAGTGGGAGAGGCTTCGGGGCCCACACACACGCTGCGGCTACTCCGAGTCACTGTCTTGAAGGCAAGTGACACGGTGAAGGCAAAACAAGCCCCCTCTGGGAGCTGTGCCAAGAGCGTGCTGCCCCCGAGTCACAACGGCCGCCCGTCCTCCGAGGCTGGAGGGCGATCGGCCAACCTGTGGCTCATTTGGGTGCGTTTCTTACTTAATCTGGCCTTCCCAAAATTGGTTTTGAGTCAACTTTTAAAGTTTTCTCTTTTGTTGTTTGGGTTTCTTGGAGTAAATATGTCCTGAAAGTGTTTACTCTGATAGCCGCTTAAATTCTCAAAGGGTTAATAATCAGTGACTCATAGCGAGGGTCACCAGCTCGTTCTTAGATACTGCCAGCTGAGGGGCAAGGGAGTGAGAGTCGGAAGCCGGCTGCCTGGCCCTTCCCCTCCCCCCCGCCGCCCCACCATGTGTCTGGTTGTAGCTCCAGCCACCGAGGGACCCGGGGGGAGGCTCGATGCCAGGACCCTGCCCCCAATCTCTGCACCCCGGGCCCTGGGAGCGTCGCCTCTCCTACGTGAAGGGGGAAGGCCTTAACCAGAGGGCCCGGGGCCTGCTTGCAGGAAAGCCCTTCCCGAGGAGGGCCCTCGTCCCGCAGGGGAGGCCGCGGTGGGGGACACATGGCTGCCGCTTCTCGAGCTGACGGTGTCTCTCTCTCTCCAGGCCTACACGATCCAGGGACAGTACGCCATCCCCCACCCAGATGTGAGTTTTTACTCTGTCCCTTCACCTCTCTTCTCGTCTCCACTTCCCTCCTACCTGCATGCCGCTGTCCATCGCTACTAATATTAATATTACACCATAATATTAATACTGTTCTCAGTGTTCCTGACCTGTGTCCTATCCATATGGCCCTGAGTAACCTTTAGTCTCTTAGCACTGATTCTGCTCCTGTGGAGGACTTGGCCTGACGTCCAGTTGTCTTGATTGTGGCTGCAGTCCCGGCTATTCCTGCGCACGTGGGGCCTCGGGCGGGGGCCACGGGCCTGCTCTGTCCCCGGCGCCTGCCCTGGCGGGCGGGGACAGCTTGGGCCCCATGGGCACCTGAGCAGGCAGGTGATGTGTCATGAGCAGGGCTGCCAGGATACCTTGGATGGGCTTTGAACAACTGCTGAAGCTACATGCTCCCTTTCAGGCCCCAGTCGGAGCAGGGTCCGTGCATGCACGAGATCCAGGCTGTTGGGAGCCCGTGCGGCAGACGAGGCTCTGTTCTAGCGTTAGGACGCGCTCCACGCCCAGGGCCGCTCCGGACTGGGTTCCAGTCTGAGCGCAGTGTTGCTGCTGGAGGACTGGACGCCCCGAGCACACTGCAGGGGAGCCGCAGGCCACAGGGCTGTAGATAGGCTGGGCCGCGAGGCCTGCGCTGCTGGCCCGGGCAGCGGGGTGCAGGGAAGAGACGGAAGAGGTGGGTGGGTTTGTGTGCCACGGCCGCAGGCACGGCAAGCTGAGGTCTGACCCAAGAAGTGTCCTCTGTCCTGGGAAGGCAGGTCCACGTGCGCTGCTCTCGGAGAGCCAGTGGGGGGCGGGCTCTGTCCAGGCAGAGGGACCGCAGGTGACAGCGATGCCCGCCCATCTTGTGCAGACGCTCGCACTTTTGAACTGGCAGGTGAAGAGCCGGCCGCCTTAAGACGTAAAGTCAGGGCAGGGAGAGTTATGAGAATTCACCGACACTGCGTACATGTGAGATTCAATTCACTATCATTGCAGGACATTTCTATTGAATAGAAAAGAAAAACCAACGGCTTTTCCTTTTTAAAAAAATCCTCATTACGCAACACACATGAATCAAAAGTCAGAGGAAGCTGGTGGAGACGGGGCTGGGGGCCGTCCTGAGCCACATGGGGGACGCCTGCCCTCCCCATCCCACATGACAGTTGGCTGTGACCCAGGGCACGGCAGGTGCTGGAACCCGGGGAGGGAGCCCGTCACCCATGTGGAGTGAGCAAAGCATAGCACTGGTGGGGTCGGGACGGGCACCGTGGCGTGTGGGTTCCGTGGACCCCAGTAGAGCGCCCGCATGGCGTGACGGAGATCGGAGGAGAAGCCGGTTAACAGGGCGGCACAGCCTTCACTCCCCGTGGCTGGTGGCCTTGTGCCTTTGGAAGAGCATCTGTACAAAAGCAGACTCAGAACTCAGCACACTTGGTGGTCTGGGCCACGAGGGGCGGTTTACCCAGAGCAGTGAGGTGAGGCTCCGACCCGCAGCCCATGGCAGACCTGTGCTTCCCTGCTGCCCGAGGCCTCTGCGCTGCAGGCCTGAATTCCTGGTCTGGATTCCCTAGGCCAGGGCACACGCACCAAGCGAGGCCGGGGGACTTTGACTGGTTTGGTTGGTTGGTTTTCAAATCAATTGGTTGTTTTGCTCTTTCCATGTGATTGTCTCAGTATCTCTGAAAAATGGGTAGTTTCAATTTTTTTTCGGATTTTAAACTAATTTATAGCTAGCTATTACATGGTTGCCTCACTGAGTTTGACAGAGATTTGAAACACTTGGTTTTTTATGGTGAAAGGGCTTTTGTGAAGGACCCTGCATTCCCCAGGCCGCACGTGTGACGGAGCAACTGTTAGGACAGAAGAGCAGGACTTTGATAAATGCTTTCCTTGCAGGAATGCAAAGTTGAAGGCTTGGACCATCACTAAGAATCGTTCAAAACAAAATAAAGTGGTGACGAGTGACCACGGCCAGGAAGGCACTTTTATCTGAGCTTAATATTCAGTAGGAATTTTTTAAAAGCTTCATTTCTTAGAATGCAAATATAATAATTACAGGAAGTACTAATTTATTTTATAAGGTAACTGAATACACCATTTGAATATTTCAACCCCAGTGGCTGACACACACCCCACTGTCATCTCAGCCGCTAATTCCTTCCTAAGTCAGGCACAGACTTTGAGAAAATACATTTCTTAGAGCTGAGCATTTCTTCATCTAGAGCTAAAATGTGCGCAGTTTTTCCTGCTTTCTGGTTTAACCCACGTAGGAATCAGGGCCCCACCCTCACCAGTCTCCCTCCAGGTTCTTGCCTGCCTCAGCCCTTGTTTTACCGGAATCCTTCTGGAAGCTCATAGCTCTTGGGCATTCGGAGAAGCCAAGGACTGTTGCATGACTGGGCCTGTCGCAGCTGCAGGCCTTGGTCACGGCTTGTGGCCAGAATGCTCCAGGACGGCCGCCCACGGGTCCTGCCCGAGGGGTCGGGTGTAGTTTCAGACACGAGGAAGGACCATGGTGGCCACAACTCAGGACGCAGGAGCAGATGCGAAGCCTGGACAGACACAGCATGGCCACCACCGCTCTCTCCCACCTCCGCTCTTTCTGTCCCTGTACTGATTACACCAGGAAGAAATTGGTTTCTTCTGGGAGAAATCAGTCAACGTCAGGCACGCCCTCACGTGTGAATCTTATTTCTACTCTTTAAAGTTTCCAAGTCACTCCCTTACTTAGCATCCCCTCATTAAAGGAGTGCTGGAAGCGAGCAGAATCGAGACCAGAAGCCAGCTGGGCCGGCGGCCTCCCTTGGAGCCTGGACATGGGCTTTCGAGGGGCCCTCGCCAGAGCTGGGGGCTAGGAGCAGCGGAGCTGTCGGTCCCCGCGACGCTGGGTCCCAGCAGAGGGTGTTGAGTATCTGGGGGTAGATGGGCGCCGTGTTAGCCGGGAAGCTCGTCACTTAGAGAGTTAGCAGTGGGGAAACTGGGAACGAGTGAGTCATAGTAAGTAGAAGAAACCAGTGGGAGCGCACAGCTAGATCCCGTGCAGACGGTGGTCCCTGGGACTCTGCTCACAGTGGACACAGCCGGGGATGGAGTGCCTTCCCCGCCCACCTCCTTGGTGTCCCCCTCCGGGACCCCACAGGGAGGCGCCATTGAGGCTGCTCCTAGCATCTTCTGGTGAGAGCCCTGCACGGCCACCCCGCCGACGCCTGCACCTCTGGCCCTTTGTTCTTCCAAGATCCGACGATCTTCAATCCTCTCCTTTCGCAGCTCGGAGTGGCGGGGAGGCGCCCCGGCCTCACCTCCCGCAGAGCAGGAAACAGGGGCAGGTTAACTCTTGCCCCCGCCCCTCTCCCCGGGGTTGCACACCCTCTCCTCGGAGCTGAGCTCTTCAGTGGCACGGCCCTCAGCCCGCCCCTCCCAGAATCAGAATCTGCATTTTCACAAGACCCTGGGTAACTTGTTTGCACGGAAGTCTGAGAAACACCGATAAGGAGGACTGAGAAGGGAGAACACAGATCCAGTTGAAGTCCCAGGGTTAGTGGATAGGATGGAGGGAGGGAAGCTTCTAAGAGATGAGCACAGAGAATTTCTCAGAATCAATAAACAAAAAAACCTCACATTCAGGAATCCCAAGAAATCCCCAACTCGATCAAACAAAATCCATTTTAGACGCCGTCCAAGTAAAGCCGCGTGACACCAAAGACCAGAAGTGAATCTTCCGAGAGGAGAGAGAGAAGGAGTATTATAAAGGAGCAATTGTGGTGGCAAAAGAAAAGAAAACAACTGTCAACCTAAAATGCAACCTCCAGAGGATCTCCCAAGTTACAGATGTTTTCAGACAAACAACTGTGACCTTCTAAGGGATGCCGGTCAGTAGAAGGAGAATGATCCCAGAAGGAAGGCTATAAATGCAAGAAAGAATGGTGAGCAAAAAAAATTACCATTTCTTTCCTTAACATAAGCACAAATCATAAAGAAAACATTGATATTTTTGACTACATTAAAATTTAAACATTTGGGTCAATGAAAACAAACTTTTTAAAATCAAAATCAATGCTATCTAATTGCTGGGATTAACATAACAGAGCTAAATGGGCACCGACAGCATACATAAGATTAGGATGTGGCTGAGGGGATTAAAACATCCTGTAGGTCATTGTATCGTTCAGGAGGAAGGCAAAGATATTGAATTAAGACTAAATGGGGCTTCCCTGGTGGCGCAGTGGTTGAGGGTCCGCCTGCCGATGCAGGGGACACGGGTTCGTGCCCCGGTCCGGGAAGATCCCACATGCCGCGGAGTGGCTGGGCCCGTGAGCCATGGCTGCTGAGCCTGCACGTCCGGAGCCTGTGCTCCGCAGCAGGAGAGGCCACAACAGTGAGAGGCCCGCGTACCGCAAAAAAAAAAAAAAAAAAAAAAAAGACTAAATGTACATGTTAAAATTTCAAAGTGGTGACTATCAGAAACACGTTCACTTTCATAACTTCCAAAAAGGTACGGAGGGGAAAGCGGGTGGCAGGAAAAGATTAATCAGCACAAAAGGAAGGGAATGAAAAAAAGAAAAGAAACCCTTGAAGATCAGGACAATTAAAATAAGATGACAGAAATTCATCTACATCTGTGGGTAACTGTAATCAGAGCGGGAGAAACTTTCCAGTTAAAAAACAAAGGCTGTCAGAGGGTTTTTTAAGAAAAGCTAAACAAAAAGACAAGGAAACAGAAACAAAAAAATATATCAGTTTTTTTTTTCAAGAGACACACCTAAAGAATAAGGACCTAGAAAAATTAAAAGAACAGAAAATCTATTCTAGGAAAATACTAACCCAACGAAACAATACACCATTATTATTATTATTAGTGGGGGAAAAAAAACTTTACAGGAAATTACTTAGTCATTACTTATTGATAAATGCTTCACTAGAAGATAAAACATTTAAGTTTGCACCTAAAACATAGCTTCAAACATATATAAAGGAAAAAATTAACAAACCATTAAGAGAATTTAACAGCTGTTGCACTGGAACCTTAACAGACCTCTTTCAATGAAGGCCAAGTAGACAAGTACAGAGATTCTGACAGTGCAACGTGAGCCTGAGTTAACCGACGTGCACCGAACACTCCCCCAGCACAGCCACTGAATTCATGAGAACGTTTGCACAGCTTGATCACACCCTAGACCGTAAAGAAGACTCAGCATCTTTCAAAAATCGGAATCAGATAGATGACTCTCTCCCCATAGAGCAATTAAATTGAAATCAATAATTAAAAGGTGAATTAAAAAAAAAAAAATCTTGTCGTTATTGAAAGTTAAAGAAGACCAGAAGACCACAGTGAATGGAGAGACACACGATCCTCCTGGAAACGACCCCAAAGATCTTTCCAGGTTGAGGTACAGATGCAGTACAATCGCACACAAAATCCCCGCAGGCTGTTTGGAATTTTACGTGAAAGAGGAAACGCCAAGAATCACCAAGCTAGTCATGCAGACGACATCTGATAGGATAGTCTTTACAACGTAAACAAAAACCCACTCCTTGTGTACCAAGAACTTCAACACGAGAGAGAAAAATTTAGCACTTTTAGAAGAAAACAGTATCTTTCAGTTCACAGATCAGGAAAGGATTTCCTAAAGCAGAAGCACAAACCATAACGAAAATAGTGATGAATTCAACTACATTGAAATCTTTAAATTCTGTTTCTCTCAAGGCTCCATAAGGAGAGTGGGGAAAGATCTTTTCAGCACATATAACTGGAATAGGATTAGTATCTGAAATACATACGTTTACGTGAATCAGCGAAAAACAACCCAAGAGAAAAATGGGCGAAAGACACAGGCATTTCACAGAAGGGGAAACGGGACTCGCAGACTAAACCACGAGGTGGCCCGTCCCTAGATGCGAGCGCTGGCGCGTGGCATGTCCGTCTGCTGATGACTTGTGGAGCCGTGCGCTTATGAATCCTTCTGACTTGTCGAGTGTTTGTCTATGTTTTATGTTCTGACACAGAGTTCGGTGGAAAAGGCAGTTATGGAGAAATGTCTGTGACTGACGCCTGCCCGCTGGCTCCGCCCTCCACCCTCCCCTCCTATCTTCCCTCGCAGTGGTTTGTAGGCACTGGCCAGATTAGAAAGTCTGATTCTCGTTTTGTTTTGTTTTACGGCAGAAATATCTCGAAAAGTGGGAAGTCCCCTTAGCACTTAGTGCTGCACCCTCCTTTACAAATGTAGAAATGGAGGCAAAGTTAAGGCCAGAGCCTTAACAGACAGAGAGATGCCAGCTGACACCCATCCGCCCACCCGCTCGAGGGACGGGTGCTCCTCCAGGCACCACCGTCTGGTCAGTCCTTCCCGAGATGTCACTTTATATTCGTGGGTGCCTGAGGGGGGATCTATTTGCTGGTGTGGCCACTGTTTCATACAGAGCAGCAAATCCACTGCAGTGGGACAGGTCAGGGCCTGAATCCCTGCACTCCTGCGTGCCAGACTTTGCAGGTGCAGCGGAGCCCACCGCGCGGCTTATCTGGCCGTGCCTATAACATGCGTGGCCGGCGGGTCACCCATTTAACTGAGAGCAGGTGATGGAGAGACCAGAGGAGCGCCCGCGGGTGCAGGGGCTGTGGGTGGCCAGGTGGGGACGCCCCGCGGGTTTGCGATGTTCATTCACCCCCAACTCACGTGGGCAGCACTTCAGCCTGCCCATCCCTCACGTGGCACCGGGCCTCGCAGACAGGGGCACGAGGCCCACGGAGACCAGATGTGCCCATCTCTCCAAAGCTGATCAGTGTTGGAGGCGACTCCGACCAGTTCTCCCGCCCCCAGAGCCCCGCTCTCCCCTGCCATCTCGACCAACGCACAGCAGTGCACTCTTGGAGACTCGGGGACACATAGGAGAGGGCCCTGCCCTCATGGGGACCATGCCAGCCTGGCCGTCGGACACATAAGCATGTGACGGGGGTAACATCGCAGACCAGGAGCAGAGAGCAGCCTGGCCAAGGCCCCTTAAGCCCTTCAGGTGCCGCAGGGCCGCCCCTTGGGCTCCCCGCTGACCCCCGGCCCCAGGTGAAGGGCTGGAACCCCCAGGACGCCAGTCCCGCGCCAGGCGGCTCTTCTTGCACCAGTGTGGTGTCTGCACGAAATCCCAGTGACGATCAGAGCAGGTGGCCTGCCTGCCCTGGGCTGGGCTCTGGACAGCCAACTGGATGTTTGTTGTCTCCAGAGACGGGGTTTCCTCCTCCATCCTAGGAACTTGTGTTACCTCCTTGTGAGGAGACCTTAGACCCGGTTCCAGCGCTCCGTGTAGGTGGGCTCAGGGCGCAGACGCCGCCCGGTGTCCCCGTGATTGGGGGTGACGATGTGCTCAGGGGAGGCGGGGTTGCAGGACCCAGTCGGTGCCCCCCACACACACCCTCATGCCCCAACGCCCATGGGTCCTTGCCACATTTCTTATGGGCCCCTGGAAAGAGGAGCCGTTGCTAGGGTACCCGAGCCGCGCAGCGGGGTCTCCCACCCATCAGCGCCTTCCCTGCGGGGTCACCTCGCCCGTGGCATGGCAGGTACGGGTCCCGTCACACCTCTTGTCCCCTCACACCTCTTGTCCCCAAGACTTGGGTTGGTGTCCCCATAGCGGTGTTTCCCGGGTGTGCTCTTCTCAGGGGGCTTCTGTGCATGTCTGCTCAGGCCACGCTTAGCTCAGTGGTGTCAGTCACAGGGCAGACCTGCCGGGCAGCAGGTGTGCTGTCGGCCCCCGGCCCCCCCTCACTGGGGACTCTCAGAGCTGAATCTGACCTCAGGTCACCACGTCCCCGCCCCACAGCTGCCAGGCATGACACCTGAATCTGGGATGAGGCCGGTTCTGTCCGAGCAGGCCCACCCCCAGAGTGGGGAGAGGCCTGGGGTGGGGGAGGGCTGCTTTTACGGTGGGCCTACCGCTTCCGGGGAGGGAGGGAGGGAAGAGGCAGCCCCACACTGGCAGATGCCACAGGAGCGGCCAGGAGACACCAAAGTTTGGCTGCAGCGACAACCCACCCGCATCCCAGCGGCAGCACAGCGGAGGTTCTACCGGGAAGGTGTGCCCGGAGGCCACAGGCTGGGCACGGCTCGGCCCCTGGACCCCGACCTGTGGAGGCAGGAGGAGGCCGGACTGGCCGGCCAGCGTGCCACCAGCCCTGTCCCCACGGCCGCACCTGCCGGACACGTGACGGGGTGGCAGGCTCTCGGGAGGAGCCCCCGTGGGGCAGCCGTGATCCCCCACGTACTGGGAAGGGGTGTTCGGCATTTGTTAGGAGAGCACGCCTGGCCCCTGGGAGGCCAGCAGCATACCCACTCCTCTGTTGCCCGAGGGCTCGCCCGTGAAGGCCATGGACGTGGAGATCCCAGCGCTTGTACCTGCCCCCACCCCCGACACGTTCTGCAGAATGGGACCCACGTGGTGACTGGTCAGACCCTCGTCTAACCTGGGGGCGCCCTCCATGCTCCCTGGGTGCCCACACCTGCCAGCCGCAGGGGCTCTCTGGAGGCCCCATGCCGGCCTCCAGGCTCTGGAAGCATTCGGGCTGGGCTTCCTTTGTGAAGGTTGGGAGTTGAGTGCACGTCCTGGAATCTCCTGGCTGGAGATGTGGGCCGGGCCAGTGGGTGAGCCAGGGCTGAGGACATGCCCGGAAGTCTCCAAGGCCGGGGGTCCCAGCATTCAGACAGCCCCTATCTTCTGTTATTTGTAGTGTTTACTTAAGAAGTGAAGCTCAGATAAAATAACTAAAGAAACTGCATTTCAAAGCCCCCACCAATGTCTAGTGGCTGGGGGATGGGGGCCAAGGGGCAGGTGACAAGGGATGGGGCACGGGGGGGTGGGGGGAAGGGGCATAGGCACGGGACCCCCCACAGGAGCCCTGCACCCTCTTGGCGGCCCTTGCAGCTCCCTCGGTGGAGCCTTCCAGCACTGCTTCCTGTAATCCTGGAGGCCGCAGGGGGCGGGCCTGCAGGTGGCCCCTCCAAGTCGCCCCATGGGTAGAGCGAGGGCCTGCGGGGGAGGATGCCGGCCGTGGGGTGGGCCGGGCCCGGGGCCGACCCACCGATGTGAGTGGGTCCCGCGAGTGACAGCGTGACGTTGAGGCACTTGGGGCCCAGCGGGTCCTGCTCCGTGGCTCTAGACCCTCCCCGTGGAGCCCGGGGGCCCGCCTGGCCGGGGGCCGAGGGAGGAGAGGACTCAGTGTGCCTGCCAGCCGACCACGGCCCTTTGGTTATCCCAGGCCAAGTCCTTGCGTGCTGCTGCGTCTGCCATGTGTCGCATGGCCCCCTTTCTATCTATCTGTGCAGACTTCCGTTACGCGTTTTTAATTTGGTGTGACTTGTACTCGATGACAATAACCTTCTTAGCTCTCGTGTCCCTCCTACCCCAGCAGTTGACCAAGCTCCACCAGCTGGCCATGCAGCAAACCCCCTTTCCTCCCCTCGGACAGACCAACCCCGCTTTCCCCGGTACGTACCCAGCCGCCCTTTCTGACCTCCTCTCTTCTCACCTGGGGCCTTTCTCTTCCCGAGCGGTCTGTGTTCAGGGCAGTGAACGGAACAAGTACAGCTCTGGAGTGAGGGCCAGGGACACGGCGCTCTGCACGCTGCCGCGGGTGGGCGGGGGTATCTCTGTGCGTCTCCATGACGGGTCAGTCACCCTACAGCTGGCCTTCCTGAAGGAGACACCCCCCCCTCGAGGGTCCACCCTGCTCTCTGCTGCCCACCAGCCGTCGGGGAGGCCCTCCTGCAGGAGGTGGTGCACCCGCAGGGCGGCTCGCCTGGGATGGCGTCCCCGTAGCTCAGAGTGGCGCACCAGTCAGACTTTGAGCTTCCCTAGTTGAAGTGACCTTGCTTCTCTCCTTGAGGGCAAAACATTAAATCTGTTTCTTCTTTGCTCTCCAGGAGAAAAGCTGCCTTTACACTCCTCCGAAGAAGCTCAAAATCTGATGGGCCAGTCGTCAGGTAAAAGAAAACCACGCTAAAGGGAGAGCAAGCAGGCCAGGAAGGGACCTGGCGGGAGGAGGGGGCGAGGGGGCTGCTGGCCAAGCGCCTCGGGGAAGGGACACCGGCGCCACCCAGGGCCGGGGCCCAAGTGGCTGGCCCCAGGTCTGCACACGCGGCTCCCAGCTTCCGCCCCGTTCCTGCTGGGAGCGTGGTGGGTCGGCTCTGACTGGGCTCGGGGCACAGCTGCCCTGTCATCCAGAGGCCCCACCTGTGTGTCATCTATTCTCCCAGTGGCACAGCGTGTGGGGGTCTGGAGTGAAGGGCTGACCACGCTGTGTGCCTTCCAGAAGTGTGTTTCATGGGAGATGAGATCACTGTGGCCTGGATTTGCACTAAAACACTCTTCTCGGACAGGGCAGGGCAGGGCGTGGATCCACAGGTCCTGTCACCCAGGCTTGGAGCAGTGGGCGCGGCCCGCTGACAGGCCATTGGGGAGCAAAGCCCCTGCAGGCATGTGGCCCGGACCTGCCAGGTTCCCTGGGAGGGAGGCGGCCCCCACGCTCCCATCCCCACCCACACGGGCCTCGTGAAAGCCTGGATCAGAGCAGAAGTGCGAGTGCCGGCTAAAGGGGAAATGCGGGAGAGGCCTGTGTGCAGCGGTCGTAGCTGTCACCCCCACTGGTGTGTTCCGGGCCTCAGGGTGCGTCCGCCCCTCACCCATCCCTCAGAACCACGTGGGCCCAGCTGAGACCACGGGGCTCAGAAGCGTCTCTCCAGCTGGGACCCCAGCTCTAATGCTTCATGCGCTCACTGTGGGCTTCTCGGCGCAGCCTTTAAGTTAATGCAGAATTGAATGAGTGAAAACTAGAGAAGAACATTTATAGAATGTTTCTGATTTTGGAACTGGATACCAACCTTTACAAAGTTATGTGTCTGGTGATAACACGTTTGGGTGTCTGTACAGTTTATAACGTGACTGCAGATAATTGCCCAGCCATCGTCTCCAGGAGACGACCTGGGGACTCCAAGCACCGAGCTTACCTGGAACACACGGCCCCCACCCCACCCCGACACGGCCCTCCCAGCACGGCCTCGGGGACGTGGGACCTGTGTTCACATGCCCCCGTGACGACCTCCCTCCCGAGGCCCTGTGGGACCCAGAGCGCTCACACACCACACGCGCATGCGCACGCTCCCGCCACGGCCGCGGGTCAGGGAGGCCGGGCGGTGGTCGCGTCCTCACCCTGAAGGCCACGCCACGCTGCTTCCCAGGCAGCTGGCCTTTGTGTTGGGGAAGCAGCGTTCGTGGCTCATGGGAAGCTCACCAGTGGGTGTGACTTCGGCCCCTTTTAAAAGAAGCCCCCTGATCAAACATCATAAGCTATAGGTGAACAGGTGTGACCCCCCAGCTGTGTCACCCAAACCAGGAGGCACCGCACGGGACTTGGGACCAAGGAGATCTCTTAAGTGACATTTTAAATGTCACTAAGGATTGAATGTTTATAGTTGGTTGAACAACTAAGTAACTGTATTGAAAATACCTTTATGAAAAGAGATAAAGAACAGAAACTCCAGGTTTAGCTGTGAAACAGAAAAATGATGGATGGTCTGGGATGAGTTAGTTCGTTCAGCATAGCTGAGCCCCGTGCTCCGCGGGCCCCAGAACAGGCCCAGTCTCACCGGGTCCCTGTGTCCTCGACACCGATGGCCACGGCACATCCGGTTCCGGGGACACACATGCCATGGAGGAGGATGCCTGTGGGGCCGGGGGCCGGGCAGTCGCCTTTGTTGGGACCCCTCGGGGCCTTGTGGGGATTAACCTGAGGGGCAGGGGCCAGGGAGGGAGGAGCGTGGGGTGGGAAGAGGGCTGAGGTTCCGGAATATTCCGAAGGTGCGTGAGCCGGGTCTGCGATAATGTGCCACGGGGAAGGTGGGTGGAGCTGGGGGCTCCGGGTCTGGGCTGAGCTGCGGGACCCACGACACTGGGACACGGGTCTGGGGCAGGAAGAGCGGGGTCTCGGCTGTGGGCTTTGAGTTTGAGACGCCTCCTGACGGGATGGAAGCGCCTCGTACACAGGAGTGTGTCTGCCCCAGTGTTCACCCGCGAGGGCAGACCCTGCGTCCCCTCTGGGCCCCTCACATCCCACCTGCGTTTTGTGATCACTGTTTCCAAAGTGAGTGTGGATCTTGTCCTTGAACCCTGAGAGGCTGGCTCTGACTTGGTGGGTGCTGAGCTGACATTTGTAAAGACAGAAGCTGGGCGTGTGATGAGCTGGGCCTGGGTCTCGGCCCAGGACGCCCTGTGGAAAGGCACGGCCTCCGCTGCCCGGCTCTCGGGCCTCCCTGCCCCCACCGGAAGCGCTGCCCGGGGGCGGGGCCCGCAGAGCGTGGGAGGGAACAGGGGCAGCGGAGGAGGCCTGCTGTCGGGTCTGGGGGCGGGAGGGTGGGCACCCAGGACTGGCGTGACCAGTGCGGCCCGCTCTCGGGGCGCCAGGCGGAGCCACCAGGGTGTCTGTGAAGGGCGTCTCGAGAGACTACACAACACAGCAGACAAGTGACATCATGTCGTGCCCAGAACGAAGAAGTGAACCTGCATCCTGCTGGGTTCCTCTTCCTTGTTTGAGAGACGCTGGGGTCAGGAGGGTGGTGGCAGCCTGGGACTGAGCGCTCACAGGCCGCGGCCCCCGGCTGTGCAGACCCTCCCCTGGGCAGCCCCCGGCCCTGCCTGCCTATCGGCCCAGCGGGGCCGAGCGCCGGGTGCAGCGCGAGCAGCCTTCTGCCCGCCTAACCGTCTCCCCTCACTGTGCCCAGGTCTGGACGCCAGCCCCCCCGCCAGCACTCACGAGCTCACCATTCCCAATGATGTGAGTATGCCGGGCCCCGCCCATCCTGAGCCCGTGTGTGCCCCTCCCCTCCCTGCCCTGGTTAAGCAGCTTAATGCCCATGGGGGTGGGTGATATCACCCCCAAGATACCAGCCAAGGAAGCAGCTGGTGGCGCTTCAGGGGTGACTCGGAATTCAGATGCCGGAGCTGCCTGGGGACCCCGGCTGCCCCCATTTGAAGGCCCTGCCTGGTTCAGGGTCAGCCCTGAGAGTAGGTGGCCCAGAAGTGCTCCATGGGCCCTCGGAGGGCCTCACACACTCGCCTCACACACTCAGTTATCTCCCAGCCACCCTCTGGATCCCTGGTTTATCCTAAGAATGTTGACTCCGATCCCCAAACCAAGACAACAGGGTGGGTGTGGGGCACGTTTCCTAGAGGGGTAGCTGCCTGAGGGCGGCATGGTGATGGCTGGGGACACGGCCTCTCCAGCTCCCGTGTCCACTCAAACATACATCCCTCCAGCCCGGGGGCGTGGCCTAGAGGGGCCAACATGGCCTCGGGCCCACGGAGGACGCTGGGCCAGGTGATGCGGCCGCATAGCCACTGTGTCTTGATTTGTCGGGACTTCTTGCGGTCGAGGCCAAGCAGAGGCCAGGCACCCGGGCTCCCGTCCTCCAGCTGGAGGGGCGTGGGCGTGCCTCTTCCCTCTGGAGCCTGTGACGTGCTGGGGGTGGGCGGGCCAAGGCAGTGCTTCCGGCAGCTTCCCCAGCGGCTCGGCAACGCACACGGGCTGCGGTGGATTCTCCTCTAAGAAGCTCCTCCGTCCTTTCTTCCAGCTAATAGGCTGCATAATTGGACGCCAGGGGACCAAAATCAATGAAATTCGACAGATGTCTGGAGCGCAGATCAAAATCGCCAATGCCACGGAGGGGTCGTCAGAGCGCCAGATCACCATCACGGGGACCCCGGCCAACATCAGCCTTGCCCAGTACCTCATCAACGCCAGGTGAGGCCGGCCAGCCTGCACGGGCCTGCACGGGGCTGCCTCCCGGGGCTTCTCTCTCCCGGCTGGGCGGGGCGGGGGGGGGGGTGTGGAGCGTGACGGGGAGAGTCTCCAGGTGGACGCGGGCCCACACGCTCCTCTGCACTCTCACACCTGACCTTTCACCTCCGGTGGTGCCCGCACGGCCCCAGACAAGTCGCCAGGCGGCAAACTGTGGGGAGCCCAGCGTCCACACGGACTCGGGGCGTCTGAAGCCAAGCCTCTGGGCCTCACTCGTCACAGCCACGGGGAGCTGTGAGGGCCAGCCTGCACCCTGCCTGTCCCTGTGCAGTGGGAGGGTCTGGGCCCTGTGACGGCACCGCCAGCCTCGTAGCTGTGCTGCCAGCTCTGCACACCCGGGAGGTCCCTGGGGTTTGGAGCTGCAGGGGGGCTGCTTCACTGGCCTTTCCTGGGACCTCCGGCCTTCTGCCCACGGGGAAAAGCTGGGGGTGGCCTGGCCAGCACCTGCCCCGTGCCCACCCCACGGTCTCTGCTCGGCAGAGGCCTGGGTCTGGGGTCATCGAAGGTCAGCATGAAAGGCTCTGTAGTTTCAGGGAACAGGTCACTGGGTTTCTCTGCTCTCACACATCCATGGTTGGAAAGACCCCCCGACCCAGACACTTGGTGGGCGGCTGCCAGGGAACCGTGCAAGGGTCTGAGGTCACACGCTGGGGCACAGGGAGGTCCTGTGGCCGGAGAGCCAGGGCGGAGCTCCTGGGAATAGCGGACACCTCCCTCAGCCTCCCTGCTGAGGGCGACCACACCCAGGAAGCCTCCAGAGCCGCGGCACAAGGGCCCTGCGTCCCTCTCCCTGGCAGGGTCACTCCCACGCCCCTCCCGGCAGTGGCTGTAGAAACAGTTGTGGCAGCCTGGGCCTGTCCTGGTGGCTGTCGTCACGCCCCATGTGGTGACAGGTACATGGGCCCCTGTGGCGGGGAAGGAAGGCCCCGTGGCTCTGGTCCCTGGTCCTCAGCCAGTGGCCACTGCGCTGTGAACCAGGACCGTCCGTGGCAATGAAGAGGGAGGCGCACGCCTCTAAGGACTCCTCCGTCTGTGAGGACATGGTGACCTGTGCCCTGTGCCCTTGTCTCTTCCAGGCTGACGTCCGAGGTCACCGGGATGGGCGCGCTCTAACCCCGCCGGCGTCCCCACCACTCGCCTGTGCAGACCGCCCACCCCCTCGCAGATATAGAGGTTTCTTTACTACAGAAGGTGTCTGTGCCCTAGAGATGCACCCACAGCGCTCCATCTGTGTCTGTGAGCCCCCGGCTCCACCCCGACGCTGCTCCAACTTCACTTACGCCCGTCTCCTCACGCGTTGGCATGCCGTGTTCATTATTTTAAATGCTTTGGGGCCACTCCCATCTGTGACGTTTTAGAAACGTTGTTCCTTAGTGTCCGTGTAACTGTTGTTTTAAGACTTGGTTTGACATTTGGACGGCGCTTCCAGCAGCCGTCCCCTCCAAGCCCCAGGAGCTGTGGCCGCAGGGAGCTGCCCCTCCCCGGTCCCTCGGCCTCGGCTCCCGTGGCCACACGGGTCAGCGCCGGGCAGGGTGCACATCTCCCTTTGTCCGAGGGTAGGAGAAAGGAAGGCTCGGGGTCCTGACCCGGGGTGCGGGGCGAAGCGGGGATGCTGGGCCCCGGGCGTCTTCGGGGCTGAGAGTGGGGACCGGCCGGAGGCGTCTCCGCACCGCGTCCCGGCTCAATAAACGTGTGCGCTGCCCTTCGGTTCTGGCCCCTCTCTGTGCCCCCCGCGCTCAGACGCCCCCCCCCACGCTCGTGCGGCCGCCTGCCGCCCAAGGAGCAGGTCCTTCTCACCGAAATCGCCCTCCCACCCTCTCCCACCTTTAAACAAGTCATTGTCTGACTTCCACGAGTCTTCTGGTTTTACTTTTGCAAAACTGCGTGGGGGGCAAACCCCAGCCCAGTGTCAGGAAGTAAGGCTGCTGCCCCGCTGCGCCCCGGGCACGGTGGCCCCTGCGCTTCCCCGCGGGAGCCCGCACGCACCCTCCTCCCGGCTCAGCTCGCCTGTGCTCACCCGAGGAGCCCGCTGCGCCCCTCTCGGCGCTGAGGCCTTGGAGGGCCCAGGCCCAGGGCAGACAGCTCTGCCTGCTCGCGTCAGAGGTGGGCTCACGGCCCCGAGCAGGTGGGCGGCCGGGAGGTGAGGCACTGCCCTCCCCGCATCGCTGGGAGTCCGCGTGGCCTGAGGGGCCTGCCCTGGTGCCCGCCCCTTGGCAGGAGCCCCTCCTTGTCTGCCCCGCTCCCCGGGCTCCGGCAAGGCCTCCGGTGCTCGGGCCGCCCATGCACACTCCGCCGCCCTCCCAGGAGTCCCCTGGTCGAGGTTGGGTGCGCAGCATAGCGGTGCCCGCCACACCACAAGCCCAGGGCTCGGGGCTGCGGTTCACTCACGCACCCACCGGCCACGTGCCGGCCTCGCTCAGGGCCTGGGAGGTGGCGGGGCCGAGGTGGACACGGGCCTCCCTCTGGGCCCCTCGGTCAGCTTTGGGGCGGCGGGTGGCCGGTAGGCAGGGTGAGGAAGTGCCTCAGAGAGCCAGAGTGGCTGTGGGCAGAGCCAGGCGTGAGGAAGACGTGGGAAGTGCAGCGTTAGCGTGGGGCCCAGGAGGTGCGGCCCGCGGCGCAGGCGTCCGCAGGAGAAGAGCAGGCGGAGGGGCGGCCGGGGTGCAGCAGCTGCAGCGGGGGCGGGGGGGGCACAGGAGTGCCGGGGGCCAGGGGAGCCCTGGAGGCTGCGGGGCTAACAGAGCGTGCGGCTCAGCCAGGTGCACTGGTTCTGGAGGCATCCGAAGGAAGAATGAGCAGGATTCCCTTGGGAACCGAAGTGTGCTGTGGAAGAAAGAGGGTCCAGGCCATGCGAACGAAGGCTCTCGCTCTGAGCCCTGGAAAGGCGGTGCGGACGAGGGCTGGGGAGACAGGCGCTCGGTTCTGGATGTGTCAGTGGAGATGTGCCAGCCCCACGGTCCGGGCGGGAGAGGCCGGGAAACAGCAGGCCAGGTGCCACTGGAGGAGCCCCGAGGGCGCCACGTGGGATGCCCCCAGAGTCAGGAAGAGGGGCCTCACTCGTGCCACCCGGCGTGGGGCCCGGCGTAGGGCCCAGAGGAGATGATCGTGTGCCAGGCACATCACCAGCTTGGCTGATGCCCGGCACCCGGAGGAGTGGGGCCCCTACGGAGCTGCCCACCCTTCCGTGTCCACAGATACAACTGCTGTGAGCTGCACGTACAAGTCTCTGTTGGAGGTGAATACCTAGGAGGGAAGTGACTGGGGCACATGACGGTGTATCTTTAACTTTTAAGAATCTGCTAACCTGGTTTCTACAGTGGCTATGCCATTTTATGTTCTCTCCACATTGCAGCGGAGTTCCAGTCACTCCACATCCGCAGCGGCATGTGGTGTGCTCAGTCTTTTTCATATTAGCCGTTCAAGTGGGTATGCAGTGGCAACTCACTGTGGTTTTGATTATCATTTCCCTTATAACATGATGTTGAGCATCTTCTCATGTGCTCATTTGCCCTCTGTCCTTCTCTGCTGAGGTATTTATTCAAACCTTTTGCCCGTCTCTTAATTTGGTTCTCTTATTATTGAGTTTTATTTATTCATTTTTTGAGAGTCCATGGGCATTTGTTTTAACACATCTTTATTGGAGTATAATTGCTTCACAATGCTGTGTTAGTTTCTGTTGTACAACAAAGTGAATCAGCTATACATATACATATATCCCCATATCCCCTCCCTCTTGAGCCTCCCTCCCACCCTCCCTATACCACCCTCCCTATCCCACCCTCCCTATCCCACCCCTCTAGGTGGTCACAAAGCACCTAGCCGATCTCCCTGTGCTATGCAGCTGCTTCCCACTAGCTATCTATTTTACATTTGGTAGTGTATATATGTCCATGCCTCTCTCTCACTTCGTCCCAGCTTACCCTTCCCCCTCCCCATGTCCTCAAGTCCATTCTCTACATCTACCTCTTTATTCCTGCCCTGCAACTAGGTTCATCGGTACCATTTTTTTTTTTTAAGATTGCATATATATGTGTTAGCATATGGTATTTGGTTTTCTCTTTCTGACTTACTTCACTCTGCATGACAGACTCTAGGTCCACCCACCTCACTACAAATAACTCAATTTCTTTTCTTTTTATGGCTGAGTAATATTCCATTGTATATATGTGCCACATCTTCTTTATCCATTTATTTGTCTATGGACACTTAGGTTGCTTCCATGTCCTGGCTATTGTAAATAGTGCTGCAGTGGTACATTGTGGTGCATGACTCTTTTTGAATTATGGTTTTCTCAGGGTATATGCCCAGTAGTGGGATTGCTAGGTCATATGGTAGCTCTATTTTTAGTTTTTTTAAGGAACCTCCATACTGTTCTCCGTAGTGGCTGTATCAATTTTCATTCCTACCAACAGTGCAAGAGGGTTCCCTTTTCACCACACCCTTTCCAGCATTTATTGTTTCTAAATTTTTTGATAATGACCATTCTGACCAGTGCAACATGAAACCTCATTACCCTCACCAAAGTGGGTATAGAGGGAACATATTTCAACATAATAAAAGCCGTATATGACAAACCCACAGCTACCATCATACTCAAATGGAAGCATTTCCTCTAAGATCAGGAACAATTCAAGGATGCCCAATCTCACCACTTTCATTCAACATGGTATTGGAAGTCCTAGCCAGAGCAATCAGAAGAGAAAAAGAAAGAAGAGCCATCCAAATTGGAAAGGAGGAAGTAAAACTATCACTGCTTGCAGATGACATGATACTATACATAGAAAATCCTAAAGATGCCACCAGAAAACTAGCAGAGCTCATCAATAAATTCAGTGATATTGCAGAATACAAAATTAATATACAGAAATCTGTTGCATTTCTATATTCTAACAACAAACTATCAGAAAGAGAAATTAAGGAAACGATCTGATTTACAATTACATCAAAAAGAATAAAATACCTAGGAATAAATCTAACTAAGGAGATAACAACACGTGTACTTGGAAAACTAGAAGGCACTAATAAAAGAATTTCAGAAGACAACACAAACAGATGGAAAGGTACACTGTGTTCATGGATTGGAAGAATTAACATTATTAAAATGTCCATTCTACCCAAGGATATCTGCAGATTCAGTGCAATCCCTATGAAAATACCAATGACATTTTTCACAGAACTAGAACAAATAATCCTAAAATCTCTATGGAAACATGAAAGACCCCAAATAGCCAAAACAATCTTGAGAGAGAAGAACAAAGCTGGAGGTATCACACGCCCTGATTTCAAACTATACAACAAAGCTACAGTAATCAAAACAGTATGGTACTGGCACAAAAAGAGACATAGATCAATGGAACAGAGTACAGAGCCCAGAAATAAACCCTATATGGGCAATCAATCTTTGACAAGGAGGCAAGAATATACAATGGAGAAAAGATAACCTCTTCAATAAATGGTCTTGGGAAAACTGGACAGCTATTCAGCACATGGAAAAGAATCAAATTGGAGCACTTTCTTACACCATATACAAAAATAAACTCAAAATGGATTAAAGATTTAAGTGTAAGACTTAAAAACATAAAAATTCTAAGAGAAAACATAGGCAGTATGTGCCTTGATATCAGTCTTAGTAATTTTTTTTGGATATGTCTGCTCAGGCAAGAGAAATAAAAGCAAAAAGAGACGGATTGGGGCCACATCAAACTAAAAAGCTTGTGCACAACAAAGAAAACTATCAACAAAAGGAAAAGACTGCCTACTGACGGGGAGAAGATATTAGCAAATAAAATATCCAATAAGGGGTTAATATCCAAAATATACAAAGAACTTATACAACTCAATAGCAAAAAAACAAACAACCCAATTGAAAAACGGGCAGGGGATCTGAATAGACACTTTCCCAAAGAAGACATGTAGATGGTCAGGAGACACGTGAAAAGATGCTCAACGTCACTGATCATCAGAGAAATGCAAATCAAAACCAGGATGAGATTTTTTTTAAAAAGCCACAATGAGATATCACCTCACACCTGTCAGAATGGCTATTATCAAAAATACAACAACTGTCAAGTGTGGGTGAGAATGTGAAGAAAAGGGAACCCTCCTACGCTGTTGGTAGGGATGTAAATTGGTACAGCCACGATGGAGAACAGTATGGAGATTCCTTTAAAAATTAAATATCCACGTGATCCAGGAATTCAACTCCTGGGTATTTATCTAAAGAAAAAGAACACTAATTAGAGAAGATATACGCACCCCTATGTTTATTACAGCATTATTTACAATAGTCAAGTTATGGGAGAAACCCAAGTGGTCATCAACAGATGAACGGATAAATAAGATGCGGTGTGTGGGTGAGGGTGTGTGTGTATGCGTGTATATGGAATATTACTCAGCCATAAAAAGAATGAAATCTTGCCATTTGCCAAAAGGACATTTTGCTAAGTGAAATAAGTCAGACAAAGACAAATACTGTATAATTTTGCTTATATGTGGGATGTAAAAAATGAACAAACGTAACAAAACAGAAACAGAGTTACAGACACAGAGAACGAACAGATGGTTGTCAGAGGGGAGGGAGGTGGGCCGAGGAGAGAAATAGGGAGGGAGATTAAGAGGTACAGAATTCCAGTTGCAAAACAAAGGAGTCACAGGTGTGAGATGCACAGTGTGGGGAATACAGTCAATTCCTACGGAACACCTTTGTGTGGTGACAGATCAGAACTAGACGCAGTGTGGTGATCGTTTTGAAATGTATAGAAATCGTGAATCACTGCTGTGTAACAGGAAGTAACAGTGTTTTAGGTCAACGATACCTCAGAAACAAACTCATAGAAAAAGAGATGAAGTTCGTGGTTACCAAAGGTGGGGGTGGGAGGAGGAGGGATTGGATGAAGGTGGTCGAAAGGTACAAACTTCCAGTTATAAGATAAATAAGTACAGGGTTGTAATGTACAACATGATAAGCATAATTAACACTGCTGTGTGCTGCTATGAGAGTTGTTAAGAGTTCTCATCACAAGGAACATTCTCTTCTCTTTCTTTAATGTCGTGTCTATATGACGTGATGCTGTTCACTAAACTTACCGTGGTGATCATTTCGTGGTGCGTGGACGTCAGATCACTGTGCTGCACCCCCTGAACCTGACTGTGCTGTGTGTCAGTTGTGTGAACCTGGTTCTTGTTTCTTTGGAGAATCTGCGCTCTCCATCTGGAATGTCCATACTTCACCCTAAAATATCCAGGCCCAAGCGCCCCACATGCCACTCCTCCATTCTACAAGCCACTGGCACCTCTACATGCACTGTTCAGGGCAGGGCGTTCACCTTTCTGTAGCTCTAGAAGATGTATTTTCACTATTTCATTAGATAATTCCTCTGTCTGTGTGTTTCTCTCATTCTGTAACTTCTATCTTCTGGAATTGATTGTCACCTGCACTCGGCACCCCTCTTAGTGGCTTTTTCTTCTCCTTCTACCTCTTCCCCAGCGTTCTGTCTCCGGGCCCTGCATCCGATCCTCCTGCGCTCTGGTCAGTTCTTCAGCCTGCACCGCCCTATTCTGGGTCCCGTCTGTCCGCTCGTCAGCTATCACACTCGGGATGGCTAATATGCAGCCGCTTGTCATGGTTTCTTGCCCTCATTTCACATCGTTAAGGAACCCCTTTAAGTTTTAGGTGTATTTCTTTTTCTCACACTTATAGGACCTCGAGATCCCAGAAGGGTCCAGTCCAGCCCATCATAGATCAGGAAATAAGTCCGGGAGCAAGCAGGCCCCTCCCAGGATGACTCAGCCTCGGCTGCCCTGACCTCTTCCAGCATCATGGTCAGTGTGGGGGGCAAACTCCTCTACTGGGTGTCCCCCGAAGACGGGCGGGCAGAAGAGGAAAGGGGCATTAGTGTCGCAGAGCTGGGCCCCGGGCCAGCCCTTCCAGAAGCACCCCGGTGGGTGACTTGGCCCTAGCCCGGGGCTCCGTTCCCCGCATCACGAGGGGATTCACTTTGTTCTGTTACCGCTAAGGAAAGAGTGGGCAGGAAGAATATTTGCAGGAAAGCTGGAGGCTCTGAAGGGCTGTGACCCCAGGAGCAGCAACTCTGGGGGGCACTGCCAACGGCATGGGGGCCTTGGCGGCCCCCGCCCACGCGCCCCCCCACCCCGCCCCCATCCTGGCGGACACCCAGCAAATGCTTGTCAGGAGGTGCAGGTGTGTCTGCAGGGCCAGAGCTTCAGGACACAGCGTGTCAACCTGTGTGACGCTGTGTGTCCCCCATGGCCGCAGCCCATCCCTCTCACAGGGAGAGACCCATTCCTGGCCAGAGCAGAGCCCCAGTCCAGACTTTCTGTTGCATCAGAAGAATTGAGAAAGCAGAAGAAGACCAGCTAGGAGATCACGGGCTGCTGCGTCAATTGTGTAAGGGATGAATGAATCTTCCCGTGAATATGCTTGTAATTACAGGCCTGCCCCTATCTTCACGCTGCATTAGTTTCTGGGGCTTTCTAGAACTTTGTGGAGTGAGTCTAGCTGTGTTTTGAACTACATGAGAACAAATCATGAGGCACTCCCCAAAAATGTATTGCTCGTGACACAGCGCCTGCTCGGTTTCCTGCGAAAGTAAATGACTTTGGACACAGGAGGCGCTGTGGAAAGTTAAAGGAAAGCAAGCGTCTTTGTAAGTGGTGTAAGAACCAGGTCTGTTTATGGCTGAGTAATATTCCACTGTATACATGTGCCACATCTTCTTTATCCATTCATCCAATGATGGACGCTTAGGTTGTTTCCATCTCTGGGCTATTGTAAATACAGCTGCAATGAACATTTTGGTACATGTCTCTTTTTGAATTATGGTTTTCTCAGGGTATATGCCCAGTAGACGAAATTGAGTTATTTCTAGTGAGGTGGATGGACCTAGAGTCTGTCATACAGAGTGAAGTAAGTCAGAAAGAGAAAGACAAATATCGTATGCTGACACATATATATGGAATTTAAGAAAAAAAAAGGTCATGAAGAACCTAGGGGTAAGAAGGGAATAAAGACACAGACCTACTAGAGAATGGACTTGAGGACATGGGGAGGGGGAAGGGTGAGCTGTGACAAAGTGAGAGAGTGGCATGGACATATATACACTACCAAACGTAAGGTAGATAGCTAGTGGGAAGCAGCCGCATAGCACAGGGAGATCAGCTCGGTGCTTTGTGACCGCCTGGAGAGGTGGGATAGGGAGGGTGGGAGGGAGGGAGACGCAAGAGGGAAGAGATATGGGAACATATGTATATGTATAACTGATTCGCTTTGTTATAAAGCAGAAACTAACACACCATTGTAAAGCAATTATACTCCAATAAAGATGTAAAAAAAAAAAAAACAGAACCAGGTCTGCGACCGACGGGGTCCTGCTCCAGTCGGCCTTTTAATAGTTACTTATCAGAGAAAATAATTCCATATCAAACTGAAAAACGTGTTAATGCGCTTATCACTCCAATTACACTTTGCTGTAGAGCAGCCCTGTTCCTTGTGAATTTCCAGAATTGCCCGGATTTATGCTGAATGTGACCAGTGTCTCGCCTGCCCCCAGGCTGACGAACTCGCGCCCCTCACGGGACAAGTTACCGGAGCAGGAGACTCTCCGAGGGGGTGGGCAGGTTCCCCAGGGGAGAGGGCGGCGCCTGGTGCTAGGTGAGGCCCCGGGAGGGACATGTCCACGCAGCTGAATGGAATGGCCTCATGTCCTCACAGCTGGACAAATGACCACACGTCCTCACAGCTGGACAAATGACCTCACGTCCTCACAGCTGGACGGAATGGCCTCACGTCCTCACAGCCGGACAAATGACCACACGTCCTCACAGCCAGACAAATGACCTCACGTCCTCGCAGCTGGACGGAATGGCCTCATGTCCTCACGACTGGACAAATGACCACACATCTGCGCAGCTGGACAAATGACCACACATCCATGCAGCTGGACAAATGAACACACGTCCTCACAGCTGGACGAATGACCTCACGTCCTCACAGCTGGACAAATGACCTCATGTCCACACAGCTGTATGGAATGGCCTCATGTCCTCACAGCTGGACAAATGAACACACATCCGCGCAACTGGACAAATGACCACATGTCCTCACAACTGAACAGAATGGCCTCACGTCCTCACAGCTGGACAAATGACCTCATGTCCTCGCAGCTGGACAAATGACCTCACTTCCGCGCAGCTGGACAGAATGGCCTCACGTCCTCACAGCTGGACAAATGACCTCACATCCTTATGGCTGGATAGAATGGCGTCACGTCCTCGCAGCTGAACAAATGACCACACGTCCTCACAGCTGGACAAATGACCTCATGTCCTCACAGCTGGACAGAATGGCCTGGCAGCACTGCTGGGTGCACCGTGGGGCTGAGCCAGTGGAGGAAGGGAGAGTGTCCGATGTTCTGGTCTTGCTGGTGACCCGCCCACAGTGCTCCAGGGACAGCGACCTGGGCAGACAATGCACAACAGCCTTGGAGGGAACTGCTACTCCCAAGGGATTTGTGGGGCCACCCTGGAGGAGGGAGGTCACGCCCTGGCCACCCCCTTGTGCAGCAGCAGCAGGGAGGGGTCCTCCATCAGTTTCTCTCCCAGAGCACAACCTGAGAAGGCGCCACGGGCCGCCAGCCAAGCGCTGGAAAGGCCTGGGCTGGTCAGAGGGACAGGACCTCTCGGGTCAGCATGGTGCCTGCTGCGTTCCATTCCTCACTCATTTGTTTAAAATTTTCTCTCACCCTTTTCCCGTGGGCACCCCACCGCCTCCCCCCGGCCACCTAAGGGTCCTAGGTGCTGCACCGTGTTTCAGCTGAGCCCAGCTGGCACCCTCACCAGCCAAACTTGGCCAAGAACCAGAAACAAAAAGAGCGACATAGAATCCAAAGAAGAGAGTCAGTGAAAGTGACCTTATTTCACCCCATGGAGTTTACTCTGGGAGCCAAGTTAAGATGTGTCTGGGCTTCGAGAGTCTAGTCAGCCCAGAAAGCAAGTTCTCGGCCATCTGGGCAGAGCCTCCAGGACTATAAGTGTGCAGCTCCAACTATACAAACCGTGATGCTCAGATGACTAGTGTCCGTTTATTGATAAACATGCCTCCAGGAGTCCTGTGTGCATGGGAGATTTAAAGGAGGTCATATAAAGAAAAGGCACCGTATTTTCTTATGGATAATTGTGATTTGCAAGAAAAAGAAATCTTCCAAATTGCACACTTGAGATGACCATAGGAGTTTAAATGTTCATGGTTTTGGAATCACTGGTGAAATTTAAATCAAACAGTAAAATCATTGATCTTTCCAGGGCATTCGAAAGTGAAGGTGGGGCTTCCCTGGTGGTGCAGTGGTTGAGAGTCCGCCTGCCGATGCAGGGGACACGGGTTCGTGCCCCGGTCCGGGAAGATCCCACATGCCGCGGAGTGGCTGGGCCCGTGAGCCATGGTCGCTGAGCCTGCGCATCCGGAGCCTGTGCTCTGCAACGGAAGAGGCCACAAGAGTGAGAGGCCCGCGTACAGCAAAAAAAAAAAAAAAGAAAAAAAATAAGTGAAGGTGAAGCCAAGTGGGAGGCTGGTGTCTGGAGGTGAACTCAGTGGGAGAAACCAACAGCTCCTACTTGCTTACTTCCCGTGAGCCCTCGGGTTCCCCTCTGCAGGGGAGAGGGTGACATGCTTGCCTTGTGGTTGGGGGCACTGACCTCGGTAGGCCCTGCCTCTGGGACTGCCCCCCAGCCCTCCCCCTGGGACCAGGAGCCGCCCAGATCACATCTGCACCTGCAGAAGCTTCCTGCTCAGAGCCTTGCAGCCTTGAAGCCTTGCAGCCTTCCTTGCAAAGGACAAAAGCAAGTCTGTGAGCAAAATGCATTCTGGATTTGGTTTCTAGAACTTTCCAAACCGATGCTGAGCCTATTAACAAGAAACATGTCCCTCCAGCTTGGAGCGCGTGATTGGAAAATGCTGTTGAATTATTTTGGCCTAGGAATTCAGAATTTAACTTCAGTCCCAGATGATAAGGCGTGTCTAGAGTTATTTTCCCCATGGCATTAAAAATATACACTTTCTATTATAAAATTTAAAATGCACAGAAAATTTGAAAAAATATGCAGTGAAAACCCATGTACCATCCTGCCAGCCTCTGTCTCTGTCTCTGAATCTCTCTCTCTCCCAGTATCTGAGAGGATTTGCTCCCCAACTGTGTCAGCCTGAATCTCCTTTTCTCCTAATAACAAGGGTGACCTCATACAAAACCACAGGACGGTCATCATGGCCCAGAAGCGTGTAGCCCACAGCGCCCCTAGTCCACGTTCCCCTTCCCGGGTCACCCTGAGGGTGTCCCATGTAGCTGTGTTTCTGGGTCCACCCACCACATGGTCTCATGTTCCCTGGTCTCCTTCAGTCTGCAGTAGCTCTCCCGACGGTTCCTCGAGAACAGTGACTCTCTAGATTTTTATATTTAGTTTAATACTCTAAAGTCCACCCTTTGTGATGTTCAGTTCTGTGAGTTTGGACAAATTCACTGTCACGCAAGATTCAAACCAGATCATCACCCTCACAAACTCCCTCCCGCTGCCCCTTCAGTCCAGCCCGTCCCCTGCTCTCAGTGCACGGAAACCACGAATCTGTGATCCGTCTTTATGGTCCTGTCTTTGCCAGAAATTCACCTATAGGCAGACCTAGGAGATACTGTGGGTTTGGTTCCATACCAGAGCAATAAAGCAAAGTGAGACAGGAACTTTTCGGTTTCCCGGTGCATGTAAAGCCATGTTTATACCATACTGTAGTCTATGAATTGTGCAGGGGCTTTACTGAAACCCAGCAGGACTCTACGGGGCCTTCCCGGGGACCCCCCACCGCCCCCGCGTTTCCCCACCTCTTGTTTGTAGAAAGCCTTAGCCTCCTGACTTCCAAAGAGCGCGTTTAATCAGAGAAGAGAGCAAATGCAGAAACAAAGGAAAACAGTCAAGCAAGACATAAAAATACTAGTTTAGCCATAAAACTAAGTCAAGGGCCTTTAGTTCCTCCTCACGGACCGTAGATGATATTCTGAGTCATGTCCTTTGAGCTCTTTTGCAGATACGGAAACTCCCACCAGGTGGAGAAGTTAACTGTATGCTGCCCTCAAGCACGGAGACCCCAGACCGGTTGGAGCCAGAAGGTTGATGATGTTGACTCCCAATTACATCACCACCAGCCAATCATAAGAACTCCCAGGAGCTGACCACGCCCTACGACCCTCTCCTCACACTGCCTTTAAAAACTTCTCCCCGAAAGCCATCGGGGAGTTTGGGTCTTTAGAGCATGAGTTCCCGTCCTCCTTGCTCAGCCCCACGCTGGGCACCTTGCAGTAAACACCGCCCTTTCCTTCACCTCAACCCGGGTCAGTAGATGGGTTTGCTGCAGGTTGGGCCAGGAGACCTGAGTTTGGTTCAGTAACATGATGTCTAAAAAACAACCTACATGCCTTAACTAACAAATACTTTATTGCTAAAAATGCTAACCGTCATCTGACGGCACGGGGCTGCCGTAAACCTTCAATCTGTAAAATACACAGTATCTGGGAAGCTCAGTGAAGCCAAGGGCAGTTGGGGAGGTGTGGAACCAGACAACACGTGGCCGCAGAAGGGCTCCTTGGCGTGAAACCACCGAGACCCAGCTGAGCCGCTGCGCCTGTTCACAGTTTGTTCTTTCCATTCTGGGCCTGTGTGGACCCGTCTGTTCAAACATACACTGGACACTGGGTTGTTTCTAGCCTTTGGTGGTACAAGTAAAGGTGTTACGAACACCCATGTGCGGGTTTTGTGTGTAGGTAAGTTTTCAGTTCTTTAGGGTAAATGCCCAGGGCATAACTTTCAGGTTTATGGTAGGTATAGGTTCAATTTTTAAAGAAATTACAGGCAGATTTCCAGAGTGGCTGTGCCTGTTCCCACGACACTGCAGGGGGGCACCCAGCACCCCAGTCGGCAGCTACAGCCCTTGTGTGTAGTCATTCTAGAGGATTCCTAGCGTAGCTTAAACTTTAATTTGCAAATCCGTCATGACTGCTGGTGAGCAGCTCTTCACGTGCGCATTTGCCACGCATGCATCTTCTTTGGGGATTGTTAGAATTAATTTGCCCATTTTTCATTGAGTGGTTTTCTTATTGTTGAGTGTGAAGGGTTCTTTATACATTCTGGGTACAAGTCCTTTGTCAGGTGATTTGCAAATCTTTTTCAAACATCGTATTTTTGAATTCTAAAATTTCCATTAGGTTCTTTTTATAATTTATTTTTCTCTGCTGAGAACTTCTGTCTTTCCATTCATTTCAAGTGCTCACTTTTACCTGATGGAAAGGAGAAGAAAAATGGAGTCAGTTCAGAGAGTCTCTCAGATGGAGCCGGGTGGCCACCAAGGATGGGTTTTAGGCTCCTCCCAGCCTGGACGGACTCTGACCCTGTGACCTGATGAAGTTCCATCTTACCTGCTGTGTGTGGTCGATCCAACGTCGGCCCAGTTTTCAAAGCCTTTGCTCTGCTGTGTGAGTTTCCCCAGCAAAGGTGCAGCTCCAGGGTTGGTCCCAGGCTGGGGTAGTGTTTCATGTAGAATTCTGTTCTTTTTGGTGGTTTGTGTGGAATTCTGTAACTTTGACTCCAGGACAAGTATCTTGTGGAATATCCCATATCCCAGGTCTTATCAACCAAAACAATAATGCAAGTGGCTGCACATAGGAAAAGAGTTTACTTGCGGACTGCAAGTAAAAACTGCAATTCAGGAGACCCAGATTCGGGTAACCCTGAAAGAGTGTTCAAGGAAGAGAAAGAGTCAGGGGCTTCTGAAGACAAAAAGCCAAGAGGCCGTTTTGTTAAAAGTTGCCTGGTGAGAACTGATTGGTCCTGACGGGAGCTGGAAAACACTCGTTCTTAAGGGACCACGAATTGCTTTAGGGCAGGGGTCTGGTAAGTAGACTGACCGCATCAGGTCACAGGGTCAGAGTCCGTCCAGGCTGCGACAAGCAAAAGTCCCATCTTCAGTGGCCTCCTGGCTCCATTTGAGAGACCCTCTGAGCGTCACTGACTCCATTTTTCTTTTCCTTTCACTATCTGATTGTCTCCATACTGTTAAAATGCAGACATTGAAGCCAAAAAGATGATAAAAGAATTCATATTCAAAAATGTTGTATTTGTGTGTTTTGGTCCCTAACGCAGTGGAAAGAGTGGCTTCGCTCCCTGGGGATGGTGGCAAGCTGGGCGGGGAGCTGCTTCCGGTGTGGATGGTGGCGTCTCCATCACTGCTTGCTGGGCAAAGGGTGAAGGACGCAGCCGGTCGCATGTGAGCACTGGGCAGCCGGGCTGGTGAGTCCAGCTCAGCGACTCTCCCCCAGCCCCACGCCCGGCGAACTCGCGTGATTAGCTTGACACCCTCCCAGGGGGCATTTACATCCCAGAAACTGGGAAATACTCCCCATCGGGACTTGTCCCCCAGAGAGCCGGTTTCCTAGCAGTGACCAGTGTACCACCGGTGTGAATGTCCCCCAGGCCATGCGGACCCTCGCCATGGGGGTCCAGTCACGCCAGGAGAGGTGGCCAGACCACAGTGCCGTGGCCACCAGAGGGCCCCAGCACTGCTCCTGGGAGAGTCACTGTCCCGGCTGCACTGGCATTCAGTTTATTTTTCATTACAAAAGCTTTTAAGTGATCTTTTTATGGTAAATACGCGTAGTATAGCATAAAATGGACCATCGTAACCAATTTTGAGAGCACAGCTCAGTGGTGTGAGCACATTCACACTGCTGTGCAGACGTCACCACCACCACTTCCAGACCCTTTTCATCTCTGGAACTGAAACTCCGCCCCCATGAAACACTCACTCCCATCCCCCCAGCCCCTAGCCCCCACCAGCCTGCTTTCTGTCTCTATGAATCTGACCCCTCCAGGGACCTCGTGTAGATGGAATCACACAGTGTACGTCCTTTGGTGACTGGCGTATGTCACTGAGCATAATGTCCTCAAGATTCACCCATGTGGTAGCACCTGTCAGAATGCCCTTCCTTGTTGAGGCTAAATAATGTTCCACTGTGTGTGGATGGACCATGTTTTGTTTATCCATCGCCCATCAATGAACACCTGTCAATTAATGTTATACTATCTTTTCTTTTTTTCTTATTTTATTTATTTTTTATACAGCAGGTTCTTATTAGTCATCTATTTCATACATATTTGTGTATACATGTCAATCCCAATCTCCCAGTTCATCCCACCACCACCACCACTCCCCACTTTCCCCCCTTGGTGTCCATACGTTTGTTCTCTACATCTGTGTCTCAATTTCTGCCCTGCAAACCGGTTCATCTGTACCATTTTTCTGGGTTCCACATACATGCCTTAATATACGATATTTGTTTTTCTCTTTCTGACCTACTTCACTCTGTATGAGAGTCCCTAGATCCATCCACATCTCTACAAATGACCCAATTTTGTTGCTTTTTATGGCTGAGTAATATCCCTTTGTATATATGTACCACATCTTCTTTATCCATTCGTCTGTCGATGGGCATTTAGGTTGCTTCCATGTCCTGGCTATTGTAAATAGTGCTGCAATGAACATTGGGGTGCATGTGTCTTTTTGAATTATGGTTTTCTCAGGGTATATGCCCAGTAGTGGGATTGCTGGGTCATATGGTAATTCTAGTTTTAGTTTTTTAAGGAACCTCCATACTGTTCTCCATATTGGCTGTATCAGTTTACATTCCCACCAACAGTGCAAGAGGGTTCCCCTTTCTCCACCACCTTTCCAGCATTTGTTGTTTGTAGCTATTCTGATGATGCCCATTCTAAGTGATGTGAGGTGATACCTCATTGTAGTTTTGATTTGCATTTCTCTAATAATTAGTGATGTTGAGCAGCTTTTCATGTGCTTCTTGGCCATCTGTATATCTTCTTTGGAGAAATGTCTATTTAGGGCTTCTGCCCATTTTTTGATTGGATTGTTTGTTTTTTTAATATTGAGCTGCATGAGCTGTTTATATATTTTGGAGATTAATTCTTTGTCCGTTGATTTGTTTGCAAATATTTTCTCCCATTCTGAGGGTTGTCTTTTTGTCTTGTTTGTAGTTTCCTTTGCTTTGCAAAAGCTCTTAAGTTTCATTAGGTCCCATTTGTTTATTTTTTGTTTCATTTCCATTACTCTAGGAGGTGGATCAAAAAAAGATCTTGCTGTGATTTATGTCAAAGTGTGTTCTTTGTATGTTTTCCTCTAAGAGTTTTATAGTGTCCAGTCTTACATTTAGGTCTCAAATCCACTTTGAATTTATTTTCGTGTATGGTGTTAGGGAGTCTTCTAATTTCATTCTTTTACATGTAGCTGTCTAGTTTTCCCAGCACCACTTATTGAAGAGACTGTCTTTTCTCCATTGTATTTCCTTGCCTCCTTTGTCATAGATTAGTTGACCATAGGTGCGTGGGTTTATCTCTGGGCTTTCTATCCTGTTCCATTAATCTATATTTCTGTTTTTGTGCCAGTACCATACTGTCTTGATTACTGTAGCTTTGTAGTATAGTCTGAAGTCAGGGGATCTGATTCCTCCAGTTCCGCTTTTTTCTCTCAAGACTGCTTTAGCTATTCGGGGTCTTTTGTGTCTCCACACAAATTTTAAGATATTTTGTTCTAGTTCTGTAAAAAATGCCATTGGTAATTTGATAAGGATTGCATTCAATCTGTAGATTGCTTTTGGTAGTATAGTCATTTTCACAATATTGACTCTTCCAATCTAAGAACATGGTATATCTCTCCATCTGTTTGTGTCATCCTTGATTTCTTTATCAGTGTCTTATAGTTTTCTGAGTACAGGTCTTTTAGGTCCTTAGGTAGGTTTATTCCTAGGTATTTTGTTGTTGTTGTTGCAGTGGTGAATGGGATTGTTTCCTTAACTTCTCTTTCTAATCTTTCATTGTTAGTGCATAGAAGTGCAAGAGATTTCTGTGCATTAATTTTGTATCCTGCAACTCTACGAAATTCATTGATTAGCTCTAGTAGTTTTCTGGTGGCATCTCTAGGATTCTCTAGGTATACTACCATGTCATCTGCAAACAGTGACAACTTTACTTCTTCTTTTCCGATTTGTATTCCTTTTATTTCTTTTTCTTCTCTGATTGCTGTGGCTAGGACTTCCAAAATATGTTGAATAAGAGTGGCAAGAGTGGACATCCTTGTCTTATTCCTGATCTTAGAGGAAATGTTTTCAGTTTTTCACCATTGAGAATGATGTTTGCTGTGGGTTTGTTGTATACGGCCTTTATTATGTTGAGGTAGGTTCCCTCTATGCCCACTTTCTGGAGAGTTTTTATATAAATGGGTGTTGGATTTTGTCAAAAGCTTTTTCTGCATCTATTGAGATGATCATATGGTTTTTCTCCTTCAATTTGTTAATATGGTGTATTGCATTGATTGATTTGCGTATGTTGAAGAATTCTTGCATCCCTGGGATAAATCCCACTTGATCATGGTGTATGATCCTTTTAATGTGTTGTTGGATTCTGTTTGCTAGTAATTTGTTGAGGATTTTTGTATCTATATTCATCAGTGATATTGGTCTGTAATTTTCTTTTTTTGTAGTATCTTTGTCTGGCTTTGGTATCAGGGTGATGGTGGCCTCATAGAATGAGTTTGAATATAAATTTTTGTATCTATATTCATCAGTGATATTGGTCTGAATTTTCTTTTATTGTAGTATCTTTGTCTGGCTTTGGTATCAGGGTGATCATGGCCTCATAGAATGAGTTTGAATATAGATTTTTGCATCTATATTCATCAGTGATATTGGTCTGTAATTTTCTTTTTTTGTAGTATCTTTGTCTGGCTTTGGTATCAGGGTGATGGTGGCCTCATAGAATGAGTTTGAATATAAATTTTGGCATCTCTATTCATCAGTGATATTGGTCTGAATTTTCTTTTATTGTAGTATCTTTGTCTGGCTTTGGTATCAGGGTGATCATGGCCTCATAGAATGAGTTTGAATATAGATTTTTGCATCTATATTCATCAGTGATATTGGTCTGTAATTTTCTTTTTTTGTAGTATCTTTACCTGGCTTTGGTATCAGGGTGATGGTGGCCTCATAGAGTGAGTTTGGGAGTGTTTCTTCCTCTGCAATTTTTTGGAAGAGTTTGAGAAGGATGGGTATTAGCTCTTCTCTAAATGTTTGATAGAATTCACCTGTGAAGCCATCTGGTCCTGGACTTTTGTTTGTTGGAAGATGTTTAATCACAGTTTCAATTTCATTACTTGTGATTGGTCTGTTCATATTTTCTATTTCTTCCTGGTTCAGTCTTGGAAGGTTATACCTTTCTAAGAATTTGTCCATTTCTTCCAGGTTGTCCATTTTATTGGCATAGAGTTTCTTGTAGTAGTCTCTTAGGATGCTTTGTATTTCTGTGGTGTCCATTGTAACGTCTCCTTTTTCATTTCTAATTTTATTGATTTCAGTCCTCTCCCTCTTTTTCTTTATGAGTCTGGCTAAAGTTTTATCAATTTTGTTTATCTTCTCAAAGAACCAGCTTTTAGTTTTATTGATCTTTGTTCTGATCTTTATGATTTCTTTCCTTCTACTAAATTTGGGTTTTGTTTGTTCTTCTTTCTCTAGTTCTTTTAGGTGTAAGGTTACATTGTTTATTTGAGATTTTTCTTGTTTCTTGAGGTAGGCTTGTATTGCTATAAAATTCCCTCTTAGAACTGCTTTTACTGCATCCCATAGGTTTTGGATTGTCATGTTTTCATTGTCATTTGTCTCTAGGTACTTTTTGGTTTCCTCTTTGATTTCTTCAATGATCTCTTGTTATTTAGTAACGTATTGTATAGCCTCCATGTGTTTGTGTTTTTTACATTTTTTCTCCTGTAATTGATTTCTAATCTCATAGTGTTGTGGTCGGAAAAGATGCTTGATATGATTTCAATTTTCTTAAATTTACCAAGGCTTGATTAGTGACCCAAGATGTGATCTATCCTGGAGAATGTTCCATGTGCACTTGAGAAGAAGGTGTAATCTGCTGTTTTTGGCTGGAATGTCCTATAAATATCAATTAAATCTATCTGGTCTAATGTGTCATTTAAAGCTTGTGTTTCCTTATTAATTTTCTGTCTGGATGATCTGTCCATTGGTGTAAGTGAGGTGTTAAAGTCCCCCACTATTATTGGGTCACTGTTCATTTCCTCTTTTATATCTGTTAGCAGTTGCCTTATGTATTGAGGTGCTCCTATGTTGGGTGAATAAATATGTATAATTGTTATATCTTCTTCTTGGATTGATCCCTTGATCATTATGTAGTGTCCTTCCTTGTCTCTTGTAATATTCTTTATTTTAAAGTCTATTTTATCTGATATAAGTATTGCTACTCCAGCTTTCTTTTGATTTCCATTTGCATGGAATATCTTTTTCCATCCCCTCACTTTCAGTCTGTATGTGTCCCTAGGTCTGAAGTGCATCTGATAGACAGCATATAGATGGGTCTTGTTTTTGTATCCATTCAGCAAGCCTGTGTCTTTTGGTTGGAGCATTTAATCCATTCACGTTTAAGGTAATTATCGATATGTATATTCCTACTACCATTTTCTTAATTGTTTTGGGTTTGTTTTTGTAGGTCCTTTTCTTCTTTTGTGTTTTCCACTTAGAGAAGTTCCTTTAGCATTTGTTGTAGAGATGGTTAGGTGGTGCTGAATTCTCTTAACTTTTGCTTGTCCATAAAGCTTTTGATTTCTCCATCGAATCTGAATGAGATCCTTGCTGGGTAGAGTAATCTTGACTGTAGGTTCTTCCCTTTCATCACTTTAAATATATCATGCCACTTCCTTCTGGCTTGTACAGTTTCTGCTGGGAAATCAGCTGTTTACCTTATGGGAGTTCCCTTGTATGTTATTTGTCATTTTTCCCTTGTTGCTTTCAATAATTTTTCTTTGTCTTTAATTTTTGTCAGTTTGATTACTGTGTGTCTAGGAATGTTTCTCCTTGGTTTTATCCTGCCTGGGACTCTCTGTGCTTCCTGGACTTGGGTGGCTATTTCTTTTCCCATGTTAGGGAAGTTTTCAACTATAATCTCTTCAAATATTTTCTCGGGTCCTTTGTCTCTCTCTTCTCCTTCTGGGACCCCTATAATGCAAATGTTGTTGCGTTTAATGTTGTCCCAGAGGCCTCTTAGGCTGTCTTCATTTCTTTTCAGTCTTTTTCTTTAGTCTGTTCTGCAGCAGTGAATTCCACCATTCTGTCTTCTAGGTCACTTATCCATTCTTCTGCCTCAGTTATTCTTCTATTGATTCCTTCTAGTGTATTTTTCATTTCAGTTATTGTACTGTTCATCTCTGTTTTTTTGTTCTTTAATTCTTCTAGGTCTCTGTTAAACATTTCTTGCAACTTCTCAATCTTTGCCTCCATTCTTTTTCCGAGGTCCTGGATCATCTTCACTATCATTATTCTGAATTCTTTTTCGGGAAGGTTGCCTATCTCCACTTCGTTTAGTTGTTTTTCTGGGGTTTTATCTTGTTCCTTCATCTGGTACAAAGTCCTCTGCCTTTTCATTTTGTCTGTCTTTCTATGAATGTGGTTTTCCTTCCACGGGCTGCAGAATGTAGTTCTTCTTCCTTCTGATGTCTGCCCTCTACTATCTTTTCTTGATAAAGTAATACATGTACTTAGATTTTTAAACATTTAGGTAAAACAAAAGGACATAGAATGAAAGACAGTCTTCCCTCTACATGGACCTCTGACCCTCCCAGCTCCTCTCCTTCATTCTAAAGGCCTGGTCAGCATCTCTTGCCAGACTCACCAGGGTTCATGTCCTGGTCCTTGTGTTGCCACGTTCAACCCTGACCCTGCGGTGAAGGCTGGCACCTCCACGGACAGAAGACTCAGGACCTTGGCCACTGCAGAGGGAAGCTGGGTGTGGGGAGGGGTTAGAGGCACAGGGCCTGGGCCTCCTGTGGATGCTGCCACATTTAGATGCTACTCTCTGGGCCGGTTTTGGCCATTTGTGTTTTCCTGGAAGATTATCCACTTCATCCGTTTATTTGTTTTGGATTGAGCAAGTCCTTTCATTTCTTCTACTTCTGGGCTTATTTCCTCTTCTCTTTGTAAAATTCTGTTTCCTTTCTCTTTCTATTTTTCTTAATGGAGTCATCTAGTGTTCTTATCTATTTTATTGTTTTTTTCCCCAAAGACCTGCTGGTGGATTTATTTATTATTCTATTACTTTTCTATTTCAATTACTCCATGTTTACTTTTATTAATTCTTTTTTTCTGTTTTAAAATTTGTTTTCTTACATATCACGTTAAAAGCCAGTTGTGTCTATGTCCATTTTTTATCACCTTTAGTCATGTAGATATTTTAAAATATGCTTTTTAAATATATATTTTATTTTTAACCAAATTTTATATTTTAACCATATCCCATAGGCTCTAGTGTTTTTATTATATATTATTTTCTAAATAGCCTATCTTTGAGGCTTTGTTTCATTTTAGAAGCAGTAACTCTTGGAGAGTTTGGGGTTTTTTTTCCTGGTAGAATTTGTTTCTCTATTTTCATTATGAATGCTTTTAAGAAATTTTGCACTTCAACTAGAGAATATGTTCTCTAAATTTACTGAGGTTTTCTTTGTCTCCTCAAACACTCCATCGGAAAATGTACCCTTTTTCTCAGAGTGAGGAATTCTCGGATGAAACCATTAATCACAAAGGTCTGATGGAGCCATTAGCATAAGAGCACAAGGTTCCGTTGCTCTTGATAAGGACACCACTACCCAGAAAGATCCACCAGGTCACAGTTTAGAACTTTGCCTTGTTTTTCATCTGCACTTGCCCTGGACTAAGAGGAGAGGATAGGGTCTGTTGTTGCTTCTGTGTTTCTGTCTCCTCTTCACTCTGCTCTTGTTTCGTGCGTTTTGACACTGTTCTCTGGGGCACTGCTGTTCTGGAGCTGTTTCCACGGAGGCTGCTCCCTGACCAGGTAGGTGGCTCCTCGACGGGACCCAGCTGCTGTGACCTGTTCTCTCCTCCTGTGTGTGCTGTCCTGTCGCGTCCAACCTCCACCTGTTACCTCCTCGGAGCCATGTTTCCTATAGAAACACGTGCTTCTCCGTACACCCTGAGGAATTCTTTTCTCTATCGAGTGGTGAACAGGAAGAGGGATACCGGCGAGGTGGGGACCTCACAGCCTGAGAAGGACCTGGAGGGATGGATGAGGCATCTAGAACCCAGACCTCACCACAGGGCCTCAGTCCCACTGGACTGGGCACACCCTAGTGTCAAGACCAGGACACCCTCAATCCCCATCAGTGGCTAGTGTCTGAAAGGAGTCCTGGGGGGTCCCCAACTACATGAGAATTATAGTCACTACTGGGCCTGGCCCCCACCTGACCCGACCTGGCCCCACCTATTTCCACATGATCCCACCTGACCCCACCTGGCATCACCTGACCTCACCAGGCCCCACCAATTCTAACCTGACCCCACCTGGCCCCCACCTGACCCCACTTATTCCCACCTGGCCTCACCTGTTCCCACCTGACCCCACCTATCTCCACCTGACCCCACCTGACCCCACCTGGCCTCACCTATTCTTACCTGGCCCCACCTGTTCCCACCTGACCCCACTTGACCCCACCTGGCCTCATCTATTCTTACCTGGCCTCACCTGTTCCCACCTGGCCCCCACCAGCCCCAGGCCTGTGCCCACCCGTCCCTACAACCCCCTGCTGCAGACCAGTGACATCCGCTGAGCCAGCTCTCCCACCCTCCCAGCTCCAGCTTCCTGCTCGGGGAGGACTGTGGATGCCTCGTTCTCCCAGTGATGCCCCAGCCAGGGTGTCCTCACAAGTTCTATCTCGTACTGTTGGTCATGAGGGTTTCAGTGCCAGTAGCTCTTGGTTGTGGACAAATGCCCAAACCTGGCTGTTGTCCCTGCACAGAGGACAAGAGAAATTCAGCATGTTGGTCCTCTCTTGGCTTTGTCCGACCTGTGTTCTGTCCCCTCGATGTTAGTGCAGGGCAGTGTGGGGTGGGGTGGGCACCCCTCCAGGACCAAGGTTCCAGGCAGCCCTTGAACTGCCGAGGACAGCCCGCAGACAAGACCCACACACGTCCCTTTGGCCTCAAACTTGGTCACCATCTTGTCCTGTCCTACCTCCCAGGCCCAAGAGGGTAGGGGGTACAGGGCATGGAGCACAGGGGGTGGGGTCGGGGTACCTCTTCCTTATACCAGGGCATCTGAGGCTTCAGGCGTGTCCTCAGACTCCAGGACGTGCAGACGGCGAGCAGCGGGTGGGAGCTGGGCCGTCATCCCTGCTTGACCACCTGGATAAAGCTTCCTGAGTGCCCCCTCTCAGCCAGTGTCTTGCTGAGCCCCTCGGACACAGGCCCTTAGCAGAGCCTGGGAGGCCTGGGAGGTCACCCCCGCCCTGCAGCCCAGGAGGCATTGGCCGGGTGGGCCTGGGGGTCCTCGCTGAGGAAGCAGTCAGGGCCGCCCAGCCGGGACTCCCTGCGAGCTCAGAGGAGCCACTGCTTCCCTTCCAGCTTGTCCTGTCCTCCTGCGTCCACAGCAGGGAGATGGGCCACGCCAGCCCAGCTCAAGTGGCCGGAGGGGCAGCCTGGGTCCTTTCACCACATCCGTCCTCACAGCTCGGCTCAGGGGCCCAACGATGGGAGGGTGTGGCTAGTGAGACTTTATGGAATAAACTGGGAGCCTCGGGGTGTGTGACAGGACCCCCCCCCTAACACAGGCAGGCAGGGTCCTGGCTGAGGACCCGGGCCAGGGCTGAGCCTCTGTCGGTGTGGCCGCCAGTGGTCGTGTCACCCCCAGGCCCTCCACTCTCTGCCTCTGCCCTCCGGCCTTCGCCGGCCCCCCGCCGCGTGAGGCTTCGTGGGAGGGCCCTGCCCCCTCCTGGCACACCCTCCCTTTTGGGCACCCCACCCTGGCGCCGGCCCTCTTTGGGAAAACCAAGCTGAATTGTCGTGGAATTCACGCCTCCCAAGCCACTCCGTGTCCCACGGGAGGGGCTTTCTCTCTGTCTGACCCCCAGTGTCTTCAGCAGGAACTCGCCATGCATGGACCAGTTTGCTTGGCATCGCCTGTCCCCCGCACCCCAGTGGGGTCACCGGCTCCAGCTGTGTGTCGGATGGGCACCGTCTGCGTCCCAGTGACGGTCACCAGAGCACACACCCCGGATCTGAAGCCGCAGCCTGGTCATAGCCACGCTGCCTGGACGCACTCAGCATCCGTGGTTCTGAAGCTGCTGGGCTGGACAGTGCAGGGCGGTAGGTGGGTGGCCCGGGTCCACGGAGCCGGCTTGGGCCCTTTCCCAGCCCCGTGACGTCTCTGCTCTGTCTGCCCAGCCCCCCACAGTGGCCCCTCTGCAGGCGCCCTGGCCTCCCATCCCTGCATACGTGGCCGGGTGGCTCAGCCAGAGGCTGGTCCCCAGGGCCCTGGACACTCAGCCTCTGCCTGAGGCCACTCAGGAAAGGAAACTTCACACACTGAGGTCTGAGGAGGTCATTCTGGCTCATACACGAGTTAACTTGAATTCTGTGCTAACTTAAAACAGCCTGTTTATGACCTATCAAACCTAGACTGTCCATCTGCTCTAATTATTAAACAAAAGGGCACGTTGTCCAGAAGTGAAGAATGTCCATGTTACACATAAAGCTGAAATGCCTCCCTTCCTGGGATGCCGATGCTGGTCCTTTGGCGGTAAGCCTCCCTCCCAGGTGTCAAGGCCGCGCTGACTCGCTGTGTGCGTGCTGGCCCGGTTTTTTTGCACACCTTGAAGGAAGGTATCCCTGACTTGTTCGATGTTCTTTGTTCTGAGAAGACATAAAACTTTGCTGCAAACCCTGCTTCTCTGGAGAAGTTCCTCAGAGTCATCTGAGAGGCTGTCTTCCAGACTACTCCTCAGTTTGGCTCTAATAAAGCTCTTTTCTATTCCTATTGCAGACTGTTGGATTATTTTCATCGACCCCACACACAGACCCACCCAAAACCAGCTCATCCCCCCCGGGGAGCGAGGGTGCCCAGCAGGCAGACCCCGGGAGGCTTTCCTGGGGGGCCCTGTACCTCCGGAGGGGCCCGGGGTCCTGTAGGGGGGACCCTCAGGCTGCACACACTCAGGGACAAAGGCTACTGAAGAGAGCCCATGCGGGAGATGTGGGGCTGACTGGGACATCCTGGCCCAGGGGAGGCTCAGGTGTGGGTGGCAGGAACACCCACTTTCACAGGGCAGAGGCCATGCAGCGCCTCTTCCTGGAGACTGGACTTTATGTGAAAACTCACACTGGTTCCTAATTGAATATTTTTACCACCAGGCTGGGCCACCTGTGGGCTACGTCTGTCCTAAAGGCTCCACGTGCCCCCTCGAGACAGGAGCCTGAGGTGCGCCGGGCCCCCAGGGGCTCACCTGAAAGCATAGAGGTGGCCCGTCCGTGTGAGGTGAGGCCGGGCCCACGTCCCCGCAGGCTCTCCCGGGAGGCGGGGTGAGTGAGGTGGGTGGGAAGGGGCAGCGTGTGGCTGGAGGCCACGGTGTCCCCGAGGGTGGCTGTGACGGGGCTTTGCCCCCAGAGGTGCCCGTGAGCACCTCCACCTGGCAGGGCCTCTGGAGAAGAACCGGGGTCCAGCCCAAGCCTGACACCAGAAATGAGCAGCCGGGCAGCGCGGCCGGGGCTCCCAGGGAGGGACGGGGAGAGGACACAGGGCCGCCGTGGAGGCCTGGCTCTCCCCCAGACAGCAGCGGCGGGAGGGGCTGGCGCCGAGGCAGGGGAGCCCAGCCCAGGTGGGCAGAGGCGCAGGGATGTGGCCCTCGCCACCAGGTGCCCAAGCCTGGCCAAGCCACCCAACTGCTCAGGGTGAGGCCCAGCTTGGGGGGATCTGATGGGAAATCTGGGGCAGGTGGAGGGGCGGGGGTTCTGCACAAACCCGCGGAGGCAGGCCGAGGCCGCGGTCCCGCCTCCTCCGGCCGCCGTGCCCGCCCTAGTGCGGCTCCTGGGCGGGCAGCTGCCTCCCTGTGGCTCGGGCGCCTGGTCTTTGTCACCTGCGGGGCTCCTCCGGCTGCACGAGGGGGCGGGGCGCTGGCTGGCCTCTGCTGCGTCGGCCCCAGGCCGTGTGCTGGGCCTGCTGCTGGCTGGGCCCTCCGAGTGGACCCTGCGTGCCCCCAGCTCGTGCCGACCCCCTTTCAGACACAAACAAGCCATACATTGAGGCCAGAGAAGCCAGGGGATGAGAGCCCACCGACCCACTTTACCCCCGGGGCCCCCCAGCTGCCCACCAGGAGCACCGGGCCCAGGGGGGCTTTGCTATTCGGTGGGGTGGGGACCTGCCTCGTGGCATCTGCGGCTCCTGCCGTGGGCTCAGGCTGACTCAGCGGCTACCACATAGTGTCACGCCGTGTCCCGTCAAGGTTCCGCCCTCTGTCAGCTGCTGGGAGGAACACATGGACCCCAGTGGTGACCCAGCAGGGGCAGGGACCCCCCACGAGGGAGGGCAGCTGGGTGGGTGGGTGGGCGTGGTCTCCTGCTGCTCACGTGAGTGGAATGTTCTCTGCTTCGGGGTCAGCCCAGGGTGGCCGCTCCCCCAGGAAATCTGCTCCTGGCCGTGGGCAGGGCCAGCTCCCCAGACGCAGAACGTGCAGACCGTGGGGCCCCTCCAGGGTCCAGCCTGCTTCTGGTTTCCAGCTTGGTCGCGGCGCCGGAAGGTGCTGTCAGGCTCCTGGCTGTGAACGCTCCTGCCCGTGTGCTTCTGGTTAATTCACAGAGGTCACGAGCAAAGAATTTTACAAGTTGTTTCATTCCAGGATCACCTATGTTCCTTTTTCACAGCTTTCCCGGCTCTGTTAGTTTCTATTTATGCCCTAAGGACCATTCAAAACGAGATCAAGCCAGCTTGTGAAACTGGGCCTGACTTTGTCGGAAAATGTGGCAAAACCCCGCCGCCCCCTTTCAGCTGCGTTGCTCGCAGGGGTGGGTGTCAGCCGACACCAGGAAGGACACTCCCAGCCCGTCTCCTGCGCGGGCTTCCAACAAACAAGGTCTGAGGGGCGTGTGGGGAGGACAGGGAAGGAAATCATCACTTTACAAATAACCCAGTGAGAGGCGGACTGAAGACAGATGAGAGCCTCTCCTCGGACGGCTGGGACCCCCACTGGCCACAGGGTGAGGGACCGGGCCTGAGCCGGCAGCTTCCTCCCATGGGGGCTGAGTCCTATTTCCGGCGGCTCCAAGCCAGGCAGCCTGTTAACCGAGGACCCGGAGGCCCCTTTGTTCTCCTGGAGGGAGAGGAGGCGTCTACAGAGGGAACATCTGGGCCCGCCGGGCATGTCCGCACACGTGGTCAGAGAGGCCGATGCTCCGGTCTGAGAGCCCTGCCCAGGGGGGCCGGGGGGCCCTGCCGCCACCTCGGCGGAGTCCGGAAGGTGGGGAGCCCCCTGCAGGGGCCCTGCATCCGAACACCAGCCACGCAGCTGAAAACACCCGTACAGCCACGGCCTCGAGCTGCAGAGATGCTCAGCCTGGCCTCAGGTCGAGCAGGGAGGAGGAGGACGTCCAGAGACCCGCCTTCTGATGCCTGGGTCCCCCAGGAGACACAGGAGCTTGGAGGGTAAGAATCACAAGCAGAGGTCCCTCGTCTTACAGTCAGCGGGGCCAGAGGGGAGCAGCCGTCAGGAGGAGGACCCTCTGCCAGCAGGTTACACGCGCGGAGGGTGGTCCAGGGCGGTTCCGCGTCACGTGCTCCCACATTTACAAGTGAGATGTTATTGTTTATTTTCTATTATTTAAGCACATGTTCGTTTTAAAAGTCACATGTGAAGAGCCCGGCAGAACCTCTCCCCCAAAGAAACACCCAGCACATTGGTCAGAATTAGCAAAGGAGCCACCAAAGGAAGCTTTTATTCCACAAAACCTGTGGAAACTCAGAGACAGCAGAGGCCCCGGCCTTCGCGGTCAGGGTACAGCCGCCCAGCTCTGGGGCGTGGAGAAACCACTCTGGTGGCAGCGCCTGTGTCCCCAGGTTCTGGGCAGCCAGTGAACGTCAGCCAGAAGGAGAGGAGAGAGAGCAGAAAACATATCCCAAGGAATAATGGCTGAAGACTCCTCAAATTTGATGAAAAGCAATAATCCCCGTATCCAGGAAGCTTCCCGGCCCCTCGAGGAGAAACCAGAGACGCACATCTGGACACATCACAGTCAGAATACTGAAGTCCAGTATTTGGGGCGTCAATTTTAAAAAAAAATGTTTTAATTGTAAAACTAGCTTGAGGGAAGGGAGGGATGGGCTATGTCCAGGGGCCAGAAACCTGATTCTTCGAGCAGAGGCTCTGTCCCTGGTGCCACCCCGCAGGACAGGGCCCTCAGTCCCCAGAGGGGGCTGGAGTGTTACAAGATGACAATATAAGCAGATTCTAGGAAAGAGGAGGCTGTCCAAGTGCAGGAGTCACGTTCTGCAGAGGCTGGAAGTGGGCAGGAAGCCCAAAGACAAAGAGAAAGCTTTGAAAGCAGTGAGAGAGAATGACTTGCCCCGCACAGGGAGCCGCAGTCACAGCGACAGCTGACTTCTCATCAGAAACGGTGAGCTGGCAGGACACAACAGGTGACACGTTCAAAATACTGAAAGTAAGAATCTCTCCACCAAGAGTCTTATATCCAGCAAAACTATCACGCAGAAATGAAGATAAAATAAAGATTCTTGCAGGTAAACAAAACTGAGAAGGTTTGTTGCTAGTAGACCTGCCGCACAAGCAACACTACAGGAATTGCTTTGAGCTAAAAGCACACGACCCCAGACAGTAATTCAAGTCCGCACATGCCCGCAAACCAAGAGCACCGGTAAAGTAAGTATTTACTTAATTACAGAGACAGGATAATCACACACTTCTCCTTAAGAAACAATTGCAGAAAACAATATCTATAAAATTGTACTGTTGGGGCTTTAACCCATGACCGTACGATACTTGATAATAGAGGCACAGGCAGGGGAGTGGCACTGATGCTCTGTCGGAAACGACAGCAGATGAAACCTCAAATCCACAGAAAGAAACAGAGAAAATTAATAATAATAAATAGATGGGTAAATATTAAAAAGTCAATAAACACGTATTTGCTTCCCATGTGTCCTCTGAAGGCGGGGGCCCTCCTCCCAGATCCCCTCCTCTGCCCCCTGGAAACCACACCTGGACTTTGCCCATTTTATTGCCCCTTACATTTTATCTCCTCCCTACACACTCCCTACACACTGTTTAGTTCTGTACTGTTTTTAAGGCCGATAAGTGGAATCGAACCGAATGCATTTTCCACGACAAGCGTTTTCTACAACAAGCGTTTTCCACTCAGCTCTGGGTGCAGCCGCTGAGGCTGTAGCCCAGACCGTTTTAGGACCAAACAGCATCTGGTCACACGTGTCCGCTCATCGCAGGGGGAATCGGGGTTGATTGCAGTTCTGTTTGTTTTTGACTGTTATAGAGATCGCTGGTGTAAACGTTCTTCTGGGGTCTCCTGGCACAGGCCTTTGCATTTCATGGGAAACACTCGTATTTGGACGGCGCCCATGCACAGTGAAGGAAGACGCTCACGGCCAGAAGCAGCGGGGGCTTGCTGAGGCCTGAGGGAGGCCCCGCCGGGGTACACCTGCTGCCAGGGCGCTGCACCCCCGCGGGGGGACCCTCCAGGCACAGACGCCATGCGGTGGGCCTGATCCTGCCAAGTCGCCGCCCCAGGCGGCCGCATCAGACTCTGCTCCCACCGGCAGCGGGCGGGGGTCCTCGGGCGGGGGACACTGCTGTAGCCTTCTCTGGGGGTGCAAGTACTTGTGGTTTTAACTGCACTCCCCCGATTCCTGGTATGGCTGAGCCCCTTCCCTGCGTTCGAACCCCAGTCATGTCTCGTCTTCATGGGATACCTGCTCCTGGTTCTCGCCATCTTCCCGTTGGCCCCTTAGTCGTTCTCGCTGCATTTTAGGAGCTCTTCACGCGTGTGGAGATCGACCGTTCGTTGGTCGTGTGTGCTGCAATTATACCCGTTGGCTGTGGCTTGTTCTGGAAAGTTTCAGTGTCTTTTGATGCTTATCTCAATGAGTCAGATTGATCAATCTCTCCTTCGTGGCCTGTGAATTCTGAGTCTTGTTTGACAAATTCCTTTCTTCCCCAGGGGTCGTGTCAATATCTTCTGACATTTTCTCCCCAGAGTTTTCCATTTGGTTCTGACATGTGAGGGCTCATCCTTCTGGAACTGGTCCTACCCTTGCCGAGGGGGGGGTCTCCTTGGTGAGGCATCTCGGTTTTCACTCGCACCTGCTTCCAGGTACCAGACTGTGTGCACAAGCACAGATTCACCGCCATCCTTGATTCTGGAGGCCAGAGGCCCTGCTTTTATTCTCCTTTAGGGGCATCTGATGTTCTTGTTTTCCTCCTACATTTAAGAGTCATGACGGGATTTTGGTTAGAATCGCCTTGACTCTTCAAACGGCTTTAGGATTTTGAGTCTCCCTGGGCATATTGAGTTCCTCTCCCTTTTAGGTCTTCTTTAATATCTCAGTCACATTTAAAATTTCCTTTATTTGCATCTTTCATTTTGTCGTGTATGTCCCTGGGTACTTGTGCATGTTGCTGCTAACTTATAGGATAGCTCTTAAAGTTACATTTTTTTAACGTTCTAAGCAATAGAGTTTATATATTGTACTTTCATCTAGCACGGGGGTTGGGAGGCCTGGCCACCTGGGGGTGACAGGGTGGGCTTCCCTGCAGCCCTGTGAGGGCTTTGTTAGGATAATTCAACTTGTCACAGACTTGCTTTGAGAACTTTCTATCTCAAGCCCCGAGCTGGCTCTGTGGATGGGAAGACGTGAGTCTGTGTGAAATAATGTCCCAGAAGGCGACTCCCTCACTTTCCAAGAGGAGAATAAGCCACATCTGGAAGAAATACAGACACAAGCCCCACGAGTGTGGACTTGCAGGCCCGGAAGTGACCGTCCTCACCCAGCTGCAGCCTGGACCACACGGAGGCAGAGGCCAGGGGTGGTCTCCCTTCTCGCCTCCCTCCCGGCCTGGAGCAGGTCACACTGAACAGCAGTGGCCACGTCAGCTAAGCCCTTGGACACCTGCTGGGGCCACATCACCTGCAGGAGAGAGGGGACAGGATGGGGCCACCGGGAGCTGCTCCCAGGCTAACACCGCGGAGTCCGAGGGGGGTCCGGCCCTGAAAGCAGTCGGTCTGTTACCTCCCGCTGAGGGTGCCCGGCTGGGCCCGGGGACTGACTGACTGAGACAGACCAACAGTAGATTGATTTAAGACAAGTTTTACGGGTCACGGGAGCCGCATAAGGAGAGGAAGACCCAAAGGCACAGCAGAGCCGAAACACCTTCCTACCTGGTAGAGAGAGACCATCATGGGGAACAACTAACTGTCCGAGAGGTGAGGGGGGTGAGAGGCACTTGCGCGAGTCTGCTCGCTGAGAGTCCTCTCGGCCCAACTCCCCGTCGCTGGTGGTACGAAGGCTTCTTTCCTCCTGGTGCCGGGAGGGTGTCTTTCCCACGGCTTCCCCTCCTGCCTTCAGAGAAAGGGGGCGGTGTCAGCAGGCCTGTCTCGTACCTGCTGCTACTTAAGAGCCTTTGACCCAAAATAATCCTTACGCCAGAGGGCTTGTTCCGGGGCGTGTTCTGCTGGCCTTTGTCACCCGGCAAAGAGCAGAATAATGACCACAGAATCGTTTAAATCCTCAGAAAGATAAATGGGGGAATTATATCCATGAACCAAGAACAGGAGGTTATGAAGCAAATGTTGGTGGATGAGAAAAAATGACTATTAATAAAAACAAAACTAATAAGAGTCACGCTCATTTGTAAACTGTAAATAAGACTTACTTAAAAATTCCACTTGGAGCCAAAGCGCTTAACAAAATAATGTGGAAAGTCTGGACGGGGGCTCTAGTGTAAGTTAAAACACACTAGATCCTTCTCTTGTTGCAAGGAAGTAAAGACACACAAAATAAGTTCAGAATCTTAGAAAATACAAAGCTAAGTCTATGCATGTTAAACATTTTAAAAGTCAACACTAAAAGAAAGAAATAGAGTGTGTAAATTACAAATTGGCTGAGAAAATGAAGAAAATAAACTAAATTTGCTCAATCTAATAAAAGGTAGGAAAGGCAAAAAAAGAAAAACACGGCTGTTTTAAATTATGCTGTAAGATGGAAGAAACTCCTTCAGACGCATCACAGTGACGCAGAAGGAAGGCAGGTGAAATGCATTAACTCACGACACTTATGAAATGTATTAATCCATTAATTCTCAAAGAGATAGAAACTCTCTTATTGGGTAAATACACAGATTGCAGCCATGCGCTGTTTCCAAGTGACATTGAAAATAAAACAGCACAGAAAAGTAAATCATACAAGGAGAGGAGAACCTACAGCAGGTGTCGTGGTTTGAACTGTGTCCCCAGAAGACGCAGCCCCGCCCTCGTCCCAGAACCTGAGAACTTGGCCTCGTTTGGAAGCAGAGTCTTTGCAGGTGCGGTCAAGATGAGTCATGCTGGCCCTGGTGGCCCTCGTAAGAAGAGGGAAATTTAGACACAGAGATACAGAGAAGACAGGCGGGTGGAGACGGAGGTGCGGTCGGTGAGCTGCGGCCACGGCCCCCAGGAGACGGCGAGGCCGGAGGCCCCTCCCCCGGAGCCCCAGAGGGCGCGCAGCCTCCAGACTGTGAGAAAATACATTTCTACGGCTTTGAGCTGCCCCGTCCGTGTAACTCATTATAGCAACCCTAGGAAATGTAATCAAACAGGAAAGAATGGCGCAGAGTTTACAGCCAAAAGCCCTGATGGACTCACACCAGGCCCCTACCCACCCCACCCCCAGTGAAGGAGCTGCCACCATGGGGCCGAGAGAGAAGGACACGCAGGTGACATCGCTGGTGACCTGGGGACATGGCTGCTGGCCCTGGGCGGGGGCGGGCACCTGAGCGAGCAGGACACACGTCCGTCCAGGCCTTGGTTTCTAAAAACCATCTCTGCTGGTTTCAGAAGGAATCGGGGCTCCTTGGAGACACGGCTTGTCTGGGGTGGGGCAGAGAGAGGGTAAGCGGGAGCCTGGGGCTCGGAGGAGGACAGGAGCTGGCTCCGCACCGGCCCCTCCGGCCAGCCGTGCGCCCACGTGAGCACATAAATGAACAGTCACGACAGGTACAGGCCGCAAGCTACAGAATGAGATGAGAATCCACAAGTGCCCACAGAAATAAACACACGAAAAACTCAAGGGTAAGGGAGAAAGCTCTTCCTTAACTGTAGACGGGATGAGGAAATTACAGAATCGCCGCCACGGAGGTCAGGTTAGTCACTGTTTTCGCCCAGGATCATCGAATAATGTTAAAACTCGTGGGTTAAAGTTGAATGAGAAAGAGGAAACTTAACATAGTCCCAAGAGTATCCCCAGAAGATGGTAACCTCTCAGTGGAAAACTTGGTGGACGTCACGTTTGCTGGGCGCTGAACCACCGTGACGCTCCCAGTGGTGGGACAAACGGGCTGAGAAAATGGGCTCAGGAACAAGGGTGTGGAATTCCTGCATAACTTGAATCTGATCGGGGGAAACATTGGACAAACCCAAACTGAGATGCATTTTACAAACTAAGTGGCCTGTACTCCTCAAAGCTGTCAAGTCAGGAAAGGCAAGAAATAGGTTAATGAGGCATAAAAGCCAAGTATAAGCCGTGACCCTGAGCAATCCTGGGCCGGACGTGTGTGTGTGTATATATAGCTATAAAGGATATGATTGGGGCAGTTGATGGCGTTTGAATATGCTCTGTAGATTAGACAGTGTTATCCAGTCAGTGTTCATTTCCTGATGTTAATTATGATACTTGGCGAAGTAGAAGCAGGCCCTTGATTACCAGAAATACACAGTGAAGCCTGACCCTGGTCCCACAGAGCTCTGGGGTCTGAATGTCCCTTGGAAATGAGAGCATCAGCCTTTGTGACCCCCGTGGTGGCTGCAGCTGCCCCACGCGTGGGCCTCGCCTCCCAGGCACGCGTGGAGGCCAAGTCCATCGGTCAGGGCAGTTCTCCGAAGCAGGTGCGAGCGTGAGCCTCCGGCGCTGGGGACGCTGTGCTGGCCCATGAGGGGGTCTGAGCCGGACACCATCAGGGCTGCTACAGCTACCACGTCCACGACATAGCACGTGCGGGTGACCAATGCCACCGAGGGGAAAAGCCACAGAGACACAAGGCCTGGGGAAGGAGGCTCGGCAAACAGCTGGAACCGCATCTGTGAAACCGAGAAGCACTCAGGGTGGTTTCATCAAGTGCCACGTTGTGAAATCAGCGTACAGAAGCTTCAGGGCGTGTGGAAGGGATAATCCCGTTAGCAGCAGTAAAACAGGACAGAGTAGACGCTCAGCACAGACTTCACGAGACCCGCCCAGAGCGTGTGAGGAAAGCATGAGACGCCCCTGAGGGCGTCCCTCACCCCTGCCCATGCTGGCTGCTGGGCCCTCTCCTCCCCCCCGGGGCGTGAGCCCGGCTCTGGTGTCTGGGGGTGGTCTCGAGGCCTCTGTGCCCAAGCTCCTTGTCTGAAAAGAGAGGTGACACGGTGGTGCTGAGTCCCAGGGCCCCCGTGCAGATGGGCGAGCTCAGGGGCCGGGGTCTGCTCTGTGACGCGTGTGGCTGGCCCTCGGGGTGGGGCAGGTCGGCCCAGCCCTCACAGCCGCTCTCCTGCCCTCTTCCGCGCCTCCTCTTGGTGGGGTGGGCGGGTTGCCCCACGAGAAGCCCAGGGTCACTGCCCTTCAGGCCTCCTGGGGCCAGAGGGGCCGGTCTGGCCCCACCTGCTGACCTGACCCCCGGGGCTGGGAGCCCAGGGGAGGAGACGGGGGATTGGCCCCCGGGGCGCCCACCTCGGCCCGGAGGTGTCTCTGAGCTCCTCAGATCCCAGGTGGGAAAGGGAGAGAAGGGCTCCCCTGGGGCAACCGTGACATGACTCTGAGGACACGTGCACTCATGTGAGGCCAGTGAAAACCCCCGTAGTGGGTGGCGTCAGAAGGCCCCACTGCCTGAGGCCTGGGTGGGCCTCTGGGGCCAGGCCAACTGGCTGTGCTGCCTCTCTGGCAGGACTGGGACCAGGGGACGGTCAGGGGTCAGCCACACAAGTCCCCTGTCCCCAGAGGAACCCTCGACCTGCTTCCAGGTCTCCGGGGCCTGGGTAGACCAGGCAACATGCTTCCTGCGGGGCTGTCCCTCCTGAGCCGGACTGTCCTGCATGAGGCCCCGACGGGCACCAGAGGGCGCCCCAGGCCCTGTGCACTCACGCGTCCCAAGCGACCACCTACTGTTTCTGCAGTCATTTCCCGTCCTGGGATGTCCGGGGTTTGGCTGGAGGGAGGGGGCTGGGCTGACCCCTCTGGGTGGAGCAGAGGCGGGGGCCCTGGGACAGGGCCTGGGCCTGGCGGGGTTAGGGGCCCACAGACAGAGCGCCGCTGCTCTGGGCCAGCAGCCCCCCTGGGCGCCTGGCTCAGCGCGTGGGGAGGACACTGGCCCAGCCCTGGGCCCACAGAAACCCCTCGGTCCCAGTGCCGAAGCCCGGGGTCTCTGCCTCCTGGCTGGGGGCTCTGAGGCCAGGGCTGGGGGCCTTCCCTTCCCTCACCTTTGGGAGGGGCTTCCCTCTGGGGCTCCCCGACGGTGGGACCCCGGACCCTGCCCGCCCTGTGGCCCAGGACAGTCGACCACGTCCCCCCGCCTGGCCCAGGCCCATGGGCGCGCAGCGGCGAGGGAAGGCTTTAACGCTGCCTCTTGAGAATGATTTTAAACCGCAGGCCCCTGGAGGCCCTTTTCCCTGGAACATCGGTGTCTGTTCTCACACACACTCTGGGGTCCCAGGGGCAGGGGCGGGTGGCTCAAGGCCCAGCAGCCTCGGCGTGTTTCTGAGAACTCAGATGTTCTCCCCGAGCACCCCACGCCTCTCATGATGTGAAGCAAACGTGGGGCAAGTGGAAGCCAAATGTGGAACTGTGCTCAGGAGGGCGGGTCCACCTGGACCCGTGACCATGGTACCCTCAGCCTCATGCCCTCAACGCTGTTGTCATTACCCTCCTCCAGCTGCCAACGCTGAGCATGTCGGGGTTTCTCGGGACAGTTTGCGGAGCTGGAGTGCCTTGCCCGAGGTCACTCGACCAGCAGGGGGCAGAGCTGGGCCTCTCCCGGTCTGGCCGCCCCTGCTCTCCTGGGGTTCTGGGTCTCAGGGTACACCGGCCGGATGCCAGCAGCTTCCCAGAGCCTTGGTACAGTCAGGCCGAGGGTCAGAGGGTCTCAGTGGCCCTCGCAGATGCCGTGGTCCTGGGCCTCAGGGGAGAAAGCCAGGGTCGGGGCTTGCCGGGCTGGGCCCTCAGTGACCCGGGACTGAGGTCACCCTGCACCTGGCCACTTGGGGGGAGCATTCCCTCTTTCTCTGGGGTCGAGCGGTCTGGGGGCTGTCAGCGGCGGGGCAAGGCCCACCCTCTCCCTCTGCCCTCACCCACTGTGTGACTTGGGACGTAGGGGCACAGGCCCATGGCCAGGACCCTTAGTCCTGTGCCCACTAGTGTGGGGTTAGCTCACGTCATCAGGGACCAGGCTGGCCCCGCAGCCAGACACCACATCGGGCCCCAGTACCCCCACCTCGAGGAAGCAGCGGGGAGGGGAAGAGGCCCTGCAGGGACTGCCTGGCCCCCGGCCCACTGCCAAGGGCAGCCCTGCGGGTGGGAGCCCAGCCCTCGCTGTAAGAGAGGGCGTCCCACTCTGAGGCTGGGGGAAGTGGGTGCAGGGGGTGGGCAGGGCCTGCAGCCCCCAGACCAGGGCTCCCACACAAGACCCTCGCCCTTCTGGAGCCTCTCTGCACCTCAGAGGGGCCAGGACAGGGCTGGCTGTGCCCCTGGGGCCCCTGCCCCAAAGTTCAGCAGAGCAGGACTTGACTTTCGCTTGCAGGAATGCTGTGACGGCAGGGGCCCTGCTGGGTGGGCTGCGGTGGGCGCCCGGGGCTGTCGCTTCCTGAGAAGCCCCTCCCCCGGGCTCCCCGATTTCATCTAAATCTTCTGTTTCCAAGGAAGGCCAAGCTTCTCCCACAGCCTCAGACGCCATTAGAGACATTCTACTGCCAGATGTTCTGCTTTTTCCACAGAACCGGAGGCCAGCATGAGGTAGCTGGGGAAACATTAACCCCTCCAGACCCGCAGCCGGGTCGTCGTGTCTCGGCCTGTCCTCCAGAGGCCCTGTGCCCATCCCTCCCCAGCCCACTCAGGGCAAAGAAATGCCTTCTCTTTACAAAGCTTGGGGGGGCACCTCCCTAAAGACAAGATGTGTTCCCTGCTGAGGTCCCTGGGAACTCGGTGAAACAGAGTTCCGGGGGCCTGGCCAGCCTCGTACGGGGTGTGGGCAGCGCTGCTCCTACGCTGTCACAGTGGGACGTGGGGGGATGACCCTCGGGCCTCACGTTTCACCAGTTATTAGACGGGCAGTGGCCACAGCTCCACCACCCCGGACGCTGGGACGGCCCCCGCACGGCGTCCATCACAGACCGTCTGTCCAGAGGGTCCTTCCCCCACCCCTTCCTCTCTCCCCCTTTCCCCTCCCCCTCCCCCCCTTTCCTTCCTTTTTCAGTGTTTCTTTCAAACGACAACCACAGCCTCTATGTCTGATTCCAACCGACCAGGGACTATGACTCTCAGCTCTTCAGCAACCGGACAGAGTAAATCAGGCCAAAGCGCATGGCCCCGGGACACAGGCCAGACAGACTCATCGGTTTCTCGGGGCAGCTGGGATGCGGAGGGGTGGGGACCTACCACACTCCCTGGTGGGTGCGCCCCAGCTACTCCTCAGGCGACAGCCCGGGAGCCCTCCTGTCCCCTGGAGCGGCCAGCACGCGTGGACGTCTGTGGGCACTGCCTTTCCCATCCTGGCCTCTTTTTCTGGTGGTTCTTTGCCTTCCTGCTGCCAGCTGGTGCAAGCTCCCTGTCACTTAGGACATGAGTCACCACCTGAGGGGTCCCGCCTGCAGGTCACTGTGACTCAGATGCCCCACATGCCAGCGCTTCCACCTGGGCGGCCAGCCTGGCCGTGACCGGTCCACACCTCTCAGCCCCTGGGGGAGGCATCCCGGCTCCCCCCAACCCCAGCATCTTCTCTGACCACTGGCTGCTTCCCATCCAGCTGACTCATTTTGCAGTCAGAGCTGGGAGACGGGACCACCCTGTGCTCGGTGCCTGGGGCCAGACCGCTGGACCCGACAGTCAAGCTGGCCAGGAGAGGGGACAGGAGGGAGAGGCTGGTCCACGCTGAGGGCAGGGGCAGGAGCCTGGCCAGTCTGGCACCCCCGCCAGCTCCGACGTCCTCACGGTCACCCTGCCATGGAAACCACATGTGTAACAATGGAAACCACATGTGTAACCACGGAAAACATTTTCCTGGATGAATCATGCTCTAAGTTGGAAGGAAAATTCACTCAATAGTTGAGGCATTAAAAAGAAATCAAAAGGGTTTTGTTCAACAGATGCTAAGGGAGTTTGGGTCTTTGGTGTTTATAGGTGAAGGCGGCTTTCTGTCACCCACAGCCGGGAAGAAGCAGGACGTTCCGGAAACACCCACCGCCATCGCTTGGGAAGCCAGGCTCCTGGGACACTCCCCATGTCGCCCTGTCCTCGGGGCCACCATGTCTCCCCATCCTCTGGGCCCTTCTGGTCTAGGAAGTTCTAACAAGAGGAGTCTGAGTTTTCAGGGCCTGTGGAGGACAACTCACCCTGCCGTGGGTCCGAGTGGCCCTGGTGGGGCCGGGAGGTGTCCATTCAGCGGCAAGGGCTCAGCCGTGGGCAGTGGCCTGGGTCTGTCTCCATGGGTCTCTCACCCACCGTGTGGCTCTGGGCACGATAACCCACCTTGGTTTCCCCACCTGGACAATGGGGGTAAGCTCTGCCCGTCTACCCCTGAGTCGGAGGAAACATTGAACCAGGAAACACAGGGAAAAGCCCTTTGTGCCCTGAAAATCCATGTTTGCAATTATAAATGTACAGTGTTTCCCAGAAAGAGCCGTTTCAGACCACAGAACCAGCGCTCGGCAAAGCGGACTTTGCTCCGAAGGGCAGCGCCGTCCATCGGGCCTGCCGGCCACAGCCGTGGGGATGCTCGCCACAGGACGGCCCTCTGGGATGCCATTCACGCGGTCACTTCAGAGCAGAAGGCCTCCTTGCAGCGTGGAGCCAACAGAGGGGGCCGCGCTTGGGCCCTGGGCCTGCACGGCCGGCAGGAGGACTGTCAGAGGGGGACGAGGCGTGCGGTCAGGCGGGGGCCCTGGAGCTCCCCCGACAGCCCCGGGGACCCTGGGCGCAGGCCTGGAACGGTTGGCTCTGTGTGTCCTGGACATTGCACCAGCGGGCTGCCTAGGGCGCTGCCACATGGTGGGCGGCATGGGGTGCAGCGTGGGGTCACCCGCTGGCCACCTTCACTGTGTGGACACAGTGCTGTGAGCAAGTGGAGAGGAGATGATGAGAGATACACTGCCCACGGCAAGGCACACCCTCACCCTCATGCTCTGCAGGGGTGGACTTGTGCTAAGGGCCAGGGGCCAAGGTCCTGGGGCCTGGCAGGTGTCCGCACTGTCCTCAGGGCATGTCCATGTTCCCCACATGCCCACACCAGACGGTGCATCACCCATGGGAGCATGACCTATCTGGGGGGCATCACCCATAGGGGGGCATCACCCACCGGGGGGCATCACCCATCGGGGGGCATCACCCACGGGAGCATGACCTATCTGGGGGGCATCACCCATTGGGGGGCATCACCCATCGGGAACATCACCTATCATCTGAGGGGCATCACCCATTGGGGGCCATCACCCACCGGGGGGCATCACCCATCGGGGGGCATCACCATCCAGGTGCCTGGCCTGGAGACCAGATCGGGAGGGGGGTGAGCTCTGCTCTCACCTCCTTGCCCCTGCCACTCCCCTCATCCCCCCTCCATAAGGGTCCTGGGCCGTAGCCCTGCTGTCCTTCCTGGAGTGCGCCCTGTGTCTGAGGGGCCCTGGCCCCTGGCAGGGGCAGGCTGGCAGCAACCCCACAGGCCCCTGGAGAGGGTCTCACAGGCTGGGGGCAGTGGGGGGAGACGTGCCCCAGGGGTCCGGGCACAACCCGACACTGGTTGTGGCTGGAGGGGCTGCAGGAGGGCTCCCCCTCCACCCTCCCCTCTTAGGGCCTCACACTTGCTGCCTGAAAAGGGTGGGCGGAGGGGGGAGGGTGAGGAGGAAAGAGGGATATGCTCAGAGGGAGGAAGGCCCTGCCGGCGGTGGTTGCGGCGTCTGCAGGGCAGAGGGGCGCTGTGGCTGCACGGGGAAGGGCTCGGCCCCGCCCCATCAGCGCTGCCGGCGGCAGGCCCCTCCCGCGGCTCCCTGGGACGGGGCGAGGCGTTTCCGGAGGAGCCGCTTTCCTGCCAGCTTCCACCCACGCCGTGGTTCTTAACGCGAGGGCAGTCCTGGTGGATAACCCCCCTTTCCCTGCGCTTACTTTTGGAGGCACCTGGTATCACTGGGGCCTGGGAGGTGCAGGAGTCCGCTCGGGGGCGCCCCTGGAGGGCTCCTGTCAGGGGCCCAGGGGCCCGAGCCCCAGCCCCTAGGAGGCCGAAGCCCAGGGAGTGACCTGCGGGGCCTCCAGACACTGTAGGCCGCACCCCGGGGGCAGGTGACCCGTGCTTCCCTGAAACAGCCCCTAGCATGGGCGAGAGGCCCAGAGATGGGGGGCTTCTCCCCATCACCACCCCACCCTTCCCGTGGGGCCTGGGGACAGCCCTGCCCCCCAAGCCTCCTGGAACCCCAGCCCATGTCCTCCCCCACCTCTCCAGGGCCTTGACTCTTCCCACCTGGAGACCTCAGCTGCCTGGACAGTGTCACCTGGGGGTCCATTCAAACCTGCAGCAGCCCTACCACCCACCCTCCCCCCAGACACCCACACCCTCCCAGCCTGGTCCCCGAGGACCTCGTCCCACCTCTCACCCCTCACGGATGCTGGATACCATGCGAGGGGCAGGGCGGGGGGCGGGGCTTGCAGCCTCGGGCCAAGTATCTCCCTGGGGCCCCTCCCCTCTCATGCCCTTCCCCCAGAGGGCTCCAGGGCTCCACGCCAAGCAGGCGCCCTCATGGCCCCTGCAGTGCTGTGGAGAAAGGCTCGCTCCCCGAAGGCCGATCTGGGACATCGGATGAGTGACGCCCCGCCCCCGGGGAGGGGCCAGCAAGGCCCACGGTGGGAGGGAGAGGAAGAGAAAGGGGCCCCTGGCTGCCCATCCTGTCTCTTCTCCACAAGCAGAGGGGGCGCTGCAGAGCCAGGCACCCTAACTTCCTCCCTTGCACCCTGGCCGACGGCCCCGTAGGGCAGCTGTGCTGTCTGCCCGGCTCCCGGGAGCCCTGCAGGGGTGGGTCTGAGGCCTGGCCTGGGCCTCGGGGCTGTGGGGATGTTGACCCTGCCGGGGCCGGCGCACCCCTCGGGACTACCTCGCCCGGCGCTGCCGGCTGGGAAGTGTGGGTGTCCCTGTGCCCCCCTCACACCCGCATCCTCACTGCCCAGCGGTGTCCGCGAATGGACCCTCCCGTCCCACAATCGGCCAGAGGCCCGAGCACGACTGTCCCTGTTTCTCCCCATTTCACAGACAAGCTGAGTCCAGAACCGCCCGGCAGCTGGGCCCCTGCTGTGGGGAGTCACGGCTCAGGGTTTCACACAACAAATTCCGATTTCATCTCCAAAACCTGCGAGAACATTAGTGCTGCCGCCTCTGCAGCTAAAACAGCTCAGACCTGGAGAGACCACGTGAGCAGGTAACAGCCTTGCGCGAGGGGCCAAGCCCCCTTGTCTGACCCTGGGTGCCCTGCACCCAACCCCAAAGCACAGAGAGAACTGCCCACAGCACGGCCTGGGTGAGACCAGTGGCAAGTAAAAGTACCCCCACGGTTAGCTCACAGAAGATTCAGAACGTACGTACGGGGAAAACACTGGAAGAAGTCCCACAGCAACCACCGAGAGGTATAATTCCCGAAGGCTTTCTCAAAACTCCTTTACTGTGGTTATACGACTTCGGCGTGTCTTTAAACTATAAAACATTTCGGCTGATGTTAGACAAGTGGTAACAGCTCCAGCTCTGGGAAAGATCTTCTAGAATGTTCTCTGGGGCAGGGGTGGGCCTGGCCACATCTGGAGCCCACCCCTGCAGGGCCCCGGGGTCGGGGGTCTTCACATCTGTCCTCAGAAGCAGGGTCTCACCCTCCTCTTTCTGTGTCTCTGTCTCTCTGTCTATATATGTATTTATATAAAACAAATGCACGTATAGTTATTGTTCTGACTGCGTTTTCCCAGAGTAAAAAATGAAATAGTCTTTCGTCAATATGTATTTGACTAAACGGTGAAGAGATATTTCTCCGAAGCCTCGGAAGTCAGACAGATCAATGGATTTGAGGTGTTTACACAAACGGCACCGTGATTTGTAGAAACTGGTGAGCGAGTGGACAGGCAAACAGGCCGATCACTCCCACATGAAGGCTGGAAACAAAACGCCTCGGGGAAATTCGTCTCAGGGCTCGCGTCCTCTTCAGACTTCTTCAAGCTGACTTAGCAGGAGACCTGTAAGCAAATAAAAAACTCCCCACAAGCCAGGGAGGTAAATCCTTTCGCGAGTGGCGTCCGGGGCTCAGAGCGGCTTGGGGGGGGGGCGTGAGTGACTCGCCCGGAGCGGAGCTAGGAGAGACCCCGCCTCCCTGGCCGCTGGGCCCCAGCCCCAGCCCCTCCCCCGCTCCTCCCTCCACCCTCCCTCCCTCCTGGGCTGAAACTCTGGCCGAAGGAGAGCAGAGACAGCTCTCTCTCTCTCTCTCTCTCTCTCTCTCTCTCTGTCTCTGGCCACCGCCGCCTGCCTCCTGCCCCCTGCCCCCGCTCCATGGTGACCCGCAGGCCGGTGACATGAGTCTGCCCCGTGTTCTGCTCGCCCTGCTGCTGCAGGCCTGCTGGGCCACCGCGCAGGACGATGCGGCAGCCTCGAGGGCCATCGCCTTCCAAGGTGAGTGGACATGCCGCGTCTGGGACTCTGGCCTCGGCTGCCGGGCGAGGCCGGCCTGGACCAGACGTATCAGCTGTGATGCCCCAGTGGGACCCCAGCCCCTTCCCTTGCTGCCCGAGCGCTCAGATGCCGCGCGGCTGGCGCCGGACCCGACAGGAGGAGGCTGAGCCGGGGCTCAGCCCGCAAGCTCCCTGAGCGCCTGTCCCCGCGGGTGCTGCCCCCTCTCTGCCTCTCAGCTCCTTTTGATTCCTTGCTGGTGGTCAGTCAAGAAACACGGTCACCTGTCCCCACCCTCCCCCCCTTCTGAAGGTCATGCCCCTGGTAGTTTTAAATTCAACTTGGAAACGCGGTGAGAAAACGACCTCAGCTGTGGTGAAGGGCAGACTCCTCGCCCTTCCGGGAGGGTGGGAGTCTGAGTTGCCGCAGGGGTGCTGGCCGGGGAGGCAGCTGGTGGAGGACGCACCTGGGGAAGGTGGGCGCAGGGCGTGAGCTGCAGGCCCCTCCTCCGGTTCCCGGCCCAGACTGCCCCGTGGACCTGTTTTTCGTGCTGGACACCTCTGAGAGCGTGGCGTTGAGGCTTAAGCCCTACGGGGCTCTGGTGGACAAGGTCAAGGCCTTCACCAAGCGCTTCATCGACAACCTGAACGACAGGTAGGACCTCCGTCCTCTCGGGGCCGGCCTGCCTGGTGTCACCCTGCCGTGGCCCAGCAGGCAGAGCTGAGCCGCAACCTGCTCGGCTGGGTCTGCATCTGAGAAGGGTGGTGCCGGCCGGGCCTCTCGAGTCCCCTCCCCGAGTCTGAGTGGTCCAGACAGGCCAGGGAAAAGCTGAGCTTGAGATGGAGCAGGCCGGTCGGCCGGGAGGGCGGAAGGGGCAGTGCTGCTGCCTGGGCTCCGGGCCCCAAACCCCGAGGAGGAAACAGCTCCCCACCTCTACCACTGAGCGGGCGTGGGGAGCTGACCGAGGCCCTGTGGGTCCGCCCGGTGTCTGGAGGGGGTACTCCCCGCCAGCCACCGGGGCACCGACCACTGCCCAAGCGGACGGTCAGAGCCCACACCCCGGGCCCGAGGTCCCAGTGTCCCCCATGTCCAGAGTCCTGGTCGGAGGGGCCCCCAGCCCAGTCCTGGCTTTGGCAGCACCGTGCATCCACTCACTCACAGGGAAGCCCTGGGCAGTGGGTGTGGCCAAGCACAGGACACGCCTGCAGAGGGGCGGGTCAGGGCCACAGGGTGGGGGTGTGGCCAAGCACAGGACACGCCTGCAGAGGGGCGGGTCAGGGCCACAGGGTGGGGGTGTGGCCAAGCACAGGACACGCCTGCAGAGGGGCGGGGCAGGGCCACGGGGCGGGGGGGGGGGGGGGGGCTCAGCTCAGACCAGGTTGCTCCCCCTCCCTCACCTGCACAGGCCCCACCCCTCCTCCCACCCTGTCCCTGCTGACCCACTCACCCACTGAGCAGCTGACCCAGGCGCCGAGCCTCCCACGCACCAGAAGGGGCCGCAGGGACAGAGGACAGGCCTGCCCAATGCAGGGACTGTGGGACTGAAGCCCCAGGCCTCCCGAAATGCCCGGGTTTATGAGGCCCAGGGAGGGCCCCGGTGTGGATGTGCCTCGGGGAGGGGGTGCCAGGGCAGCCCTGCAGCCCGTCGTCCCGCTCCAGGGGACTCTGGCCCTGTGCCTCAGTTCTCCCGCCTGTGAACTGGGGGCTCTTCCCGCTGTCGGCGTTGGTTCTCCGCAGGGGCATCCGTCACCCGTCTGCTGATGGGCTGCGGGCCTGGCCACCCCCAGGTGACCAGGGGGACCATCGACTGAGGTGCCCGGGGCAGAGAGAGGAGGCCACTCAGATCCAGGGGTCCCCACCAGTGTCCCTGCCCTGCCCACTGTCAGCGGCCCCACTGCTGTCCATGGAGGGTCTGCCCCCCACCCCGTGGCCCTGGAGCAGGGTCTCAGCACACAGCTCCTCGTCTGAGGCCCTAGAGAGCCGGGGAATGGTGGTCACTAGCTGGCCGCCCCCGCCCCGTGTGGCCCCCGGTGGCGGGACCCAGGGTCTTAGGGCCACTCGGGAAGCCCAGGCCAGGGCCCGCAGGCTCCTCCCTCTTGGGGCGAGACGGGACTGGCCATCTGTCCACCTGTGACGTGGTGGCAGTCCTGCCTTTGGATGGACGCAGTAGAGGAGCGGGCCTGGGTCTGGGGAGGGCCGCTCACCTCCGTGGGGCCCGCAGGTACTACCGCTGTGACCGCAACCTGGTGTGGAACGCGGGCGTGCTGCACTACAGCGACGAGGTGGAGATCATCCGCGGGCTCACGCGCATGCCCGGCGGCCGGGACGCGCTCAAGAGCAGCGTGGACGCGGTCAAGTACTTCGGCAAAGGCACCTACACGGACTGCGCCATCAAGAAGGGGCTGGAGGAGCTGCTCGTGGGGTGAGCGCCCGCCTGCCGCACCTCCCTGATCGCAGCCTGGTCGGCCACACTCCAGGGCTGTCCAAGGTCCCCAGGACCAGTCCCGGTGGCCGAGGGGGTCGTGCTGCTGACCACCGCCCAGCCTGCCCCATGGCCGCCAGGGGCGCTCTCCACCCCTCTGTCCTTCCCTCCAGCGGCCCACTGTCGTCTCAACCACTGAAGGCAGAGGGGGCCTGAAATGAGATCCCACAGAGCTTTATTTCCTGTGTAATGTCCTTTCCTATGATCCCACTTGTGGCCAGATCAACACAGAGAAACAGGAAACGTTGCCTTGGGTCTGGGTCTCTCTCCAGGGTTTCTAGCCCCCTGACCCTTACCTCCAGTCTAGGGGTCTCAGCTCTGCGGTTCCAGTGGGGCCCTGAGCTGTCAGGGTCAGTGCTGGCCTGAGGGGCCCGGCTGGGTGGTCTCACCTCTCTCACCCCCTGCAGGGGCTCCCACCTGAAGGAGAACAAGTACCTGATCGTGGTGACTGATGGGCACCCGCTGGAGGGCTACAAGGAGCCGTGCGGGGGCCTGGAAGATGCTGTGAACGAGGCCAAGCACCTGGGCGTCAGAGTCTTCTCTGTGGCCATCACGCCCGACCACCTGGTAGGACCCCTGCCTACGCTGGGCGGGGGGTGGGGGAGCACAGGTACAGGCATGGCCTGAGGGACGGGGGGCTCCAGGGGAGCAGAGGTGGAGAGGGGCCCGGCGCTCCCACCGTCACCAACGTTCGCCCTTGTTCTGGTCGCATCCACGCCAGGAGCCACGTCTGAGCATCATCGCCACGGACCACACGTACAGGCGCAACTTCACGGCGGCCGACTGGGGGCAGAGCCGCGACGCGGAGGCCGTCATCAGCCAGACCATCGACACCATCACGGACATGATCGTGAGCGCGGCCCCGCCCTCCCCGCCGTGTCCAAGATGCCGGAGATCCCGCGCCTGGGAATGAAAACTAATTTGACTTTTCTCTTTCACTTTTCAGAAAAATAACGTGGAGCAAGTGGTAAGGCCCCCCCACCCCCCGCCCCGCACCATAGCGTCACCGGCGCCCGTTTGCCCGGCAGCAGGCTGAGCGCGGGCGGCCGGTGTGGCTGTGCCCGGGCTCTCTGACGTGTCCCCTGTCCCTTCCTCCGCAGTGCTGCTCCTTCGAGTGCCAGGTGAGTGTGCGAGCCCCGCCCCGGGCCCCCCCCCACCCGGCTCTGCCGCCTCACGCTCACCGTTCTCTTGTGTCTTGCAGCCCGCCAGAGGACCTCCCGGGCTGCGGGGCGACCCCGGGTATGAGGTGAGTGGCCGCGTCCTGTCCGTGCTTTCCTCCTTGGGGTGGGGGGGAAGCCTGGGAGAAATGTCCCTGCTGCCTGGCACCCAGGTGTTAGGGATGCGCTGGACCCCAGGCAGCCGTCCTGAGCGCTCACCGCCCACCTGCTGTGCTGAGCAGGTGCCCCAGCGCGGGAGAGAGTCCAGGCGCCGTGACCCCACGCCGATGTGGCGGCCACGGGCTGCCGTGGGGTGGGGCCCGCCGCTCCGGCCTCTTCCCCATGGGGGAGGGAGCGGCCTTTCTGGAGTGACCACCCCTGTGGCTTCGCTGCTGGAGGCGGACCCTCCATGGGACGGGTGAACATGGCCCAAGGCCACGACTGCTTCGTGCGGAGGTTTTGGAGAACAAAGTTAGTTCCCAGTATTCACAACCTGGGATCTTGCTTGTGAAAGTCCACATTTCTGGCTTTTCCTAGAAAGTGTCAGGTGCAGTAGCCGTGGAGCCACACGGCTACCTCCTCCGGGGGGCTTCTGCGCCCCACCCACCCCGCCCGCCCCAGCAGCAAGAATGGGCGGAGAGAAAAGATTCAGGGGTCACTCCAGCCGGCGCCGGGCAGCCCCAGGGCCCGGTGGGGTGTGTGGGAGGGGAGCGTGGACCTGACCACGCAGGTCCCAGGATGGGCCACGAGGAAGGTGCCTGAAAATCACATGAACACTAGGGACCGGATGGAATAGCTTTTTGGACCTTTTTTGTTCGCAAGTAGAGGGTCCTTCTCACCAGCTTTTTAGAAATAAATGGAATTTGTCGTCTAACCTTGATCTGCTCTGTATTCCAGGGAGAAAGAGGGAAGCCAGGGCTCCCGGGAGAGAAAGGAGACGCCGGAGACCCCGTGAGTGCCGAGCCCTGACTGGGGGATGGGGGCGCTGAGAAGCCCGAGCCCAGGGAACTGGGCTGCGGAAGCTTCCAGAAGGATGGCTGGCTTCTGAGCACCATCGCCATGTGGCCTGACCCTCAGAGGACACGGCCCTCGTGGTGGCGAGGACCAGGGCGCACGCGGCATAGCCGTCCTTCCAGCAGCCCCCGCCCGGGAAGAGCCCCCGTGCCCCTCAGGCGCCCCCACAGGCCCACCTGCTCTCAGAAGGCGGGGGCAGGGGGCGGCCAGCAAAGTCCCAGGGCCTCTGCTTCAGCCACGGCCAGTTTCCCCTCCCCCGTGGCCCCGTGGGGGGCTCTGGGCCTCCGCCTCCCTGGAGCTCCGCTGAGAGCCCCCGGGAGGGGTGGGTGAGGCCTTCATAGCAGGGCGCTTCTCAGACGCAGGTCAGTGGTCAGCCAGCCAGGTCTCTCCAGCTGACCGGGCCTGAGTAGCGTGGAGAGCAAGCGGGTTGGATGGGGGCTGCCCCTGCCCCCACGGGTGTCTAACCCACCCCTTCCTCTGTTGCAGGGAAGGCCTGGGGACCTCGGACCCGTCGGCTACCAGGGCATGAAGGTGCGTCTCCCCCTCCTCTACCACAGCCTTTCCTGGGGCCTCAGGGCATCCGGCCTGGGGCGCCCCTCACAGCCCCCTTCCCTCCCCTGTTTGCTGTCTAGGGAGAAAAAGGGAGCCGAGGGGAGAAGGTGAGTGACGTGAGACTTTGGGGGGTGTCCCTCGGGGCACAGGGCGGCCCCCTACTCTGGACAGGGGCGATGCTGCCTGTTCCCGGCGTGGCTGGGCTGCGATGAGCTGGGTGGTGGGGAGGCGCCCTCCTTGGGGACCTCGCCCCATGCTGGGGAGGCCAAGCCTCTCACCCTTCCTTCCTGTCTCCTCAGGGCTCCAGGGGACCCAAGGGCTGCAAGGTGAGTGTGGCCGGAGGGGCGCGGCCGGCGGGGCGCCTCCCTGTGGGGTGCGGTCTGACGTTGGTCTGGCCTTCTCTGGCTTTTGCACTTTGCAGGGCGAGAAGGGGAAGCGTGGCGTGGACGGCGTGGATGGCATGAAGGTCACCCTCAGCTGGGGGAGCGCTGGAGGCGGGGCCCGTGTTTCAGGAAGGGACGGTGGGCAAGGCTGGCCACCCCAGGGCCGGTGGGTGGGGAGGGGTCTCATGTGTGGCCACCCCTGGGCAGCATGAAAGGCAGGAGACGTTTCCTGCCAAGCCCCAGGTCCCAGTGGACCCCAAGCCACCTGGCCAAGCTCAGAGCTCCTTCTGCCGGGTGGGGCTTTCTTGGGAAGCGGGTGGATGGGCCAGTGCTGAAAGGCTTGATCACCGAACCCGCCTTCCTCCTTGCAGGGGGAGACGGGGTACCCTGGCCTGCCAGGCTGCAAGGGCTCGCCCGGATTCGATGTAAGTCGCTTTCTCTCACCGACATTTTAAGACTAAGTCGTCAAGAGTGGAGTTGCCTCAGCCCTCCTGCTGACACGCTAAGAAGTCGCACGGGCCACACCACGTGCAGACCTGCCCTTCTGGCTTGTCGCTCACGTGTGTGCAGCCCAGTGGCTGCGGTTTCAGAATGTGGTCTGACTCTGCGTCCTCTCCCCAGGGCATCCAAGGACCCCTTGGGCCCAAGGGCGACGCGGGTGCCTTCGGACTGAAAGGAGGGAAGGTCAGTGACTCAAGCCCGCGGCAGGCCAGGCTGGGGCTTTACGACCCACCGAGCGTTGAGCAGAAATTCCTCCTGGAAGCAGGTTCTCGCCCCTAGTCTGGGGGCCAGGCCCCACCGCCCATGGGGGATGAGGCCTCGCCATTGCCCTTCCTGGGGCCGCCAGGGCTGGGGTGGGGGGCCCTCCGCCCCGGGAAGTGCTGGTCCCTGAGCCTCGGACACGTCCTGTCCCCACCACACCAGCCGCCCCTGCTCATCCGTCTGGGGCCTCTCTGGTCACCTCAGGAATGTCCACGTAGCCTGCAGCCCGCGGGTCAGCCCAGAATCGATCTGCTCACGGGAAATCTAAACTCAAGAATAAACAGGGTGGCGCTGATGCTGCAGTGGGCAGAGCAGTGAGGCATGAGGACTTCACGTTTTGAGTCTAATTCAAATCTGCTGCTGGGAAAGTTGGAGCAGTAACACGAACTCCGCCCCAAACGCGTCCTAGCAACGCACATGTCCTGGAGTGTGGGCCGAGGTCCCCAGCCTGGCAACAGTGGGCATCCACTCATGAGGGCCGGGCTGGCCCCTGTGGTGGCGGCATTTGAACCCAGGAGGCGGGTTTTGTGCAGAGATGTGGGTGTCTGGGGAGGGTCCTCTGTGTCCGAGGTTCCTGCAGTCAGTCAGGGACGGCGGCCTGAAGCAGGGCCAGCGTAGGGTCACTGGCCCCCAGGACGGCTGGGCGTGGCCTCCTGAAGGCTGACCCTTGCATCTTTCCAGGGTGAGCCTGGAGCAGACGGGGAGCCTGGGAGGCCAGGGAACACGGGGCCCCCCGGAGACGAGGTGAGTATGCACACAGCCCCCCGATACAGCGGGGTGGGTGCCGGCCCTGGGAGGGGCCGCAGGGTCAAGGACAGACAGTCTTCACTGTTGTCCCCAGGGTGAGCCTGGAGCGCCTGGTCCCCTGGGAGAGAAGGGAGAAGCCGGCGACGAGGTAGGAGCCCCTCGTCCTCCTGATGCCCGAGCCTCAAGCAGAGTTCCCGACGCAAACTAACACTCGTGTTCATTCCTCTTAATCCCAGGGAAACGCGGGACCAGACGGACCCCCCGGAGAGAGGGTGAGTGGAGGTGTCCTGGGCCTCACCACTTAGTGGCAGACGTGGACGGTGTGACCAGCCCTGTGGTCCCAGGTGGACAGACCCCGGGGAGTGTGCTGGAGCCAATGGGACCCCAGTCTCTGAAGGACGGGGCGTGAGATGGAGGGACTGCAAGTCCTGGTATCTGCTGGGGCGCCAGGCCCTGTGCCCAGGCCTCGAGCCCCAGCCTGCACCGTCAGGGCTGCAGCCTCACCGCCCTCTGCTGCCTCCACACAGGGCGGCCCTGGGGAAGGAGGACCACGGGGGACCCCAGGCGCGCGGGGCCCGAGAGGAGACCTGGTGAGTCACTGTTCCTAAAGCTGGGACCCCATCCCCTGGGGGCAGAGACCGGGGCCAGGCCAGGGTCAGGCCATCAGAATCACAGGACACGCCACCGAGGCCCTCTGGCCCCTAGATGTGGGCAACCCACGCCCTCGCCTCCTATTTCCCAAATACACCCCCCGACACACACTTCTTGTGCGGGAAATGCAGCAGCTCCTGCCCTCGGGCCCCGCCCAGACCTCCAAGCTGCGTGGCCCCGGGTCACCTCCAGGGCCTGGGAGGCAAGGTGAGCTGGGTGGGGCTTCTCCACTCACCACGGATGACCAGGGAGCAGCCCCCTGAAACCTCACCCAGGCACGCCGTGGAAGCACGTCCTCTGCACTGTGGCTGCCACCTTCGTGCCGGCTGGCCGGGTCTGGCTCCACGGGCTTTCCCCGAGCTGCGCTTATTCCTTAGCTTGGCCTTTATTTAGCTGCCCAACTTCACATTTTCGCAGCTGACTCAGCAAGCCCCGCCCGCTGCACGTCTGGGCTCTTCCCCCCAGAGCTCCTAAACGTTTCGCAGACGGAGCCTCTTCTGCAACTGTCTTCTTCCGGGGACGGTTTCCCTTTGTTAAAACTTCAAGAGCAGGAATGTTGGAAACAGCTCAGGGGCTGCTGCTCGCTCACCTCCAAGGCCCAGCGGCTTCGCCGTCATGGGCCACGCTGGGCTTCCTCTGCCACGCGGTTAAGCGGGAAAGTCTGGCGGGACCCAGAGCGTGGGCACCGAGTCACACTCTGCCCGGTTGGAGAGGAGAGCAGGCCTCACCCTATGGCTCCGGGGTTAGGAGGCAAGGACGCTGAGCCCCAGGCCTCAGATGCAGCTGGCCCCCTCCCTGCTGGAGATGCAGGCGCCGCCGCTCCCCGTCCGCAAGAACGGGGTGCTTCTCCAGGCTGTGCTGTCCCCCTGGGGTGACACTCGGACGTAGGGGCAAATGCTTCTCCTCCAGATGCGTGTCCAAGGCATCCCGATGGGGAGAGTGAGTTTAGCCAAGTCCAAGGTCAGGGGAAGAGAGGTTTGTCTTTCTGACCCCGACCCCGGGCCCCCCAGAACCCCACGCCCCCCCCAGGCAGGGGTGGGGAAGGACAGCAAAGCAGGGACGATGTAGCTTTGACCCCCTTTCCGAGCCCAGTGCTTCAGGTCAGGAAACAGGACTGAAGGCCAGGCTGTGCCTCCAGGAGGTGCCTTGGACAAACGGGGGAGGAGGTCTGGGCAGCCCCACACAGCTCTGGGACCCGCGGCCGGGTGGACGATGAGATGACTCCCGGCCTCGGGGGGGCTGCTGGCCCCTTGTCGTGGCCCCTTGAAAGCACAAGTCACCTGATGGCCAGGCACGTGGCCACGTTGTGGGAAACACGTGGGCAAGCGTGAAAAGGAAGGACGAGGCCGGCCCACAGCAGACGGTGGCCCTTCCTGGCTGTGTGGGAGCTGCCGGGCCCCTGGCCTCGCCTGGTGGCCACCCGGGGCGGCTGCCCTCTTCCATCTCCACCTCAGCGGCTTTTCCTCTCCAGGGTGAAGCTGGACCCCAAGGTGACCAGGGACGAGAAGGCCCCATTGGCATCCCCGGAGACCCGGTAGGAAGCCCGGCTGCCGGGGGGCAGGGGGGGAGCTGCTGCCGGTTCGGATCAGCTCACAGATTTAGGGGGAGGTCCCTAGGGGGAGGTCTCTTTTCTCTTCCCACCTGGGGTGCTTCCTGCAGGGGCAAGGCCTGGAGACCTTGGGATGTCTGGGGTCGGGTGGGGGGCCAGGGTGGCTGGTGCAGATTGGTGAGCTGGGCCCAGTGCTCCGAGGGGAGCCCTGTCTCAGGGTGGGCGCCTGCCAGGGTGCAGCCCTGAGTGTGCAGAGCCCCGTGCTGCCCCCAGCGCTGCCCTCAGGGTGAGGAAGGGTGCCCTGGCTCGGCTGGTGCTGGGGGAGGGCAGTGGGCTTGGAGGCTGGGCTGGGGCATGAGGGGGCAGGGCGGGCAGCAGCGGGGCGTGCTGGAGTCGGGGCACCCTGGGGACCCCCTGGCCTGGCGGAGCGGGGTCACAGGGGACTGAGCCCAGACAGAGGCACCCCACATTGGAGACAGGGTATGTGAGCCTCTCTCAGTGTTTGGAGCCCAGAGGTGAGATCCTGGCTGGAAATTGATTTGGGAGTGTTGGTGCACAGAAGGTTCTAGAATTCCTGTATGTGACCTTCTAGAGGCCATGCTGGGGATGAGGAGGACAGTGGAGGCCTGAGGAAGCCGCGGGCTGGGTGGAAGGAGGGGGCGGGGGACAGGCAGGAGGCTGTGAGCGGCTGGGGGAGAGGCACAGGTGAGACGACCCTCCCCAGGGAGCATCATGCCCGCCGCTGCTCTCAGCCCATCTTCTCCAGACCCCGGCCCGGGGCCAGCCACGGGGGTCCACGAGTGGAGGGTGGGGACAGGATGCACGCAGAGGCGAGGCAGTTTGGGAGGCAGTCTGCACTGGGCAGGCCTCGGCCAGAGGGACACCACTGGTGGCCAGCGCATCCTGGCAGAGGTCAGCAGGGCCTGCTCGAGCTCTGGCCCTGGGGGAGCTCCCTGGGGGAGAACAGGAAGGGGGGCACACAGCCTGGTGCTGCCCTTGTTATTGGGGTGCTGGCCATCCAGTGGGGAGACAGACCACATGTAGTGAACACGTAGCAAGCTGACCTATGTGCGTGGTGAGGACGCCTGGCTGCAGAGGTAGGTCCCGCAAGGCCCTCGACCCCGCCCACCGCCTCCCGCGGGGTGAGGGCTGCCCCAGGGGCCCCTGCGATTCGGGGTGCTGCCGGCTGGGCGTCGGCCGGCTCTGCCACTGACCTGCGTTGCGGCCTGTTCCTTGGCGCCCTCGGAAGGGCCTACTTCCTGCCCCTTCTCGTCCCCATTGACTGTAATGAGATTGTCTGCAGTATTTTGCTTTACAGAAAAATACTGTAGGGAGTCCCCTGGTGGCCTAGCGGTTAGGATGCTGGGCTTTCACTGCCATGGTCCGGGTTCAATCCCTGGTAGGGGAAATAAGACCCCACAAGCTGCACGGCATAACCAAAAAAAAAGGAAAAATACTGTCATAAATATCAACATCCATCTGCCGTTCAGTCAGCTCATCTGTCCATCTGTCCATCTGTCCATTCATCCATCCATCTCTATCCGTCCATCCATCCACCATCTATGTACATGTGTGCATCTATCCCTCTATCCATCCACCCATCTGTCATCTGTCTATTCATCTATCACATACATATCTGTGGATATATGTACCCATCCGTCTATCCATCCGTCTACCCACCCAGCCGTCCATCCATCCATCCACCCTGAAGAGCTTCCCAGGCTATGTCCAGAATGTAAGTTCTTAGCAGCAACATTTCTCAGCCCCAGTGGTGTGTGTGTGAGCTAATATTTGCCAAATAATCCTACCTACTTCTCTGTCTGGCCCCCAAGAGTGTAAAAGAGGACGGCTCCCACACCTTTGCCAGGACGAGCTATGATCAGACTCCTCCCGTGAGCCTTCTCTCCCCTCTTGCTTTGACTGTTCATGGGTTTACGGGCCAAGCGCGGTCTCTGCCGGTCTGTTGAGGCAGCTCTTCATTTCCCACCGGCGTCTGTGTTTCCCACGTTGATGGCGGGGGGCTCCATCCATGGTGCAGACATTTTGTCAGTTGTCATCTGCGTCCTGACCTTGTCTATGGTACCCTGTGGTTGAGGATGTCCTGCTCGTTTACAAAGATTTACAAATGTGCTCACGCCTTTTAGTGTATTTTTTGCTTACGTCTTTGATCTGTCTGGAGTAGAGACTGAGGGGCTGGAAGAGAGGTGAGCTTGGCCTGCTTGGCTTTTTCGGCGAACGGCCAGCCCGTTGTCACAACACACGTAACCGCAGTCTTTCCTGCTGGTTAAAACGCACTTCCATCATGTTTAAACCCCCTCACCTACGTGTGCCTCTTTCTGGTCTGGCTGTCGCACACCCCTCCTCTTTCCATTTCCACCCAGTTCCCACGACTGTAACTCATGTGGCCTCAGGCGGGCTGGGCCTGCTGCCTGGGCGGCTTCCTGGGCCCCTGCCTGGGCCCCTGACTTTCCTGGACGGGAACCAAGGAGCAGTAACTGCTCCTGGCCGGTGCTGCCGCGACAAGCTGCCCGTATGACGCAGGTCTTCCCTGTGGCACCTTCAGGAGGTCATTCGGGACTCTGAAGGCACGAAGCTCTAAAAGCAGAGCCGACACGGGTTCATGGGACCATCCCGGCAGCATCAGTTTTCAGTCATGATAGTCACTGCAAAGAAAAGGAAACGACCAAGAGCGTGGGGAGAGAGGGAGGCCCCACCCCAGGCGGTGGGGACCCCGGGCGCTGCTGGGGGCGGCTGCCCCCTTTGGGAGGGGGCCCTGTGTCCCCCCAGCCTGTGAGCGACCGGAGACGGTCCCCTCCCGACCCGTGGCTCCCGGCCAAGGAGGCGCTTGGTCACCTGGACATTCGACTTCCGGGCCTCCAGGCTCTGGCTCGTGTGCCCCGCCCTCCCAACCCCACCACGGACCCGCGACCGACTCCAGGCCCAGCAGGAGGCCGGCTCCGACCCCAGGGTCCATGCAGAGAGTTCTGGGAAATGTGTTTTCCCAAATCCCAGGAAAAGGCAGTGCAGAAACAGAGGACAGGGTCCCGTCGTCCCGTGGCGGGCCCAGCCGTCAGGCCTCGCCTGTCCCACGTCCCACTGCGGTGGGCGCCCGATCCCACCCGCGAGGGTGCCAGCTGCCCACAGGAGCTCCGCCCGAGTTTGGTCTTTCTGTGTCTTAGGCAGGCCCTTGAGTCCCAGTTTCCCAGGAGGTGCTACCCGGGACCAGGAGGTGCCGCTTTTCTTGCCCCGAGGCAGGTCTCGGGGCCCCAGGCTGACCCCCTGAGCCCCCGTGTCCCCGTGGCCAGCATGCAGGGAGCGTGATGCTGGTGCTGGCCAGGGCGCACAACCGCGCCAGCTCCCGGGCCGTGGCCACGGCCGGCCCCCTGCCCGGTGTGGGGCGGCAGCGCGGCAGCCTCCTGGCCGGATAACGGGCGTCGTGCACGTTTGTGACGGGAGGGCAGCCAGCAGAGAACTCGTGAGAAGCGCCGCCTCATGACGGGGCCCAGGGGATGGGCCTCTGAGTCCAGGGTCCCGTTGGCGGGGCCCAGGGGATGGGCCTCTGAGTGCAGGGTCCCGTTGGCGGGGCCCAGGGGATGGGCCTCTGAGTCCAGGGTCCCGTTGGCGGGGCCCAGGGGTTGGGCCTCTGAGTCCAGGGTCCCGTTGGCGGGGCCCAGGGGATGGGCCTCTGAGTCCAGGGTCCTGTTGGCGGGGCCCAGGGGGGCAGGCGGGCCAGCAGCCCCCTGAGTGACACACGCTTGCCCTCCTCGCTGGGGCCTGGCTGGGGGCATCTGCGCAGTGCTCAGGGGACCGAGCCTGGCCCCGGGAATGCAGGGGTCACCTCCAGAGAGGGACGGGGATAGAGCAGCCGGCAAGTGCGGGGTCTGGGGCCTGGGGGGCTCCTCTGGGGCAGAGGGGGACCGATGGCTGTGTCCTCTCTCTGCAGGGTGAGGCTGGCCCCACTGGACCGAAAGGATACCGCGGCGACGAGGGGCCTCCAGGGACCGAGGTGAGGAGCCCTCCCCGCCCCCCATCCTAGGAGGGGCCAGCCCTGGACCCAGACCCCATCCCGTACCCAGCGCTTCCTTAGGAGATCCCCCCAGGCTCCTTACCTGTTAAAACTGTTTCATTTCACCTCACAGTATATGTGACTCTTAGAACGTTTAGAAAATGAAGAAAACTACAAAAAGAAATCTAAAACACCCCCCAGAGATAAACAACATGAAGAGTTTGGCTTATTTCTTTCCAAATTCTTTTTTCTTTCTTTGCATATCATGCCTTATAAATTTGACTTGCTAAGGTTTTTTTTTTGTTTTTCTCATCATGAGCTCAAACCTTAACGATTTTTCAGCACGTTATTGACATGCTCCCGTTGGCCACGCCTGTAGCTCTATCTGCTGATTCCTCCACCCCCGCCGGATGGGCTCTCGGGTTTGAATTTCCTGCAGTGGCCCCGTGGGTTTCTGTCCCTGTTCTGGTCGCCTCCTCCTGGGGTCACTCCCTGGGTGGACCACTGGGCAGGTGTGGCCTCTGAGGCCCGAAGGTTACACGGCCCCCCAGGATCATCGGTTTAAAAACCCTTCTTTTAGTCATTTCTGTGCTGCGTGAAGACGTGTATTTTATTTAATTGTCCCTCTTTCCTCCAAGAGACCTTGTGCCTCTGAGCCTGTGTGGCTCGTTGCCTGGTGTCCACTTCATTTTCTCCTCCTTAGGGCCCCGGAGGAGCCTCAGGGCCCCCAGGACCCCCCGGAGACCCCGGGCTGATGGGCGAAAGGGTGAGTGACGCAGGGCACAGGGCACAGCCCTGGTAGGGGGCTGCCTGGGACCCCAGAGTCCAGAAGCGGCCGGCCTGGGCGAGTCTCACAGTGACTGGACACGGTCTGCTCTCCCAGGGTGAAGACGGCCCCCCTGGAAACGGCACCGAGGGCTTCCCCGGCTTCCCTGTGAGTGCCCCCCGACACCCCCTTTGGCCAGTCGGGCACACGGGCTCCATGGCTGGGATTGCCCCTCGTGGCCCCCCGCCATGTCAGAACCCGGCGTGACTGTCCTGCCTTCCCTGCAGGGCTATCCGGGCAGCAGGGGTCCTCCCGGGATAAATGTGAGTACACGCCCTTCCGCTCCGTCGGCCCCTGGAGCACACGTGCACGTTCAAGCACATCGCTCCCACACCTGAGCAAGCACACACGCGTGCAGAGGCACACACACGTGCAAACACTCACACACGTGCAGACGCACTGTCCCCCGCAGCCCAGCTGTCGCCGAGGCACCCCCACCTGCGTCTCCGTCTCTGGGAGCCCCACCCAGCCCCGGGCGGGGTGCCCCTGCTGACACTTCCCTCAAGAGCCGAGGGCTCCACCGCACCCCCCAGAGCCCTGCCCTCCCCAGGAGCCCAGGCCCGCAGCACCCACCCCAGACCCTGGGCCCGGCTCCCCCTAACCACGTGCTCCCCTGCAGGGCACCAAAGGCTACCCTGGCCTCAAGGGAGACGAGGGAGAAGCCGGGGACCCTGGAGAGGACGTGAGTGCAGAGCCCACCGCATGCTGTGACATCCCGGGCCGGCCTCGGCCTCGAGGGCCCGGACCCGGAGGGCTGTGGTGGCTCCGAGGGCAGCTGAGGGTCCGGGGTCGAGGGTGCGGTGGGCAGGCTCGCAGCAGGGGGTCCAGGGGCTCCGGCCACGTGTGGCAGTTCCTGCAACACTGCGCTGTCTTTCCAGAACAATGACATTTCTCCCCGAGGCGCCAAAGGAGCAAAGGGCTACCGAGGCCCCGAAGGCCCCCCGGTGCGTTGGCGGGCGCGGGCAGGTGCCCCACCCAGAGGCTGCAGAGGCTGGGGTGTGGGGGCGGGAACCTGGGAGCCAGGCTCTGGGGAAGGGCTCGGGAGGCGGGGCTTCGGCAGGCAGGATGACGGGGACGGGCAGTTTCGGGGTGGGGGCTTGAGCAGGCAGGGGTGGGCAGAGGAGGGGAGGGTGGGTCTCCAGGTGAGGCATGATGGTTGCAGCAGGGCCCGGGGCGGTGCCTGGATGAGGCTGGGCACCCTGCCCCTCGCGGTGGTGTCATTAGACCCACAGGGACACTCTGCCCCGGGCCGTGAGCACCCACAGACCACCAGGAAAGGGCACATTAGACAGTTGTCGCCCAGCGGAGGGAGGTAGCAGGTTCCCCAGCCCTTAACGTGCAGAAGCCTCAGCTGCCCCTAGTGTTCGGGGGGCCCTAAGTGGAGGTGGGGTCAGCCGAGGGCTCCCGTCAGACCTGCAGCCCAGGAATCGGGCAGGGCCCCAGCGTCCACCCTCTCCTGTCCTTTCTCTGACAGGGACCCCCAGGACACATCGGACCACCAGGGCCAGACGTAAGTGGGGTGTTTGTGAACATCCTTGGGGGCCAACTGCTCTGGCCCAGGATCCTGTGAGGGTGGGGAGCTGTGACAGCAGCAGGGAGCCGTGATGGCGATGGGGGGGGGGACACGTGATGGCCACAGGGGGGCACATGGTGGCCGTGGGGGTGTGATGGCCGCAGGAGACATGTGATCGCCATAGAGGCACATAATGGCCATGGGGGGCATGCAATGGCCACTGGGGGGACACGTGGTGGCCATAGGGGAACATACGAAGCCGGGGGGGGCACATTATGGCCGCAGGGTGGACATCTTATGGCCACGGGGAGACACGTCTTTGCCCCCACAGGAACATGTGATGGCCACGGGGGGCGGAACGTATGGCCACATGTCAGGGACCACATCAGGTGCTCATGCCTGCAGGCAGGGGCCTCACAGGCAGAGCAGGGCACACCATGGGAAGGGAGACACCCTGCCCAGCCCAGCCCCTCTGTGGTCCCAGCTGTGGTCCCAGGGGATGGGGACCTGGAAGGCTGGCCTCACCCCAGAGCCTGGGGCAGCCCTGGAGGGGTCACAGCAGGGCCTGTTCTGTCTCATGGGAGTGTCTCACCCCCTCCCCAGGAATGCGAGATTTTGGACATCATCATGAAAATGTGTTGTGAGTATCTCCACCTTTGAGTAACTGTCCTAACTAGAAGGAGTGTCCTGCCACGGTGCCGGCCGGGGTGAGGCAGGCAGGCGGGCAGGCGTATGCCCACCCACGAGAGTCCTGGTGGGCCGGGGAGGGCTGGCTGGAGGGTTTAGTCTAAACAACCACGTAATTTCCTCTTTCTCCTCTTCCCAGCTTGCTGTGGTGAGTGTCACTCTTCACCTGGTGTTTCTAGCTTTCGAGTGGACTGACCCTGTGGGGGGTGGAGCCCCTCGCCCACACTCCCGCAGCCCCGGGGTGCTGGCCCACCTCGTCCTCTCCCCGCTCACTCACACAAGCAGGCACGGGGGGACGGGAGTTCTCCCGGTGCCCCCGGGTCCTCGAGGCCCTGCCCCTCGGGCTGCCCTGCTCTGGGAGGGGTCCTGGGAGGGGCCCCGAGGCTGAGCCCGCCACCGCCCACAGAGTGCCAGTGCGGCCCCATCGACATCCTGTTCGTGCTGGACAGCTCCGAGAGCATCGGCCTGCAGAACTTCGAGATCTCCAAGGACTTCATCGTCAAGGTCATCGACCGGCTGAGCAGGGACGAGCTGGTCAAGGTGAGGTGCCCAGGCTTCGCTCGAGGACGGAGCTTCCCAGGAGGGGTCTGTCCTGACACCAGAGTGGAAGGGCCGGGCGCTAGGGGCCATGGGACGGACGCTTTGCTTCTCGAAAGCCGAAGCCCCCAGCCCACCAGAGCATGAGAGTCACCCCGGGGGCCCGGGGGCCGGTCCAGCCTGGGACAGGTGGTGGGTGGAAGGGCGGCCCAGGAGGGGCATGGGCGCCTCGGGGGCCCTGGTGGGGGCCGCTCCCGACCGCGGCTCCCGTCCCCGTGCAGTTTGAGCCCGGGCAGTCGCACGCGGGCGTGGTGCAGTACAGCCACAACCAGATGCAGGAGCACGTGGACCTGCGGGACCCCAACATCAGGACCGCCCAGGACCTCAAGGAGTGAGTGCGGCTGCTCGGAGCCGGCCGACGCACGGCCCCCAGCGGCCCCCGCAGCCCTGCCCCAGCCCCGCCCCCACTGAGGGGGCACCGTGGCCCCAGCCCCGCCCCCACTGAGGGCAGCGCCGTGGCCCCACCCCCAGCCCCGCCCCCAGCCCCGCCCCCCACTGAGGGGGCACCGTGGCCCCAGCCCCGCCCCCCACTGAGGGCGGCGCCGTGGCCCCACAGAGCCATCAAGAAGCTGCGCTGGATGGGCGGAGGCACCTTCACAGGCGAGGCTTTGCAGTACACCCGGGACCGGCTGCTGCCGCCCACCCAGAACAACCGCATCGCCCTGGTCCTCACGGACGGCCGCTCGGACACCCAGAGGGACACCACCCCACTCAGCGTGCTCTGCGGCCCTGACATTCAGGTGGGGCGGCCTCCGTGTCTGCGCTGCCACCCTTGCGCTCTGGGGCTCGGGGGACTGTCCCCACCGGGGGCCACGCCAACACTGCCCCTCCCCCCAGGTGGTCTCCGTGGGCATCAAGGATGTGTTTGGCCTAGCCGCGGGCTCCGACCAGCTCAACGTCATCTCCTGCCAAGGCCTGGCGCCCCAGGGGCGGCCGGGCATCTCGCTGGTCAAGGAGAATTACGCAGAGCTGCTGGACGATGGCTTCCTGAAGAACGTCACCGCCCAGATCTGCATAGGTGGGCATGGGCAGGGCCCCCCTCGGCCCAGGCGTGTCCTGCTCTGCTCTCACGGTGACCCTCCGGCCATGGGAGCCACACACCCACGGCCAGCAGCACGCCTGCCGCCCCCCCAGCCGCTTCCCGCTCTTCCCCGAGGAGGCCGTGGCCTGGCTCCCTCGTGGCCCAGCGTCCACACAGGTGCCCCCCCCAAGTGTGGGCTGCACCGTGTCTCCCGCCCGTTGTCCTGGAGCCATGATCACATGTGTGCACTGGGGTCTGAGGCTCGGCCGTGTTTGGCCTTGGAGTCTGAGGCCCCTCAGAGGTGCCCATCTAAGAACATACTCACCATGTCCATCTGGGCCTGGCCCAGGGTCAGAGCTGAGTCCGTGGTGCAGACAGCTGGTCGGCAGCCAGAGAGAGCTGCAGGGTCAGACTCGGGGCCCTAGCCTTCCCGGTGGGCACGTACTCAGCCTCGTCCAGGGACAGCGTGGCCCGGGCTCTGAGCTGCAGACCACCCTTCCTCCGCTCTGAGCCTTGGTTTCCCCATTCTGGGAAGGGGGGGTGCCTCCCTGGGCTGGTGCCCAGGGGACCATTCCATCCCTCAAAGGCCCCTCTTGAATAAAGGACACCCCTCCTGGTGGGTGGAGGGGGCCAGCTGTTTAGGAGCATCAGCTGTGCTTCCATGGAGATGCCAGCTGTCCTCTTGTTGGGGGGCTACAGGTGGAACAGCGGTCTCTGAGATCGCTGGGTCCATGCTGTGGGGTTTTCTCTCTTACAGACAAGAAATGTCCAGATTACACCTGCCCAAGTGAGTACCGGGGGAGGGGGAGGGGCTCTCAGGGCGGGGCACCGGGTGAGGAGGGTCGAGAGGCCACAGGGCGGGTGGGGCCAGGCTCTCCGGGGCCTCGCTGTGTGCTCACGGCCGCCCCTGCCCACAGTCACCTTCTCCTCCCCGACCGACATCACCATCCTGCTGGACGGCTCGGCCAGCGTGGGCAGCCACAACTTCGACACCTCCAAGCGCTTCGCCAAGCGGCTGGCCGAGCGCTTCCTGACGGCGGGCCAGACGGGCCCGGGCCAGGAGGTGCGCGTGGCGGTGGTGCAGTACAGCGGCACCGGGCAGCAGCGACCGGAGCGTGCGGCGCTGCAGTTCGTGCAGAACTACACCGTGCTGGCCAGCGCCCTGGACACCATGGACTTCTTCAACGATGCCACCGACGTCACCGACGCCCTGGGCTACGTGACCCGCTTCTACCGCGAGGCCTCGCCCGGCGCCGCCAAGAAGAGGCTGCTGCTCTTCTCCGACGGCAACTCGCAGGGCGCCACGGCGGCCACCATCGAGAAGGCCGTGCAGGAGGCCCAGCGGGCAGGCATCGAGATCTTCATGGTGGTGGTGGGCCCCCAGGTGAACGAGCCGCACGTGCGCGTCCTGGTCACCGGCAAGGCGGCCGAGTACGACGTGGCCTTCGGTGAACGCCACCTGTTCCGCGTGCCCAGCTACCAGGCGCTGCTGCGCGGCGTCTTCTACCAGACGGTGTCCAGGAAGGTGGCGCTGGGCTAGCAGCCGGGCCACCGCCGCTGAGGCGGAGAGTGAGAAGGGGCCGGAAGGTTCCTGGCCCACCCGACTAGCCAGGCTTTTTAAGGAGAAGCTCGAAAGGCCGCGATTCAGCGCTCTGCGTTCTGCCAGCCCCTCTGAGCGGGGTGTTGCCGCCCCGACCCTGGGCTCTGCCGGCCCCTCCCGCCGCCCACCTGAACCCGCACCTGACTCGCGCTGCCGGTCAGGGTCCCCTAGTCCCGAGTCAGAACCCCTAAGCCTGGTTTCTCTTTCCTTTCTGGGGTCAGCTGTCACCGCCTCCCCTCCCCCACTCCCTCGTAGCTTGACTTTCCTTCACGAAACACTCACGCCTAGAGTCAGGTCTCCCAGGGAGCTCGCCTGAGCCCTGGTGAGCCGACACCTCCTCCCAAGGCTCTTGTCACTCACCCCCGGCCAGCAGAAACCGCGACTCCTCGACCCCGTGTCCCAAAAACCCCAGAGCAAAGGTGCTATCCTGCCCCCAGCCCCAGCCCAGGACGCAGAGGCCTCGCCCCGCCACCCGGGGCAAAGTGATACGTTTCACCACAAACGAGACAAAGCTCTTTTCCTCAAGGAAGTGATCGGTTCTCCATTTTACTGAAGGCCTTCCTGGCACTTTAGTTTTACTTTTACTCCTTCCTGTGGTTTTTCTCAACGTGTCCATGTCGGCGACTTTTCCAAATAAAGGCTGTCACTCTCCTTTCCGCGGTCATCTGTCCGAGGAGTTAAACCCACTCGGCGTTTTCACTTTGCACCAACGGGAGGACTCAGCGGTGCTTGGGGCGCCCCACTCAGAGCAGTAGAGGTGCCTCCCCCCTCTTCCAGGTCTGGGGCAGGAGCTGGGAGGGGCCCTGACACCCTGGGCCGCAGAATCCGAAGTGGATTCAGTGGGGGAGGGCAGCTGGAAGAGCCAGTTGGATCCAACAACATAAATCCCCAAAGGGCCACAGCATCCCGGCATCAACCCCAGCTCTGGCCTTCTGGAGGGGCTGGCAGCTTTGGGCCTGGATTCAGAGCAGTAAGAGGGCCTCCCCCAGGAAGTCGGGGCGGGGGGGGGGGGCTGGGGGGAGGGGCTGCAGCTGAAGAAGGAGGACAGGAGTCTGACGCCCTTTGGCATTGGGGTCAGGAGAGGCGGGTGGGGCCTCCGCGCAGGCCTAGTCATGGGGGACCTGGCTAGCGTCCTTGGGTGGGGCCCCCTGCGGGGCGACGGCACCCCACCCCAACCCCTCACGCAACGGGGCTGTGAGAGCCGAGCGCCGGGCCGCGGGGACTCGGGGGGGAGCGGCACCCATGTAGAGGAGGGGTCAGGAGTCTCCCTAGGGGCTCAGCCCCTGCCTGATGTCACACTCAGCTCCATGGGAACCCAACAGCTGCTGGCGGTAAGTGTCCACTGCCCCGCTGTCACCAGAAGGAGCCTGGCCTGAGGGGTGACCCCTCAGCGGTGTGACCTTGAGCCAGTCACCTTCACCTCCGTGCCCTCAGCCGCAAATTGGGCTCGTAACAGGGACGCACCCACCCGAGGCCTCACCCCCTCACATCACACGCTTCTCCGTTTGGGGCCAAGGCAGCTCGAGCCCCCGGACGTGGCCGCGGAGGGGAGGCTGAGGGCTTGCAGGAAAGGGCAGCTTTAGGGGAGCAAGCCTGGCCAGGGAGGGGGCGCCGGGGCTCCAGGAGCCTCTGCAGGACCCCCGCAGCCCCCACCAGGCTCAGGCTCCCTCCTGGGGACCCCGGGTCTGAGCCCAGGTCGGGGGGGCCGAGGCATGGGTCTGGGGGCTCCCCCCACTCGCAGGCCTCCCCACCCCGCCTGGAGGTGGTCACCCCAGGGACCTCTTCCTGAAGGACAGTGAGAAATCAGAAACTTCCCCTTTAAGAGGACCGCGCCTTTAATCCGTGAATCACCTCTCTAACTGGAGTCCCTGGCTGGGACCCGGCGCCCCGGCCAGATAAGGACAAGCATCCGCCTTCATTCTTTGCAAACTGCTGTGAGGGAAACCTCCAGCCCACGCGCCCACATCCCTTCCAAGTTTGTGAAGGAAACGTTCCAGACCGTCACGTGAAGTCCCGCTAACGAGTGCAAAGCCAGTTACCCGCTCCTGTCGGTGGGTCAGGATCCCGCTCCTGTCGGTGGGTCAGGGTCCCGCTCCTGTCGGTGGGTCAGGATCCCGCCTTGCCTGGGCCCTGTGGCTCCCTTCAGTGCACAGTTGGAGCTACTGGGCACTGGGGTGGCTGGGGGTGCAGAACACCCTCAGGGGGCCGGCCGCCCCCTCTTTGTCCTGACCCGCACTGCCAGGGGCGGCACCCGGCGTCTCTCCTGGCTGCCCCTCCCAGGAAGCCTCGTCCTTGCAGTGGGATCCCAGGGGCGCTCGGAGGCCCCCTGCCAGCCCCACCTGGAAGCTGCCCGTCCGTCGCAGGCAGGCGCGGGGCAGACAGCGCGCACGCAGCCCATCTCCGGGATCCCTTTATTCCGACCCAGCCCCGCAATCCCTCCGAGTGTTTGTGACATCGACCTCGGGGCTGCGGCCTCCACGGGGTCCTGCCCGGACGGCAGAAGGGCTTTGGCCTCACCTGCCTCGGTTTGCGTTTTGTGACTATTTTTTTGTCGTCCTTTTGCTTTCGAACTCCAGACGCGCTGTCCTGGTGTGCGTTCTGAACACGGCCTTCAGGGGCACTTAACCCTGTCTGATGGGCTTTGTTGTTCATGGAAGAGTCGATCACCTTCACATTGATTGCTACAGCCAGTATTTGGTCTCCATGATGCGTTTTTGATGCTAAGAATGTGCAAGAAGGAACACTTTTCCATCCATGATTTTTGAGGGCCGGCGGGAGGCTGCAGGTCCGAGGGCTGTTGGCCACGCAGCTCACTGATCGAAACCCGCGGGCCAGCCCTGCCCTGGGCGCCTCCACTCGCCATCCCGACTGCTGGCCCAGCAGCTGCGGTCTAAAGGAAGTGATGCCCTCCCGGGGCAGGATTTTAAGTTCAGCTGCTCCTCTGTCTTTCGGCTGCGGGGATGACGACACTTACGTTCCCTGGAGACTGAGACGCCCTCCTCCAGTGAAGCCTGGATGGCCGCTTGGGGAGCAAGGTGAGCCAGGACGAGCCGCCGCCCGCGCTCAGGAGGGGCCGTGTGGCGAGGGGCGGTGGGAGGTGGCGTTAGAGCCCATGCGGGACCCTGGAATCCCTCACTCTTCCCTCACAGCCCGCCACACCACCCTGTGCCAACCAAGACTCGGGGAGAATGTTCTTCTGTCCACAGGAGAAAGGACGGCAAGCCAAGGCCCATCCACGCCACGAACTCCACGCGTGACACCACAGAGCACGTGTGAGCTTCACACACATCGTGCCGAGTGAAAGACGCCAGACTCACACGTGCTGCCTTGTTCCGTCTGCGGAAGCTCGAGGGCGGGAAAGCTGATCGGAGGCGATGCGTCGGTGGCGGGAAGGGCACAGGGAACTTTCCGGATGATGGAAGTGTCGTCTATCTTGATGGTGTGGGGGTCACGTGGGTGTGTGTTTGTCACAATTCTTAGAATTGTACACATTCAGACGCTTTAGATTAAAAGAGAGAAGCTGGGATTTATGCCAGCGGCTCCCCGTCTGCACCACCTCTGGCAGCGCCGGACGCCCCTCCCCCTCCCCGTGGCTGTGTGTCTGCTCCCCAGCACACGTCCACCCCCTGGGGCGGGGAGCTGGGAGCCTCCCTCCCTTTGCAGCCTCATGGTCCTGCTCACAGGCAGAACGGGGCATTTCTTTAATTCACACTGACCCCTCCCCTGAGTGTGAGTCAGCTGGGACACCACTCCTGGGACTCTGCAGGGTAACTAAAGTCCCAAGGCAGTTGACTTCAGGTTAATCAAATGGAAGATTCTCCTGGGTGGGTCAGACCTAAAAGACAGAGAGATTTCACCTGCTGGCCTTCTAGGAACTGCCCATGGAGGGTGGCCAGGCACAAGAGGGGACCCCAGCCCCACAACAGCCAGGATCTGAACCCCACCAAGAAGCAGTGAGTCTGGAAGAGGGCCCCCAGCGTCGGACTGCACAGGCCGACAGGCTGTTTCCGGCCTGCGAGACCCGAGGGAGACCAGCTGGGCTGTGCCCAGACCACTAACCACGGGGCCCATGAGGTGGTCCATTTGTGTTCTTTTCAAACTACCGAGCTGGTGGTGCTTTGTTACGCGGCTGCGTGAGTTAGGAGGCCGTACACCCTGTCTCCAGCTCTCACCCCCGGCCCTTCTCAACTCTTGTCATTATTTAAGAGACACCCCCTCTCCCCACTCCTCCCTCCTGGAATCAGGCCCATTGGTAACAGTGGTGCAGGAAGAGGGGACACTTCCTTCCCCCCATCTTCCTTCTGAAGGTCTCCTGTCAGGGCTCCCGAGACCACCTGCCCCCCTGGGTGCAGCGTGGCTGCCGCTGTTTGCCAAGGGGCAGCCGGCACCAGCACATCTGTGCCATCGTCTGTGCCCTCCTGCCGGTTTCCACCTCCCTCTACAGTTTGGATCCTCTCCAACTGGGAGGTCATCCTGGGTCATCTGGGTGGGCCTGGTGTCATCACAAGGGTCGCAGAGTTTGCGGTGATGTGTTGCAGCGCCCGCGGGACACACACTTTCTCCCTGGAGCTCAGCCTCTCTTTTAGCCTCGACCTCACGGCCCCGTCAAGTGCACTGAACTTTCTTCTCCAGGTGAGCCCGAGAGGATCTCCTGGGCGGCCCAAAATGGCCCCAGGGTCAACGAATGAGAAATTGATATGTTTGTAAAAATAAAGTTTATAACTTGATTTTACTCTTCAAATCCTGACCGTGGGTAACATCACTTTGGCTTCTAACTTCTTTGGATTCTTCAGAAAACAGCTCTGCCAAAGAGCTCGAGGGCCTCAGCCCCAGGGACGGACTGAGAGGGAGCTCCAAGCCCCCGCGCGCCCCCAGAGAGATCCCACTTCCCGGGTGAATCACCGACCCATCTGCGTAGTTTACTTTTCCCTCGGAGAGAAGGAGCTGCCAGTTACATGCTGAACCGCCAGGGAGCTTACGATCTGCGTCTGAGAAAGCCTGGAACAGGAGTGACAGAGTGGACAGCCTGAAGAGGCGGGCCACCTCTGCCCGGCCAGGCTCCGGGCTGACACCGTAGGCTTGCAGGCTGCCCCCAGCTGTAACCCCACCCCCCTTCCCGGGACCCCACCGGTGGGCCTCTCTGGCCCAGAGGAGCAGCTGGGCGGTCTCCGAGGCGTCCGTCCTGGTTTCCAGAGAAGCTGTTGGCCGAACACGAGACCATCTGGTTTAATGTAGGAGGTGAGCTCAAACTTGGCCAGCAACGAAGAATGGATCTCGTGAGAACAGGCCCTCAATAGTTTTCTAGTTATCTGAGGAAATGTTTCTCGGGATAAGCAAGATGCTAAAAACAAAGGGTCAAGAGACTCAACCACCCGAGACCCAGGCCCTTGCTCCCAGCACTCACGTCTCACTTCTCAAGGACCAGCTTAAAGGCCAGCATCACGCCGCCCACCCCCGTGCCTGTGTCTTGTCTAAAGCAGATCCTCCTTGTCCTTTTTTAAACTGATGACAAGTTGAAATGACAGTGGACCGATCCCAGTTCAGGCAAGCAGAAATGGAGTCAGGTGGCCACGGAGGATCTGGTCTCAGACGCGTCCCTGCCCCACCGGGAACTTGAACTTTCTCTGAGCTGCACCAGACCCAAGGCACCCCAGCCGTACTCAGAGCTGCCGCTACCAGCTGCACCCTTGAGGCCTCAAGGTCTCCCCTTGTGGCTACGCGACCATTCAGACCCCAACCCATCCTCACGTAACAAGCACCCTCCTGTCTTGCCAGCTCCAATTATAATTCTTTATTTAAAAACTTGTGTAACCGTGACCTTGCAGTTTTCGTCTTTACAGACCTCCTCCGCCATTTTGTCTGTAATTCAGTGCAGCACAGTTCAACTGCTTCTTGAACCTGTGTCCCAGGCTGCAGTCCTCACAAACCCCAAATAACTTTCTTTTTATTTCCATCAGGTCTCCCTTTCTGAAATTGTGTTTAACGAAATCATTGTGTTTTTCACGGATGAAACATTTCAAACGTAGAAGATCAGCGAGGACAGTGCAATGGCGAGGACTGAGCCACCCTGTACCCACTTTCTATGTTAACCTGTTACCATCTGCCAGGCTTGTTTTAATAACCTTACGGTTGAAATATTTGAGAGTAAATTACAGACTTGATGACATTTCACGCATAAGTACTTCAATCTTCACCTCTAAAAAAATAAGAATTGCTTTCTGCATGACATAATACCATTACTGAATCCTGTTCAAAATAGAACACCAAGCTAAAAATAGCTTCTAAACATCACCATATGCCCAGGCCATATTTACATCTCCACAGTTTTCTGAAATTGTCTTTGACAAGCTGTTTGCCCCCTAAGCTCTGAACAAAGTTTAAGGCTTCTTTCCGGTCCTCTCTGTCCTGTGTCACACCGAGAATGGGTGCTAAAGCTACAGTGTTCTAAAATTACTTGAAATGATTTTTTTCCTTCATGAGATTATATTATTAATAAGATATGCACTTAGGTTTACTTTTTCTCAGCCTGTTCTCAGGATCAGGAAATTTTCCTTTGTAATTTAATTGTTCGATATACAAAATATTGACCTGGTTCAAAGGTCAAAAGTCAAAGCGTTCCCTGGAGAGGCCGTGCTCCCAGCCTGTGCCTCCGCCCCACTCCCCGTGGGCTCCCATTGTCATCAGTTTTTAGTTAGTTCTTTCAGTGTTTCGTCTTGTGACACCATTTCCATACAAAAGAGAGTGCACTGAATTCACAGATCTCCGCTCTGGTTTTCACTTAACAACACAGCCTGGAGATTATTTCCTGTCGTTCTCCATCCCCTGCAGCAACTGGGTTTTCCGTCTTGTAGATCTGCCACAGCTCCAAGCAGCATCTCACACCTAGACATCCGAAAGCTTTCCAATCCCACAGCTGCCAAGAAAACCCCCCACGTTTGTCATCTCCTGCTCTTGCATGTGTGCGCATCCCTAGGACAGATCAAGGGAAGCACACCGGTCACTTCGTTAGATCTGGCCAATCGCCTCCATAAGCTGTGTTGTGTTGCATGTTCACGGCCCCTCGCCCCACAGCCTCGCCAGTAAAATTAGCCGTCACACCTCTGGGGTTTTGTCAACCTGATGGCTGAGAACCGGTACTTCAGAAAACAGATTTGCATTTCTCTCACTACAAATGATGCTGAGCATTTATTTATGTGTTGAGGGCCTTTGACACCCATTTATTTTCTGAGAAAAAGAGTATTCCTGGCTCTTGCCCCCAGTCCATGGCTCTTGGATTTTTCCTTCCCCATTTCTGGAAACTCTCTTCGTATTAAGTAGATTAGCCCTTAGAGACAACCGGCAAGTGCTGTTCTCAACTTGTCACTGGTCTTTTGCCTTTGTTTTTTTGTTGTTTTGTGTGTGTGTGTGTGTGTGTGTGTGTTCAGGAATGTTTTGTATGTAAAATAATTGAATTTATTGATCATTTCCTCTGTTGATACTGAATTTAGAACAATATTTAGAAAGGATTTTTCCATACCCAAGTTATAAAGCAATTCACGTGTTTTCTTCTAGAGCCTCTATGGTTTCATGTTTTATGTTTGTATCTCTGATCCACTTGGAGTTTATTCTATAGTGTATAGGGTGACAAGGATCCAAATGGCTATCCACGTTACCCAATACCTTTTATTACCTTTTCCCCAACCTGAGCTGCTGCCTTTATCATACTTAAACTCCACGTGTGTATCTGGGTCTGCTTTTGGATCTTCTAGTGTGCCCCACTGATCCGTCCATTTAGGTACCAGTACCACACTTTTAATTATGGACACTTTACAGTATTTTAAACATCTGTAGGGAAAGCCCCATTCCCCCCTCCATTGCTAATCGTTTCCAGCATTTTCCTGACTCCTTTTGTTTATTTTTTCATAGGAGCTTTAGAGTCAATTTTTCTAGGCCTGGAGGAGAGGAAGAACCCTTTGGTATTTTTAGTTATAAATTAACTTAAGACAACTTGACTTCTTCATGATAACGAGTGTTCTGGCCCAGAGACATGCCCTGTATTTCCCTCTTAGTCCACTCAGTGCGTTTCAAAGAAAAGCTGACTTCATGGGAGTTTTGCATATTTATTGTGAATTCCTGACTATTCTATCTGCTTTTACTATTGTTTGGTCATTGTTTCTATGAGGACAACTGATTTCTCTATGTTAATGGTATACCCTGTTACGTTAGTGAATTCTTTTATTGTTTTAGTAGTTTCTCAGCCTTGATTTTACGAGAACTACAACCTGCACTGGAGAATGGAGGTCATTTTAATTCTTCCTTTCCAATTCCTACGTGCGTGTGTGTGCGCACGTGCGTGTGTGTGCTTATGTGTGTGTGTGTGTGCAACTGCATTTGATGATGCTTCCAATAGGATTAAGTAGTAGGGGTGTGGTAGTGGTTGGTCACGTTCCTGACTTTGGTGGGAATGCCTCAGCGCACCCCATTAAGATACTGTCTTTTTTCTATTTGACCATAAAAGATTATGAAATAAATCTTCTTTTGCGTATATGAAGATGGTCATGTAATCTTCTATCAATACTTAGCTCCCTTTGAAACCTGGTGGTTCAGGGATGGACGGTGGGGAGGAGCAGTTAGTTAATAAAAGATAATTATTCTATGTGAATTTGTCTGCATAGACATGCTGTAATTACTTAGTGCTGGTAAGTCATAGAAAATTATCTTTTCATCCAGGTTTTCAAGTGCTTTTGCCTAGAGTTATAAGTAATCTCTTAAGATTTAATTTTCTCCGTCTTGATGGTCATTCCTCCTCTTTTTAGAGTTTTTGTTACGTGTATTTATGGCTTTACTTTTTTCTCTGGATTAGGTTAGCTAGTGATTTATCTATTTTGTTGGTAATTTTCAGAGAACTGGGGTTTTATTTGTTAATTCTACTGTTTTTCTGTTTTCCAACTCAATTTCTGACTTTGCCTTATTAATGCCTACTTTCAGTTTACTCAGTAGTTCTTAATTTAAATTTTTGAGTTGAACACAATTCATTTATTTTTCTTTCTTTTGTTTTTCTTATTATAAATATAAAGCTATAAGTTTGTCTCTGAGCACTGCCTGAGCTACACACCCTAGATTCTGATATGTTTCCATTATCACCATTTCCTAGCATTTCTGAAATTGGTTTGCATTTACCCTTTGACTCTTGACACAATAGTTTTTGTTTGTTTGTTTATTTGTTTTGCGGTACGCACGGGCCTTTCACTGTTGTGGCCTCTGGCGTTGCAGAGCAACAGGCTCCGGACGCGCGCAGGCTCAGCGTCCACGGCCCACAGGCCTAGCCGCTCTGCGGCATGTGGGATCTTCCCGGACCGGGGCACGAACCCGTATCCCCTGCATCGGCAGGCGGACTCTCAACCACTGCGCCACCAGGGAAGCCCGACACAGGAGTTTTAAACAAAGTTTTAAAATGTACAGGAAGATGAACATTTAATATTTCTGTTTTGATTTCTAGGTTTATCATGTTGTTTACACTACTTCTATCTGGAATTGAGATTTTTATTGTTGCCTAATTTATGGTCCATTTCCATGACTATCCTATGTGCCCTGGAAAAGACAATGTAGTTTCTTCCTGGTCAGAGCACAGATTTCAACAGTTTCCGTAAAGCTCGCCATGCCGTGCAGTCAGTACTTCTACGTGCTTCCTCACTTCCGTCCCCTTGATCTGTCTTGGACTACAGAGGAGTATTACATCTCCTACTAGCAGGATTTCTTTCTGTCTCTCCTATTATCTCCTGCAGTTTCTGCTTTGTGACAATTGTTGCTGTCACTTGCAGCATAAATAGCATGGCTGTAAGGCAGTCATCTTGAAGGGTGGACCACACTCTGCTGTCCTCTTGTTCTCGTTTAACGCTGCTTGGCCCCAGCTCTATCCTGTACAAATCAAATCATGACCCCTGTATCCTTTACTTAAGTCACCTTTATTGAAACATATTTACGCACAGTGAAATGAGCCCATCTTAAGTGTGAGGTTAGATAAGTTTTAACAAGTGAGTGCTCCTGCATGGCACCCCCCACGATCAAGAACATTTGAATCACCCCCAATCCCAGGCAGCCGCTGATTTTTTCTGACACTGTAAGTTAGACTTGTCTCTTCACAGGCATATACTGTGGCGTAATACAGTGCGGTCTCTTCGGTGTCTGGCTTCTTTTACTCCACGTCAGAGTGTTTTTGAGGTCCACCCACGTTGTCACATGTGTCAGGAGTCTGTTCCTTCCCATTGCTGAGCACAGTCAGTTTCCACTCTATGGTGTTCTGATTACCCTTGACACACGGATGGTAATTGTTTCCAGGTTTGGACTCATGAATGAAACTGCTATAAACTTTTCTGTTCAAGTCTCAGTTTAGACCAGTATTTTCATTTTTCTTGGATAAATACCTAAGAGAAGACTTTCTGGATTGTATGGGAAGTACCTGTTTAACCTTTTAATCAACCGTTCTCCAAAGTGTTTGTACCATTTCACATTTCCATCAGAAATGTATGTGTCACAGCTGCTGCATTTTGTCAACACTTAATATTGCCAGCCTTATTAACTTTAGCCATTTCTGTGGGAGTGCAGTGGTATCTCACTGTGATTTTCATTTCCTTTTGCCTGATGACTAATGAAGCTGAATACTTTTCATGTACTTACCGACTAGTCACTGCATTGTGAAGTGCCTGTGGCGATCTTTTGCCCAACTTTGTTGGGTTGTACAGGTTTGTAGTTCTGTTTATGTAGTTGTGCATGAGTTCTTTTAATAGTCTGAATACAAGTCCTTTGTTAGACATACTTTGCAAATATTTTCTTCCACTCCATGACTTGTCTCATCATCATTTTCTCAATACTGTCTTTTTATAAGCAGAAAATATCAATTTTTATAACATCTAATACCCAATTTTATCTTACAGCTATTGCTTTCTGTGTCCTAAAAAAATCTTTGCCTAACCCCAAGTCATGAGGATAATCTCTCCTATCATTTACAGGTTCCGCATTTACACTTAGGCCTCTGATCCACCTCAGATTACTCTTTGTGTGTTGGATGTGTGTGTGTCTGTGTAGAGGGTGTGTGAAAGGAGAGCCACAGATGCGGCAGGGTATCGATCCACAAATCTGCATCAACTCCAAATCATTTGCTGACCACTGGACTGCATGTGTTCAGGGGAGAGTGCAAAAGACCCAAAGAAAAGCAGAATTAAGAGGGAAAGAAAGCAAAGATTTAAGCTGGTGGGGAATGAAAACTCTTTTCAACTCATGGTGCAGGAAAAACCAAACATCCATATATTAAAAAAAAAAAGCCCTAAAACGTATACACATCATGGACTTTCTGTGACGATACAGCAAAAAGGACCCAACATCACTTCTGTGATACTTCTGCCCAAAATATAATGATATAAATACATAACCGGAAGCTAATCAAAGGGAAACATCTAACTACCTCAAGCTGAGGGATGTTCTACAGAATAACTGGCCTATATTATTCAAAGATGTCGCAGTCACTGGGGAGGGCTAAGGAACTGCTTCATATTAAAACAGACTAAAGATATGACAACTAAAAGCAACATGTGATCTGGGATTGGATCGTGTGCCAGGAAAAAAAAACAACTATAAAAGATATTATTGGGATAATCATCAAAATTTGCATATGGTCTGTGGATTAGATGATGGCATTGTAATCAATATTAAATGTCCTAATTGTGATCATTGCACTCTGGGTATGTAAGAGGTTGTTTTGATCTTAGGAAACACACACTGAAGTATTTAAGGATAAAAATAATACCATCTATACTCAGTAATGAAGTTAACTTTTGTTTAGAAGTTGTAATAAGCAACTTTTGCAAATGTACTAATGGCCACACAATTCAAATGTTTTCAACAAAGTTTCCATCTGGAACAAATTTACTAATACCACTTAATCATGCAAGGAAAAGAGGGCATGTAAAGGAAAACCCCAACAAACAAGTAACTAACATATTTCAGTGTGTATTTCTGTAGCAGTTCAATTTCTATTGTTTTCTGAATACCCAGAGTAACCCAAAATGTTCCAAATGAAAGAGGTGAACACACAGAGCCAGCCTCACACAAGCTAAGGACTACATTTCTCTTGGGGAAAAAAAAGGTAGATGTTGCTAAACTGTCCCCCAAAATGTTTGCAAAAATGGAGTCCTACTGACAGTACACAGCCATGACCATTTCTCCACACATTCATCAGCTATGAACATTTGTATATAAGTCTTTGTGTGGACATACACTTTCATTACTTTTGGGTAAATTCCTAGGAGTAGAATGACTGGTTCATATAATAGACATGGTTAACTTTTTAAGAAACAGACCCACTGTTTCCAAAGTGGTTGTAACATTTACACTCCCACCAGCAGTGTATGAGTTCCAGTTGCTTCACATCCTCATCAACATTTGTCATGATCAGTCTTTTAAATCACAATCTTTCTAATGTGTAGTGGCATCTCATTCTGGTATTTCCTTAACGACTAACGATGCTGAGGATCTTTCACACGCTTATTTGTTATACACGTATCTTCTTTGGTGAAGTGTCTCTTCAAATCGTTTGCCTATTTTTTTAAACTGAGTTGTTAGTTTTCTTATTATTGAGTTTCGAGGGCTCTTTATATAAGCTGGATAAAAAAAACCTTTATCCGATATATGATTTGCAATTATTTTGTCCCAGTTTGTATGCGGCTTGTCTTTTCATTCCCATAGCAATGTCTTTCAAAGAGCCGACATTTTAATTTTGATGAAGTCCATTTAATCTTTTAAAAAGTGGATCATGATTTTGGTATCATACGTAAAAACTCTGCTCAACCCAATATTTTAAAAATAAGTTTTATAGTTTTATGTTTTAAATAATCTGTTTTGAGTTAATATTTGTATATGGTGCAAGATATGGATCAAGGCTCATTTTATTTTGCATGTGGATATCCAATTGTTCCAGTACCATTTGTTGAAAAGACTATCCTTTCTTCACTGAATTACATTTGCTCTTTGTAAAAGTTAGTCGTGAATATTTGTATAGGTCTATTTCTGGACTCTATCTGTTCCATGATCTATTTCACACCAGTACTACACAGTCCCAATTACTATGGCTTTGTAAGTCTTGAAATCAGAGTTAGTCCTCCAGTATTCTTTTTCAAAGCCGTTTTGGTTATTCTAGATCCTTTGCATTCTCACCTGAATTTTAAAATCAGCTTGTCAGTATCTACAAAATAGCTGTTGAAATTTCCTTTGAATCAATAGATTAATTTGGGGATAATTAACATCTTAATAATACCATGAATATAGTATATCTCTCCATTCATTGGTTTTTTTTAAAATCAAGAAAAGATGTTGAATTTTATCAAATTTTTTGTCTACATCTTTTGAGATGATCATTTCTTTCTTTTTTAGTTTGTTTCTGTGATGAATTACATTAATTGATTTTCAAAATCAACCAACCTCATAATGCTTCATGTATTTAAATTTTTAAAAACATTTTAATTTGAGATAATTGTAGATTCACATGCAGTTGTAAGAAACAATACAAAAGATACTGTGTACCGTTTACCCAGTTTTCCCCAATGGTTACATCTTGCAAACTATAGTACAATGACGCAACCAGGATATTGACATTGACAGAGTCATAATACAAAACAGTTCCATAGACACAAGAATTTCCCCTATGTCCCTTTTATAATCATAGCCACCTCCCTCCAACCTCCAGCCCATCCTTAACTACTGACAATTGTTAATATGGTCTTCCTTTCTTTAATTTTGTAATTGCAAAAATATTATACAAATGGAATCATAGAGTATGTGATCTTTTGGGTTTTTGTTTGGTTTGGTTTTGGTTTCGGGGATTTTTTTGTTTTTTTAAATTAATGGTTTTTTTTTTTTCCCTTTCAGTTTTACTGAGACATGATTGACATACAGCATTGTATAAGTTTAGGGTGTACAGCTTAATGATTTGACTTACATACATCATGAAATGATTATCACAAGTCTAGTGAACATCCATCTCATATAGATACCAAATTAAAGAAACAGAATAAAATTTTATGTGTGTATGAGAACTCTTAGGAGTTACTCTCTGAACAACTTTCAAATATAACCTGCAGCAGTATTAATTATATTACATTGTATTTACATTACATCCCTAGTATTTGCTTATCTTATAACTGGAAGTTTGAACCTTTTGACTGCCTTTATCCGATTTCCCCTCCTTCAACACCCCACCTCTGGTAACCACATATCTGATCCTTTTTCTTTCAGTTTGTTTGTATGTTTGTTTGTTTTTGAAGTATAATTGACCTACAACACTATGTTAGTTCCTGTTACAAAACATAGTATTTTTTTCCTATACATTTCAAAATGATCGTCATAAGTCTAGTTATGTCGCCACACAAAGATCTTACCTAGTAATTGACTATAATCCCCACACTGTACATTTCATATCTGCAACTCATCTATTTTGCAACTGAAGTTTGTACCTCTTAATATCCCTCACTCTTTCTTCCCTCCCTCACCCTCCTCTCCTCTAGCAACCACCTCTTTGTTCTATGTGCCTATAACTCTGTTTCCATTTATGTTTTTTCATTTGTTTTGTTTTTTAGGTTCTACATATAAGTGAAGTCATACAGTATTTGTGTTTCTCTGTCTGACATGTTACTTAGAATAATACCCTCTAGGTCCATCCATGTTGCTGCAAGTGGAAAGATTTCCTTCTTTTTATGGCTGAGTAATATTCCATCATATATACCACATCTTCTTTATCCATTCATCTACTGGTGGGCACTTGAGTTGCTTCCATATCTTGGCTATTGTGAATAATGCTGCAGTGAACATAGGGGTACATGTGTCTTTTCTAATTAGTGCTTTTTTTTCTTTTGATAAATCGCTGGATCTTATGGTAGTTCTACTTGTAATTTTCTGAGGACTCTCCATACTGTTTTCCATAGTGGCTGCACCTATTTACATTCCCACCAACAGTGTAGGAGAGTTCCCTTTTCTCAACACCCTCACCAACACTTCTTATTTGTTGTCTTTTTGATAATAGCCATTCTGAGAGGTGTGAGGTGATATCTCATTGTGATTTTCATTTGCATTCCCCTGATGATGATTAGTGATGTTGAGCACCTTTTCATGTGCCTGTTGACCATCTGAATATCTTCTTTGGAAAAAAACTTTTATTCCAATCCTCTGCCTAGTTTTTTATTAGGTTGTTTGTGTTAGTTTGTTAGATGTTGTGTTGTATGAGTTCTTTGTATATTTTGGATATTAACCCCTTATCAGATATATCATTTGCAAATGTCTTCTCCCAATTATTAAGTGGCTTTTTCATTTTGTTGATAGCTTCCTTCACCGTGCAAAAGCTTTTTAGCTTGATGTAGTCCCATTTGTTTCCTTTTGCTTTTGGTTGCCTTGCTTGAGGAGACATAGCCAAATACACACACACACACACACACACACACAGACACACACACACACACATATATATTACTGATACTGATAGCAAAGGGACTACTGCTTACGTTTTCTTCTAGAAGTTTTATGGTTTTGGGTCTTACATTTAAGGCTCTAATCTATTTTGAATTTGTTTCTGTGCATGGTGTGAGAGTAGTCCAGTTTGATTCTTTTGCACGTAGTTGCCCAGTTTTCCCAACACCATTTATTGAAGAGGCTGTCTTTTACCCATTATATACTCTTGCCTCCTTTGTTATAGATTAATTGTTCATATAAGCATGGGTACGTTTCTGGGCTCTCTATTCTTTTGCATTGATCTGTGTGCCTTTTTTTGTGCCAGTACCATAATGTTGATGACTGTAGCTTTGTAGTACCGTTTGAAACCTGGGAGCGAGATACCTCCAGCTTTGCTCTTCTTTCTCAAGGTGTTTTTAGCTATTCAAGGTGTTTTTTGTTTCCATACAAATTTTAGAATTATTTGTTCTAGCTCTGTGAAAAAATGCCATTGGTATTTTGATAGGGATTGCATGGAATCTGTAGATTGCCTTGAGTAATTCTTCTACTCCGTGAACACAGTATATCTTTCCATCTGTTTGTATCGTCTTCGATTTCTTTCATTAGTGTCTTATAGTTTTCTGAGTACAGGTGTTTTACCTCCTTAGATTTATTCCTGGGTATTTTATTCTTTTTGATGAGACTGTAAATGGGATTGTTTTCTTGTCTTTCTGATAGTCCATTGTTAGCATATGGAAATGCAACAGATCTCTGTATATTAATTTTGTATCCTGCAAATTTATCAAATTCGTTGATGAGCTCTAGTAGTTCTTGGTGGTGTCTTGAGGATTTTTGTATGTATAGTTATCATGTCATCTGCAAACAGTGACGGAGTTAATTTTCCCTTTCCAATTTGGATTCCCTTCTCTCTTTTTCTTATCTGATTGTGGTGGCTAGGACTTCCAGCATGTGATCTTTTGAGACTGGTGTTTTTTCACTCAGCATAATTCTCTAGAGATTCATCTAGGTGTTGTATATATCAGTGGTTCCTTTTATTTTTGAATTTTTGAATTTTATTTTTTTATACAGCAGGTTATTAGTTATCCATTTTATACATATTAGTGTATATATGTCAATCCCAATCTCCCAATTCATCACACACCACCACCACCACCACCCCGCCACTTTCCCCCCCTTGCTGTCCATACGTTTGTTCTCTACATCTGTGTCTCTATTTCTGCCCTGCAAACTGGTTCATCTGTACCATTTTTCTAGGTTCCACATATATGTGTTAATATACGTATTCCTTTTAACTACTGAGTAGTATCCCATGGTATACATGTACCACAGTTTGTTTAACCATTCACCCACTGAAGGACATCCAGGTTGTTTCCAGTTTGAGGCTATCACAAATAAAGCTGCTATATATATTTGTAAACAGGTTCTTGTGTGAGCATTAGTCTTCATTTCTCTGGGGAAAATGCCCAGGAGTGCTATTACTGGGTAGTAGTTGCATATTTAGTTGTTGTTGTTGTCGTTGTTTTTAATTGCCAAACTGCTTTCCTATACCATTTTACATTCCTTCCAGCATTGGATAAGTAATCCAGTTTCTCCTCATCCAAAAACCATTTGGTGCTGACACCACCCTTCACTTTAGCCATTCTGATAGATGTGTAATGATATCTCACTGTGGTTTTAATTAGTATTTCCCTGATGGATAATGATGTTGAACATATTTTCACATGCTTATTTGCCATCAATTACCTCTTCAGTGAAATGTCTCTTCATGTCTTTTGCCTATTTCCTAATGGGATTTTTTTTTTTTTTTTCCTGTTGAGCTTTGGGAGTTCCTCATATACTCTAGCTACCAGTCCTTTGTTAGATATGCGGTTTGCAAACATTTTCTTTAACTCTATAGCTTACCTTTTCATCCTCTTAACAGGAGCTTTCACAGAGCAAAAGCCTTCAATTTTTACGAAGTCCAATTTATAAATTTTTCCTATTATATATCATGCTTTTGGTGTCAAGTCTAACAACTCTTTGCCTAGTGCTAGATCTTAAAATTTTTCTATTTTTTTCTAAAAGTTTTGTATTTCTATGTTTTACGTTTATGATTCGATCCATTTTGAATTATTATTTGTATCAAGTGTGAGACTTAGGTGGAGGTTCATTGTTTGACTTACAAGCTTCCAATTGCTCCAGGACTATTTGTTGAAATGGCAAGCTTTCCTCCATTGAACTGCTTTTGCACCTTTCTGAAAAAAAATATTTGAGTACTTTTTCAGCCCTGCCCTCTTGCTTCTCTCCGTCTGGGATCCTGACGACGTAAGTATCAAATCTTTTGTCACAGTCTCACAGGCCCCTGAGGTTCTGTTTTTTGTGATTGGGGGTTTTGTTCTGGAACATTATCTCTGTTGTTCATATTGGGTAATTTCCATTGTTCTACCTTTCCCCTGTTTCCTCCATTCTACTGTTGAACCCATCACTGAGCTTTTGATTACTGTAGTTTTCAGTTCTAAAATTTCCATTTGGTTCTTCTTTACATCTTTTATTTATTGGGTGAGACAATGTATTCAATTTCTTTGCTGAGGCTTCCTATTTTTCATTTGTTTCTAGCATTTTCATCATGACTGATTTAAACTTTCACAGATAATTCTAACAACATGTCTGTCATCTCAGTATTGGTATATATTGTCTTTTTCATTCCGTTTGAGATCTTCCTAGTTCTTGGTATAATTAGTGATGTTTGACTGAAATCTGGACATTTTTGTGTTATGAGACTCTGGATCGCACTTAAATCTTGTTTTAGTTGGCTTTCTTTGACAGTGCTCTCACAAGGGGAAGGGACAGTACCTTGTTATTGCCACGTGGAGGTAGAGGTCCAGGTTCCCCACGAAGGCTTCTGTTCATACCCAAAGGGAGGGGAGCTCCTTGTTACTTCTTGGTGATGGGGAGTTCCAGCTCTCCTTGTGGTCTCCACTGATACCACACTGGAGGTGGCTTCATTGCTGCTGAGCCATGTGGAAGTCCTAACTCCTCAACAGGCTCCTATGACTCCACTCCAGTGAGGACAGGGAGACATACCTCATTACTGCTGGTCAATGAAGTATGCCAGCTCCCCCGTCCTGCTCTCTCAGGTCTTCTCCCATTTGTCTTCTCCACATTTCTGTCTGTTGTTGGTGGTAAGCCACTCTAGGTGTTCTTTCAGTCTTCCCCTCTGCTGGCCACTCCATTCTACCCCAGGAGGCATTGCCACTACAGGGGTTGGGGCAGGAGGAAAAGGGTGAGAAAAGCTCTATCCTCTTTGAACTCTCACCACCTTTCCCAGGGCTTCTGACTCCCATCTCCTTCAGCCCCCTACTGTTGGCAGGATCAGTGGGCATCTTTCCCAATACTCTGACTTCTGTCCTCTCTCTCCACAGCTTCCGGTCAGGGTGGAAGCAGGTGCTGCTTTGTCACAGGGAGCTGATCTCTCCTTCCCTTTCAATAGTGAAGGCTTTTGCTGTTATTTGCTTCACTTGTTCAAACCCCCTTGTTCTTCATATTCTTTGGGTTTGAGGGTAGCAAGAAAAAGAACTGGCTTGGGGCTTCCCTGGTGGCGTAGTGGTTGAGAGCCCGCCTGCCGATGCAGGGGACACGGGTTTGTGCCCCAGTCCGGGAAGATCCCACATGCCGCTGAGTCTGTGCGTCCGGAGCCTGTGCTCCACAGCGGGAGAGGCCACAATGGTGAGAGGCCCGCGTACAGAAAAAAAAAAAAAAAAGAACTGGCTTCATCAATCCTCCTAAGCCAGATGTGGCTGACAACTCTTCAAAGGTGTGGAGTAGTTGCTTTGATCCCTAGCTTATGGATGAGGAAACTGGGGACTTCTTCCAGAGCCACAGGCAGTGAGTGACGGGGCTATGCATGGAGCCTTCTCACTCACATCTTATACTTTTATTTCTTCAATATGGGAGGGGCAGAACCAACATTTCCTGATCAAAAATGGAGAGTGATATATTCAGTAGGAGATGTCTTGGCAGAAAGAACATTCACTTTCTTGTAAAGAACTCCTTGACAAGCCCTAGGGTAGAAGGGCAAAGCCCCTCTCCTCCCGCTGTGAGCAAGGAGGGCAACAAGGCTTCAGAAAAGAAAGGAGGGGCTTCCCTGGTGGCACAGTGGTTGAGAGTCCACCTGCCGATGCAGGGCACACGGGTTCGTGCCCCGGTCCGGGAAGATCCCACATGCCCCGGAGCAGCTGGGGCCGTGACCCATGGCCGCTGAGCCTGCGCGTCCGGAGCCTGTGCTCCGCAATGGGAGAGGCCACAACAGTGAGAGGCCTGTGTACTGCAAAAAATAAATAAATAAATAAATAAAAGGAGGTGATGTGGAAGTACACCACAGTAGAGAGGAGTTTAGAGTCACTCGGGGAAATGTGGGAGGGAAGGAAAAATGCAGGGGCTGTGTAGCGAGTGAGCGTGGGGGAGAGCAGAGTGGACTTCAGAAGGTCAGGCACGTCTCAGTGTTTTACATGAATCCCCTCCCCCACCACCCGTGTAGCACTTGGTATGGTCCACAATGCCCACCGAGAACTTTTGATGGGTACCAAGATGTAAGGAGTCCTGCTCCTGGTGGACCTGGTGGATGTAGAGTAGGACTGGGGACAGTGCACAGACCTGTGTGCTGTGGCACAGAGGTCAGGAAATGAAAGTGCCCATGAATTAGCAGGAATGCCCAGCAGAGAGCTTTGGGTTTTCACCTAGCTGAGGTCAAGCCAAGTGTATCTGGATCCTTGCAGAATTCAAACTCAAACTTGCTAGCTTCCAGACTTTAGCCCTTGACTGTTGTGTCAGAGGCACTAAGCTTGACACTTGAGAGCACGGGATCAGGAGCTGACCATCTGGACTCAGATCTTGGCTGTTGGTGCCTCCATTTGCTCATCTCTGATGTGGGAGCAATCCTAGCAGCCATGGTAGACCGCTGTCCTGAAGGCTACAGTGATCTCTGTAAAGCAGCTAGGCACTACCTGGGCATGGTAAGTGTAATGGAAAGCATTTAAATATGCAAATCCAATTAAAGTGTCTATCCCATGGCTGTGAGATGAAGGGACAAGGGGATTGTAACCGCACATTACCCTCCAGAAGCACTCAGAACATACAGCCACCACCATCTACCATCTTGCCTTCTGCAAGGCCACTTCTAGGTCAGATCCCCACTACTTTTGCCTCAGTGTTGCTCTCCTGTGGGTTCTGTCCCTGTGCTGTGCATATTTTTCATCTTTTGCCTGCTGGATCTAATGAGGTTTCCTCTAAGGCTTGCGTTTGATCTCCGCTTCTCCCATCTGGTCCCCAGATGTGCCAGGAGAGGCCGTGGGAGTGGCTGTGATAGTGTTATTCAGACTTCCCTCCCTGGCAGAGCACATGCGGGGTGTCTGCGCTGAAGATGGCAAGGCCTGAACTGCTCCAGGAGACAGAGGGCAAGACATATGACTGACTCTCCATGTGTCGGGCCACACCCCACCGACGGGGTAACCACGTAGACCCAGAGCAGAAGTCCGCAGAGAACTGGAGCGGCACGTGGACTCCACGGGCTGCCCTGTCTTCCAAGCCCTCAGAGCAGAGGTTTCCCGCTGGCTTCAAGGCAAAGAGTGGCCACGTGGGGAGGGGTCCCTTAAAATCTGCGATGCCGGGCCCTGCCCCGTCCTTGGGCCGGAGCCTTGGAAGGAGCGCAGGTGAATTTAACGAGCAGCCTCTGACTTGGAAGAGGCCTTAGCATTCCTCACATGCTCTGGAAGCTACGGAAACCAAACAAAACACTTTGTCCAAACCGCCACTTGGAGGAAGATGAGAGCCGCTGCCTCTGCCCCGGCATTCCTGCCGCGGGGGACGAGCTCCCCACCGGCTTTCTGGGGAACTCGGGCTGGCAACGCTGCTGCAACGCTCACTGTGTCTCCCAGACCAGCTTCCTGGACGAAAATCCCTCGGACACCGTGCGGCCGGAGCGTGTCGAACAGAGCCGCAGGAGGGAGGCTCCGGCTGGACCGGACGACCAGCCGCAGGACCCCGCCCGTGTCACCGAGTCCTGACCGGACAGCGCACCCCATGCGACCCCACCTCACGGGGTCCCCTCCAGAGACCACTCACGGGACCCCACTCGGGACCACAGCAGGCGCACGCGCCCGCGCAGCCCGGGAGCCGCTCCTCCGGCTCCGTCAGGAGAACCCTTCCCAGAATCCCCCAGGGGCCTCGTCCCCACCTCTCATTGGCCAGAGAGGCATCACGCGTGTGTGTGCGTGTGCGTGTGCGTGTGTCTCTAAGCCAATCAGCCCCGGCTCCGCTGGGGACTCCCCGCCTCAGGGCCCCAGGCTGATGCGCGCTGAAGCTGCTCGCGCGAAGCCGGGCTTGTGCCGGTGTTGAGAGCCCAGCCCGAGGCGGGTTGTCCTGAGCCTGGGCCTGCGGCCGCAGGGGTGGCCGCCTGGACAAGGTGGGACTCTCAGAAGGAACAGGAAAGCCTCGGCCTCGGACCCCGAGCCTGTGGGCTTGAAGCGCTTGCATCTCCTGGTGGTTGGTCCAGCACCGGTAACCTTTATGTGAGGACTCACAATGTGCGGGACGGACGCAGCCCTAGCAGTTTACTGTCCATTAGGTGGTGTGACCCTCACAGCACCCCGTGTGACAGGCTTGAACGTGCTCGATGGACAGATGAGAAAACTGAGGGCAGAGCCCAGATATGAAGCCCAGGCTGCCTGATTCCAAGCCTGTGGGGTGATGACTCCACTGATGGCGCCCTGTGGTCAGTCACATGGTCAGCGTCTCTCACAGGTCTGCACCTTGCTCCTCACTGGAGATTCAGTTAGGGATGAAAACCACAATCATATAATTGTGTCAACATTACTGTGGGCTATTGCTGGACACTGTTCTAAGTGCTCTGATACAGCCACCTTATAAAATGACTCCCGTTCCTTTCCATATTTAGCAGATGAGAAAAATGAGTCCTGGACAGGTTAAAGGTACTTACCCAAACTGGCATGGTTAAAAAATTGGGGGCCCAAGATCTGAATCCAGGATGCCTGAATTCGGGGCACTTCACCACAGTCTAGGGTGGGTTTCAGAATGGTTTCTGGGCTGGGTGTGTCATTCACTGGTGATCAAATCAAATCTTTCCTAACCTTCCAGTGTTTGGATGGACTCAAAGCTCTCTCAATATCAGGAACTTAAAAAGGAAAGAGTTCCTCCAAGTCTAAATGTAGGAGATGTCCCTGACATGAGCAGAGAAAAGGAATCCCCATGATGGAGGTTTCTGATTTCCATCTTAGCAGCATGAATCACGTGGGGTGGATGGATGACTGGGACTGACTGCAAGACCTAAAGTCTACAGGAGGACTTCTTAGCTGTGTAGCTTCCTCCGACTGGCTTCTGCTGTTGCTGGTCTGCTTTGCTGCAGTGACAGCAGCAAAACTGTTTTCTTTAAAATGCCTTGCTTAAAAGAGCCCTCAGGAAGATGTATCCTACTCAAAAAAAAAAAAAAGAAGAATGGGACACAATCATGGAAGTACAAGTTAAAAATTAATGAGGCTCTACTGTACACCCAACCAAATGGCAGAAATCTAGAAAGACTGATAATACCAAATGCTGGCGAGGCTTTAAAACAGCCAGAACTCTCACACACGGCTGAGTGTAAAATGGGCCATCACTTGGCAAAACTGACAGTTTCTGCTGAAGCTATAGATGCATCTCCCTATGAACTAACAAGTCCGCCCAAGGTAAAATCAGAAAAAATTGCATATATACCTACCCCCAAAAAACCCTACAAGAACGTTCATGTTGGCTTTGTTCATAACAAACCAAAAACTGGAAGCAATAGTCCATCAACTGGATAATGAATAAATCAACTGTGGTATGATTCATCAATGGAACATTACACAGCAGTGAAACAATGGACACATGGCAATATGGATGACTCTCACAGACACAACACGGTGCACACTATATGCTTTCAATTGTATTAAACTTAAGAACTGGCAAAACCAATCTATCGTGCTAGAAATCAAAAAACTGGTTATCTCTGGGAGGGAGTATTGACTGGGAATCATGATGGAAATGTCCTGTATCATTTTTTTTTTTTTTTTTTTTTTTTTGCGGTATGCGGGCCTCTCACTGTTGTGGCCTCTCCCGCTGCGGGGCACAGGCTCCGGACGCGCAGGCTCAGCGGCCATGGCTCACGGGCCCAGCCGCTCCGCGGCATGCGGGATCCTCCCGGAGCGGGGCATGAACCCGCGTCCCCTGCATCGGCAGGCGGACTCTCAACCACTGCGCCACCAGGGTAGCCCGAAATGTCCTATATCTTGATCTGAGCGGTGCTCACAAATTATAAATGTATGTAAAATTCATTGGGTTATAAACTTAAGATTTGGGCATTTTTCTCTAAGCAAATGATTTCTCAATAAAAAAGACAAGAGAAGTTAACAATGGTTAACTTAGAGATTGTTTTTATTGTGTTATTTACTTTTGGGAAAAAAAGTAAGTGTTTAAAATTCTAAAATTATGAGGTAAACCTCTTTGTGTTCACAAGGTAAGATATCCATGACATACTGTTGACTGGAAAGAGCATGTAACAAAACACGAAGTACAGGAGATTTCTGATTCAGATCAGAATGGGAAAGACCTTCATTCCCATAGGGCCAACAAGGAAAACCAAGACAAGATAAAAATTGTACATTTGTATAAGAGTAAGAAGAGGGGAAGACAGAAGGGAGCCTTGAGAACTGGATTCCAGAAAGAAACAATCATGAGTGAGCAGAGAGACATGACAGCTCCCTGCTTCCACACTGAGGTCTGGGTAGAGTTAGCCTGCCATGGATGAAAAACCTTCATGGTAGCAGAGGGCTGTGAGCTGGACTTTGGGTGGCAGTATGGACTGATGGCACGAGCTGGAGTCTAGAAGAGCCACAAAGGCAAGGATGGAGGACTCAACCTGAACAATTCTCCTCCCCCACTCCAGGTCTTGCCATGAAAGGGGCATTGGAGTAGGGGTTGCTAAGCAGAGAGAAATCAAAAAGTCCCATGCTTTCTTTCAGTCAATAGAGTTGAAACTACAAGCAACCCTTCCCAGCCCAAATACTGACAAGATCCAGAAGACTATAACTCAGGATTTGAGGCTGGGCTAATTCACAGGTTAACTCAGTCTGAAGAAAGATGCAATTTCTCTGGCTCAGCTAGAGGCTAGGAGGAAGTTGAGTGACTAACTCCTCACCTTCACTGCATTCAGAGGAAATGGACTTCAGTCTCTAAGGAACAAACAGGACAAAACAAACATACTTCATCTATATTATTCTTTTCTACACAGTTTGCAGAATACAATAAAAACAATTATAAAACATGCAAAAAGCAGAAAAATGTGACCTGTATTTAAGAGAAATTACATTCTTTAGGGGAGACCATTGATGGTTCAGTTACTGGAGTAAGAATAAACTAAAACAATTATTTCAAATCTGAGTGAACAGATGGTATATTTTAGGAAGTGAATGTCAACACTAAAAAAAAAAAAAAAAAAAAAAAAGGATGGGCTTAGGTTGGACAATGCAGTAGTCAGAATCAGTGAACTTGAAACAAAGGTCAGTGGAAATTATCCAGATTGGCCGAGAGAGAAAAAAGAGTTTAAAAACATGACCAGAACATCTGTGAAATGAAAGATTTGTATCAAGTAGTCTAATATCAAGTAGTCTGAGATACAAGCATTTTGGAGTCCAAGAATAAGAGGAAAGAGAGACAATGGAAGAAAAATACTTGAAGAATTGTTGGCCGAAAACATTCCAATCTTATGAAAAGCCACAAACTGTTGAAAGCCAAATATAAAGAGAAACATATGTCCGAGGAAGAATACGCATTACATAGAGCAATCGCTTTTCTTAAATGGCTGGTTTCATTGGAAACATTTGGAGGCAGAAGGCAATGAGGCAACACGCTTACAGTGCTGAGAGAAAAGCAACTTCAATCTAGAATTCTGTAACCAGCAAAATCATCCTTCAAAAAGGAAGGCAAAATAGAAGTTTTCAGATAAACGAAAGTTAAAACAAACAAACCTCTGTAGCAACTGAACCTCCACGACAAGAAACACTAAAGGTAGGTTTGGGGACTGAAGGGAAATGATACTGAATGTAAACATGGAGCCACAGCAGATGCTCAACTGCAGCACTGTTGACATTTGGGGTAAATTATTCTCTGCTGTGGGGACTGTCCTGTCCATCATCCCTGACCTCTACCCACTAGATGCCAGGAGCACCAGCCCCCGGCTGTGACAACCAAAACTCTCTCCGGTGGGAAGGAAGTCTGCAGAAGAAAATGAAGAACAAAACAAAGGGTGACGGACAGAGTGAGTGTGTCACCCCCAGATTCATATTTGAAATCCTAACTCCCAGTGTGACGGTATTAAGAGGTGAGGCCTTGGGGTGGAGCCCTCGTAAGTGGGGTTGGGGCCCTTACGGCAGAGAGCTGTCTGCCCCTTCTGCCACTCGACGACACAGCGAGAAGTCGGCCATCTGCTCCCAGAAGAGGCCCTGCAGCTGTACACCGCCCTGCTGGTGCCCTGATCTTGGACTTCCAGCCACCAGGACTGTGAGAAATAAATTTCTGTTGTTTGTAAGCCACCTGCTCTATGGTACTTTGTTATGGCCGCCCAAACTGACTGACAGGAACTTTGTAGCTTAATATAAAAGAATATTTTCCTGGGTTTTTAGTTTTTGAAAAAAAAACTGAGTTAAAAACAATGATAACAACAGCAAATTTTGTGGTTTGTAATTTATTTAGAAGTAAAATATAAGAAAAAAATTGAACAAGGGTCAGAAGAGGATAAATAGAAAAATACTGTTGCAAGGTTTTCATATTACAGTGAAATGGTGAATGTTAACTCAAAGTAGACTGATAAAATAAGTATATGTGTCATTTATAAAACAACCACTAAAAATATATAGTTAAAACCCAATATTAGATGGGCTTCCCTGGTGGCGCAGCGGTTGGGAGTCCGCCTGCCGATGCAGGGGACACGGGTTCGTGCCCCGGTCCAGGAAGATCCCACATGCCGCGGAGCGGCTGGGCCCGTGAGCCGTGGCCGCTGGACCTGCGCATCCGGAGCCTGTGCTCCGCAATGGGAGAGGCCACAACAGTGAGAGGCCCACGTACCACAAAAAAAAAAAAAATCCAATAGAAGACAAAGAGTGGAATAGTTATTTTTTAAAAGGCGAGAAAGGAGGGGGAACAAAAATGAACAAATAATAATAAATAGCCAGGCAGTAATAAGCAAACCTTATTAATAATTTGAGTAAATGAAAATGGCCTCAATCCTCCAATTAGAAGGCTGAGATTGTCAAACCAAATTTCTTTTAAAAGTAAAAGCCAATTATATGTCATTTATAGGAGATATCATAGAGATATAAATAGGTTCAAATCTAAAGAATGAAGAAGTTTGAAAACATTAATCATAAGAAAGCTGGAGTGGCTCTATTCATAAAAACTGAAGTAGGTTTTTTGTTTTTTTGTTTTTTTTTTTCTGAAGTAGGTTTTAAGACAGGAAGTGCTAGTTGTGACAGAAGAACACTTCATAATGATTAAAGCATTACTTCATGAAGGAAACCTAACAAATCTAAATATATTTGCACCTAACAATCCACTATTATTGTTGGAGATTTAGCTCTCGTCTCCTAGACAGAAAATATTAGTAAGAATATATAAAACCTGAACAACTATCAGTCAACCTACTTGACAAATATAAAACACTATACCTAATGTTTGAAAAATATATATTATTTTCAAGTTCACATTGAACATACTCCAAGATAGGCTATACTTTGAGCCATAAAATGTCAATAAAAGTAATAGCATTGAGATAATATAGAATATGGAATTGGTTAGAAATCAATAACAGAAATATATCTGACTAAGCAGCTTTAACACACTAGAGGCATAATTCACAGCAGGGGCAACGACTGTGTACTGGGGATATTACTTGGTGGGTCTTTGGTTGTGCAAGGTGAGCCCCATCCCCACCCTCCTATTCCCAGGGTCCAACTAGAAAGAGCTGCATTTCTGCATCAGGAAAAATGTTAATATACTGGGAAATCCCCAGATATTTGGAAAATAAACAATATACATCTAAATAACATATCAATAAAAGAAATCACAAGGAAAATCAGAAAATATTTTAATTGATTGATCGTTTTTCTTTGAATGACAATTCTTTTAGAGTATGTTTACAGCAAAATTGAGAGCAAGGTAGAGAGGGTTCCTATATCCCCCACACACGCACAGCCTGCCCTGCTACCAACATGCCACACCAGATGGTACATTTCTTACCAATGATGAGCCTGCATTGACACATCATTATCACCCAAAGTCTGTGGTTTACATTAGGGTTCACTCTTGGTGTTGTACATTCTATGGGTTTGGACAAATACATAATGACATGTGTCTGCCTTATAGTATCATACTCACTTTCATGAGTATGATATACTCATATAATGTATCATTTTCACTGCCATAAAAATCCTCTGTGCTCTGTCCATTCATCCCTCAATGGTAATTTTTTAAAACAGCATACTGTGACACCAAAACCACATGCAATGAAAGAAAAAATAGATAAATTGGGCTTCATCAAAATTTAAAACTTTTGTTCTTTAAAGGATACTGTCAGGATAGTTAAAATACAACTCACAGAATGAGAGAAAATATTTGCAAATCATGTATCTGATAAGGGACTAGTATTCAGAATATATGAAGAACTCCTACAACTCAACAATAAAAAGACAAATAACCCAATTTTTAAATGGGCAAAGAATTTGAATGCACATTTAACCAAAGAATATGTACAAATGGCCAATAAGCACATGAAAATATTTCTCAAGATGATTAGCCATCAGGGAGATGCAAATCAAAACCACAGTGAGATACCACTCTCACCCACTAGGATGGTTGTAATCAAAAAGACAGACAAAAGCAAGTGTTAACACGGATGTGGAGAAATTGGAACCCTCATGAACTGTGGTGGAAATGTAAAATGGTGCAGGCACCTTGGAAACAGTTTGGTAGTTCTTCAACATGTGAAACACAGAGTTATTATATGATCCAGTAATTCCACACCTAGGCCTATACACAAGAGAATTGAAAACATATTGTTCACACAAAAGTTGTATATTTATAGCAGCATTACTCATAACAGCTAAAATATGGAAACAGTCCAAACGCCCATCAAGTGGTGACTCAGTCAATGAAAGATGGAACATTAGTCAGCCGTAAAAAAGAATGAAGTACTGATTTATGCTACATATGCTAAGTGTTTGAAGCCAGTCATGAAAGACTGTAAGATTCTAACTACATGAAATGTCCAGAATTTGGAAATCCACACAGACAGAGAGTAGATTGTTGCTCGCCAGGGACTGGGAGGGTGTGGGACGGAGAGTGACTGCCAGTGGGATGGGGTTTCTTTTCAGGGTGGTAAAAATGTTGTACTGGATAATGGTGCTGGTGCACAAGTTTGTGGATATACTAAAACCCACCGGATTGTATGTTGTAAAGTGTGGATTTTATGGTATGTGAATTATATCTTAAGAAAACTGTTACTAAAAAATGGTGGAATATTGTAACCACCTTATTCCAATGATGAAATGGATAAAAACCTTGAAAGACAGACCTCACCAAAACTGACCCAAGAATGAATAGAAGTAGAATTCATGCTTAAAAACATCCCAATGAGGAAAAGGACAAGTTCAGATGGCTTCACTGGTAGATTATAACAAACATTTAAGGACAAAATATTACCTATTATCCACAAACCCTTTCAGAAGAAAAGCAAAGGAGCATGGAATGCTTCCCAAATCATTTGATGAGGCCAAAGGAAGCCCAACACCAAACCCTTACAAAACTAAAGAAAAGCTACAGAGCAACACCCTAAGTGAGCATAAATGAAAAACATTAACAAAATGTTAGCAAACCAAACAGCAACACACAAAGAAAGGACAACCCATCATGACCAAGTAGGGCTGACAACACTGATGTCGGGGAAGCTTTGAGGAGCTGCTCACGCACGGACCAATCAAGATACGATGCAATGAACAAAGCCGTGATCAACAGATCCCGTGTCCTTAGGTTCCCTCTAGATAGGGTATTCTTGACATACGCTATTGTATTTTTCCCTCCTGTTGCAAACTTGCAAATTCAGCCTTAAATATGGAATGTTTGGCACGTGGCCTCCAAGCCAGATGTGACCCCAGTGAGGTTATCGCAGAGCTTAGGGAACATTTTCAAAGCATGAGGCAGGGTCTGGCATCTCTGACAAACAGCTTCATTTCCAGGGAATCTGCTGGAGGGAGGGCTGTCTGGCCTGCCAGGATTCTCATGAGAACAGATCTGGTCTCTTCCTCTGCTCGGACCCATGGGCTTTCTTCCTCTCTGCTGGCATCAGCCTCAGGTGGGTTGCAGCACCAGACTGGGTAAATGGGGCACCTGAAGCACCTGCACCACAGTGTCAGTCGTTATGTTTTACGCCAGTTAATTTGTCTTTTCAGAGCCCTTCAGTGCACTTGCTTTGTTCTGAAGGAAACAAATTCTAAATGTGTTTTAAATCCACGTGTGTGTCACCCTGCTTTTAAGCAATCACGAAACAGGCAAGCACACTCGCGCTGGGACCGAGATCCAGTTGGAGACGGCCTTTCGCCTCCGTGTTAGAGAAAACGAGCTGACCTCCAACAAAGGCAGCAAACGCTGAGACCTCACACGTGCTCCCCCTTCTCCAGGGCTTGCTCAGGGGCTTCTGACGAACATTACTTGGAGACTCTGGAATGAACTCGCAGAGTGAGCCAGGGACTGGCGAGCCAGCTTTCCTTCTTCCATAAATCTCCTTCCCTCTCAGAAAAATAAAGGGGGTGGTAGCCAAAAACAGCGACCCCTCCACCTGGTGGTACCAAGAGAAGCCAGAGGTGCCCTCGGGTCTGCAATGCTCGGGGAGCGAGGGAAGAGGAAGGCTCTCTCCTCCCATTTCTCGTCCTTTCTCTTCCTCTGGACAATGTGGCACCTGGGGGGCTGGTTATAGCCCCAGCCGCAGCCAGCAGTCCAGCTGCTACGTGCCCCAAACACCTCCATGTGCCCTTTAAGGGAGATGGTGTTATCTTCCATTTACAGATGAGAACAGTAAGGTTCAGATAGTAGCGGTTTGCCCAGGACCACAACTATCAGTGGCAATTTGGATTCCAACCCAGGTGTGCACAGCTCCAAATTCTGTTCTCTTCCAAATGAGCGTAGCACCATGCTCCACGGCACTGCATTGTCGACAGGGTAAGAAAAGAGGAAGCTGGAAGCCCTGCTAAGGTGCAGAAGGACCTACGTTTAGGTGTGGCTTTGGCTGAAGCACCTCGTGCGAATTGGGCCCCACACTGTTTTTAAGGGAATATATCGGCTTCGTCTAAAGGGAACAGAGTGGTTCAAAATTAAAAGGCGTCTTCGGGTTCCTGAACTTCTGCAGAAAGGAAGCAGGCCAGGAACACATCTGCAAACACTGGTCATCTCCTAAGGGAGACGAGGATGACTCGGGGGCCAACAAGGACTCAGAGAACAGAGCTAGGAGAGGAAACGTTTCTCCCAAGATGTGGGTGGGTCAGCGAACGGGCTGTAGACGGACGCCCAGCCAGACTTGAGACTTTTGGGAAGTAACAACCACTGGTGCCTCGCATGTCACTCCCGTTTGGTCAGGGGTGTCCACTGAGATGGGCCTGTCCCTGTCCACCGTGGCGTGTTGAGTGTGCGGGGAAGACAACTTGCCCCTTTTTCCATAAGCCTTTGAAACAAGAGGAGCTTTTCCCCGGGGAACCAAACCTGAGGGGTCTTATTCACACGTGGACTTGATTGGGGAAAAGATCCTCAACGCTCAGCGCGTGACTGAAAGAAGGATGGAATGAGCCTGTCTGGGGAGGAAGAGTCTACTCTGCTCCGGGGAGCAATACAGATGACTTCTGTCCAGAGAGCGATTGTGGCAGTTATAAGACGTGGCCGCCAACTCTGTGACCCTTCTCCCTTCAGAGACGGCTGTTCACGACCCTTTCCTCTGAATCTGCGTGAGCTTGTGACTCCTGCCACTAACAGAGCACGTGGGAGGGACACGATGGGGCCTCTGAGGCTGGACCTTCATAAAAGGCGATGCCACTCCTGCCCTGGAGCTGGATGCTTGCTCCGGGGGCTCTGAGCCACCACGTGAACTTCCACCTTGAAGCTGCCGTCTTGTAAGGAGTCCGTGTGTGTATGTGCTCCCGTCAACATTTCCGGTTGGGCCCATCCTTGGAGTCCCCCCAGCCCAGACACCATGCATGTTGCGTGAAGAAGCTTTAGTTGATTCCTGCCCTCAGCATTTCTTGTCTTGCCCCAGACACCGTGGAGGGAGCAGAAACAAGCCATTCCTGTTGTACTCCGTCTGAATTCCTGACCTACAGAATCTGGGACTGATAATCTTGTATTATCAATAGTGCATTTCATCATGATTTGCTAATCAGCAATAGAAAACTACAACAAAAATTGAAAAACCTTTCTGTTTAAAGGTCCTCACTAGCTAGTGGGAAGCAGCCACATAGCACAGGAGATCAACTCAATGCTTTGTGACCACCTAGAGGTGTGGGATAAGGAGGGTGGGAGGGAGACGCAGGAGGGACGAGATATGGGGACATATGTATATGTGTAACTGATTCACTTTGTTATACAGCAGAAACTAACACACCATTGTAAAGCAATTATACTCCAATAAAGATGTTAAAAAATAAAATAACATAAAGGTCCTCACTAAAAGAAAGATTAAAGGATATACTTCAACCAAAAATAAAATTAATTTGAAGAAATGTCATGGGTTATTAAAAAAAGTAGTTAACTTGTGGCATCTATAATAAATTACTGTTTGAAAAGTTTAGTCTTTTAAAAAGGTAAAACTAAATAGACAATAATAAGAAGATAGGGCAGAGTTCAATGAATAGTTAAAGCACACTAAGGTTTCCTGTTCTGGAAAAGGATAGAAATACTGAGTAACTTTAGAGTTTCTTAGAAATTTTCTAATGTATAATGTATGATAAAAATTTAAGATAACCTCTAACAATATAGAAATATTAATCTTAGCTTCCAAACTAGCAGAGAAAGAGAGAAATATAGATAGATAGATAGATAGATAGATAGATAGATAGATATACATATATACATACATATATATATATCCATCAGAAGTCAGGAAAGAAAGAAAAAAGCAGAGGAAAAAAATCCTAGTAAATAGAAAATCCAAAATAAAATGGTAGAAAAAAATTGTTACATATGTCAGTAATTACTGTAACTGTAAGTGGATTAAACTCATATTTTAAAGGATAAACATCAATAGATTGTATGAAAATAAAATAAAATCATATTCAATTAATGCTGCTTACATGAGACACACCTAAAATAAACCACACTGATAGACTAAAGATAAAGAAAAATATAGACTAAGTAAACACTAAGTAAACAAAACAGCATTTTAAACACTGTTTTTAAGGATGAGCAGCCCTGCCCTCTCTGGCTCCTAGGTAACCACAGTGCGTAACCTGGGGCTTATCCTTTGCAAGCAGGTAGGATGAGAGCGTCTTGTGGCCTCTGGAAAATGCGCCCTCTGCGGTGGGCAGTTTCGTCTTGCTCCTGACGACAATGGAGATGTTCTAGTTTCACTACTGCGTTCAATATTAACTATGAATGTTTGATAAATATGCTCCTCGGGTTAAGAACATTTCCCTCTATTCCTACTTGCTGATAATTTATGTTTTGAATTAAATCAAATTTTATCAAATGCTGTTACTGCACCTATTATCATGATTGCGTGGATTTTCTCTCTATTCGTGTTGCGCTATCAGTTAGTATGTTTTCTAACGCTGAACAGGATCATTACCTCTTCTTTAAAGGATCAGTGCCTTTTGGAATCAGAGCAGAGCACACGAAGGCTTGATTTTGTTTACAATGTTTTATTTCTTAAAGAAAGCAAATATGACAAAATGCCAACTTACATTAAACCTAAGTGGCAGCTCCATGGGTGTTGGTAACATTGTTTCTGTATCTTTTTGTTTGACATATTACACCATTTTTAAACTACAAAGAATGAACAGCAGTTTGGACTTTACAGAAAACCAGATCATTTCAAAGAAAAGCTCAAGAAAATTTCCTAGGGTACAGAAGACAATATGAATTGAAAAAATATGAGAGAAAACTTAAGATGTATTGAGAACAAATCTGAAACATCATATGTAAAGATCCTAACCTCACACCATATGTAAAAATAAACACTCATAGATTGTTGGACACAGAGACTGTTTTTATCTGATAGAGAAATAAATAAAAATAGAAACTCAAGAACAGGGAAGACACACTATAAAGAAACAGTGGTGAGAAGTAAAAACTTAGTGAGAGGTGAGTTGGGTTTAATTAATTGCTGTTTACCTGGTTATAAAATTTAATTCAAGTAATTTTTTAAAAGAAGTTATATATTTAAACTTTGTTTATTATAGTTACTAGTTCAAGATTTTACGTATAAAATCTCAAGTCATTTCAACAAAACGAGGAGTTATGGAGTATAAAATTACACTAGATTTCTTTTCTCTCACACCTGAGTTCAAAATCACTTTTGCACACTTGTGCATCACTTTCTGTGTCCCTTCAATATTTGTTAGGCATTTTCCCACCACCTGTTGGAATTTGCTCATGGGGTTGCACCTGGTTCATACTGAGAAAAGCAACAGTTGCTCGTGTTCCCATCCTTGTGTTCTAAGGGCTGAGCACCTTCGTGCTGGTGGCCAGGGCTCTCTCCCTTTCACTTCTCCATCTAGTGAGTCCTACAAATTGCCTGGGTGCCAATTTTCTACAGACTCCAGAGTGGGACCACTAGAGAGATCAGATTCAACTATGGACAGAGTCCACGGAGGAAGGCGACCCCAGGAAAGGGAGCTTATTCAAGTGCAGGAGGAGAAATCCCGCCTCCTCAGCGGGCACATAGGTGGGGCAGCTCTGTGGGAAAGGAAGGCAGGCTGGACACCCAGGAGGGAAGTGACCGACAGCCCGAGGCTCCCAGTGGCCAGAGCTCCCATCCGAGGTCTGAGGGTCTCCAGAGAAAGGAGGACCAGGGTAGGGGGTGCGAGAAGATCCATCCTTGTCCCCAAAGGCCTCAATCTAGAAGGAACATGGTCCACTCCCTTTAGCAGTGAGCTCCTGGGCCCTGCACTCTCTCTAGCTCCTGCCTGGAACTATTTCCAAATACCTGACCCGGCGGGCAGACCTGATGGCCAAGGTCTCCTGGCATGTGCCTTCAATGTCCCCTGCCACACCCCTCCACCACCTCTCACCTGCCACGTCCCATCCCTCGGCTGAATCGCTGCCCCAGAGAGTAAAGGAGTCTGGGGGACGTAGTCCTGGCCAGGACGGCAGAAACCTTCCTCTCCAGAGCATGGAGGGCTTTGCTCAGCCCAGCAGAACTGTCCCAGACCCGCCCGCCTCTCCCCTCAGAGCTTCTGCCCAAAAAGAAGGGTGGTCCCCCTCTCTTCCACCAGAAAGCGTGGATCCAGCCTCTGCCCAAGGAGATGTGGACACTTCAGCCTCTGCGCTTTAGCCCAGCGGGGTCCTGGCTTGGGTGGGGGGAGGGTGGGACTGGGAGCCTGGAGTCTGGGAAACCTGCGCTGCGTCCATCACCTGAGCAGAGAAGAGAACGGGGCCCATGTGCACCCGAGGGGCGAGTCCCGGGCAGAATCCCAGTCCCCTCCTCTGAGTGTTGGTGTGGCCGGCTCTGCTCTCTCCTCGTGGAAAAGCTGTGGCCGTGGTCGGTGGTCACCCCCTGGCCCTGTGAGCCAGTCCACAGGCCCCTGTGAGGACGGGGCCGGCGTCCCACTGGCCAGACACCACTTCCTGGTGAGAAAGGGTGGCCACCTGCCCGCTCTCCCTAAGGGCTCCCAAAGGGAGGGGGTCCTGCTCTGTGGGGAGCTGTCTGTTCAGCGGAGAAGCACCTGGAGAAGCAAGGCCAGTTCGGGGCTCCTGCTGCAGGAACATGGTTCCTTTCCGGAAGGAGAAGGACCATACCACGTGCAGGAACCAATGGCCAAGAGGAGCAGTGCTGGCCCTGGGCCTGGTCGTCACGGTGGACACAGAGCCCAGAGCCCAGACCCCGGTCCCCACCACTTACCCCACCCCCTGCTCCACCAAAGCCGGCTGTTAAATGCAAGTGACGCTACCACGGCGTGTCACAACGAGAGCGGGTGCCTGCCGGCGGGGGTGGGTGGCAGGGACAGCGGCACTGCCGGTGGGGACTGGTGCCTGCACTTCAGAAAAGCCGCCCCGTGCCTGTGCCAGGACCAGCTGGCCCACTCCCGCAGGTGCCCAGCAGGAACGTCAAGTCTCCATTCGACTGAGCCCGTTTAGGACGGAGTAGCAGACGGAGGCAGACTCACAGGAAATCTATAGGGTGATGGACCACAGAGCAGTGAGACTGCGTCTCTCAGATGCCGTGTGGACAGAAGAAGCCAGATTCTATCCATAGAAAGTTCGAGGCCAGACAACACCACAGGTCTGCTAGAAATCAGGACTGTGGCCGCCCTGGGGAGGGGGCAGCTGGAGGGGCCTGATGCTTTGTTCTCCATCAGGATGCGATGCACCAGGCGCCCATCCCAGGAGCTGGCTGCCACGTACAGTCGACGAGTGCACTTTTCCATGCGTGCCACACTTCAGTAAACCGCGTGAAAGCTGCGGCCGGCACCAGGCCGACACGATGCTCTCCTCGGTGACGGCGGCAGGTGTGCTGACCCTCCTGAGAGCCTGCTCGCTGCCAGGTGCCATGGTTCTCAGGGTTTTCTCAGCTGAGGCAGCCCCACGTCCACCTGAGGAGGTCACCACTATCCTAACCCGTTTCAGAGGGAGGAAACTGAGGCTCGTGGAGGCTGAGCTGCAGCCCCACACGACCCCTCCAAGCCCTCTGTCCGCTGCTGCACTGAAGCCGGCGGGGATCACACAGGGGGAGGCAGGGGCTGCGGTGAGAAGACGGCCCGCAGGCCTCAAGCGGAAGCAGCTGCCGGCCCAGCGCCACACCACACATTTCAACCCCCAGAACAAAACCAGGCGGGAAGGCACACAAAACCACAAGCCAAGGTCGCATCCTTGCTCCTCCTCCTCTACCTGCTTCATCCACATGGAGGCCCCGGTCACCCGTCGCACTCTGGGGTATCTGGTCACCCACCGCACTCTGGGGTATCTGGTCACCCGTCGCACTCTGGGGTATCTGGTCACCCGTCGCACTCTGGGGTATCTGGTCACCCGTCGCACTCTGGGGTACCTGGTCACCCATCGCACTCTGGGGTATCCGGGGTCTGAATCAGTCAGAGGGGCTAGGAACCAAATATCCACAAAATACCAGAAGCTGGAAACAGAGGTTTCATTTTTATGTCTTATTTGCTCGCTGCATATCTGGTGACCCAGCCCGAGCCAGGCTCACTCAAGCCCACCAGGGCATCTCATGTTTCCCACTGCAGACAGAAAGACCCAATAACTCCAAAGGTCTTCTGCTAACCTTGCAATGTCGTCCCAGCTCCAGGTGTCAGAGGACACCTGGTGACAGCACCAAGGTCAACCAGGGGCTGGACAGGGGAGGGGCTCGCCCACCTGCTGTCAGAGCGGCTGCACCTGCCTCCGTCTGCCCATCGGAGTCCAGAGGTGACCCTGGTCTGGGCACTTGGGCCCACGTAGGGCATCCCATGGCGTGGAAGGAGGAGGATATGCCCAGTGGCCTGCCCGCACCCCTGCTGGGAAATGGGCCCCTCAGGGCTGAGGTCTGGGTCCATGTGCCTGTCCACTCCCCTGTCGCCTGCCCACTCCCACACACCATCGAGACAAGGTCGGGGCTTGGTCTCCACTCCGGAAGCCTGGGCCTCTCATGTTGCATCAGGAGCAAGGGCTGCTGTGAATCACCCCTTCCCTGTAACATGTCACTTGACTCTAAACAAACACGCTGAGGAGAACACATCTGCAGGAGGATTTCTTCTGAATCAGAAGAAAGGAAATGGGCCTTTGAGTGGGGAGAGTGCCAAGCCCCGCCTGGGGTGCACGAGGGGACGTGCAGGAGAAGGGGTGAGGGAGGCAGCACCTCGGCCAGCTGCCTTCTCAGCACACGGCCGCCCTCCAGGGTCCCAGGCCCTCCCTCACCCACCAGAGACCCACGGCAGGGGGGATGACGGGGGACTCACAGCAGGAGCCAGGCCCGCCCCACTCCCACGCCTCCCCCACCAGATTCCTAACTGTCACTCTAACCCCAACCGCCACCAGATTCCAGCTGGAGCATCGTGCGCGGGGCCTCGCAGCCTCGGGTGGGCAGGGACTCGTCCAGGTGGAGTGACCTCCTGACTTCCAGGAAGCCGCCCCAGTCAGCCTTGGAGGTGCAGACGAAATCACCCCAGCATGGGCTCCCGGCAGGTCACCCCAGCTCAGGCCCCAGCTGGTGGGCTCAGATCCAGGGTTTGCTGGGAACCACCGGCCTTCAGCAGAGGGTGGGGACCTCCTAGATGGCCCAGCGTTATTCCCTGGAGTAAAGCACCCTCCCCGCGGGCCCCTGATTTAAGGAGCTGCACGTACGCTGCGTCCAAGCAGGTAACGGGCTCCCATCCTGTCACAGTGGGGTGAGGACGCCCTTCCAGGGAGAGTCGTGATTTCCCCAAAACCGCACAGCTCTTAGGTGCCCTGGGAAGGCCTCAAGTTTGCAGAGCCCAGGGCAGCCCAGAGGAGAGGCCAGGAGGCTGGACAGGGTCGGGGACAGTGTGGGCCACCCTTGGTGACGACAGATGGAGAGGAGCAGACACCCAGGCCCGCTAGCCAGGCGTCTCCAGGACTTGATGACAGCGAAAGGGGTCATCTGACTTGGCGGCCACGGGAGGAGCAGTAACGACGCAGAGCAGAGGGGCGAGAGCCTCCGAGTGCCGGTCTGAGCCGTCCACAGCCTGACAGCAGCTCGGGGGTGGGGCATGGTGGCACCGAGCGGCAGGCACACGGCAGGGGAGCTCACCTGGCTGGGTGGTCCTACCCTCACCCCTCACTGAGATGTCCACCAGGGACAGGGGTAGGGGCCCTGGATGACAGGGTGGCCGTGGACATCAGGGGAGCAGACCTGGCAGTTGGACCCAACGCTTTCCAAGTCCAAACCCGGAATTCTTCTGTCACAGCAGCCATGATCTTCAGGCACCTCCAAGGACTGGAGGGTCACCAACAGGCCAACAACATACATATGTTTATTGTATTGTGTGACCGGGCGAAGGTTCCATGGCTCATCATGGACCCAGATCACCCACACGGGGACCCACCTGGCTGTGCTCTCACTGGGACCCCGAGTCCAAGCAGGGCTCCCTGCAGGCGCATCACCCCCTTCCCCTCCGTGTCTCTGCCTCAGGGGTTCTCTCTGCCTTACTGGCACACATGTGAACACACATGCACACGCACAGACGCCACGTGCACGGCCACAAACAGATGAGCAGCCTGCCAAGACCCTCCCGCCCCTACCTTGGACATGCCCCACCTCCCCACTGAGCTGAGAATGAAGTGCACGGCGGGGCTGGCGAGTCCACCTGGGGCTGACCCAGACCCCTCGGAGGAGGCAGCTCTCTACGTGGGGTAGAAGGTGGGAGCCACAGGCCAGCTGCTGCTCTGGAAGCCTGTAAATATTTAGATTCTCTGTCTCCTTCTGGTGGATTGTGATGTTTTCAAAGCCCTTCTCCTGCATGTGAACATAGAGACAGCACAGTTGGGCCATGTCCCATGAATAATATTTCTTTTTCTGTTTTGATAACATTTTAATCCTCCCGACTAGTGAAAAATGAAGACATGACGCACTTTGCCCGCATGCTAGAGCACTCTGGAAGGCAGATGGGCATCCCGCCCGCAGCGCAGGGGCTGAGCCCCGGGCCCTCCGTACATCCTGAAACCCACCCATACCTGCTCTGGGGTCGGGGCCACCCTTCCCCTCCTGGCTGGTACCCCCAGGGGCTGTGAGCTCGGCGCGCCCTGTGGTCCGCCTCTCTCTCAGTGGCCCCCACTTCCCTCGCATGTCTGTCCTGCCCTCTGCAGACTGAAGCCAGTCGGGCTACGAAGGCCGGAAGGGCTGCCTCCTTCAAGCTGTGGTCCTTGTCCTTGGACCACAGGGACACTCACTTGGTTTTTTTATTTTTTTAAACAGCAAAATGTGCATTTACTGAAATGAAAGGGGTTTGTGTTAGATGATGCATTGGAAAAAGCAAGCTACAGACAGGTGCCTGCAGAGGAGCCTGCTTTTAAAAACAACGTAGGGGCCTCCCTGGTGGCGCAGTGGTCGGGGGCCCGCCTGCCGATGCAGGGACGCGGGTTCGTGCCCCGGTCCGGGAGGATCCCACAACCGCGGAGCGGCTGCGCCCGTGAGCCGTGGCCGCTGAGCCTGCGCGTCCGGAGCCTGTGCTCCGCAACGGGAGAGGCCACAGCAGTGAGAGGCCCGCGGACCGCAAAAAAAAAAAAAAAGTATGGGTGTGCAAATGTACGCATGTGTGGAAAATATTGTGGAAGATTATATACAAAAATATTACAAGTGGATAGGATGGGCTGCTGGGTGGGCTTACGGGGGATTTATAATTTATTTATAATTTATTTATAATTTATTTTTTTATACTTTTCATAGGCTCACGTTTCTCGGGGGACCCGTGCAACTTCTTTTTCTCTCTTTTTTTCTTTAAACCAGGAGTACAACTAAAATTTTTTGCGATATAATTCACATACCATAAAGCTCACCATTTTAAAGTGTAAACTTCAGTGGGTTTTGGTATATTCACAGAGAGGTGCACCACCACCATCATCTAATTCCTGAATATTTTCATCCAGAATGAAACCCTCTACTCGCCAGCAGTCTCTCCCATTCCCCACCCTCACCGGGCCTGGCAACTCTTAATCTACTTTCTATCTATGTGGATTTTCCTATCCTGGGCATTTCATGTACATGGAACCATACAACATGTGGCTTCACGTGACTGGAGTCATTCACTTAGTACAATGCTTTCATGGCTCATCCATGCTTTAGCGTAAGTCAGTACTTCGTCCCGTTTTATGGCTGAATTACATCACTGTGTGGATGGACCACCTTTTGTTTATCCAGTCACCCGCTGATGGACGCACAGATTATTTCCATTTTTTGGCTATTATGAGTAATGCCGCTATAAGCATTGGAGTACAAGTCTTTGCGTGTCCGTTGTTTTCAATTCTCTTGGGTGTATCCGAGGGGTAGAATTGCTGGGTTATATGGTAACTCTATGTTTAACTTTCTGAAGAACTGGAAAACTGTTTTCCAAAGTGGCTGCACCATTTAACATCCTCACGAGCAGTGGATGAGCTTCCACTCGCTCTGCATCCCCCCAGCACTTAATAATACCCGTGTCTTTTACGCTAGCCTTCATGAGTGTGAAATGGTATCTCTTTGACGTTTTGATTTGCATTTCCCTAATGACTAATGATACTGAGTATTTTCTCACGTACTATTAGCCGTTTCTATGTCTTCTTTGGATAAATGTCTATTCAAGTTCTTTGTCCACTTTTTTTTCTTAAAATTTATTTGATTGAACTGGGTCTTAGTTGCAGCAGGCGGGCTTCTTAGTTGCAGCTTGCGAACTCTTATGCAAAGTCTTAGTTGTGACATGCATGTGGAATCTAGTTCCCTGACCAGGGATGGAACCCGGGCCCCCTGTGTTGGGAGCTTGGAGTATTAACCACTGCACCACCAGGGAAGTCCCCTTTGTCCACTTTTTTTTTTTTTTACAATTTTCTTTTTTTTAATTTATCTGTTTTATTTTTGGCTGCATTGGGTCTTCATTGCTGCGCGCAGACTTTCTCTAGTTGCGGCGAGCAGGGGCTACTCTTCATTGTGATGCGTGGGTTTCTCAGTGCAGTGGCTTCTCTTGTTGTGGCACACAGGCTCTAGAGCACAGGCTCAGTAGTTGTGGCACACGGGCTTAGTCTCTCCTCAGCATGTGGGATCTTCCCGGACCAGGGCTCGAACCTGTGTCCCCTGCATCAGCAGGCGGATTCTTAACCACTGCGCCACCAGGGAAGCCCCACTTTGTCCACTTTTTAATCGGTCTTTTCATTGTTGAGTTTTAAGTGTTCTTTATACATTCTGGATATGAGTCCCTTATCAGATATACGATCTGAATTTCCATATGAATTTTAGGATCATCCTGTCAATTTCTGCAACAACAACAACAAAAAAGCCAGGTGGGATTTTAATATGGATTTTGATGAATCTGTAGATCAGTTTGGGGAGTATTGTCCTCTTAACAATATTATGTCTTTCAATTCATGTACATGGGGTGTCTTTCCACTTACTTGCATCTTCTTTAACTTCTTTCAAGAATATTTTGTAAATTTTGGCATATAAGCCATTCACTTCCTTTGGTAAATTTATTTCTAAGTATTTTATTCTTTTTCCTGCTATTGTAAATGAAATTGTTTTCTTAACTTCATTTCAAATTGTTCATTACTAGTGTATGGCGTATACAGTTGATTTTTTATATTAATCTTGTATCTTGTCACCTTGCTAACTCTCTTATTAATTCTAATAGCTTTTTCCGTGTTCTTCAGAATTTTCTATAAACAAAATCATGCTATAAGAGAAATTTTGCTTCTTCCATATACTGTCCACAGATATTAACTTTAAATATAATGATATAGGCAGTTCGAAAGTAAAAGGATAGATAAAGATATATCATGCAAACATTAATCAAGAGTGACTATATGAATATCAGATAAAGTAGACTTCAGACCAAAGAAAATAACCAACAGAGAGGGACGTTACATATGATAAAAGGATCCATGTATCAAGAAGACATCACAAACCTAAATGTGTATGTAGCAAACCACAGAGCTGCAAAATATAAATATATAAAGCAAAAAAAAGCTGAAAGAGAAACAAACAAATCCACAATTGTAGTTGATCACTCCAGCACCCCTGTATTAGTTTCTTATTGTTGCTATAACAAAATACCAAAAATTTAAAAGAACATAAATCTATTATCTTAGAGTTTGGGAGGTCAGAAGTCTTAAATGGATCTCCCTAAAATCAAGGGGTCAGCAGATGAGGTACAGCTATACAACGGGGTACCACTGAACAATAGAAAGGAGTGAACAACTGGCACACACCAAAACTGTTATGCTGAGCGATGGAATCCAGATACCAGAGCTTATACTTTGTACGCAGTTCTGGGCTGGGCAAAATTAACAAACGGCAATAGAAATCACAACAGGGGTTACTTGGAGGTGAAGCTAAGGTATTGAGAAGAGGGGCTGCTTCTGGGGGTAGGGGGACCCCTAATCTGGGAGGTGGTATGTGAGCTACAATAGGGAACGTCTACAGAGCTGTACACTCAGGGTTTGCACTTTTTCCTAAATTAGATCTTGATTTAAAAATAGACACAAACGTCCACAAAATTTCATTCCTCTGGAGTCAGTAACTCTTCTTAGGAATATTTACTAAATTAGTCTGAAATGTAAATATTTACTCAAATTCTGGAGGCAGTGTAAATGTCAAACAGCACAGAAAACCTCTCAGCACAAGGAAACGTTCCCTGTGTGGGAGCATCCAGGATCCCAGCGTGCGGATGGGGGCGACCTTCACAGAGGTGAGGGCCCCGCTCGTGGCACTGACCACACGGCCTATGCTTTGTAAATGGTGGGGACCCAGCCGTGTGAGGATCCCAGCAGTGACACAGGGGTGAATGGCTCATGCCAAGGGCAGAACGGCAGTGGGGACTTGGCCGGCACGGCCAGGTTCAGGTGGCCTGGTGATGGCTCTGCCCCCAGGCTGGGTGAGGCCAGGCTCCATGGTGGCAGAGGTGGGTTTGGGAAAACCTCTCAGAGGAAGGAAGGAAGCCTGCTGCTTGGACACAGACCAGAGGATGCTGGCCTGAGGGGCTAGGCCGAGAGGAAGGTGGAGCAGAAGATTTGACAGCGACTCGGAGGTGCCGTCCCCAAGGTTCCAAAGTGGCTGGAGGGCTAGTCCTCTGTTGACCCAGCAAGGGGACACACTTGGCCTAGACTCGGGCCTGCTGGAAACTACACTGGGCCTGGAGACAATAGGTCCTGGAGTGAGGACGTAGAGGGAAGGACAGGGTCCAGACCGCCCAGAGGACACACAGGAGAACTGGACGTAGGAGGGACTCACCGAGGCTGGTCACCCTAGACCCAGAATTCTAGCAGGGGGGTGGCGGTGGGGAACGATGCCCCAAAGGAACCAGAGAGGACGGAGAAGTGAGCCCACTGGACTTCTGTCCCGAGGACAGTGGCGGTAGGCGTCCTGGGAAGTCCTCTGCTTGGAACTGCTGGCGTCAGGCGGGCTGAGCTGGGGACCCCAGGTCTGGCCAACCACCAGCCCTCCTTCTGTGGAGCTGCAGAAGCCCATCAGCTGATTCAGGGGCAGGCGGGGCAGTTTCCTCGGTTCTGCAGGCCGCCCTTCGGTTCTGGTCTCTGGGCAGGCTCGGGGAAGGCCCGGGGCCTTTAAAGGATGGAGCTCAGATAACCAGATTCTGGAATCACTTCTCCAGTTTTCCACACCACACCCCACTCCGGGCACTGTCCCACGGAGCGTTCAACTTCTGCGGAAAGCTGAGGTTAGGGAGGACAGACTCTTGGCTGGGACGTGGCCCCAGATGGCTTCCATCACGCCCCCTGACAGCTCTGGGAAGTCCCCCCTTCTCGGCCTGTGGCTTCTTGAAGGAAAGAGGCCAAAGCAGTTCAGCTCTGGGACCGTGGGTTTTCTGAGGATTTCGGCAGTTTGCCGGGGAGAAAAGGAAGCTGACCACAGAGAGGGCCGTGAGGGCCGATGGGGGCGGAAAGAAACCAAAGCCTCAAAAGGGACGAAGAGCAGAGAACAAGGGAAAGAGCTCAGACGGAAGGGGGCTGCGCGGGGCGCAAACCCCAGGACAGACAGAAAGCCCTGGGGCTGCCTGGGGCGCTGGACCCCGCAGTCCAGAGGGGGATAGGCATCTCTCAGATAATCCCCAATCCAAGAGCCACAAGCCCTGAGGGGAGGCCGGGGGCCCAGGGCTGGGTGGGACGATGAGGGTTCCCTACGGCGACAGGCTGGGCCCTTCCACAGGGAAAGGGCTGAGGGGAGCCCACTGCCCGGGCACCGCAGCCCAGACAGCGGCCCTGATTCCAGGCAGAGGTGCCCTCTGTCCACGGGAGATGGACAGGGTCCTCCCGCTGGTTGAGCAAATCCCAGACACCTCCTTCTTCTGGGCCAGGAAAGGGAGCGGGGGCTGAACCTGCCCTGGGCCCAATAATGGGTTTGGGGGTTCTCCCATGGGGCCTGGAGAGGTGACCAACTCTCCACAAACAGAACAACTAAAACACCCAGAAAAGCCACCAGCTGGGAGATGTCCTTGGGTTACGAAATTAACTCCCGTTGTCAGTGTGCAATAATATTTTCTCTGCAAAGACTTCTTTTTCACACATTCACTCCTGCAACAACTTCCGGGTGAGTGTTGTCGCCACTCACTGTCAGCTGGGCTGAAAACAAGGCCAAACTCATAGCCAGACGGGAGGAGCCAGGACTCAAGGCCAGGGTGGCCTGACTTCAAATGGCTGCAAAGATAACTTGCCCAGGATGTGATGTATGGATCAAAAATACATTGCTGAAAGCAAAATAAAGTGAGAGTACAGCTCAGGACCGTTGTTTAAGTGCACACAGCAGGCAGAGGTGTGACTAGGGTCTGTTCGCGGGCCTTGCAGGCTGACGCGGACACTGCTTAGCGCTCCCTGCCCATCAGGCCGCCCAGCAGCACGGCCCACAGACTGCGGCCCACGGACTGCAGCCAGCACAGGCCACCTGTGGCGGAGGGGGCTCGGGCAGGACTGAGTCTTGTCCCAAAATGTGCCGTTCATACCCCAAGAGGAGAGGGCAGCCGGGTGCTCAGAAAAGAGTAGTTGAAAAAAACCAGATGAGTGAGGGACGCTGAGGCTGGTGGTCAGTGTGGCCTGGGACAGCCTCGGGGCCTCCGGGGATCTCAGCGCCCGGCCCCAGGACTCCTAGCTCCCCCTGCTTGGAAGCTGGTGGTGGGCCCTGGAGCTGGCCCGACTGGGCACAGGCCAGGGGCCTCCGAGAGGCACTGGGACGTCAGCACGAAGCCATGTCCCTCAGATTTGAAACACGTGTAGGCAGCGGCAGCCAATCCATGTGTCACAAGGAAGTGAGCAGCCCAGAGCAGCCAGGGGCCCAGTGAGTCAGCGGGCACAGGAGGCCCCGAGGTCCGGTCCCTGTGGAGACGGCAGCAGGCGTGAGGCCCCTCGGCCCAAATCTCCTTGTGTCCCCCGAGGCACACGGCCCACCCCGACCACCATGATGGTCTCTCCACGCCCCACCCGCACCCAGCGGCGCATCAGAGCCCACGTGGAGGCTGATACGTGTTCAGGAATTTTGCAGTTGCCAAACACACCCACTACCAAAAACTAAATTATATAAGCTTACAATTCCATAAGTTGTATTAAAGCTAAGGCAGTGGATACTCAAAGCTCCTCATCACGGCTCTGTTTCCCAGGCCTCGTGCTCTGGAAGGGCTTCACTTCTGTGTGTGTGCTGTGTGGCAGCCCTGCCCCCAGGCTGCCCCTGACGGGGCATCTCGGCCCACACTCAGCCGCAGTGCCCCCTCCACATTGTAGCTCCACACCCCTCCACCCTCCCCTCCAGCCCCACCTCCCAGGGAACCCCATGCGCCACTGGGCCCTGAGCCTGGTACCCCCCCTGCACCCTGCCCAGGGGAGCACACGCCCTAGGTGGGCTGCCCAGCTGCCCCCTGGGCCTCCAGCTTCCTGACCATCTGTGCTGCGGCCAAGTCTCCTCTTGGGCATCTGCATCCACTCAGAGGTCCCAGCCCAGATTCTGGAGTCTCCCAGAGCAGCTCTGCCTTTAAAATCTTCCTCTCCAGCAGCCCCCACTCTTCCTCTGGCACCAATGCCAAGGAGTGCCCCACCCCCCCTCCTGCTCAGTCTGTCCCCTCTGGTTCCAGCCTGTCCTCACCCAGCCAGGACACGTGCATTCATGTCCATGCAGACTGACCAGCAAAGCCTCAGTTCCCTGAGTGCCAGGTAAGACAGGCTGGGCCTGGAGAGGAAGGCGGTCTGAGAGGGGATAGTAGCAGGAGCAGTGGCTCCAGGCCACCTCTTTAGAGGTCACTTGACTGCATCACATCTGCTTATTCTCTTCTCGGCCTGGACCATCTCTCCATTGGCTGCTGCTGCATGCTTCCCCCAGCTTGTGCCCACCCCAGCCAGGCCCTCAACAGGCGTGTTAATGCCCTGCACATTTGGAGGCATCCTTGGAAAGTTGGCCAACAGATGCCCATTGACTTCATCTGTTTAAAGTTCCCTCCTCCCACATCAGTGATAAGAAAAAGGGTCATTCCAAACTCAAGCCCTTTAGGCCACCATGGGTGGTCCCAGTGACCAGAGAATCATGTGTAGAGAGGCCAACGGCAGGCCCCCAACAGGAGCTATGGCACACATCCAGGCCCTGGAACTTCTATTGTCTCCATCTGCTTGGCCAACCTGACCAAGACATACCTTGGAAAACACCAGTATAATAATTATCTCAGTGGGGCTCCTGCAGCTCCTTTTTGCAGAACCTTAAATTCCATCACATGTAGCTCTGTAGACAGGTCTGGCTGAGGAGTTTCTGCCCACATCACAGGCAGAGCCTGACCCTCCCTCTTATCCTTCTCTCCTTCTTAGGTTTACAAAGCTAAGTGCTCCAAACAAGAAAAAGCCAGATAAATTCACACTCAGATCCTCACCATCAAACTTCTGAAAACTAAAGACAGAAAAATATCTTCATTGCAGAGATAAATGACACATTGCCTAACAAAGAACAGTAATTTGAATGACTGAAGATTTCTCTCCAGAGACCATGGAGGCCAGAAGGAAGTGGTACATTTTCCAAACACTGAAAGAAAAGAAAGTTAACTCAGAATTCTGTACACAGCAAAAATAACCTTCAGGAATGAAGGTGAAATAAAGACATTCTTAGATAAAGGAAAACTACGATAATTTGCTACCACCAAATATACCCTAAAAGAATAACTAAAAGAAGTTCTTTGCACATAAGGGAAACCTAGGAAGGAAGAGCAAAAAATATGGTACGTATCTGGGAAACTCTTCTTCTCCACTTGAGTTCTTTAAAATATGTTTGACGATTAAAAGCAAATTTTATAATATTGTGTCATGCAGTTTTCAGCCTATGTAGATATATTATATAAGACAACTACAACATAAAGGATGGAGAGCACAGCAACATACGTGGTGGTAGGATTTCTACAAGACACTTGAAATGGTAAAATATTTATTCTAAGTAGACTGTAAAAGTTTAAGTATGCATATTGTAATTGCCAGGAAACTACCAAAAAATGTAAAAAGATACATAATCAACAATGCAATAGATAAATTAAAGTAGAATACCAAAGAATGTTCAAATGACCAAAACAAAGGCAAGAACAAGGAAACAGAAGAATTTTTAGAAGGGAGAGGGGGGACAAAAAGCAAATAATAAAGTGGTGGGCCTGAATCCAAACAGATCAACAGTTACTTTCAATGTAAGTAGTCTAAATTAAAAGACAGGGATTAGAGTGAAGTAAGTCAGAAAGAGAAAAACAAATACCATATGCTAACACATATATATGGAATCTAAAAAAAAAAAAAAGGTTCTGAAGAACCTAGGGGCAGGACAGGAATAAAGACACAGATGTAGAGAATGGACTTGAGGACACAGGGAGGGGGAAGGGTAAGCTGGGATGAAGTGAGAGAGCGGCATGGACATATATACACTACCAAATGTAAAAGAGATAGCTAGTGGGAAGCAGCTGCATAGCACAGGGAGATCGGCTCGGTGCTTTGTGACCACCTAGAGGGGTGGGATAGGGAGGGTGGGAGGGAGAGGCAAGAGGGAGGAGCTATGGGGATATATGTATATGTATAGCTGATTCACTTTGTTATACAGCAGAAACAAGCACACCATTGTAAAGCAATTATACTCCAATAAAGATGTTAAAAAAATAAATAAAATAAATAAAAAGATTAGTTCTGAAACCAAAAAATATTTTAAAATTAAAAAATAAATAATAGTATATATACACTATATATATGAAATAAATATATAAGCATGTAAAATAAAATATAAATATATTAAAAATATATATGTATATATAAAAATAAAAGACAGGGATTTTCAGGATGAATTTTTAAAAATCACCCACCAATATACTATCTACAAGAAACTCATTTCAAATATAATATTGGTAGGTTAGTGTTTAAAGGATGGAAAAAGATATACCATGCAAGCACACATTTTAAAATGGGGTGCCTATATTGATAACAAATAATGCGGACTTCAGAGAAAAAAATTCATAAATTAACTTCAGAAAAAAATATCATAGATAAAAAGGGAAGTTGATGATAAAAATGTCAATTCACCAAGAAGATACAACAATCCTAAATGTATATGCACCTAATAACACAGCTTCAAAATACATGAAGCAAAATTCATGAAGACAGAAGTAGAAGGAGAAATAGACAAATCCAGAATTATAGTTGGAGATTTCAACACTTCTCTCTGAAAACAAACAGGCTAGAAAATCAGCAAGGATAAAGAACTGAATATCAGTGTCAACCAGTGGGATCTAACTGATTTTATTAAATACTTCACCCAACCAGAGCAGAACACAAGTATTTTTCAAGTGCACAGGAAACATTTACCAAAATAAATGATACCTAGAGTCATTAAAAGTCTTTAACAAAGCTAAGAGAATTGAATCACACAAAGTATGTTCTCTAATAATAATGGAGCCAAACTAGATATCAGTAACAGAAAGATAAGAAATATCTCTAAATGATTAAAAAGTAAATAACACACTTCTAAATAATCTAAGTAAAAAGATAAAACCTCAAGGGAAATTAAATATTATATTTAACTGAATGAAAATATAACATTAAAATCTGTGGTATGCAGCTAAAGCAGCTCTTAGAAGGAAATTTATGGCACTAAATGTTTATATTAGAAAAGAAGAGGGCTTCCCTGGTGGCGCAGTGGTTGAGAGTCCGCCTGCCGATGCAGGGGACGCGGGTTCATGCCCCGGTCCGGGAGGATCCCACATGCCGCGGAGCGGCTGGGCCTGTGAGCCATGGCCGCTGAGCCTGCACGTCCGGAGCCTGTGCTCCGCAACGGGAGGGGCCACAACAGTGAGAGGCCCGCGTACAGCAAAAAAAAAAAAAAAGAAAAGAAGAAAGATCTCAAAACAATAATCCAAGCTTTCACTTCAAGAACCTATTTTAAAAGAGCAAAATATGTTCAAATCAAGTAGAAGGAAGGAAAAAATAAAGAAAAAGAATCAATGAAATTTAAAACAAGGTACTATGGAGAAAATCAATGGAAACAAAAGCCAGGTCTTTGAAGTAATTGAGTTCAATAAAACTTTGGCAAAACTGAATACCAAAAAAAAAAGGAGAGCAGACATGAATTACCAATATCAGAAATAAAAGAAGACATATCAAAATTTCAGACCTTGTAGATGTTAAAAGGAAACTTGGCAAATACTACAAACAACTCTGAACACATAAAATCAATAACTTAGATGAAAGGAATCAATTCCTCAAAAACTACAAACTACCAAAACTTACCCAAGATGAAACAGATGATCTAAATAGTTCTAAAACTCTTAAAGAAATTGAATTTGTAGTTAAAACCATTCCAAAAAAGAACTATCCAGGGCCAGGTGGTTTCACTGGTATATTCTACCAAACAATTAAAGAAGAAATAACGTCAATTCTACGTAATCTCTTCCTGAAAATAGGAGAAAACACTTCAAATAATTTCATGAGACTAGCATCAGCATCGTGATGTCAAAACTAGATAATGAAATCACAAAAAATAGAAAACAACGTACCAATGTTTTCCATGAACAAAGATGCAAAAATGATCAACACAGTGTTAGTAAAGAAAATACAACAATATATCAAAAGAATAATAAGTTATGACCAAGTGGGGTTTATTCTAGAAATGCAAATGTCCTTCAATGGGTGAATGGATAAACTGTGACATATCCATAAAAAGGAATGCCGTTCAGCAACAAAAAGGAACAAACTACTGATACATGCAGCAACTTGAATGGCTCACAAATGTATTACACTGAGGGAGAAAAGTCAACCTCAAAAGATTAAATGCTGTATGGTTCCATTTATATAATATTCTTAAAATAGCAAACTTATATAGCTAAAGACCACAATCGTGGTTGCCAGGGGTTGGGACTTGGGAGAGAATGTGACTATAATGGGACAGTATGGGAGAGTTTCTTCGGGGTTATGAAAAAGTTCTACGCCCTGATTGTGGTCATGGTTACACAAATCTATAAATTCATGGACTCGATACTGAGAGAGAGGGGGAGGAAACTGGTGAAATTCAAACAAGTTGCTTAATTAACAGTTTGGTACCAATGTTAGTTTTCTGGTTTTGATATGCTTTGATTTGATAATGTTATATAAGATAATATCACTGGGGAAGCTGGGTAAAGGTACTAGGGAACTCTGTACTGTATCTGCAACTTTTCTGTGAATCTAAAATTATTTCAAAATAAAAACTTTTTTTTACAGGGAGGCAAATGGTTAGAACAGACACTTCACAAAAGAAGATATACAAATGGCCGGTGAGTCTGTGAAACAGGACTCAACTTCATCAGTCCCAGGGAAATGCAGATTGAAACTGCAATTAAGTGGCACTTTACATCCACAGCAACAACTAAAATGACAAAGACTGATGAGCACGTGTTTGGTGGGAGCATAAACTGTGCAATCGGCACTTGTAGTCAGTCACTTGTCATTTAACCCGGCCATTCCATTCGACATATTTACCCATGAGAAATGCAGAGACACATCCTGACAAAGCCTTGAGCAGCTTTTCTTAAAAAGTGGAAACAGCAGGTTGACAGACTGGAAACGTCCATGAACAGGTGGATGGATGAACAAACTGTGGTGTATCCACAGATTAAATACTCACCAGTTAAATGTGGGTGCACCTCAGAAACATGCGGAAGCCGGAAGAGCACACGTTGTCTTATTCTATGGAGACGGAATTAACATGGAAAACTAATCTATAATTACAAAAGGCCAGTCAGTAATTATATGGGGTGGGGCACTTTATTGCAAAAGGATATGAGGAATCCTTTTGGGGTGATGGGCTTGTCCTCTGTCTTGATTGTGCTAATAGTTACACAGTTATATAAATTTGTCAAAATGCATCAAACTGTACACTTAAAATGGGTGCATCCTATTGTATGTATACGTATGCATACAATACATACTATATCTCAATGCATTTGATGTTTAAAAGCCCCTCCTACGTTTCTCAATGCCCCCATGGGGTAATAAACCGCACTGAGAACCATTGCTCTCCAGTGACTATCATTATGGACCGCTTGGGACTCGCTTATGACTTTGCAACTTGCGCGAGTCTCTCCAGAGCGCGACGGTCGGCGAGCCGTCGCTGCAGCAGAGACTTGCCGTCCACCTGCCATCCGCCACCCCTCCTTCCTCGTAACTGGCCCCCATGTTATTCCCTTGTCCACCTTCCGCGCACGGCTCAGCTCCAGGGTCAGCCCCAGAGCAGGGAGGACAGTTAGGTCCTCATCACCAGGCTCTGCTCAGGCAGGAGCACGTGACCCACACATGGCAAGGAATCTGCTGGGGCTTCTGGAAAGGCACCCTGCTCCAAGGAGACATCCCCAGGAAGAGCCGGGGCGCCCAGGGCCTCTGCCCCGGCTCCGCTGGCTGGCAGCCCGTGGAAGTGCCTCTCCAAGCCTCCTTGAGTGACTTCCTTTGCCAAAAATGGGAAAGAGTCTTGCATAACCAGACATCTGTACGAATCAAAATCCAGAGGAAATGCAGGCAAGTGCCGCGGGACAGTTAGAGGAGCTTCGCAGAGAAAAGGAGATCAGCACGGGAGCCAGCCCTGCCCCCTTGACTCGGGCCTCACGTGTTCTGGGGCTGTTTATTTGGGGAGAAAGCATGAACCCTGGGATTCGAACGGCAATTTCACAGTTTATTACAAGTTTTAAGAGTCTTTTCCAAGAACATTTCATCAGATCTGTTCTGTGCACAATCATCTATTGCTTCCTCCCAGTGGGGAGCGAATTTATTTATTTTTTCACTCTTCCTATAGATCTGTTATTCATTAGGTGTGCTACTCTTATTTTTAAGTATGTAGATTTTTTTCAACCAGAAAAACATTTAATTCAAGATTCGTACTGGGAGACTCCCTATTCCTGAGGAGGAAATGTTAGTTTTGCTTGGCAAACGGCAGCTTTTCATGGGCGACACGGATGGTCATATTATTTTTTAAAAAGCAGGTGATGGCAAAGGGCCCAAATCGGTCCCAGAATCAGGAGGTCGGGGACAGGCCAACAAAATGAACCCCTTCCTTCCTCTGGGTAGGACATGTCCCCACAGAATGAGGCCACCAGTGACCCAGGCTCTCAGGACCTGGTGACCAACCAGGGACCTCGCGTCCTTCAAGGTTAACCCATCAACGTCCACTCAGTGGGTGACCTGGAAAAGAGGGCGTAGGGCCCGGCCCCCAGCTCAGAATGAAGGGGCAATGCTCTCAGAGTGGACAGAAAAGCGGGTGCCAGGGTCACCATGCCCGGCAGGCTCTATGAACACACTGGCAGGACAGAGCTCTCTGCCCACTTGCTCCAGGAAACAGGGCAGGGTCCCTCAGTCAGGAACAGCGGCCTTGCCCTGGGCCACCTGGAGCATCTTTTCCCAGGGGCTGCACAGGTCACGTGGAGGTCCAGCCCCTGCCACAACACCACCCCACAGCCCGGCCCCCCAGGCTGGCACGGGGACCGTGTAGGACACGGATCAAGCTCCAACTCAGAGGGCTGGAGAGGGTCCCTCTCGTCAGCCTTCCCATCAGACACCCCCAGGCTTGGAAACCAGGTGGCCCAGGGTGGGGGCTGTTCAGCAAAAAAGAAGAGTGACAACACCTCTGCCGTGGGCTGCAGGCGGGGAGCTGAGGGAGGGACAAAGCAGGTGACAGGCAGGGGGGCGGCCAGGCCAAAGCTGGCCTGGTCCCAGAAGGCGGCAGGGAGCCTCCCCCCAGGGTCCAAAGGAGGGACAGATGGGCCTCAGCTGTGCCTGAGGAGGCGGGACAGGGTGAGACGGGGAGAGGAGGGGTGTGGGGCCTCCATCGGTCTCCACCCGATTTTACACAGAACCCCCTTCCCAGCCATTCAACAGGTAGAACAAAGCCTCTGGCTGACGTTGGGGAGACCCTGGGCCCCTAAAGTGCTGCGAGCTCCCAAGGGTGGACAGGCCCTGTCCGCTGTGGAGGTGGCCTGGGGGACCCTGGGGCCAGGCGGAGCTCTGGACAGCTGTGCGCAGGAGCGCAGAGTCAGGAGGGGTCCCGGACGGCGCGGTTCTGAGTTTACTCCCAGCTTCGCCCTGACAGGCCGTCAGTGACCCTAACGCAAGAGGCTCACCGAGGCCTGCGCATCCCTAACCCACGCAGATCCGCAGATGCACCTCGCCTCCAGCCCTCCCCCGGCAAAGACAGCTGCAGCGCCCTGGGCCCTGAGCCCCCTCCTCTAGTCCCTCCCCCGCCCCGAGGCGTGCTGCACGGGGCTGCCGGGGGCGCTCAAGGACCGCGGGAGGAAGCCGGCTGGGGTGCGCGGCCTGGAGCTTTCCGAGGCTGCGCTGGTGGCTGCGAGTGGGGCGAATCCCAGCGCAGAGGGACGGACGCAGGATGTGCAGGACAGGCGGCCGGGCTCCATCCCTGGCTGCACAGGGCGTCCCTGGGGACAGCCTAATGCAGTCCAGCCACTCCGTGAGTCACGCGGAGGCCCACATCTGGAACCCCTCAGGCCTGCCAGACTGGCTGGCACGCAGGCTTCCCGTGGAGAGCCAGCCGCCAGGCCCCGGACCGGATGGGGTGATCCTCCGGGCCCCGCCCACTGCCCCCTCCCTCTCCCTCTCCCTTTCTTATTCTTCTTCCCCTGAAAAATGGAGCTCAGCGGTCTGCCTTCTGGTGTGGGGTGCTACTGGGAGGGATGGGGGTCTGGGGACATGATGGGGAGGGTCCTGACTCACCTTCAAAACGTAGAGACAGCAGGAAGGCCAGGGGCTCAGGGCCCGCTGACCATGCCAGACAGCCCAACTGGTGCTCAGGCTGGCATGGGGGAGGGTCTCACAGGGAGCTGTGGGGACTCTAGACACGCCCCCGGGCTCAGGCGGAGTGGAGGCTGGTTACCTGTGTCCTACAGAGGGTGCTTGGGACCAGAGTCAAGGCCAGGGAACCAGCCTGAGGCTCCCTGAGGCTAGGTGAAAGGGGCCCTGGAGCTCCCAGCTAGGCAGTCTCATCCAGCAGAGCACATGGTGGAGGGTGAGGCAGCTGCTTACCCCACACCTATCCTGCCCTTCCTCCTGGGTGTTCGGGACAGCAGCCACTTGAAGATAACATGTGCCAGCCTCTTTTGCAGCTAGTGGCCCATGAGCTGTCAGTGGAAATATGGGAACATCACAGAGGTCACTGGGAGGAAATCGAATTTTCCAGTAAGAGCTCCCTCGGGTCCCTCCCTGACGTTTCTTGCTGCTGTCCTGGGATGCAGATGTGAGGGCAGCAGCTCCAGCAGTCATCATGAACCATGAGGTAACTGTTATATAGAGGGTGACAGAGCAGGGAGACAGGATCTGCGTCCTCCCTGATGGTGCTATAGAGGAGCCAAACTAAGTAAGAGAATAAACACCGTGTGGTCTGGTCACTGCCGGGGTCTGACCGTTAGGAAACACTCTGAGTCCAGCTCTGGGCTTGGCCGGGAGGTTCCATGGTGGGTGAATGAGGGTGTACGGCTGTGAGGTGGGGGTGTGATGTCCCACCTGCTCCTTACTTATCATGTCTCCACAGGGCTCCTTAAATGTCTGCTCCCCGCAGCAGTGAGTCCTGAAGCCAGCTGATCACAAGACTCACCGGGAGTCTCATAGGAATATCGATTCTCCAGCCCCACCGATGCTCCATCAGGTCCAACTTTCCCAGAGAATATTTCCTCCCCTCTGATGACCTAGCATGGTGGTTCTCAGTGTGGCCTGGGGGTCCTAGGGGCTCCCGAGATCCTTTCATGGGGTCTGTGAGGCCAAACCTGTTTTTTTTTTTTTTAAATAAATAAATATTTATTTATTTGGCTGTGCCAGGTCTTAGTTGCGGCATGCGGGATCTAATTTCCTGCCCAGGGATTGAACCCGGGCCCCGTGTGTTGGGAGCACAGAGTCTTAGCCACTGGACCACCAGGGAAGCCCCCAAACCTGTTTTGATAATGATGTTTCCCTTCTTCATTCTCCTTCTCTCACACATATATGTTCAGATCCCACACTGCAACAAACCATCAAGAAGTGACCTTTTATTAGGTTTTGGTGTCATGTCAAAGAGTATCCACAATTATCTGAAAAGATTCTCAGAATAGTTTTCCTCCAGCTCCATGCATGTATGAGGCCAGACTTCCGTCACAGATTTTACCCAAAACAACCTATCAGGAGAGTTTGAAGACAGAAGCAGGTCTGAGAATCCAGCTTTCTTCCGGATGTTACAGTCTTGTACAAGTGAACCAGAGTGCCACTCCTCCCACAGGGTTTGGTTTTGTTTTTTTTTGAAAATATAGGTTTTTCATTTAAAGTGTGTTATTTATGTTAACATGCAAGGGGTTTATCCTTTTAAATTTGAAATGGATCAATAAATGGATTTTTTAAATTTCTGTTTTAATTTCTAATATAATAAATATTGGCGGACGTGAAGCTCTGTGCAATTCCCGCTTCTGTCCGAGTGGAAGAGGTTTGTGGTACCAGATGTGGCTGTGGCTGAAGTCGGGGGGGGGTGGGAGCCAGAGTGGGGGCACCTGGATCCAGCACCCCTGCAGTCGGAAGTCACAGGACATGGGCCCCAGAGTGAGGGCTTCCAGCAGAAAACGCCAGCCCTTCTCTCCCAAAGAGCCGGACATCCTGGGCCCAGCATCCCGACTCCTTCACCCTACCCCCGCCCCTTTCCTCCCAGCTCTATGGTTACTCCCTCTCTTCCGCCCCACAATCCTTAGGGAAAAATGTAGTGTGTGTCTGGCAAAAGATGCAAGACCGCAGGACTATGGCTTGCCTCCCCCTCAAATCCCTACAGGATGCCACGATGTGGCTGGGTCTCCGCCACCGTTGCTCAGCAAAGGGCAAGCAGACCTCACTTGTACTGTACAAACACTGGTGCCTTCCTTATAAGTTTTATGATCAACCTTAGTGACGTACAATTCACACAAAGCAAAGAGTATGTATATAAAGGTCTCACGACCTTTTACAAATGCGCGCAGCGTATGCCGGCCACGCTCAGGCACAGGACGCATCTGTCCCCCCGCCCGCCCAGGTCCCCACTCATCTGCTCTCAGTCACTAAATATGGCTTTGCCTGTTCTGGAATTCACAGGAACAGACTCGCACGGCACACATCCCTCGGTGTCTGACTTCTCCCGCACAACCCGGGCTGTCACGTGTCAGGAGCTGGTGGTCTGATGGTGGAGCCGTGACCACAGTGTGGAACCGACCAGCCTCTCTCCTTGACCGGCTCGGGGTGTTTCCACTTTTCCACTGTTACGAATAAAGCTGATGTGAACATGCTTGCAAAAATCTTTGTGAAGACATGTGTTTTTATTTTTCTGGAGGAAACACTCAGAGGTGGAAAAGCGGGGTCACCAGGGAAGTGTAAATTTAACTTTATACAAAATTGTCAGTTTTCCAAGTGGCCACACCACTTGAAACTCCCACAGTCAATGTGTGAGTTCACTTGCCCTCACCCACAGCTGGTAGTATTGTCAGTATTTTTAACTATAGACAAACTAGTGGGTGTTCAGTGGAATCTCACTGTGGTTTTAATGTACATTAAATTAATTACTTATGTTAACTATGATCTATGATACATATTATATGTTAAAATTAATATATCTTTATAGTAAGTCTTAAAATCAAGTGGTTTCAAGCCTCCAACTTTGTTCTTCCATTAAAGATGATTTTGAATTTCCATATAAATTTTAGAACAAACTTTTCAATGTCTACTTAGCCTGGTGGGTTCGGCTGAGATCACATGAAATCTAAAGATTAGTTTGGGAAAAACTCTAAGCTTAATAATATTGAGTCTCCCACTCCATGAGTATGGTCTATTCCCTACCTTTTAAGTCTTCCGTATTTATCAGCAGTGATTTTTAATTTTCAGTGGTTTGGGCCTTTGCAGCTATTTTCTTACATTTATCCTTAAGGATCATGTAGTCTTTGATGCTGTAGAAAAAAAGCTTTTAAAATGTTTCACTGCTTAAATATAGAAATCCAGTTGAATCCACGTATCAGCGTAGCATCCTGCAGGAGAGCGTGGGCGTGAGGCCTGCAGTGTCAGCTCTGCTCAGACAGAACGAAGCAGTGCACGGTGGGAAAGGACTCCAAAGGCACCTACTGGCCCACGTCCGGTGACGGGATGGAGCATTGTTCCCTCAGCCACCCTGATGCCCCAGAGCCCAGAGCCCCAGAAGTCAGTCTGTCCCTGGGTTTGTCTCAGCTGGAGCCCTCTCCCCGCCCCAAGTGCCCTCTGGCAGGACTTCAGAGGGACTGCCAGCTTCCTCACCCACACGGCCCACATCTGGCCCAAACACACGCGTTCCTTTCCCCCCTTCCCTGCGAGGGTCCCCGCTGTGTCCCCAGCCAAGCCCTCTGCCCCCTCTGCCCTGTGCAGCGGTTTAGCTGAGCCCCCAGCAAGCAGGCTCACGCAGGTGAAGGCCCCGCAGCAGCTGCCCCCAGAGAAACGGCTTCCGCAGACCTCCCCACCCACTCTGGACCCATCCAAGACAGTGTGTGAGTGTGGACGCATCCTCAGGGCTCAGCCACCGGGCGCGAGACTTGCGCTTGGTGATCTGGACCCTCACCCGAGAGTTCCTCTTCTACTGCATCTTGGGCTCAGCAGAAACACCAGCTTTCACATCGTCTGATGCGTCCTCTGTGGCACCGATCCTCAGCAGGCCAGCGCTCAGGACCCAGTCACGTCCGGAGCCTGGGGGGCAGGGGGCGTAGTGGCAGGAGCTCTCAGGCCAGCTGCGGGAAGCTGAGCACCGTCACAGGTGACTAACAGGTGGGTAACATCTCAGCAACTCAGCTCGTAAGGGCTTACCACTGTTCCTGCCACAGTTCAGAGCAAGCTGACCTGTGGGTTCACTCAGAGAGTCAGATCCTCCCATCGGGTGGCGCTGCCCCCGCTGGCGCCTCGGGATCGGTCACTGGAACCCTCCGCACCGAGGCCGGCGACAGGGGAGAGGGGCGTGGGGCACGCACGGAGGACGTTCACACGCCAGGGCGGGAAGAGCAGCCGTCACGTTCTCACGGTCCACGGCCAGAGCCCAGCCTCGTGGAAGGAGGCGGGGGAAGGGCGTGTCGCCACGCGCTGCGTGAACACGCAGTGGGCCTAGGTTCAAGTCCCAGACCTGCCCCTCGTTACCTGTGCAGCCCAGCACGAGCTGCTCCTTGGGTCGGGGTCCCCTGTTCACCGAGGAGGTGCTCTGTGCCTTCCTGACCTCCGCTGTGACTCTCTGGCCACTTGCCGCTCTGAGACCCTCGGTGGTCCTCAGGGGCGACAGAGAGGCTGCAGCTCACGCCAGGAGGCCCCCCTCTGGTGGCTCCACCCACACGCCCACCTTGCGAACACACGCTGGCCTGACGGACATCCACCTGGAGAAGCCCAGAAACCCGCCACTCTGTTAGGAGTTAGCGGCGCCTGCCCCACAGGCCTCCACTTCTCCCCAGCCTATGGCTCTTTTCACACATTTTCGTCACTGGCTCATGTTTATACAAATTGTTCTCTAAGATATCAGTGACCATATCAGTGCTGTGCTGTACTATTGTAGAATTCTAGACAGAAAACTGGGAGAAATGGGAAACAAAGAAAGAAAGAAAATGCCATTTTGCAACTAAAAAACTGAGTCCACGTGGCAACAGATGAAAAACTTTTTTAAAAAAACAAAAACTAAGCAATTACTTCTCTTGCCTGTTCTTCATTAAATTGACCACATCTGTTGGTGCGTGATTGTGGAATGGACAAAAATACCACGTCCAAGTCCACGTAGGAACAGCTTCGCTTTGATTTTTGCCAACTTCACTCAGTCTTAACTTCGTAAAAGAAAGTGCTTTTTCATTAACCTTCAACTGACTCTAGAGAGGCCAAACCTGAGATCTCCTTTTACCAACTGAGAGTCTTCCGACACAGCCTTTACTAGAAGGCGCTCCCTGCGGAATCTCTGCCGCTCGTGTCATGTGACTCACACGCTGTCCCTCTGCCCCATCCTCCAGAAAGAGAGCCGGTGCTTCTGGGCCACGAAACGTCTTTCCTTCCCTTGCTGCTTAGTCATCGCCCAAGTCACTTGGCAGTTGCCTGGGGCCCCCTCGAAATGTTTCCATTTATGGTTAGAATTTGGTCTTCCCAGTTTGGTCACACAGATGGGAAAGCTTAAGTGAACAGACAGCATCACAGAGCAGCCAGAGCGAGAGCCCAGGGGCTGGTGGCGGAAGGGGGCTCCGCGGGCGGTGACGGGACAGACCCCAGCCTGGCGAGGGGCTGGCCGGGGGAAGGGCCCGCGCCCACCTGGGGTCTGCACCGTTGCTGTGCTGCCAGGCACGCCTCGCAGACACCGTCACACACGGAGCACACGCCTGCTGGGGCAGCAGTGCCGCCACAGGGCCTGGAACAGTGGGTTTATCGCCCGGTGGGTTCTGTTTATTACTTGTCTAATGGCCCCAGGAGACTGTAAGTCTCGCTGGGGCAGGAACCACCCTGCCCACTTCAGGGAGGGGCAGAGGGTGAAGGGTGGGGGGCCCCCAGGCTGGTCGCTGCCTCAGCCCCGAGCGCACCCTTGAATGGGGCTGGGTGCCCATGATGGCCCCAGACACCTGGAGACCAGGGTAAAGGACTGCCTGCCCTGGGAACCGGCCCCCAAGCCCTGGCGCCTTCCTCGTGCCCGGAGGCCTCACTCCCGTCTCTTCTCTCCAAGGGCCCCGGCCCTCTGTGCAGCCCACCCCTCTTCCATACAGACCGCCAGGGCCTAGGTGGGCAGGGGTCTCCTCCACACCCTACGCCGCCGGGAAGGAGACCCCAACCACAGAGGAGTCTTTCCTCAGAGGAAACTTCCCACCCTTCTTTGAGCTATCAGCTAAAGGGCAGCCAATTTTCAAAACCTTAGTTTCTCCCTTTGTGTTACATTAAAGAGAAAAGTACTCAGTGTTTGCGTCTTAGTTCTGTCACCAGGACTACAGCACCTTGAGAGCTGGGGCTGTCTTCCCCACCAGGCCGGGGGCTCGGTGGAAGGAAGGAGGGCATTAAACTTTCTGTCCGTGAGCTTTCCTCCACGCCTCCCCTCAAGACACTCTCGTGCCCAGAACTACCATCCCTTCCTAGAAAGAACAAGGCTTTCCCATTTCTGGCTGGGCTTTCCTCGCTCGCCCAGGGAGAGGTCTGACCCGTCATCACGGCCTGGATACTTGTCTGTGTGCCCAGAACACGTCCGGATGAAAGCAGGTAGGGCTTCTCTGCCCCGGGCTGGTCCTCGCGTCCCGGGACGTGGGGAGTGGGTGACCTGGCCTTGCCGCCCTCATCTGCAGCTGCAAAGGCTCCTCAGGGACCTACTCATCCTCACTGTCAAAACACAGTGACGTGCCTCTCACACGAATAGAGGATGAAGACATGGCAGAGCTTCTCTCCAGCTCGCTGGTGAGAAGAGAGAGAGGGTAGGGCTGTTTCAGACAGGCCTTGCAGGAGCAGGGATGGTCTGTCCATGAGGACGGGCTCTCTGAGATAAGCGTGCCGAGTTACATCCTAGGAGTCAAACCATAACCTTTAGAGTTATTGCAGTGGAAACCCTGACAGTTGGGTTTTTTAACCTTTTTTGTAATTTGAGTGCCTGACTTTAGCTTTGATCGCCAAGGCAAGGCATCCACTTCGAAGCCTGCTGTCTCGAATAAACACACTGCCGGCCACACACTACATATAAAGAGCCAGGCCACCTTCCCCACCCCACCATCACCCACAGAGGCTCCTTTTTCTTAGAGGTCGTGCTTGGTTTTCAATAGCTACCTGACCCTTTGGGCCTCCCGCTTTTCTCTTCCCACTCTTCAAATTGTCACTCTTATGTTTTAAATTCACCAATAAAGAGTGAGCCCAAGAAACCCTGGGCCTCCATCCTAGACCCCAGTAAAAGCAGAGCCCCAGGCCCACACATGCTCTCTCTACCCACAACCTTGCTATGTAGCCCCAGGTGAACTGTGCAATTTCCAGGTCCTGTAAGTAATAAGTCTTGACTCTTCCAAAGTTTCCTGATAGTTATTGCTGAAAAAAGACATCTTGCAATTATAATAAGAAACACAAGGACAGGTCCAACCACAACATTGCTTACTGATATAGTGAGACGGGCACAAAACAGTTACCCTTTTGTGGAAGGAAAATCACAATGGAGTCAGTGTTGCTCTAAATAAGCCGGGAAGCCACTGAGGAAGTGGGGCTCGTGCCCGTCTCAGCCCGGATGGAATCTGACTTTTTGACCACTTATTGACCCAACAAATGCATCCAGGACATCTGACAGAAACTCAAGACACTCACTGGTCCCTTACCCTAAAATAACTCCTGATTCCTCAGGACAAATGTTTCCTGACTTATGTCAATCACAGGTCTCGCTGGGCAACTTTAAGGACCTCATAGCCTTTTGTCCTTAGAATCCCCTGACTCTTTTCTTCCCCAGCACACTCTTTCGGTTTTACCCCAAACTGTGTCTCCAGAATTGCAATTCTCAGGACCCCCCCAAATAAAGCTCTTTGTTTTTCGCAGCCTAGATACTGATTATTTTCGACACTTTCAACCAAACACAGATTATTTGCATCTGTCCTGGAAAGAACCTGCGCGCCAGCATGAGACATCACAGAACCCGAGCCCTTGGTGAAGGGTGATGTCAAGTACAGGTGCACAAGGACACAGACCTAAATAACCGTGGGGTGCGCTGGCTAAACAACACCCCAGAATGACACTGAGAGGACACAGCACTCACCGTCTTGCTTTATTTCCAAGTTTTAAGTAACCAAAGGCTGCAAGTTGGGGTGTGAGCACATCAGTGCTTTCCTGACCTCCCCCATCCTTCAGTGTTTTTACTTATCTCTCATTTTTGTTCTTTTTCTCATATGTGGCCACCTCAAAAATATCAGAATATTGTTGTTATTCATAGTACTTGCTTTGCAGAGTAATATGTACCATATTATAAATTTTGAAAAATTAACAGAATGTTTTATATTTCTAAAGGGAGTGCTTGATAGTGATCAATTAAAAGTCAAGTTCCCACCCCAACTTCAGCCCTCCAAGCGCTCTGTGAAACACACCAGGGCACAGATGGGTAGACAGAGAGCCGGAACACCTCATACTGGAATTCTCTGAAGGTCAAAGGGGTCGTGTGGATAAAGACATTTGTTAAAAAGTCACACCTACGAATTCATGATCCTGGGGGAGAGGAAGCACCTAACTTTCCCTGACAGAACAGCCATGTGGCTTAAAAGTAAGAGCCCTTCGGGCTTCCCTGGTGGCGCAGTGGTTGAGAGTCCGCCTGCCGATGCAGGGGACACGGGTTCGTGCCCCGGTCCGGGAAGATCCCACATGCCGCGGAGCGGCTGGGCCCGTGAGCCATGGCTGCTGAGCCTGCGCGTCCGGAGCCTGTGCTCCGCAACGGGAGAGGCCACAACAGTGAGGGGCCCGCGTACCGCAAAAAAAAAAAAAGTAAGAGCCCTTCGCTTCCAGCCCTGGACTCACCGCTCACTGGGCAAGTCGCCTCCCCACCCACCCAGGCTCCTTTCTCCCTCTTGTCACAGGACTTGTGGTTCTAGGAAGACATGGCGGAAACTACTTAGTTTTGGAGGAGAAAAGCAACCAGGTAATGCCACAGTATTGCGGGACCTGCCTTTTCCTTTCCAATTGCCTTTTCCCACCGTCAAAAATGGCGTTGTGAAGCTCAGAGTTTCCAGCTACTGCTTCACTTAGCCTTGCTCCTTCAGTGATGAGGTGCCCATGGTGAGAAAGAATTATCATGAGAATCCACTCAGCCAAAGCTCACAGTAGAAAATGGGTCACCGGGAGACCACAGTGAATCATTCTGGATGGGGTACAGAACACACATACCCGCCCCCGGCTGGCTGGGTCCTCTGGGAACTTCCAGCGGAAAGTCTTCACTTCTGACCCAAGAAGGACGGATGACCTGTCCCAGTGGAAACACTTACGGATATCAACGCAACTCTATTCAATTTAAAATTAATGCTAGTTGCCTTTTTACGGATCTACTTCTGCTGAATCCTGTGCGTTATCTCAAGGGAGGGGGGTGGCACATAAATTTGGATGATGTCAGGAAGAGTTTTCATGCAGGAATCATTTTTTGGTCTTGAAAGGTGGTCAAGATTTGGATAAATGGAGGCCGTGGGAAAGGCATTTCAAACGCTGGGAGGAACATGAGGACCTCCTGCCCCATCCCTGGGGACTGGAGAGCATCTGCTCTGACAGAGCAAGTCACCAGCTCTCGCATTCAGGCTGCTATCGGGTGGAGAGCATCCCCTCACACTCTCCCCTTTATGCCAATGCTTTCCCTCCTTTCTGACTTTCTTAATTCTGTCCTGGTTCCCAGAGGCCCCAGGCTCAGTCTCAGAGCTGCGCTTGACTCTCCCTCACCCTTAAACCGCCCAAGGAGCTGTCAATATAGACCTTGCCTCGGTGGGGACCGCTCACCTCCACCCGCCCTTTCCCCTTCCCATACCTCTTTAGGCCCTCTACATGACCCCTATTTTGGTTGTTGTAAGACATTCGTACGTTTTTCCCAAACCAGGCAGGAATTTCCCTAACTCCCAGCTGTATACAGCATGGACCCTGGTTCTGGTTTTCCAGAATGGTACATTGTCTGAGATCTGGGTTTCAAGTGTGGAGTGCTAGGGGTGAAATTAGATGACTCAGCTCCACGGCAACGGAACAATGCAAGTGTACTCTGGTCAATAAGCACGGTCCTCTAGACACAACTGCCCCCCACACAGAAAACATGTACGTAGTCCACTTGTAGCAGGTTCTACTGAGGAGCGCTAAGGTGACATTCCCTGAGTCCCCTCTTCACCCGCTCTGCAAAAGAGGCAAATGCAAATTTGGAGGAAAGAGAACCAAGTGGGGCCAACATTTTAATATGAATCCCTCATTGCTTTATGAGATTCATCGTCAGTTCAACCACGAGAAGGGCGCAGATGAACAACCAGGCCCTCGACAACTGTCCTCAACCTTTGGATAACGGCTCTAACTCTTCACGGCTAAGCCCTAGGCTCTGATGTCACCACCAACCTTCCGCTGGTCCTTTTCCCGCTGCTTCTGCACGGCCCGCTGCGGCTTTATCACCCTTTCTCACTGCTTTTCAATTACTGGCCTTAATAAGCCCGAAACAACCCTCATCTGCGGTGTTGCCCAGGACCACCAAGAAGCGGCCCCGGGGCCCAGCCTGAGATGAGGGGAGCAGCTTAGGAGAAGCACATCCCCGTAACTCCCACGGGGCATCCGACCCTAAATACCCTCAAGAGGCCTCCCACCTGGAAGGAAGCCAGCATCTCCTCACCAGGGAAGCGGAAGCACACGCCCCCGCCGGAAGTCACAAGTCACGTGGGTCCCGGTCAGGCGGGCTCCTGGGAGGGAAGTCCCGCCCCTGCCGGAAGTCACATGGGCCTGAGCCCGGAAGCCCCGGGAAGCTTTGTAGGTCCCAAGCCTTGGATTCCCCTCGCTGGTGGTGGAAAGTCCACCGAGTGCTGAGGGTACTTCCAGCCCTGCCTGGGCGCCTGTCCAGAATCAGTTCTGGGTGAAATAGTTCCTCCTGGCCACCTCTGCTTCCCTTGCACAGCAAATGGGGAGAAGTGAAGCTAATATTACAGAACTTGCAAAGGAAAGGGCGGCCATTGCTGCATTATTCACAACAGCCCAAAGGTGGGAACAGCCCGATGTCCATCAGAGGGTTGAATGGATAATTAAAATAGTATATCCACACCATGGGATGTCAGCCACAAAAAGGAATCATGTACTGATAATGTGGATGAACCTTGAAAACATGATGCTCAGCGGAAGAATCCAGATGCCAGAGGTCACATATTGTATGAGTCAATGTATATCAATTGTCCAGCGGAAGCAAATCCACAGAGATGGAAAGCACGTCGGCAGGGCTTGGGGGGAGGAGTAGGGAAGGGAGCACCGCTTCACCCGTACAAGGTTTCCTTTTGGGGTGATGAGAATGTTCTGGAACTAGGTGGAGCTGATGGTTGTTAAAACACTGGGAGTGTACTAAGCACCACTGGATTGTACACTTTAAAATGGTTAAAATGATGACTTTTATCTGGAAGGAAGGAAGCCAGCCAGCCTGAGCCACCCATCCGTGTGGTGGGCGCCTTGAGGCCAGGCACCGCGTCTGAGTCTTTCCGAGGGGCGCTGCCTTGGAACCTAAGCCAACCATCCGTGTGGTGGGCGCTTTGAGGCCAGGCACCGCGTCTGAGTCTTTCCGAGGGGCGCTGCCTTGGAGCGCATCAGTGGTGATGCTGGCAGTTGTGCAGGAGTGGTGGAAGCATACATGCTGGGGCTGGGGGGCATCTTACAGGTAGACAAGAGGCCAGTGACTGCCCAGAGGGACCCGCTGGCGGCAGAGCTAAGATCTACCCACTGGCATGCCTGCCCGGCACGCTGTGTGTGCACTGCCCTTTCCTCTGGGGCCTTGTTAGAAGAAGACTGGTCCCACCCCATTCCAGGCCATGGAAAAGGCACCGGCAGTACGTGGCATCTCGTCTACTCTGGAAAGACCTGAGTTGCAAAAGAGCTGGCGTCGGGTCCTGTGAGGTGAGTTACAGCTCCGCTGGCCCGTGTCTCATCTGGTGCTCTGCCTTTTCTTTAAGTTCACAGCTTCCTCCCTTCCGGTCCTCTGATTCCTAATGTCTAATTGCTATAGCAATCCCTCCCCACCTATTCATAACCACTTAATAATGCAGCCCAGTGTCCTCTGCGGCTGGGTGGTTCTGTTTAATCCACTTAGCAATCTAACACTCACAGTCAGAGCAGTGTGTCTCTCCTGACCGTGGCTGAGAGTTACTTCACGTCATGGCACTGCTCCCAGCACTGAGGCAGAGGGCAGCCGTGCCCACGTGGAAAAGCCAACTTGCTTTCCCGCTTCCCGTGTCTGAGTGTGCTGGGGTGGGACGGGGTGGGGACGGCCGAGGCAGGACAGAGCGCACCGTTATTGGAGCCTGGGCTGCCTGGTTCTCCTTTCTGCAGGCACACAGACTTTTTTTGAAGTCAGTTTGGGTTTTTGTGGAAACTTTATTTTTGTATTTTTCCCTCTTGTTTCTCTGGTAACATCAAAAACAAACACACACACAGCTGTGTCACCTGGCTCCCAGCTACATTTTTCCAGCAGGCACCTAGGGCTGGAAACTCAGCAAGACTTGGACTCCAGAAATCCAAACTAACTCTCACTTAACTCCTTCTCCCCCATTTCAGTCTGTGCCACAGAGCCAGCTGGACAAAAGTCTTCTGGGTCACCAAGGAGAAAGGGCTGTGGCCGTTCTTTCTACCACCCTGGAGCAGGCTTCTCTCCAGATCAGGCCGGGGTGGGGGGAACTCTGCTCCCATGTCTTCCAGCCCTGCTCGTGATATAAATATAGGAGCAAAAAAGCTCGCAGCACTTGCCTTTTCTCCTTCTAACAGCCAGAGCTTTTGATGGTGGAATAGGCTTTCTATACCCTGAGGCTGAGGATTCCTTGTCTCTGGAAATCATGGAATTTGGTGGCTAGGAAAGTATTGTTCCTTTATTCCAGCTGTTTCATTGTAAAATGAAGCAGCTAAGGAGCAAGGAGAAGGCCACACAGCAAACTAGTGACAAAGCCCTCGTTCCCGAGCGCCAGTGTCTCCTTCCCACCGCTTGGCCGGTCCCCACCGAGGAAGGCTGCTGCGTCCAGATGGCCCCAGGCTCCAGGAACCAGCTGCTTCACTGATTCAGTTTTTGCTGACTTGTTCTATTTTTGTTCTACATGAGGAATTTCACACTTCCACCCAGTTTTGAATCTCAAATATGTACTCTGACAATACAGAAACTGTCCTAACACACACTAACATGTCAACCAAATTCCCCTTCTATTCATTAGTTCACCCAATGGTTATTCAACACCTACTAAGAGAAAGGCTTTGTATGGTGAGAATGGGAGAGACGGAGCAGACCAGGTCTCTGCTCTCAAGAGCTCGAGGGGCTTCTGGCCTCCTGCAGGGCAGCCGACAGACCACTGATGGGTGATGCAGGCCACGCCGACCACAAGGGCGAACACAGATCTGCATGGAAGTGTGCTCCCCTTCCACGGTAGTTTCCAGGGTCAGAATATTTGTTGCTTTGGCCTCTCAGCAGCACAATCTTATGTTAACATTCACAGGAAACAGAATCGTAAACCAATTCTACAAACTCCAAGTGTCTCGTTATTCTTCGTGCAGGTATTCTTCATAGCCCTCCTCTCACCGCTCACCTTTGGTAACTGCTCAGTCCAGACCTCTGCAGGTTGGATAAGCAGGAAGGAGACTCTCAGATTATCTTATTCTTATTTGCTAAACATGATTTTATTGAGCCCTACCATACATTCAATGAGAATACATGCAAAGATAAATACAATGTAATTTTACAGTACTTTACAGCTGACAGTAAAGTTTGGGGAGAGAATTTCAAACAAAGTAGTAATTTGAAAAGCAATATCTAACTCTCCCAACCAGGGCTTCCCTGGTGGCACAGTGGTGGTAGAGAATCCGCCTGCCAATGCAGGGGACACGGGTTCGAGCCCTGGTCCGGGAAGATCCCACAGGCCGCAGAGCAACTAAGCCCGTGTGCCACAACTACTGAGCTTGTGCTCTAGAGCCCGTGAGCCACAACTACTGAGCCTGTGTGCCGCAACTACTGAAGCCCACGCGCCTAGAGCCTGTGCTCCACAACGAGAGAAGCCACCACAATGAGAAGCTCGCGTACTGCAACAAAGAGTAGCCCCTGCTCGCCGCAACTAGAGAAAGCCCGCCCGCAGCAATGAAGACCCAACACAGCCAAAAATAAATAAATAAATAAATAACTCTCCCAACCAGAAGCCCTTTAACTTATCTGGGCTAGAAATTCCCCACCCGCCTTAAAAATGTGTTCAGGCTAAAAGCCAAGGGAGAGGCTGTCTGTGGCCCAGGTCTCTGTGTGAGTGGTAAGCCAGTAAGGACCCACTGAGGCTGTCTGAGGCTCTCCTCCTGTGAGGAACCCCAGCCCAGGACCCAGGGCCAGAGGGAGGGTGGACCTGGGGCAGGTCTCTGCTGAGAGCTGGCAGCATTTGGGTCACATCAGCAGCTGGGGAGGCCTCAGGACTGTACCTGCACTAGTAGCCCTCGGTGGCACAGACTCCACTCCCTTCCGGGACTGTCTGCAGCTCCTGCTGCCATGGCGCCCCTCGCTGGATACTGGATCTCAACCTACGCACAGAAACTCGCCGAAACCTGTCCCCCTTCATCTGGCTGTGGAGGAATGCTGATGGGAGCACACTTCAGTCTCAAGCAGGGCCCATCTGAGTCCTAACATGACTGTAAGCCATGCACCACTTACACGTATTTCCAGCAAAAACACCGAGCAAAGGAAATCGCTGGCCTTAATAAAAGATGCTACCATTTGAGAAAAAGAAGAGGTGCTAGTTAGTGTCTTTCAAGAAGCAGATACCAAGAAAGGATGCAGGAGATGTCCTGGGGAAACCTCTGTGACAGATAAAGGGTGGAGGGGCTGGGGAAGGTGCGGGGGAAAGAGGAGGAGGGGGCAGGCAGTGCACTTCTTCGTAAAGTCTGTGCGTCACAGGAGCGACCCGCTCCCACAAGCTGAGTCGTTGGGCTAGAGCATGCCAGGGCACCGTGGGGTCTGACAAGGGCACCGGGGGCCGTCAGTCACTCCTGCTGCCCCAGCGCGCCCTCCACGGCCGCCTGCCCTGCGCTGCACGGGCCCAGCTCCTCCATGCTTCCCACGGGCCTCGCTTCTGGCGGACACTTAGAGGAGGGGTCAGTGGGGTGGACCACAGCCCCCATCGCTGCAGCAGGTCTCAGCGCCATGACAGACCCTGGTCCTCTCCCTCCTCCACCATCCTTTCTGAGTCCCCTCACGCTGGGCAGCCTTCAACCCGCAGGTCTCCCCGGCTTCCCTGGGGTGTGACTCAAGCCTTCGTTCTGGAGGAGTCTGAGCCCTTGTGCACGAGTCCATTCACAACTAGGGCTGGGAAAGGGACTGCCTAGAGGCACCAAGTGAATCACAGGTGTCTTTCCCAGCCTTCATGGTGGGAATGTGGTTCTGCTCTCTGGTGATCAGCACCAGTTACCCTGCCAAGCTGGTGATTCCTTTTCTCGTCTGCTGGACCCTGGATATCAGCCATCCAATGGCGCCCTTTGGGGACTGGACCTTCAACCCTGTAGAGTCCGGAGTTGCAGGGACAGGAAGCCCCAGACCCTCCAATGGGCCAGAGGGAGCGATGGTAGGTGGGGCTACTTCCGCTCACACCCTCAGTTCCTGAGGCCACATATTCTTCCTGTTGGGGACACAGCGCCATGTAAGTGTCTCTGATTCAGCACAGACGCTGCCTCCTGAAAGAGGGCACTCCCCTTTTCAGTGTCGCCTCCTCGTCAGTGCTTCAGCTCGCCCTGAGAAAGCTGTTCGAGCCTCCTGGGAGGCCGCCTGACCCTGGGAGGAGCAGTGGGCCCCATGGTCATGTGCCCAATCCCACGCTCCTGCACTGTGAAGTGGGTCCCCTGGTTGGATGCTATGCTCATGAGATTCCATGCCTGGGGACCATGTGGCTGAGGCCTTGTGAGCAGGTGAAACTGTGCCTGGAGTATCTATTCACCAAGCTCTCCCAGGACGGACGTAGCCCAATGTGGCTGACTCACCGCCAAGTATTCTGTTGTCTCCTGAAGAATAACGGGGACCCAGTGCTGATCTCTGTTGCTGGCAGGTTGGACATTCAGGGGTAGCTGAACCTTCCTTGGAAGTGAGTATCCATCCTGCTGGGTCCATCTCCACTATGGCCTGCATCTCTGCCCTGTGCTCATTCCACTTCTGTGCCCATCACGCTGGTTCTGGGGTAACTGATAGTGAAAACTGGCTGGTGTCTACTGGCCGAGTCACAGAGCCTCTTCTGTGGTGAGTGTTTCCTGGTGGGTGTTAACGAGTGATACAAAAATCTTCACACTTCATGTCCACTCCCAAAAGTCCATCCACATGCCTCTAGCCCAGAATCCTCATCCCTGATCCTGCAGCCTTTTCCTTCTGGGTTCCTGACCAGACAACCATGCAGTGCCTGCTGCCTGGGAATCTGTACATATTCTCATCTTGGCCACATCTCCTTCCCTACAGAGTGGCTGGCCAAGTGCCTGGAGCACTGCCCACTGGGTAGCTGTCTCCTCCATTGCCTTCAGAGATGTCCTTGCCTCTGGCTGGAGTGCAGCCACCCTCCGTTTTCAGCCGGCTCCCACACTGAGCTGACTGCACTGTGAACCAAGCTCAGACCTTTCCCTCCTTCTGCATGTGGTCGACAGAGCCTCTCCCACATAGGTGTGAGCTGGGGGAGGGGTACCACTGTCACTGCTGGGGTGACGTGAGAGTCAACACTACCTTCTCACGCAGCTGACTCATCCCCTCTTTTCCATTTTTTGAAAGACCGCTGCTGAGCACACGTGGCTTTATGACGTGGTGAGTCCAACAGGCTCTGCCTCTGCATGGTCAGTCGTCCCCTAGACAAGTGCTCCCTCCTATCAAGACACTAAAACATTTCTCTGAGTGCCTGTGATTCTCAGCTATAGATGGAATGGGCTTGATCCCGAATCCCGCTTTCTCGTCGCGCCTGATCAGCATGACGTCAGCATGACGTCATCAATGTAACTGATCAACGTCCTTACGACAGAGGACAGAAAAGTTAACAGAACCTGAGGCAAAACAATAAGTGGGTATTTTAGTCCATCCCATATGATTACAGGCTTTTCTGATAGTCTCTCTAATTGAAATAGAAAAGAACGCATTCATCAAAGCAGTGGCCACACATCATGTACATGAGGTCTTATCAATCTGTTCTAGCAGCAATACCATGCCCAGAAAAGCAGCTGCATTTGAGTTACTGCTCGGCTACTCTCGTGGTGGACTATAATCACTCTCCAGGATCCACCTGGTGCTGCGGGGGTGAATTTAAATGGAGCTACGGTAGGGAGCCTACATATTTAAGGTCTTTAATGGTGGTACTACTCTCTGTCATCCCCTTTGGAATGCGATATTGTTTCTGATTTACTATCTTGAGGGGTTGGGGAGCTGAGAGAATCCTTCACCTGCAAAACTGTGCCTATAAGAAATGCAAAAGGAAGTTCTTTAGAAGGAAGGAAAATTATACCAGATGGAAACTGAAATCTACATAAAATAATGAGTACTGTAGGTAAATATAAAAGAATTTTTTTCATTTTAAAATTACTTAAGATAATTCACTGTTTAAAGTAAAAATAAGAACAATGTACTTTGAGGTTTATAACATATATACATATAAAATGTAAAACAGCAACAGCCTACAGGGTAGGAGAGAGACATGGACGTTCACAGTTATGAGTTTATTACAATACATATGACACAGGATTATTGAAAAAAGTAAAAGATGTATATTTCAAACCATAGCACAACCGTAGGGGGAAAAAAACAAATGTATAGCCAATAAACAAATAGAGGAGGTAAAGTAGAATATTAAATACCCAGTCAAAAATAAGGCCGAAAAAGCGCTTCCCTGGTGGCGCAGTGGTTGAGAGTCCGCCTGCCGATGCAGGGGACACGGGTTTGTGCTCTGGTCCAGGAAGATCCCACATGCCGCGTAGTGGCTGGGCCCTTGAGCCGTGGCCGCTGAGACTGTGCATCTGGAGCCTGTGCTCCGCAGTGGGAGAGGCCACAACAGTGAGAGCCCACGTACTGCAAAATAATAATAATAATAATAAGGCAGAAAAAAAAGGGAAGAAAGAAGAAAGAATAGATGGGGCAAATAAAAAATAATTAGCAAATTGGTAGATTTAATCTCAAACATATTGATGATTACATTAAATAGAAATGGTCTAAACACTCTTACTAAAAGGCAGAGATATCAGGGTGCACAGAAATGTAAGCTACAACAATATTTAAAGAAGCATACTTTAAGTTCAAAGACACAAGTAGGTCAAAATAGAAGGATAAAAAATACGTATACCATGCAAATACTAATCATAAGAAAACTGAGTTGTTATATTAAATCAGACAAAGTAGACTCAGGACAAGCAATATTATGAGGAATAAACAAGAGTGTTACTTAATCATAAGATTGTCAATTCATCAGAAGACATAATCTGAAATATTCATCTAATAAAAAATCTTCAGAAAACATGAATCAAAAACTGACAGAATGAGGGCTTCCCTGGTGGCGCAGTGGTTGAGAATCTGCCTGCTAGCGCAGGGGACACGGGTTTGAGCCCTGGTCTGGGAGGATCCCACATGCTGCGGAGCAACTGGGCCCATAAGCCACAACTACTGAGCCTGCGCGTCTGGAGCCTGTGCTCTGCAACAGGAGAGGCCACGATAGTGAGAGGCCCGCGCACCGCGATGAAGAGTGGCCCCCGCTTGCCACAACTAGAGAAAGCCCTCGCACAGAAACGAAGACCCAACACAGCAAAAATTAATTAATTAATTAATAAACTCCTACCCCCAACATCTTCTAAAAAAAAACAACTGACAGAATGGAAAAGAGAAATGAACACACCCACAATTATAGTCAAGATTTCAACACCTCTCTCAATAATTGATAGGGAAAAAAACAGACCATCTGCTGGGCCATAAAATGAGTCTCAACAAATTTAAAAGGAGTAAAATCATACAGAGTATATTCTCTGACCACAATGGAATAAATCTAGATGTCAGTAATAAAAGATATCTGAAAAATCCCCAAATATTCTGAAATTAAACAGTTCTTCTAAATAGTACTTTGCTCAAAGAAGAGATCAAAAGAAAATTAGAAAATATTTTGTAATGAGTGAAAATTAAAATCCAAAATGTCAAAATAGGTGGTAGAGCTAAGTAATGTTTAGAGGAAAATACATAGCTTTTTATGTGCTTATATTAGAACAGAAAAAAATCTAAAATCAAAGATCTAGATTTCCTTCTTAAGAAGCTAGAAAAAGAAAAATTAAACCAAAAATAAGTGGAAAGAAGAAAATTAAAAAGAAAAGAGTAGATATCAATGGAATTGAAAACATACCAAAAAATAGAGAAAAATTGATGAAACCAAAGCTGGTTTAATGAAAATATTAATAAAATTGAGAAATATCCAGATAAACTGATGAAAAGAAAAAACACAAATTACCAATATCAGGAATAAAATAGAAGTCCAGCACTACAGACCTTGCAGGTATTAAAAAGATAAGGGAATGTTATAAAGATCTTTATTCCTCCCCAAACTGACAATTTAGAAGAAATGGAAAAATTCATTAAAAGACACAAATTACCAAACTGAATCAAGGGGAAAAAAAATAGAAACTCTTCTACAGGCCAGGATCCCTCATGAGCATAGTTCAACAAGTCCTTAACAAAATCAAATCCAGCAATGTATTTTTTTAATGTATCATGATCAAATTCAAATTTGATCAAACTTGTTGAGATATTTCCAACAAACGCTAGATTCATTTAACTTTCAAAGATTTAACAATGCAATTCACTATATTAATAGAATGTCTTTAAAGAACAATGTGATCATTTCAATAGATGTAGGAAAAGCATGTGCCAAAATTCAACAGCTGTTTGTAATAAAAACTCTTAGAAACCAGGCATAGCAGGAAATTTCCTCAACCTGATAAAAGATAGCCACAAAAGTCTCATAGCTAATTTCGGTGTAATGTGAAAGGCTGAATGTCCTCCTCTTAAGATAAGAAAAGAGGCAAAAATGAACTTGCTATATTAATATCAAAGTAGACTCACCATTCTATTCAACATGGTATTCAAAGGCCTAGCCTTGCCCTGAGCCTGGCCTTTCTCCAAGAAAAAGAAATGAAAAATATACAGATTGGAAAGAAAGAAGTGAACTTGTCTTTATGCACAGACAATATGACTGCATACCTTAAAAATCTACTAAAGAAATCTACTAAAAAGCTACTAGAATTGACACAGGAACTTAACAAAATCACAGAATGCAAGGTCAGTAAGCGCCTTCCCCCAAGGAAATTGTGTTTCTATATTCCGGCAATGAACAGTCGGAAGTTGTAATTTTGTGTGTGTGTATGTGGTACGCGGGCCTCTCACTATTGTGGACTTTACTGGGGTTACCTCCTCAGTAAACTTACAACAATTCACTGTCATTCTCCAATACCCGTCTGTCTTCTGCGGAGGCCAGCAGGGAGAGTTGAATGAGGATGTGGTGGGAATCATTGCCCCTGCATCTTTCAGGTCCTTGGTGGTGGTACTAATCTCTGCATCCCTCCAGGGATGTGGTACTGCTATGATTTACTATTTTCCTGGGTAGAAGCAGTTTTAATGGCTTCTAGTTGGCCTTCCTCAGCATAATAGCCCCCACTCCACAGGTCAGGGAACCAATGTGGGAATTCTGCCAGCTGCTAAGTATGTCTATTCCAATTATACTTTCTGGAACTGGAGAAGTAACCACAGGTTGTGTTCAGGGACCCACTGACCCAATGTGAGACAGACCTGAGCTAAAACTCTATTGATCGCCTGACTTCCGTAAGCCCCTCCTCTGACTGGGGGGCCACGTTTTCTTCTCCTGAAATCAGAATCAGTTCAGATCTATTATCCAGTAGCCCCCAAAACGTCTGATTATTTACTTTTCCCCAAAGCACAGTTACTCTGGTAAAAGGCTCTATGTTCCTTTGAGGAAAGACTGGGAGAAAGATTAACAGTATAACTTTTGGATGGTGGCCAGTGTCCTTCCTCAAGGGAACGTGGCCTCCCCTTCGTCCAAGGGGTTTGGGTCTGTAAACTAGCTCAAGGCTGGGAATTGACTGAGGGGCCATAACTCTGTTTTTATCATTTGAGTTAGACCTTTGTTCAGTTGAGCTAGAACTTTTCTGCTTATGCAGGGCAAGCAGGGATTTAGTAGACTTCCTATGTATTTCTCTCCAGGAACATCATGGGTAACCAGCCAGTGCTGTAGGTCTAGGCGAATCAGACAATTCTGATTGGTTTCTTGATTCTGCTGTTGTTATGGGGACCGTGCCCATCTTGCCTTTGGTGATTGAAAGCTACCACTTGGCCCCTGACACCCCAGCATCCAAATACTCCATTGCGTTTAGGTTTTCCAATTGGATGGCTGCCGTTCCCACTATAAGGTCCGGGCTACAGAGAAGAATTATCGAGGAGCTCTTCAAGGATGTTGGGGCTCCCCTCACAAATTCATTTCTCATAGTGGTAGTGAAAGGTATGTCTTTTGGACCCTCCCAGGATGAATGTGTAGGTCTTAAATGACAAATGCACTCGGGCATTGCAATCTCCTTAAGCTTCTGAATCATTTCCTCTACTTTCAACCAAGAGAGGTCAGGTGTTTCTGAGTTGCAGAGGGTGGGCCATCTTTTGGATCATGTTTCAGCCAACCAACCAACAAAACACACTGAGAGCCCTTTCTAGCTCCTGGGGCAGTAACATTAAATGCACAATCTCTGCTTAATGGACCCATACCCATAAATTTGACCTGGTCCAGTTTTATGCTCCTTCTATCATGATCCCACACATTTAGGATCCATTCTCACACCTGTTCCAGGATTTCTGCTTGTATAAACTAGAAAACTCAAGTCGTTCTTTTGGAGTGCATGCAGCACACTTCCTCCTGTGTCACACTTTGTGCCTTACCTTTAGGGGTCTCTTGGGACTTGAGTCTAGATACAGGTCTAGAAGCAAAGAAGAGCAGTGGGGTGGGTCCTGGGTACAATCAGCGTTGTCTTGTGGGAGGCCATTAAGGTTTCCCCAGGAATTGCAGGGTCAACCCCCTTAGATGAAGGTGGGAAGGCTGATACCCCCATGGATGAAGACTCTGCAGAGAAGGCCGTTTCTGCTGGGTTGGAGAGGTCTCTTCCACTGCCAGAGAAGACTCGCCAGATTTTCGGGGCTTAATGTCCACAGCTCCAGCAGGGTCTTCCCACACATCCCCACCCGACTTACAGGAGCCGTTTCCTTCACACTGAATGCCCTCACATTAACAGTAGATATTCCACGAGGCGATCACGTGGGTGGGGTTCTGCATTTGATTTAGAGCAGTTTCATCCCTCATATCCTTTAGGGCAGATCCAGAGGCTCTTAGATCATCGTGCACAGCTTGCGCTGGGAATTTGAATTCCTGAGCTCATCTTTTTCTTTCATCACTTCGTCCAGTGACATTAGGAGCGACCAACTAACGTCTTTATATGCCTTCGTTTTCCAAATGTTTGAAAGTATCACATACAGAGTCACCCAGCTCTTTGTTTTCCATAAGTGGTCGATTAGGGGTACCCCATGCAGGTATTTTGTCCATCTCTATGTCCATGCCATGGGCTATCAGTGCTCTCTTGACGACTGAAAATAGTCTTTAGTGTCTTTCAAGCAAATCAGATTAGAGAGCTAATTCCAGAAACCCCAGAACTAACTCCCCTGGGACCTAGTATGCAGCTATTAATCTGGCAAACGCCCTTTTTTCCATCCCTGTCAATAAAGACCACCAGAGGCAGTCTGCTTTCTTCTGACAAGGACAGCAATACGAGTTCCCCCACCTAGCTCGGGCCCATCTCCCAAGTGACCTGGACAACTGCTGTCTCTGAGTGGGGCCCAGAACAAGAGAAGCCTCCTTGCAGGTCCAGGCTGCGGGGCAAGCTTCTCTGCCCTGCACCACAGATCCAACAATGCCTGAAGTGGCAGTGGCAGAAAGGATGCTGTCTGGAGCCTTTGGTGTAGGTGAATCTCGGCGCAGGCCTTTAGGACTTTGGAGCAAGGCCCTGCTGCCCTGTGCAGACAGCTACTCTCTTTCTGAGAAACAGCTCTTGGCCTGCCACTGGGCCTTAGATGAAACTGAATGCGAATGTGGGCCACCGCGTTACCATGAGACATGAGCGGCCCGTCGTGAACCAGGTGTCGTCTGGCCCACCAAGCCATAAAGTTGGAGAGGCACAGCAGCACTTCATCATCAAATGGAAGTGGTGTGTGTGTGAGGGGCCTGAGCAGGCCCTGAGGGCACAGGGAAGTCCCATGAGAAAGTGGCTCAGACGCCCCAGGTCCCCACGCCTGTCCTCTGCCTTCTCTCTCCAGCCAGCACCTATGGCCTTGTGGGGGATTTACTTCCCTAGGATCCGTGACAGAGGAAGACAGGACTCGGGCCTGGTGTGCAGACGGCTCTGCACGATATGCAGCAGGACCCACAGGCGGGCGACTCTGGGACCACAGCCTCACCCTGGGACATCCCCCGAAGACCTGGTGAAGGGAAACCCCCCAGGGAGCCGGACTTCAGGCAGCACACCTGGCTGTGCCCTTGGCCTAGAAGGAGAAGTGGCCGGCTGTGTGGTCATACACCAATTCTCCGGCTGCGGCCTGCGGTTTGGCTAGACGGTCAGGGCCTTGGAAGGACCATGACTGGAAAACTGGTGACAAAGAAATTTGGGAAAGAGGAATATGGATAGACCTCTCTAAATGGAGAAAAAATGTGAAGACACTATGTCCCGTGAGAATGCTCCCCAAAGGGTGACTTCAGTGGAGAAGGATTGTAATTATCAAGTGGACAGGTGACCTGTCCTGTGAGTACCGCTCAGCCTCTTTCCTGGCCAGCCCTGCCGTCGCCCAATGGGCTCTTGAGCAAAGTAGCCATGGTGGCGGGGTGTGGGGAGCGACGGGTGGGCCCCCACTCACCAAGGCTGACCTGGCCACTAGCACTGCTGAGCGTCCAACCTGCAGGAGCAGAGACCAACACTGAGCCCCTGATATGGCATCACTCTGCGGTGAGCAGGCAGCCACCTGGTGGCAGGTTGATTACACTGGGCCACTCGATCACGGAAAGGGCAGCATTTCGTCCTCACAGGAATAGACACCGTGGATTCAGATTTGCCAAACTACCACCCATGGACTTACAGAACACCGCATCCATCACGCATTCCACACAGCATTGCTCACTTCACAGCAAAAAAAAGTGTGACAACGGGCCCATGCTGAAGGAGTAACTCTCTCTCCCTCGTTGAGTGGACGTCCACCTTCTCCTGCCCTCGGACATTGCTGCTCCTCATTCTTGGGCTTTGGGACTCAGACCAGGACTTACAGCATCAGCCCCCCAATTCTCAGGCCTTTGGGCTTGGACTGAAGTACACCACCAGCTGCCCTGGGCCTCCAGCGTACAGAGGGCAGATTGCGGGGCTTCTCGGCCTCCAGAACCACGTGAGCCAATGCCTACAATTAATCTCCTCTTATGCATATCTGTACATAAATGGATCCTTATACATATATCTACAGGACATATTTATATACAGGAGCTATAGACCTATAATATCCTATAGATCTATAGGCCGTATACAGATCTATTTATAGATCTATAGATCGAGATACGAATATAGATACAGATCCTATGGTCTGTTCCTCTGGAGGACCCTGACGGATACTCTTGCCAAGGCCGCACAGCCTGGGGGCGAGGGGCCAGTGACAGGCCAAGACCTCGTCATCCTTCGGGCCTCTTCCTGGACCAGATCACCATCCTGTACCTTCCTCTCCACGACTTGGCCCTGGCAGCCACCATGGACCACCCTGCACGGCCCATGGGGGCTGCCATGGTCGGAAGTGTCGGATGGGTTCCCCGTGCTACTGCTTCCCCATCGGATGCACCTCCGGCCCTTCTGCTCCAACTGATACAGGAAGGAGGGCAAACACACTCTTCCCATGTTCGTATTTCAAGGTCTTAGTACCTGAGGGGGCTAGAAGGGCCTAAAGTAAGGTGGAAGGTTCTGGAAAGATCCTGCTTGCAGGCTCTGCCTGGGAAAGGTGACTTTGGCAGGGGAACTGACGAGAGCCACCCACATCCACCTGGCTGGGCAGGTGTATGGGCCCCACAACAGGGCAACCTGGGCTGCAGCCTCCTGGAATCCCCACCCTGGCACAGAGTCAGAACAGAAGGGGCATCCACAGTACCCAAGAGGCCCTGGCAGAGAAAACACTGTGGCCACTGGGGCCTGGGTGCTGGGCAGGGCATGTCCCTGGCTCTCAGCAGCAGAGGCCCCACTGTCCCCTGCCCGTGCCTCTGCCCCCAGGGGCCTCCTGGGATTCTCTGGAGAGGGTCCGAAATTCACGGTGACAGAGATTTAACAGCTGTGGTCCCCGGGGCAGAAGGCTGAGCTGTAAGGAAACGAAGAGCGTGGGTCCTGGAACCACCTAGCGTGGCTGCAAAGTGCCGCAGGGGCGCCCCAGAGAGGAGCGAGCACTGCCAGGCTGGAGAGGCAGCCCCGCGCAGCCACAGCCCTGCACTCTCAGGAGGGACCCCGGCCCACCACGCTGCCAACTCATCAACCAACCGAGGGTCCAGGCCAGGCGTCCCAGATGTGGGGTCAGGAGTGCCGACGCAGCTGCCGTGCAACCGGACCCCGTCGGGTCACCAGCCTCCCCCATCCCAGCCCTCTCAGTGGCCCAGGGTGGACAGGGACGCAGGCCCCTGTGGGTCTGAGCGTCCAGGAGGCTACGCGGAGCTGCTCCCAGACTCCAGCCCCTCACAAGGCAGGCTCTGTGCTGGCGGGACCGTAATTAGAAACAGACCCGCGTGTGATTCAGAGGGAGAAGGCGCCACCCTCCCCCACCAGCTCACACGGGCTTTTTAACTGGGGGCTCACTTCCTGTGAGCCCCCGCTTCGGTCTGGCTGACATGTGTAGGCCACAGAGCTGATCTCATCCAGCTGGGATATTCTAGAAGGCTCTGCTCCCATGCACGTCTGGCCTGACTCCGGGAGAGGGGTCACCACAGCTCCTCATCCTTCCCTAGAGCACCTGGCTACATACATACACATGCATACATGCACACATGTTCCCTCACATGCATGCACAAGGCACACGTAGATACACATGTACACATGCATACATGCACACACGTTCCCTCACATGCATGCACACAGGCACACACAGATACACATGTACACTTGCATACATGCACACACGTTCCCTCACATGCATGCACACAGGCACACACAGATACACATGTACACTTGCACACATGCACACACGTTCCCTCACATGCATGCACACAGGCACACGTAGATACACGTGTACACATGCATACATGCACACACGTTCCCTCACATGCATGCACACAGGCACACGTAGATACACGTGTACACATGCATACATGCACACACATTCCCTCACATGCATGCACACAGGCACACGTAGGTACACATGTACACTTACATACATGCACACACGTTCCCCCAGATGCATGCACACAGACACACATGTACACTTGCATACATGCACACACGGTCCCCCAGATGCATGCACACAGACACACATGTACACTTACATACATGCACACAGAAACACACAAATACACATGTACACTTGCATACATGCACACACGTTCCCTCACATGCATGCACACAGACACACAGATACACATGTACACTTACATACCTGCATACATGCACACACGTTCCCTCACATGCATGCTCACAGACACAATAGATACACATGTACACCTTCATACGTGCACACAGCACATTCCATCAGCTCCTCACGCCTGCAGGGACGTGGGATCCCAGCTCACTGAAGTGACCACTCAGGACTCCCAGGACCATGCTCCAGGCCTCTCCAGGGGCTCTGCTTTGGGAAAACGCAGCAGAGAGCAGGCCGTCTGCAGTGAGGATGGAAAGGGCACCCAGTCCCTCCTGCCAGCCCATGGCCTTCCCTCATCCCCTGTTGAAAAGCAGCCTTCATGCCCACAGCAAATCATTCCTGCTCTGTGGTGTCACCATGGGGGGTGTGCTTTGGGGTCTGTGCCGTGCGGGGTGTGAATCATGGGGTGTGTGCACCATGGGGTGCATGCACCAAGGGGATTAAACAGGACACGTGCCACCTGCTCCTAAACCTGCCCCATCAGCCTGAGCACCTTCTGTACCCCATCCTTGTGTTACCTGTTCTCATTCCCTGGAGGATGGTCCAGATTAACTGCCCTGGCCACACCCACGTGGCCTCCGGCTTCCCAGCTCTAGAGCCCACTACCAGGTGAGCAGGGAATAGCCATGAGTTTCTTTTTTTTCTCAATTGAGGTGTAATTGACATAACATTAAAATAAGTTTCAGGTATACAATGTAATAATCCGTTATTTGCATACATTGCAAAATGATCACTACAGTAAGTCCAGTTTACATCCATTACTACACATACTTACAAATTTTTTTCTTGCGATGGGAACTTTCCAAGATCCACTCTCTTAGCTACTTTCAAATATGCAGCAAACACCCTATTATTAAGTACATGACATCCTGTGACATTTTCATTTTAAGCTGCAAGTGTGCATCTTTTGACCCCTTCACCCATTTTGCTCACACCCCGCCACCCACCTGAGGCAACCACCAATCTGTTCTCTATATCCATGAGCTCGGTTTTTTGCTTGGTTTTTTTGTTTGGTTTTGTTTTTTTTTAGATTCCACAGGTAAATGAGCTCATACGGTGTTTGTCTTTCTCCGTTTAATTGATCTCAGCATAACGCCCTCTAGGTCCATCCATGTTGTCACAAATGGCAAGATTTCAATCTTTTTTATGACTGAGTAATATTCTATTGTATATATATACCATCTTCTTTATTCACCCATCAATGGACGCTTAGGTTGCTTCCATGTCTTGGCTACTGTGAATAAAGTTGCAATGAACATGGGGGTGCATATATCTTTTTGAGGTGATGTTTTCATTTCCTTTGGGTAAATACCCAGAAGTGGAATTGCTGGATCATGTGGTAGTTCTATTTTCAGCTTTTTAAGGACCCTCCGTAGCGTTCTCCACAGTGGCTGCACCAGTTTACATTTCCGCCGACAGTGCACAAGGGTTCCCTTTTTCCACACCCTCTCCAGCGCTTCTCATTTCTTGTCTTTTTGGTGACAGCCACCCTGACAGGTGTGAGGTGGTACCTCACTGTGGCTTTGATGTGCACTGCCCTGGCGATCAGCGGTGTTGGGCACCTTTCTTGTACCTGTTGGCGTCTGTATGTCTTCTTTGGAACGTGAGCTTCTCTCTGGGAGTCTAGAGCACATTCAGTGGGTGCCAGGCGATGCCAGCCCTTGAGTCCAGTGGCATCAGAAAACAGCAGCTAAACCTGCAGGGCAGGTGCAGAGAGGCTGCCAGCCTTGCGAGGACTTAGCAGAAGGGAGTCCCCGGGAGCGTATTAGTTTTCTACAAACTGCAGCTTAAACGCACACCCTTAGCCCACTGTCTCTGGGTGAGAAGGCCACGAGGCCAGCTTGTCCTCACACGCTGACAGCCAGGACAGATGAGCTAGGGTGAGATTGGGCGCTCTGAGGACCCTCTTCCAGCGTCATTCGGGTCACTGGCTGTGTTCAGTTCTCTCTGGCCGTAGGACTCGGTCTTCTGGCCGCTGTCAGCTGGGGCTGCCCTCAGCTCCTGCCACGAGGTCACTCCATCTCTGCAACAGAGAGCCCTCACCTCCCTCACACCAAATCCCCCCAGCTCCACCCAGAGAGAACTCAGCTCTGTAAGGGCTGTGTGGGCGGGTCAGGCCACCCGCATGGTCCCCCATCCTAAGATCGGCTGACTGGCAACCTCAGCTACGCTGCAAACGTGCCGTGGCACTCAGGCCTGGCCCAGGGGCCATCTCAGGATCCTGTGCCACGGGACAGAGCTGGCCTCCAAGCTGGATGCCGGGAAGGGCAGGTCTCCTGGGCAGCAAGGCCAAGACAGCCACCACACGGCCCCCCAAAACCTCATGGGGCGTAGAGCGACTTCTCTGGGACAGCGGGACGGAGGAAGAGACACAGAGACATCGGCCGAATGATTTCATCTTCACCGGGTACCAGACACGGGCTGGTTCTGCAGAAAATGTGGGTGTTTCGCTGTTTCCACAGTTACTCACAAACAACCCGAATTCCCTCCTGATAAATTTGCTGTGACACATTCACCTGGACCCAACTACCTTCAGAACGTTCTTTTGGAGTCACTAATAGGGCTCAGCGGCCCAGGTTCTGGAAAGCGCGTTGTAACAGGAGCTGCCGTGGCCAAGTCGTCTGGCCCGGGGGAGGGCTGTGGCCGTGTCTCTCCCCAGCAGTGTGACGCTTCCCTGGTCCCCAACCCTAGGGACTGAGAGGTGGGCCCAGAGCGGGCAGGAGGGGGAGGGGCCCTGCCTCAGCATCCCTGCTGGCCAGTCACCACGTCTCTGGCGCCCAGATTCCTGGCACTCCCTCTCTCAGCATCCCACCCAAGAGGGCCGGGCGGGCAGGGCACCCCGAGCTCGAGGGCAGGCGGATCTAACCTGACCAGCGCTCAGGACCGACTGCTTGATGGAATCTCCGCTGGCGGCACAAGGGGTGGCAACGTCCTCGCCTTCGTGGGCCGTTCCCTTGTTCTCGGGCGGAGCGCCCTCACGTGGGGACTGGAGAACCTCAGCTGAAAGCCAGGGCTGTGTCTCACTGACCTCCTCACAGGACGTGCCCGCCCTTTTTACCGGCGGGGAGACTGAGGCAACGCGGAGCCAACGCCTGGCCTCTGGCTGCGCGGCAGACAAGGTGGGGCTCCAGGAGCCTGGCTCTCCGTCAGCGCCGTGTGTGGGTGATGGTCAGAGGGCTCGGGCACTGAGGCGGACTCTGGAGACCCCGCCCACCATTCAGTGCCCAGATCCCGAGGTCCAGCGGGGAGCCATCCCTCCGCCATGCTGCAACCACGCGGCCCAGAGAGGCTGACCGGGAGCATCCAGCACGGGTTGTGCACGAGCCCAGGCCCAGGAGGGCGCCCATGAGGCCAGGCGGAGAGGAGGGGACCTCAGGGGCTTTGTGTCAGGAATGGCTTTCTGGATCCACAAGCCTGGCCACCCACCCCGGCAACCACTTGCCCTGCACCAGCCATGGCTCCAACCACCGTGCTGAAGGCTGGGCCACCACGGCAGAGCTCCTAGGAGGCCAAGGTCAGTCCTGGAGTGAGCAGGCAGGGCCAAGCTGCTGTCCCTCCTCCTGTAGGGAGTGACCTGGTCCCTCACCCACTCACTTAGGACCCACCGCTGCGTCCTCCGGGCACCACTGGGCCCTCCAGGGCCACCAGCAGCTGCCTGCCCCTCTCTCCCTCTGACCACTGGCCCAGGAGACCTTGTTCTTGGGTCCCAGAGACCCCCGCCCCAGCCCTGACCCACCCTGTGGGCCAGGCCTCGACGGCAGAGCTGGGCAGGGCACTGGGGGCTCTCGCTTTGGGGCCCTGTGCCGCCTGGTGCCGAGCCTGAGACTCCTGGCTACCAGGCAGCCACTTGGACCAGTGGGGAGAGAGGGCTCGGGGGGACCTGGCATCTGGCAGGACAGAGAGGACCAGAACCTCCTCCAGGAAGGCCACTCAGAATGGCGAGGCCAGGTCACCAAACACAGGCCAAGTGAGAGGACAGGCTGCCAGGGACCTGGGATAGGGCGGAGTGGCCCGGGTAACCACGTAAGGGGGTCTCGGAGCTGGTGGAAGGGGGCTCCAGGAAGAGCTGGCCAGGGTGGGGCTTCTCCACCAGCCAGGCACAGACGTGGTGATGGGCACAGGCCCCTGCAGGACGGGCGGGGTAGCTGGGCCACAGCCAGAGGAGTACGCAACCCGGCCAGACACTCAGCAGCTGGACCTGAGCTTGGAAAGGTGTCCGAGGGTGGCCGGGCTGCTTCCCCGTCAGTTTCCTGGGTGGACGAGGGCCTGCCCTCAGGAGGGGCGGAATCCAGGCCCCCCAGGTGGAAGCAGTGACCCCAGCACCCCTCCCACACCTGCCGCCGTGTCCCCACGCCCAGGGTCTAAGTGTGTGGAATAACTGACTGGAGGGAGGGGTGGGGGGGGACATGTTGCTGGCCTCCCTCAGCCTCGTCCTCGTGACCAGGACGGGCCTGTTCAGTGGGGCTGGATGTCCCCCCCGGGCCGTTCAGGGCAGGGCGGTGGCGGCAGCAGCCTGGGCCCCTCCCGACCCTGGGAGCCCTTGATCTGAGGGGAAATGGATAGGGCTCTTGGGGCATTCCAGAAAATCCCACACCCGCGATTATCCTGAGCCCTGGAATCAGGACTCTCTTGAAGTCCCTTCCAGCTCTCAAATCCGTTCCAGTCGCCGCCCACAGAGCCGCTCACCCCCTCCATGTAGGTCTGCAGGAATTCCACGTCTCAAGGCTGTTAATCCTCAGACAAGCTGGTTCTGTTTAAGGTTTGATTTGTCGGACAATTTTGAATTTTCTTCCTGCCAGAAGGCGGTCCCATCAAAGGGAAGAGACCCTCCTCGTGGCTGAGGTTGCTGGCCCCTCCCAGCTTCGGCCCACGGGGAGAGGCGGGGCCAGATGGCCCCGGAGGGGCACACACCAGCCGAGGGGTCTGCAGACGTCAGGAGACGCTCGTCCCAAGGAAAGCCGGCAGGGCCCCAGGCCGGCTCTGGTACCACAGTCACCCTTTCCAATCACAGGGACCTCGCAGTACAAGTGGGGTGCTGGTGAGGACACAGAAGTCCCTGAATCCTGGGGGGGGGGCATGAAATGGGTGTCCCTCCAGGGGGCCCCTGAGGTCCCTTCCAAGCAGGGGAGCTTTATTTATGATGCTTGGGCTGCACCCTGTGCTCAGGGGCCCTTCCGCCTCCTGGCCCGTCCCCGTGTTAGGCCACAGGCATCTCAGCAGTAGCAGCCTGACTTTGAGAGTCAGTTTCCGGCCTCTGGGTCTAAATCACCCCAGGTCAGCTGTGGCCCCAGGCCTTGCAATCCAGCTGTGGGAGAGGACCCAGGGCCCTGTCCCAAGCTCTGTGGTGTGCCCTCACCTCTAACCACGGCTCCCGTGCTGCCAGCAGTCTGCATCTGCAAACTCTCGCCATCCGGGGTGGCCAGGCCACAGCCGTTCGGGAGGAGTGGGGAGCGGGTGGGCACCATGGAGGGGGCTGCCAACCAGATAAGGCGCTGACCCCTCACGCCCGATGCGGTAAAGGCACAGTGGGAAGAGCAGGGGTGAGCCCAGGCAGGAACCAGTCACCATGCCAGTGGGAAAATAGGGAACACACGGGAGCACATGCTGTCTCACTGCCAAGCGTGAGTGTGCATCTCTAAAACTGTGAGAATAGGGCTCGTCAGGATGGATGCCGGGTGTTGTTAAAAGCAGTTTTGGCTTTTCTCCTCCTTTCCATATGGGGCACTCAGTTGTGCTTCCTGGGTTCAGCTAGACGGCTTTCACATGATCATGCCAGACAGCACATATGTCCACCCAGTGGTGCTAACACCTGCCAGGTGAGCAGGGGAAGATGCCAGAGGGGCCAAGTCACAAACCAACGCTGTCCTGACCCTGGCACCCTGCAGAGTCACTTCCACGGGACAGCTTGTCGACACAAGTGCTAGGAAGATCCCTTTGACGGAGGAGAAGCCACAGGTCGGGTGACTCCGAGACCTGGCCAGCATCACAGGGCACAGGTGGGACTCTGGAGTCGTGCCCTTTGCGACTGGTCACTTGTGTGCCTTGGCCCATGATCCTGACCACTGTCATCATGGACCAGCCAGAGGCACTGATCTCCCAGATGGACTGACCTGAACGGGACTGTTCATCATCTCAGATAGAGAGACAGGCCCAGCCACACAGGGAAGTCACTGAAGTAGAAACACTGAAGTAGGAAACAGACAAATGAAAGATAAAATCAACAGAACAGAAAGCTGATTGCTTGGAAAGATCAATAAATTTGATAAAACTCCACACATACTAATTTTTAAAAGGAGAGATGTCACAGATTATTAATATCAGGAATGAAAGAGAAAACATAGCTATAGATCCAACAGACACTAGACAGACAATAAGGAACAATAAAGAAACGCAATGATAAGAGAGAAGCATAAGCAAAGTCCTCACCGAACTGTCAACACAATAGGAATCACACTCGGAAGACCCTGGACTTACAGATTTCAGATTTGTTTTATCCCTGGTTCTTAAACACTAATGTAGAGAATTCTTCTCTCTCCACTTCATTTTCAAAAAAATGAAAAAAGGAAAGAAGAAAAGAAATGTAACGACCATCTTTATAACAATAAATTTAGACAACTTACATGAAATAAACAAATTCATTGATAGACACAAATTTTTCTAAACTAACTCAAGAAGAAATAGTCTGACATTTATTAAGGAAAATAAATTCGTTATCCCAGAGGGCATCACTGGAGGATCCTATCAAACATTTAAGAAAGAAGTAACACCAATCCTGTATAAACTCTTCCAAAATATGGAGGAAAAGGGAACACTTCACAACTCATTTTATGAGGCCAGTATTACCCTGATACCCAAACCAGACAGAGATATTAAAAGAAAAGCACAGACCAACATCTCTCATGAATATAGACACAAAACTCCTTAAGGAAACATTAGTAAGTTGAACCTACAAATTTAGAAAAAAGATAACATACCATTACCAAGTGGGTTTATCCCCAAAATGCAATTTTAGTTGAAAATTTTTAAAAATCAAACAATATAACTCACCATATTAACAGAATAAAGATGATGGACCCATTTGACCTCCTCAATAAATGCAGAAAATATATTTGGCAAAATACAACACCTGTTTATGAAAATACTGTAAGAAAACTAGGAATTGAAGGTAACTTTCTCAACCTAATAAAGAACATCATCAACAAAAAAACCAAAATTACCCCACAGCTAATATTGTATTTAACATGAAAACAGGAGACTTCCTCTCTAAATTCGGGGACAGAGTAACAGGTGTTCACTCTCACTCCTGCTACGTGACATCATACTGGAGGTCTAAATAGTGCATAAAGGTGAGAAAAGGAAATAAAAGAAATCTAGATTGGAAAGAAGTAAAACGGTGTATTCACAGGTGATATGATTGTGTACTTAGAAAATTCTACAGAATCTACCCAGAAAAAGCTGCAAGAACCAATAGGTGAATTTGGCAAGGCACAGAACCAATATACAAAAGTAAAAGGCAGGACCTCAGGAATGGTGGAGTGAGGACCTCTGTGAATCTGCTCCTTCTTAAAAGCAACGAAATCACTAGCAAAATCATCTAAATTAACTTTTTCTGAGCTCTGGAGATTAACCAAAGGATTACAACAACCTGAAGATTTTATTCAAGAAAAACGACTGTGCTTTGGTAAGAATAAACTACTGAAACATGCTATGACATTAGTGAACCTCAAAAACATGATGCCAACTGAAAGAAGCCAGACACAAGAGCCCACATATTGCATGATTCCACTTGCATGGAACATCCAGAAAAGGGAGTATATAGAGGAGAGTAGACCAGCGGTTTCTTGGGGCTGAGCAATGGAAAGGGGGCCAGCCCTAAATGGGCATGGGGGCTCTTACTGGGATGATGAAAAAGTTCTAAAACTGATTTGTGACGATGATTACACCACTCGGCAGACTTACTGAAAATTACTGAACCGCATACCTGAATAGGATGAATTTTGTGTTACGCAAAATATACCTCAATAAATCTGTTTTTTTTTTAAGCTATGCATAGCCTTTGCTCTTCTCTCAGTTCAACACCTAGAATTCTGGACCTTCAAAGAAATGGAAGCCTTGGTAAATACGCCAGGTTCTCAACTGGGTCACTTAGAAAGTTATGCTCTAAAAGTAATGAAGAACTGGTAATTTACCAGTCTTCACAAAGGCATAAACCTAGATTTGAATTATATCAATCCCTGACTGGAGAAAGGAATCCAGGCCTGAACTAACTGCCCACCAAAATAAAATTAAACCCTATAAAAAGGAAGATAACGTTAAGAAGAACCTCTACAGTCTTTCACTGATAATGTCCAGCATTTACTAAAAAATCATCAGGTTAGTCAAGAGACAGGACTACATGACTCTATGGGAAAAAAACCAACAAGAGAAAAAGATTCACAAGTGGACCTGGTTTTGGAGTTATCGTACATGAACTTTAAAATAAATGTGGTTAATATCTCCAGAAAATGGAAGGTAAGATAGAGAAGTGAATAAGAGAACTGTAATCTAGAAATGGAAGATTAAATGGAAATTCTAAAAATTAAAAATACAGTGATTAATAGTAAGAACTCAATGGATGGAATTAACAACAGATTAGACACGGCAGAAGAGAGGATAAATTCGTTGGAAAATTGGTCAATAGAAAATGGTCAAGACTGAAGGACAAATTAAAAACAGATAGAAAATACAGAAAAGAACATAAGAGATAAATGGAACGTGATGAAAATGTCTAACATATGTAAGATTTAAGGCCCAGATAGAGAATAAAGACAGAATGGAGCAGAGGCTATATTTGAGGAGCTAACAGCCAAGAATTTTCTAAAACTGAATAAAGATATATAACTGCAGACTCTAAAAAGAAATCTACATAAGCCAAACAGGGCAAGTACAAAGAGTACCACTCCCAGGTGTATCACAGTGAAACACTGTAAACCAAAGGCTGGGTCTTGAACTTCTCATCCCACCAGTGGTGGTGGGTTTTCCCCTCCGTCACCTCTGGGTACATCTAAACCAAATAGAATTCGTTTACAAAATGCCTCAGAATATTTATGCCTCCTCTTGACCAGCCGTGTGGTACTGGATTGAAAGGGCCCCCAGAATGTCATGCAACTCAGTTTCTGCTGGCACAGGAAGGCCACGCCACCTTCTCAGGTTTTCTTCCCCCACCTGTCCTCCCTGTGAGCATCTATCTCTTGTCTGTGAGGCTCTCGTGACACAGGATCCATTAGATCAGGTGTATGAAGGAAGCTCTGTGGATGCCACCTTGGGGAGCTGCTATCTTCAGGCTGGCTTCACTTCCCAAGAAATGACCAGACGTGCAGGGGAAGTAAGGACCCTCACGAGCGTCGCATGGCTGGACGGAGGCCACCATGCACTCACAGTCTCTTTCCATCAAGGGGGCAGCTCTTGCCCAACAGCACGTGTCCCCCAACCTTCCTGCCACCCGGTGTCCTGGCCCCAGGCAGGCCCCTCGCCGGGGTCCCCCTCTGTCCTGGCTCGCACTGGAGATGTGAATGGTGGTCCATGCCAAGTTGTCACAGCGCCCTAGGTTGTCATGAATACAAGCACTCTACTGCCCAACACCCACTAAGTTTATCCAGACCAGTGAGGTAGCTTTGGCTTAAAACCGTAAAAGGTGTCGCCCTCCCACCAACTTGGAACACACACTGTGACACACTGACTCCTGGCATCGCCCGTTAATGGCGGGTTTTGTCATTTCTGAGTCTGGAAAGCGGACAGTGGAGTTACTCTGTCGGCCCCATGGGTGAGGAAAGGAAAATGTGAGTCCACAGTCTTCTTCTAAATGCATTTCTGAGGCTGTGAAAGCCCCACCCCGCCCCCCAGAATAGTCCCACAAGAGCCACTGAGCATGAGAAAGCCATGGAGGGCTTGTCCACATGGAACCACTTAAGGCCTCCCGCGGCCTAAGAACATGTGGGCAGAGGAGGAAATGACACTTCTTTTTTAAAAAAATTTATTTATTATTTTTGGCTGTGCTGGGTCTTCGTTGCTGCACACGGGCTTTCTCTAGTTGCGGGAGCCGTGTTGTGGTGTGCGGGCTTCTCGTTGCGGTGGCTTCTCTTGTTGCGGAGCACGGGCTCTAGGCGCGTGGGCTTCAGTAGTTGTGGCTTGTGGGCTCAGGAGTTGTGGCTCACGGGCTCTAGAGCACAGGCTCAGTAGTTGTGGCGCACGGGATTAGTTGCCCCGCGGCACGTGGGATCTTCCCGGACCGGGGCTCGAACCCGTGTCCCCTGCACTGGCAGGCAGATTCTCAACCACGGCGCCACCAGGGAAGCCCCAGAAACGGCACTTCTTAATCCCTCAGGTGGGGCCGGCAGGGCCCACAGCCAAGGGCAGCTCCTTCCCTCACTAAGGGCACACTCACATCTTCAGGAATCGCTGGTCCCCCAGGCCTCAAAGCGCATCTGTGCTGCTCACCCCCGCACTCTTCCCACAGACAGGAGTGACCCTGGCACCTGGCTTCCTCCCGGACACCCCTCAGGGCCATGAGCCCCCAGCCTCGGACCTCAGCCAGGTCCCTCACGGGATGCTGCCCGGATCGGGCAGCGTGGCAGTGCAGACAGCAGCCCGGGGCCGAAGCTGCCAGGGCCGCTGGACTCAGGACACCTGGCTGAGGTGGGGCTGACCCGGGTTCCCCTCCGTATCCTTCTGCACCTCAGAATCCTGGGGGAACAGCCGTGCAGGAGCAAGGGGAAGGCTCCTCAGGCCCAAGGGACCATAAAGGCTAAGTGACGCCTCCAGAACTCTCTAAATACAGCCACAGCAGGAGGCGCTGGTGGTTTTCAGGGGAACGCGAGGTGCCTGCTTTCACTGCGTCGGACACCTCGCAGACCCCCAGCCGAGATGGGCTGGACGCAGAGGGCAACTCTCAGGGTCTTGGTCCCCACGAACCTCCATAGAATATCGGGCCCTGCAAGGCCTGCCTCTGAGGCTCAGGATTTACCGGCTCAGCAGCCCCCTCCCCGCGCTGAAGCCGGGCCCTGCCCTGCAGGCACAAAGGCGCAGGAGGCCGGCCTCGCCTCCCAGGCTGAGGTTCTCTTCCCGGGAAGGTTACCTGCGCCCTCTGCAGCCGAGAGTGCCGGGCAGCCGGTACCATGAGCCGCGTGCGTGCAGCGCCCGGCAGGAAGTGGGAAGCCATCGAGTGACCGATGCTGTCGTGACCGCCTGGATAGGCAGACAGAGCTGCGAGCACGGCAGGCGCTGATGGCCCCCACGGAGGACAGGGTGGGGACGCAGGCTCCCAGCAAGGCCGCAAAGTGCCCAGCCTCCCCCGGAGTCCCGGCTGATCCCGGTGATCGGGAGTCGGGAAGCGTCTCTACAGGTGAGGGTCATCCACAGACACACGGCCTCGCTCCGGGGCCCGGGGACTGCCCAAAGCCCGCAGGGCGCTTCCCACCAACACCTCTGACGCCAGGGCTCCGAGCACAGGGCCGCCTGCACCCAGCCCGGCCTGCTGCGCGGACACACCTGCTCCCCGCCCGAGTCACTGGAGACACGGGGCGGGGCGATATTCCTAAGAGTGGAAGGTGCGCCTGCCAGGCCTGTGCTTCTTCCTAGAAAGGGGGCGCCAGGCGCAGCAACTCGTCTTTCACTTTGGGGGGACATCCTGGCTCACCCCCGACCCCCGGCCCTGCAACCTGCCTGAGGCGCAGCTCTCTGCATTTCACAGGGCTCCCCTCTCACATCTGGGGCACACATGTCCTAAGGCCCTCTGCTCACAGCCTCCTGGCTCGTCCTGCCCAGTGCCTGATGTCCTCACTGCGACGGGCCTGTGTCCTGTCCTGGGGGACGTCCAAGGGCCCAGTCTCCTTGACTGTGTTAGGACAGAGGGGAGAGTTGGCACAGCCCTGAGGCCAAACCGTGAATGAGCGCTATGACCCCTCCCACTGACCGCAAACTGTGTCTGACCATCTTTTTCTAACTGGGATGGAAAAGGATGTCATCACTGATCCACGGCCTTACTAACCTGCGACAAGGGTGTCACGAGGACGTCACACCTGGCGCAGCAGGTGCAGCTGGGCTGCTCCCTGGTTAAGCCTCGGGGGTCTACACTCTCCAGGACCAGCCAGTCTCCACAGCCCTTGTCACCACAGAGACCGACAGCCCACCCCGCCTGCATCCTCCAGGTCGTGACCTCCAGGACAACACGTAGTTTGTGGTTTACCTTCTGGGGCACGAGGGGGCCATGTCCAAGCTTCCCCTTGGGCTTCCCTGCTGGGCGGTCTGTGACCACACTGGCAGGGAGCCTAACGTGCAGTTACTCCAGTGGCCAGCTGCACACCTGGGGACAAGGAAAATGACCACTGAGTGGTCTGACCAACACTTTGGCCAGAATTCTTTTATTACCCAGCCTGGTAAACGCCCCCTCCAACAGGGAGGCCATGGTGACATTGTGGGTCTCCAGGTGTCCAGTGTCCCCTCAGATTCTGGGTCCAATCATCCTCAGAACGTCTTGAGAGCTCCCTACCAGAGCGTTCGGGCCACCACGTAACTGCTGTAGGTCCTTGGGAGCGTCGGGGAGCCTCACAGTAAAAACTGGCCAAGGCGTGGCCCGGTCCTTCCTCGTGGCCGCCCGGCCACCTCTGCAGTCAGTGGCTCCGATGGGAACTTCGTGAAGTCTGGGAACAGAGTCGGGACCCCGCCCCTTCACTGGGCCCTGGCCTCGGCCTCTTCGTTCCTTCCTCCGCCATCTACCAGGGCAGCTTCAGCACTTCTATTCTGCTCACTGTGGGCCAGAACTTTCTCCAGGCCTCTGCGAGTCATCCCAGAATTGAGTGTGCCCAGTGACCTGAAGACGTGCCAGGAGCTTAACTCCGAAGTTCCGAGTAAGCGCCTCCAAGGTGAGAATTCCTGCTTTCACAGTCTTCTGTTCTGGCCTCTGGGTCAAGGACCCTCAAGTCCAACCCCAGGGCTGCTGCCCGGCGCCGGCAGGTGGGCCGGCTCTCCCGCAGCTCCTCTGACATACGACCTCCGTCCTTCTGACCCGGCCCACAGGTCCCCATCAGGTTACACTGGACTCTCTCCCAGCCATTGGCCTGGCAGCCAGGAGATGGGCTGGGGTGGCCTCCGAGGGGGGCATCTGTTGCCTTGCAGCAGGGAGGCCCCTGCAGCAACTCCCAGCACAGCGAAGTGCTGGCTCTACCAGGGAAGAGGGGGGCCCCGCAAGCTCTGACGGCTCAGGGGTCTGCAGAGCCTCATCCTCAGGGCTTCCACCCGGACGTCCCCACCCAGGTTCAGGGTGTCGGGTTTACTCGGCCGGGGCCTGGCCGCCACAGCCCAGCGACGGCCGAGCGGTCACCGCGCCTGGAGCCGGGTGCTCCTATCATTCTCAGCCGCTGCTCAGCCCTCGGTTCTTCCCCCGAAGGAGATGGGATCTCTTTTTAGGACAAAGAGACCCTGGTGCTCACTCTGTGCCCTTAACCGTTGGCTGACTGCCTCAGTCTCCCGTTACCCCCTGCAGGGCCATCGGTGCAACTCAGCACTAGCCAGGTACACCTCCGACCGCCTCAGACTCCTGAGTCGTCATACCTGCGAGGTGCTCCTTGTAACAGGACATTTTCCCAGGTCACCCCTGGTGGAATCTGGCAACTGGGCCTCCACCTTGTGCCAAGAACTCCCTGCCCCCCCCACACCAACCGGGACGGGGTCCCCAGTGCTGGGAGAGGCAGCACCAATGCCCCCTGCACTCCTGTGTCCACTGGGGCCCTCCGAGAAGGAGGCACCAAGGCAGGCGGGATGTGACTAGGAATGTACTGGGGCAGTGGCTGCAAAGGATCCAGGAGAGGAGGCTGGGGACGATGGGGGAGCCCTCGGACCAGAGGTGAGACCCCTGGGAGGACACGGGGAGGGCGCTGGGGAGGGCGAGTGGCCGCCCACAGAGCAGCTCCTAGACTGTCCCGGCCATGTTGACAGGGGCACCTGGAGCCAGCTTAGCCCCTTAAAGGATTTGGGTCTTGCAGGAATGGGCCTGCGTTCATAGCCCTGGGAGCAGCCCCCATGTGAAGTGTTGCCCCAGACAGCACAGGTGGACCCAGCGTGGCAGCACCATGCAGGGCCCTAGGCGGCAGCACTCCAGGAACAGGGAACCTGGGCTCGTGTTCCTGGCCACCACGCAGCTGCCACACTCAACACACTTGCACACAGACACACAGCACACACACTGTACATCCACCCACACTCATACACAGATACACACACTCACACCCTAGGCGGCAGCACTCCAGGAACAGGGAACCTGGGCTCGTGTTCCTGGCCACCACGCAGCTGCCGCACTCGACACACTTGCACACAGACACACAGCACACACACTGTACATCCACCCACACACTCATACACAGATACACACACTCACACAGCACACCCCCACCTCAGTGCCCCCTGGCTCTGGCGCCCATCCACATGGGAAACGCCCCTGGGGAGGAGACAGTGACTGGTGCGGCCAAGGGACGGGTGGGCAGTGGGTGGTGAAGTGGCACTGATGGGCGTCCAGCCTGAGGGCCTCCGGGAGGGGCAGCAGGTGGAAGGCCGCATGCTGGAGCCGAGGAGTAACTGGCAAGCCCTTCAGGTGGCAGAGCAGGGCCGTCCTGTCTCGAGGCTGCAGGGGCTGCATGTGCCTCCCCTTCTGCTTCAAGTCACTACTGCTGGGCTCACTGAGGACACAGAGACCCCTGGCCTCGGCCACCGGACTGTCCCAACAGGAGAGGGGAGCCAGCTGCACCAGAATCAGGGCACAGTCGGAAAGAGGTGGCCAGGAAGACCAGCGGGGCTGCACGCAGTGGGGAAGTCCTCCTGGGCACACACAGGTGACCAGGAAGCTCTGGGGTCTCTCTCCTCTTGGGCGGAGGGGCTGAGTCAGAGATGTGCAAAGCTGCTCAGCGGAGGCTGGAGCCACATCTCCTGCTGCCTAGGCCCCCTTCAAGGATGGCGGTGGCACGCCCTATCCCAGAGCCCAGGGACCTCACCCCCAGCCCCGCCTGCACCCTCCCTGAAGGAGGAGCAGTGGTCCTGGGGGGCTGCCGCTCCAGGGTGGGTGGGGGAGTGGCGAACCCCACCACAGCCCTGACAAGGACCCTTCTCACCCTTTCCCAGACTCGGCTCAGGTAGGGCCATCACAGTGGCCCCAGGGCCCAGCCCCAAGAGCACCTGTGGGTTCTTGCAAGGAAACCCGGGCCCAGCCAGCACTACTAGGCCCTCGCTCCCCACCCAGAACGCCTGAGGCTCCCACTGTCCTGGCTGCCCTTGCCCCTCCCCGGCCGGCCTTTCACCCCTGAGGGGCGGGGACCCCACAACGGGACACACGTTGTGATCAGTGGGTCACAGAGCTGCGTGTCCCTGCACGAGGAAGAAGACCCCAGCTCGCTGGTCCTGAGCAAGGGGGACGTGGGGAGGGGACGCCGGGCGGGAGGACCCTGCGGCCTCCCAGGGCTGCTCCCTCAAGGGGCGAGTGATTGGGGAGTCCGAGGCTCCCCAGGCCCCGGAGTAGACGCCGCTGGTCGCGGGGAAATGGGCGGGGGCGGGCAGCAGGCAGGGAGGTGGGCAGGCGTCCAGTCGGAGCAGCAGGCCGAGGGCGGGGAGCGTTCCTGTCCTCGAGGGGCCGCTCTCCCGCCCCGTCCCCAGACTCCCGCACCCCTGCCCCCTCCGGTCCCCTCCCGGCCCCTCGGGTCCCCCGTCGGCCCCGCCCCGCCTCCATGCGCGGGGCCGCAGCGCCTCCCGGTGGCCTCTGTGGGCGCGGGGCGGGGCGGGGCGGGGGCAGGGGCGGGGCCTAGCAGCGGCCCCGCCCCCTGCCCACTCGGCGGCGTCTCGCACCGACTGGACCCGGAGCCTCTGCGCTCGGGAAGAGTCCGGCGAGGGCTCCCGACGCGTGGTCAGGTAAGGCCCTGGGCAGCGCGGTCCGTCTCGGCGCCGGGACGCAGCGACTTGGCGTTCGCCGCGGGACGCGCCCGCCGCGGTGCCCCCACTTCCACCGCCGGCCTCGCTCGGCGCCCTCGGGTCCGCGCCTGGGGCGCCTCGCGCGGGGGCCCGTCCGTCTGTCCCCGCCTCTCCTGGGGCCGAGCTGGTCTCCCGGTTCCCGGCGCGGTGCTGAGGCCACGGCGCCTGCCGTCCCTGCCCGGGTCCCCCATCTGCAGCCAGACCCTTGGCCGCTCCTGGGCGGCTTGGTTCTGTCTCGGGCCCGGGGACATCTCCGGAGGTTCAGGAGCCCAGCTCACTCCCATGAGAGGACCCCCCCCCCAACGGAACTGAGCACAGGGTCTCCAGGGGTGCTGGCCCCCCTCCTCAGCTCGGCTGAGAGGGAGCCGATGTCCCTCGTCCCCCTGGAAGGACTGGCCCCTAGAATGAACTCTGAGGGGCCAGCTTCCCGGGCACTCGGACTGCAGGGGAGGAGGGGGTCTCTGCTACCCGGAAGCAGGGGTGAGCAGGGATGGGGAGAGCACAGGCCACACCCCACTCTACCCAGGAGTCATTAGGAGCCCAGCCTGCCCCTATTCCTCTGAGGCTGGAGGGGCGCACCGGCATCCCCCCGACAAAGTCTGCTGGTCGGGCCCCACACCCACCCAGGGCTCCTCACGGGCCCAGCAGAGCCCAGGACAGGACCCAGCACCTACTGAGGGGGTGGGGAGATCAGCCGCTGAGAGTATCAGCTGATGCTGGTAACAACAACCAAAAACGGCAGGGTGGCGCCCTGGGGTGCCTGCCATCCTGCCTGGGGGCCCCAGAGAATGGTCCCCTGAACCCAGGGAGAAAGCTGATGGCCCCTACACCCCCAGGTCACCCAACTGTCCCCAAGGGAAAGATCTGCACTTGTAGAGGGACACCCAAAAAGAAGGAGGGTTGAGGTACACAGATTTCCCTGGGTTTTGTTTCCAGTATGGAAGTTCTGGCTTGGAGGCCATCTTGCGTTGGAGTTTATTCCCTGTCTGCCTCACCAGGGCCAGGAGGCTGGACGGGCGCTGGGGGCTCCCAGGAGGGAGGAAAGTGGTCTGCCTTCCTTCTGCCATTCCGAGGCAGGAGAGCTGGGTGGGGGAGAGGGCCTGGGCCCCCGGGGCATAGGTAACTGGAGGGGCTGGATGCAAGGGGCGCAGATGTGTCCCCTTGGCAGAACGTGGGTCTCAGTGGGCCACTGGGCCACTCTGGCCCCCGGGAAGCTGCCACCCTGGGCTGATGAAAGTGACCTGGGAGGCCTGTGAAGACCGCGGCAGGTTGGGGGCAGGTTGGGCATGTCCACAGTGGAAACAACAGGGAAGGCAACATCCAGGTGAAAGCCAGGCTCCAGCCGCTGGGTCACCTGGTCGGGTGGAGTGCAGCCCTGCACCGGGCAGGGCACATCCACGCCCAGCAGACTCTACATCGCCAGCCAGCACAGGCAGCTCTGTTGTGCAGCAGGCCCGCCTGAGGCCCCTCAGGTGTCAGATGAGCTCCCTGGGATGGGCCGGTGCCTGGGAGAGGAGCAGGACCCAGGGGTCTTCCCGGGGCCTCAGCAGAGGGTGTGGGCCAAGCCCAGCCTCCTCTCTGGCGCTGCTTTTCATCTGTAGAACAAGGTCTCTAGGTGCACAGGGTATAGGGAGACCGTGTTTGCGGCCACGAGTGCTTTACAATGCTGGGAAACCTAGCTCTTGTGATTATTTTAAGAAAAACTCAAATAGTTTGATTCTTTTCCTTTAAACACAGCCCCGTGTTCCAGTGGGTCTCTCCTTCCTGTGGCTCCTTTCAAACATTTGTGCAAAGCCGGGGGGCCCTGGTGTGGGGCACACCTGCAAAGAAGCAGGGTTCGTGGGGTGCTGCCCACTGAACAGGACCTGGGGGGCCGGTCCCCGCCCTGAAGCATGTGCTGGGATTGGGCCAAATCAGAAAGCAACACCCTGCAAAGACCGGGTGCAGATCTGCCGCGGAGATCTGAACAGACCGGCATCCCCACGCCCCGCCAGCGGTTAGCCTCCGGGGGCCCACTGTAGACCCTGTGACGGGCAGACGGAGGGTGGGCATCCCCACTGTGGGGGACTGCACCTTGGAGAGCAGAGTCTGGGTCAAAAGTTCTGAAAAGTGTCAAGGCTTCCAAACCTGTTGTCAGAGCCACCAGAGGAGTGGAGACGGGCCCTGGTGCTCTGGCTGTGGACAGTGTCTGGTTTTCTGTCCTGTTTGCCAGTTTCATAGATGAGGGATGGTGCCTTGATGGTTTGCCTGCGTGTCCTTGGTTTTTGTGCAGCTCGATCACTGACCATTTGCGCTGCTGTTACTTTGCTCATCTTCCCCATCTTCCTAATGGGCGCTCATTTTTTACTACTTTGTAAGAGATTTTTTTCCCTAATTTTTCAAAATTGTGGTTAAGTACACATAACATAAAATCTACCATCTGAACCATTTTTAAATGTATAGTTCAGTGCTATTAAGTACCTTCATATTGTGATACCATCACCACCGTCCATTTCCAGAACTCTTTTCATCTTGTAAAACTGAAACTCTGTCCCATTAAACACTAACTCCCCAATCCCCCCTCCCCCAGCCCCTGGCAACCACCATTCTACTTTCTGTCGCTATGATTTCTGAGATATTCAAAGTACCTCATATAAGTGAATCATACAGTATTCATCTTTCTGTGTGTGGTTTATTTCACTCAGTATAATGTCCTCAAGTTTCATCCATGTCATAGCATGTGTCAGAATTTCCTTCCTTTTCAAGGCTGAATAATATTCCATCGTGTGGATGGACCACATTATGCTTATCCATTCGTCCGTCAATGGACACCTGGGTTGCTTCCACATTTTAGTTATTCTGAGTAATACTGCTATGAACATTGTTGTGCAGATATCTCTTTGAGACCCAACTTTCAATTCCTTTGAGTCTCTATATCCCCAGAAGTAGAACTGGTAGATCATATGGTAATTCTACTTTTATTCTTTGAGGGGCCACCGTACTATTTTCCATACAGCTCTACATTTTCACATTCCCACCAGCAATTCCAATTTCCCCTTATCTCTCCAACATTTCTTGTTTTCTGATACTGTCCATCCTAATGAGTGTAAGGTGATAGCTCATCGTAATTTTGATTTGCATTTCCCTAATGATGAGTGACGTTGAGCATTTTTTCATGTGCTTATTGGCCATTGGTATAACTCCTTTAGGGAAATGTCTGTTCAAGCCCTTTGCCCATTTCTGAATCAGGTTGCTGGGGGTTTGGTTGTTGAGTTTCAGTTCTCTATATATTCTGGATATTAATCCCTTATCTGATCCAATTATGTAGGCTTCCCTTTGACTCTCTGGATAGTGTCTCTTTTGTATTGTTCTGCATTTATTATTAAAACCAACAGTCAATGGTAAATGACAGACTGACTGCCTGTCTTTGTTCACTTTGGACGTTAAAGACTGGAATAGGAACACAGTATCACTTTTCCACAGCAGAGGTTAGCCCTGGCCTCTGACCCCCAGCAGCAGGTAGAGTCAGACTTCATGGAAGTGACAGTCACCATCGTGGGAGACACCCTCCCTTTTCTTTGGGCTTTCTGTAGTGGAGAGGAGCACCCAGAGTTGGGCTGAAGACATCTGAAGACACAGGGAGAAGAGCCGAAATAATCAGACCTCAGACGGTACTTACGTGCTGAGAGGTACGTATGGACGTTTATAGTGCCAAAGCAGGTGTGCTGTGGGGACCATCAGGTTAAAACTTCTAAACTTTATTCCTGTCAGAGACAAGTCAGACTAAAGAGGCTACTGCTTCAGGGGCAACTAGAGAAAACTGGTGTCACCCAGATGCAAAACAGTAGCCATCACAGTGATTCCAGGACTTCAAAGCTCCACAAACATGATGTGTTTTCTTTTGCTTGTTTAGGCTTTCTTCTCTCTTTTCTCTTTATTCTTCATTCTGTCTTTCTCCAGTTTCCATTAGGCTCTACCTGCACTCGCCACTGGTACCTTCAGGCTCCCTTCTTTCTCCTCTTCATCTGTCTTGCTGCTTTGAGGAGTGGCTGTTACAACACGTCACAGTAGAGCAACATTCAGAATGCTCCTCTATCACAGTTCTGATTCTGGAAACTGGTGGTTTGGTGAATTGCGTCAGCTCATTTTGAAAAAGGCAAGCAAGTTGTAAAAAGGGGGTGGGGAGCCTAGAGGCCAGACGCTATGAACTCCCCAAGTCCACCATCCAGCCTAACAGACTGACCAGGCGTGGAACACGTGTGTGCCTGTGTGACGCCACCTCGTCCTTTGTCTTCTCGTGGGACCTGACAGCATCATCACAGAGAAGCTAACACCGTGGAAAGGTTTCTTTCAAACGTATGATGACCTTGCCTTGTTTTTATTCCTGAGTGGTATCTGCATCAGTGTTAGAACTGACTGACTGAATTCTTACTGCTGTCACCTAACATTTGAAGCCTATTTAAAGGTTTACTGTTTCTCTGAGTCCATATTTTCTATTGATAACAGGAGCAGAAGCAAGCAGTCCCGCTCTGGATTTAAAAGCGCCAGTTGCCGTCTCTCACAAGTGTAACACTCGCAGAACTCATTATTGCCCCCAGAAACCCATCTCCATAATAACAAGAATTTCTTCTCCAGGTTCAGTATCTCTTAGAGACTTCGCACTTGCTGTGTCTTGGCCAACTGACACAAACCCACACTTGGTCTGCAGTCATGGTTTGTAAGTGTAGGACCAAGGCGGGCTGAGCACGGCTTTTCCTTCTGGAACACACAGCACTGAAATCGTTTTCTCTGGGTCCAAGTAGGATGTTCTCCTCAATTGCTGAAAGCTCAGCCACACAACCCACCAGTAATTCTATTTTGTCATTGCGTTTCCACTCTTTTGTTGCAATTATTTTGGCTCTATTTTGTTCTAATGAGTATCTGTTGCAAGGCATTATTTCAAATCCACTGTCAGTTGCAAACATTCGCAAGTAAATAAATACGTGTTCCTTGAATAAATTCTCCTGCATCATTTTCTTTTATAAATTTATTTTGTTTATTTATTTATTTATTTATGGCTGCGTTGGGTCTTTGTTGCTGCGCGTGGGCTTTCTCTAGTTGCGGTGAGCAGGGGCTACTATTTGTTGCGGTGTGCGGGCTTCTCATTGCGGTGGCTTCTCTTTTCGTGGAGCACGGACTCTAGGCACGCGGGCTTCAGTAGTTGTGGCACGTGGGCTCAGTAGCTGTGGCCCACGGACTCTAGAGCGTAGGCTCAGTAATTGTGGCATGTGGGCTTCAGTAGTTGTGGTGTGTGGGCTCAGTAGTTGTGGCTCACGGGCTCTAGAGCGCAGGCTCAGTAGTTGTGGTGCACGGGCTTAGTTGCTCCTCCTGCATCATTTTTGTTGTTGCAAAGTCAGACATTTGACGGCTTTCTCCAAGTGCTCGTCTTTCTTAAAATGTTCGATCACTTCCTTGAGTTCTTCTTGCCTTCCTGTAAGAGACCGAAAGCTAGTATTCATTTTGTGTGTTTGAAAACCAAAATAGGGATCAAGAACCAAACTGGTTGCTAGGTCATCATTTTCAGAGTTCCTTGGTGGACATTCCAGAAGATGGTACATATCAACTGTGCCCTTCACATCCTGAATTACAATAACCTCGCCTCTTGTGCTACCCTGGGGTCCCAAAGGCAGCAGCTGGCCTGGGGACTCCTCATCCTGGGTCCCAAAGCCTCGTGTTCTGAGGCTTCACTGCCTCCTCTGGTGCCAGGCTGCCCTCCCCTCACAGCCCCAGAGCCTCACTGCCCTCCCCAAAGATGCATCTCCGCCCCCAGTGAACCGCTCAGACCCTGCCCGTGACTGGTGGAAGGACACGAAAAGGAGTGCCCTGGACCAGGCTGAATAGTGTCTTTTGATGCACAAATTTTTTAAATTTTCATGAAATCCAGTATGCCTATTTTTTTCTTTAGTTGCTTGTGCTTTTGGTGTCATATTCAAGAAATCATTGCCAAATCCAGTATTGTGAAGAGTTTTGCCTTCTGTTTTCTTCTAGAAGTTTTATAAATTTAGGTCTTACACTTAAATCATGGATCCGTTTTGAGTTAATTTTTGTGTATGGTGTTAGGTAAGGTCCAACTTCATTCTTTAGAATGTGGATATCCAGTTTTCTGGCACCACTTGTTGAAAAAGACTGTCTTTTCCCCCACTGACTGGTCATGACAGCCTTGTTGAAAATTGTTTGATTACATACATGAGGGTTATTTTTGCACTCTATTCTATTCCATTTGTCTAGATGTCCCTGTATCCCAGTGCCATACTGTTTTGATTAGTGTAGCTTTGTAGTAAATTTTGAAATCAGGAAGTTTGTTCCTCAGTTTGTTCTTCTCTTTTAGAATTGTTTATGCTATTCAGGGTCTCTTGAGATTCTTTGCGAATTTTAGAGTGGTTTCTTCCATTTCTGCAAAAGTCATTATTGAGATTTCGATGGAGATTGCATTAAATCTGTGAATCACTTGGGATAGTATTGACATCTTAATATTAATTCTTCCAATCTATAAACACAGAATATCTTTCCATTTATTTATATCTTCTTTAATTTCTCTTATAAATGTTTTATATTTTTTAATGAGTCTTTCACTTCTTTGGTAAAAATAATTCCTAAGTATTTTATTCTTTTGATGCAAATGTAAATGGAATTGTTTTCTTATTTTCCTTTTTGTGTTATTCATTGTTAGTATATAGAAATGCAACTGATTTTTGTGTATTGACTTTGTTTCCTGCTACTTAGCTGAATTCATTTATTGTAACAGTTTCTTTTTGTGGACTCTTCAGGATTTTCTACCTATACAATCATATCATCTGTGAACAGAGATAATTTTACTTCTTCCTTTACAGTTTGAATGCCTTTTATTTCTCTTTCTTGCCTAATTGCTCTGGCTGGGACTTCCAATACTATGTTGAATAGAAATGGTGAAAGTGGGCATCTTTGCTTTGTTCCTGACCTTAGAGGAAAAGCCTATAGTCTCTCACAATTGAGTATGATGTTAGTTGTGGGATTATTATAAATGTCTTTTATTATACTGAGGTAGTTTCCATCTATTCCTAGTTTGTTGAATTCTTTAATCATGAAAGGATATTGAATTTTATCAAAAGATTTTTCTGCATCAGTTGAGATGATCATGTGGGTTTTTCTTTCATTCTGTTAATGTGGTGTGTTACATTAATTGATTTTCATATGTTGAATCATCTTTGCATTCCAGGAATAAATCCCAGTTGGTCATGATGTTTAATCCTTTTTCTATCCTGTTGAATTCTGTTTGCTAATATTTTCTTGATGATTTTTGTATCCATGTTGATAAGGGAATTGGTCTGTAGTTTTCTTTTCTTGTAGTGTCTTTGTCTGGCTTTGGTATCAGGGTAATGCTGACTTCATAGAATGAGTTTGGGGGTATTCCCTCCTCTTCAATGTTTTTGAAAAGTTTGACAAGTATTGATGTTAGTTCAATGCTTCCTAGAATTAATGCTTCCTAGTTTAAATGCTTCCTAGAATTCACCAGTAAAGCCATCAGGTCCAGGGCTTTTCTTTGAAAGGAGATTTTCAATTACTGATTCAAACTCCTTACTAAATACAGGTCTGTTCAGAATTTCTATTTCTTCATGGTTTTGTCTTTGTAGGTTTTGTGTTTCTAGGAATTTGTCCATTTCATCTAGGTTATCTAATTTGTTGGCAAACAACTGATTCTAGTACTCTCTTATAATTCTTTTTATTTCTGTAGAATCAGTACTAATTTCCCACTTCCATTTCTGATGTTAGTAATTTGAGTATTCTCTTTTTTTCTTAGTCCATCTAGCTAAAGATTTGTCAGTGTTGTTGATCTTTTTGAAGAATTGACTTTTGGTTTCATTGATTTTTCTCTATTGTTTTTCTATTATTTCATTTATCTCTGCTCTAGTATTTATTATTTCATTCCTTCTGCTAGCTGTTAATTTGTTCTTTTTGTAGTTCCTTAAGTTGTAAACGTAAAGTTAGGTTGTTAATTTGAGATCTTTCTTGCTGTTTTATGTAAACATTTGTAGCTGTAAATTTTCTTCTTCATACTGCTTTCACTGTGTTTCATATGTTTGCTGTGTCTTGTTTTCATTTTTATCAGTCTCTGAGTATTTTCTAATTTCCCTTGTGATTCTTCTTTGACCTATTCTATTGGTTGTTTAAGGGTGAGTTGTTTAATTCCCACAATTTTGTGAATTTTTCAGTTTTCCTTCTGTTACTGACTTCTAAAGTCATCCCATTGTGATTAGAGAAGATACATTTTATGTTATTTTCTTTTTAAATTTGTTGAGCCTTCCACTGTTGCTACACTTCTCCTTCTCATTGCAAGCCTCTCCCCCTCTGGTTGAACTGACTTCCAGGAGATTTAAAGGGCTGGCACCTTTTTTCCCCCATTCATTTTTCTCTTTTTCTCCTTTTGGGAGCCAGACATTGAAGATTATGACATTCAAAAGCAACTGCATATACAGGGGAAATTAGACAGGAGCTGCACATGCCTGGGGGAAAGTGCAGGCTCAGGAAGGAAATGAGAAGACCCTACCTTTACTCCTCAGGCTGAACCTTGGCACAGAGACAGCCTACGACAATCAAAAACAAAAAATAAAAATGAAAACAAACAAACAATCAAGAACAGCAAACCCTAGGGAAGGACAAGAATCTGATTTCCAGAGTTACCATTTTAGATTCAAATGTCCAGTTTTTAACAAAAAATCAAAAGGCAAACAAAGGAACAGGAAAGTATGGCCCACTCAAAGGAAAAAATATAAACCAACCAAAACTGTCCCTGAAAAAGACCTGATGGTGGATCTACTAGACAAAGACTTTAACACAACCATCTTAAAGATGCTCAAGGAACTAAAGGAAGATGTGGAGAAAGTCAAGAAAATAATGTATGAACAAAATAGAAATATCAATAAATAGAAAACCTAGGTAGAATGCAAAACGATTTAATAGAGCTGAAGAATACAATGACTTTTAGTTACTTATTAGAGGGATGCAAAGGCCAATTTGAGAAGACAGAAGAAAGTGTTAGTGATGTTGAAGATAAGACAATGGAAATTACGAGTCTGAGGAGCAGAAAGAAAAAAGATTAAAGAAAAGTGAACAGAACCTAAAGGACATGAATACTTGTTTTGGGAGTCCCAGAAGGAGGTGAGAGAGAAAGGGGCAGCGGACATATGTGAAGAAACTTCCCAAATCTGATGAATGACATGAATATAAACATCCAAGACAAGGAGGATGAACTTAAAGAGACTCACACTGATACACATTATAATCAAACTGTCAAAAGACAAAAACAAAGAGAGAATTTTGAAATCAGCAAGAGAGAAGTGACTCATCATATCCAAGGGATTCTCAATAGGATTACCAGAAGATTTCTCGTCAGAAACTTTGGAGACCAAAGGCAGGGTGTTGATATATTCAAAATGCTAAATGGAAAAACACCTGTTGCCTGAAAATTCTATGTCCAGCCTAATTGTCCCCCAAAAGTGAAGGCAAACTTAAAACATTCCCAGATAAACAAAAGCTGAAAGAGTCCATTACTGCTAGACCTGCCCTGTAAGAAATGCTCAACAGGGTCCTGCAGGTGAAATGAAAGGACACTAGACAGTAGCTTGAAGTCATATGAAAATATGAAGCTCTCAGTAAAGGTAAATACATGAGCAATTATAAAGCTATTATTATTATAACAATAATTACTGTAACAATGGCATGTAACTCGCTTTTTTTTCTATATGATTTGAAAGACTAATACATTTTTTAAATTATTAATCTAATATATACCCAAGAGTGGAATTGCTGGGTCATATGGTAGTTGTACTTTTAGTTTTTTGAGAAACCTCCATATTGTTTTCCACAAAGGATGCACCAACTTACATTCCCATCAGTAGTGCATGAGGGTCCCCTTTTCTTCACATCCTCACCAACATTTGTTATTTGTGTTCTTTTGACGAGAGCCATTCTGACAGGTGTGAGGTGATATCTCATTGTGGTTTTGATTTGCAATTCCCTGATGATTAGCAATGTTGAGCATCTTTTCCTGGGCCTGTTGGCCATTTCCTCTTTGGAAAAATGTCTATTCAGTTCTTCTGCCCATTTTTGTTTTTATAATTGCTTCACAATACCGTGTTAGTTTCTGTTGCACAAAAAAGTGAATCAGCCATATGCATACACGTGTCCCCATATCCCCTCCCTCTTGAGCCTCCCTCCCATCCTCCCTATCCCACCCCTCTGGGTCATCGCAAAGCATGGAGCCCATCTCGCTGTGCTATGCTGCTGCCTCCCACCAGCCAATGATTTTACATTCGGTAATGTGTATATGCTGATGCTACTCTCACTCACCCCAGCTTCACCCTCCCACCCCATGTCCTCAAGTCCATTCTCTATACCTACTTCTTTATTCCTGACCTGCAACTATGTTCATCAGTACCTTTTTTGTTTGTTTGTTTAGATTCCATGTATCTGCATTAGCATACGGTATTTTTCTCTTTCTGACTCACTTCACTCTGTAGACAGACTCTAGGTCCATCCACCTCACTACAAATAACTCAATTTCGTTTCTTTTTATGGCTGAGTAATATTCCATTGTATATCTGTGCCACATCTTCTTTATCCATTCGTCTGTTGATGGACATTTAGGTTGCTTCCATGACCTGGCTATTGTAAATAGTGCTGCAGTGAACATTGTGGTGCATGTCTCTTTTTGAATTATGGTTTTCTCAGGGTATATGCCCAGTAGTGGGATTGTTGGGTCATATGGTAGTTCTATTCCTACTTTTTTAAGGAACCTCCATACTGTTTTCCATAGTGGTTGTATCAATTTACATTCCCACCAACAGTGTAGGAGGGTTCCCTTTTCACCATACCCTTTCCAGCATTTATTGTTTCTAGCTTTTTTGATAATGGCCATTCTGACTGGTGTGAGGTGATACCTCATTGTAGTTTTGATTTGCATTTTTCTAATAATTAGTGATGTTGAGCATCTTTTCATGTGCCTCTTGGCCATCTGTATGTCTTCCTTGGTGAAATCTGCCCACTTTTTAATTGGGTTGTTTGTGTTTTTGGTGTTGAGTTGTATGAGCTGTTTATATGTGTTGGATATTAACACCTTATTGGTCATATCATTTGCAAATATTTCTTCCCATTCAGTAGGTTGTCTTTTCGTTTTGTGGATGGTTTCCTTCGCTGTGCAAAAGCTTTTAAGTTTAATTAGGTTCCAGTTGTTTAATTTTGGTTTTATTTCCTTTGTTTTAGGAGAGAGAGCCAAAAAAATATTGCTGTGATTTATATCAAAGAGTGTTATGCCCATGTTTTCCTCTAGGAGTTTTATGGAATCTGGTCTTACATTTAGGTTTTTAATCCATCTTGAGTTTATTTTTGTATGTAGTGTTAGAGAATGTTCTAGTTTCACTCTTTTACATTTAGCTGTCCAGTTTTCCCAGCACCACTTATTGAAGAGACTGTCTTTTCTCCATTGTATATTCTTGCCTCCTTTGTCATAGATTAATTGACCATACATGCATGGGTTTATGCACTGGGCTGTCTGTTCTTTTCCATTGATCTATGTGTCTGTTTTTGTGCCAGTACCATACTGTTTTGATTACTGTAGCTTTGTAGTATAGTCTGAATTCAGGGTGCATGATTTGTCCAGCTCTGTTCTTAAAACTAGCATTATTGTAACTCCACATTTTGTTTTCTACATAATTTAAGGGACCAATGCATTAAAAATAACATTTGCTTGTGTTTTGGGACACAAAATGTGTAAAGATGTAATTTTGTGACATCAATAACTGAAAGGGATAGGGAGGGAGCTTTTAAAGAAGTAGATTTTTTAATGTGTTGTTGAAGTTAAACTGGCATAAATTCAAATTATATTGTTATAACTTTAGAATGTTAAATGTAATCCCATGGTAACCATAAAGAAGGTACCAAAAGAATATGCACAAAAGGAAATGAGGGGGCTTCCCTGGTGGTGCAGTGGTTGAGAGTCCGCCTGCCGATGCAGGGGACACGGGTTCATGCCCTGGTCCAGGAAGATCCCACATGCTGCGGAGCAGCTAGGCCCGTGAGCCATGGCCGCTGAGCCTGCGCGTCCGGAGCCTGTGCTCTGCAATGGGAGAGGCCACAACAGTGAGAGGCTCGTGTACCGCAAAAAAAAAAAAAAAAGAAATGAGGAAGGGATGTAAATGTTTTACAACAAAAATCAGCTGCACACAAAAGAAAACAGTAATGCAGGAAATGAGGAACAAAAAAGCTATAACTACATAGGAAACAAATAGCAAAACTACAGAAGTAAGTCTCTCCTTATCAGTAGTTACTTTAACTGTAAATGGATTAAACTGTCCAAGCAAAAGACAGAGACTGGCAGAATGGATATTAAAAAAATGAGATCCAACTATATGCTGTCTACAAAAGATTCATTTTAGAACCAAAGACACAAATAGGTTTGAAGTGAATGGATTGAAAATGTTATTCCATGCAAATAGGAACCAAAAGAGAGCAGGCGTAGCTATCCTAACACCAGATTAAAATGGACTTTAAATCAAAAAGAGTTACAAGAGGCAAAGAAGGACATTATATATTAATAAAAAGTTTAAAACAACAAAAATATATTACACTTGTAAACATTTACACAATAATAGGCCATCAAAATTTTAAACCTTAAGAATATGAAACCTTGATCATGCATTGGGAATATGGTTGCCTGGCTCTTGGCATGTTTCCACTCTGCTCACGTTGTTTTGTTTTAACGAAGGTGATATGTGGGAGCCCAGTTATCATGAGTGTGGACTCGGAACCATGCTGCCTGGATTTGGATCTCAGCTATTATCTGAGCACCGAGGACAAGTTACCTGTCTCAGTCTCAGTTTCCTCATCTATGAAATGGGGATTATAATAGCACCAGTGTGCTATCCACAAGGGCTCTTGTGAGGGTTAAAAGAAAAGATGTAGTATAGTGTCTGGTGCAGAGTAATCATAAGACATTTCACTGTCATTTCATCTTTTCTATTTCCTTCAAAGACTTTTTGGTCCATGTTTTACACTCAGTTACTTACTTCTCCTGGACTTTATTTGGGTGTACTGTGTGAGGTGGGATTACTTTATTTCTAATCACATCGTGACCCCTTTTCCCAGCCTTCTCTCAGTGCTCTGAAAAGCAGCCGTCTCATTTCCTCAGTTCTCATGTGGTGTTATGCCACTGCTGTGTGGTCTGTTGGCCATTCCAGCACCAAAACCACTAATGCTTTATTACTGTAATTGTATTCCATTATTGCACTTGATAACACAAGTTTCATCACCCTTCATTTTTTATTTTTCTCAGCTACTCTTTTTCTTCCAGGTAAATCTTAGATTCATTTTGTCAACACATAATGGCAAAAAAAGCAAAAAGTTTTATTGGAAATTTTAATCAAAATTACATTCAATTATAGATTCAGTTAGAAATAACTGATATTCTTAAATATCGTGTCTCTCATCCAAAAACAAGGTTTGTCTCTCCACTGTGTTCCTTAGAAACTTTTTCATAAGTCCTGCACATCCGTAGATTCTTATTAAGTTTATTCCTTGGATTTAAGTTGTTTTTCTTGCTAGTGTAAATAGTTATTTTTCCATTACGTTTTCTAATTGGTTGTTGCTGATAGAAGAAAATCTGTAGATTTTTGTGTATTTTTTTCTTATAATTGCCTCATTGAATACCCCTTTCTCTCTCCCCTAAACTTTGTTCAATTGATTTTATTGGATTTTCTAGGTAGACAGTCCCATCTTTAATAAGGACAGTTCCTATCTCTTCCTTTCCAAGACTTACATTTTGTTTCTGTTTACTGTCTTATTGCATTGGCTTCGAATACAACAGTGAATAATATAATGAGATCAACACTCTTTGTCTTTTTTATTTTTTGTACTCTAATGGTCATTCTTCAAGTGCAGGAGTTTTTAATCCAGAGTCAGTTCCATAGATGGACCCCCTGAATTAATGAGGACTTTGGTTTCTGTATATGAGTAATCTGTGCATATGTGTCAGGTGAAACTGTCCAGATTCTTAAAGGAGTCTGTGACCCACAAAGATAAGGACACCTATTTAGGTTTTGTGTAAAATTTGATAGTGGCTGTTGATTTGAAATTTATATCCTTTATAATATTAATCCAACACCTAAGTTTCTTATGAGGTTTTACTTTTATAATGTTAATCCAACTCCTAAGTCTCTTATGAGGTTTTGACTTGTTTGTTTGTTTGTTTAACCACAAATGGATGTTTTGGGGCTCTTTTAGAGCAATTACACACATACCTCGTTTTAATGCACTTCACTTTATTGCACCTTGCAGATGTTTTGGTTTTTACAAATTGAAGGTTTGTGGCAACCCTGCATTGAGCAAGTTTATCAGCGCCATTTTTCCAACCACGTTTGCTCACTTTATGTCTGTCACATTTGGATAATTCTTGCAATATTTCAGACTTTTTCATTATTATCTTGTTATGGTGATCTATGATCAGCAGTCTTTGATGTTACTACTACAACTCACTAAAGCCTCAGATAATGGCTAGCATTTTTTCTGGCAATAAGGTATTTTTAATTAAGTTATGTACATTGTTTTTTAAGACATAACACTATTGCACACAATAGACTACAGTATAGTGTAAACATAACTTTTACATGCACTGGAAAACCAAAACAATTCCTTCAGCTTCCTTTATTGCAATGTTTACTCTATCATGGTGGTCTGGAACCAAATCCACAGTATCTCTGAGGTACGCCTATACATGATTTTCTTTTTTATATTAATGTGACTTACATTAATATGTTTCCTAATGTTGCATCATTGTATTTTTAACTAACTTCATCTTAGTACTGGTTTAGTTGTCCTTAACACGCTACTATATTTTATTTTCTAATATCAGTTAGGATTTTTCCAACTGTATTCAAAAGTGATACCTATCTATAGAGTTCCTTTTAGGGATATCTTTTATCAAGTTTTGGTCTTAGGTTTTGCCAAGTTAACAAATGAATTGAAAAGCTTATCTTTTTATGTTCTGAAATAAGTTAAATAGAGTAGTGTTTGTTCTTGAAAATGCAAAAGAACTCACCCAAAAGCTGTTTGGGCCAGAGTCTTTGGAAACGTGTTTCCTTCCAGTGTTTCCATTCCTTCCAAGTCAGAGTCCAGCCAGTTCCTCACCTCCTCTCTAGAGGTGAGACCACTTTCCCAGAAAACGGTCTTTCACGATTACTAGCTCAAAGCTGCACTTGGTATGCTCTTAAAAACAAACAACAATAAAAACTCTCCTCATCTATTATTATTTTACTCCTTAAATTTGTATATTTCTATATTTGTGTTTACATCATTTTTATTCTTGCTTAGACTTGCTAAAATTTTTTCTATTTTATTGGCCTTTTTGAAGAACCAGCTCTTAGATGTATTTATTATTCTACTGTAGGTTTTTTTTCAACCAATTGTTTTTGGGTTTTTTTACCACTTTCTCTCTCTTGCTTTCCTGAGATTTATCTCTTTAAGTATTTTTTGTCCCTATTCTTTAACCACATGCCTAATTTGTTACACTAATTTCTTATTTTATAACATAAAGCATCTGAGGCTAGGTATTTTCCCCCGATTATAGCTTTGGCCTTCTCATATTTGTTTTTAAGTGTACATCGTCATTGTCACTAATTCCTATGTAGTTTTTGCGAGAGTTTTTCAATTTCAAGTGCTTTGTTTTGGGGTTTTTTCCCCTATGTCTTATTAGTGACAAATTTTGCATTGTAGCTCAAAGAATTTTATCTGTAAAATTTCCATTTTTTTAATAAATTAAAGCTTTCTTTGTGGCTTACTCTAGGATTGAATTCTGTAAAATTTTTAAAAGAGTGTGTGTTCCCTACTTGTAGGTTTTGAAAACATAGGTATATATGTAATATGTGGGTGTGTTTTATGCACATTATCCAAATCCTTTATGTTTAGAAACTACATAATCCTTGCTTGTTACTATCAAAGTTTTATAAAACATAACATTCAGACCCTCTGTTTTTTAATATGATCTGTCATAACGTAAAAAGATGAGTTGAAGTCTACTTGGCTGCAGTCTGTCAGTTTTTTCTTTGATTTGTCACCGATTGTGCTTTAAGTAATATTGTGTGTTATGAAATTAGGTACATAAAGATTTGTAACTGGACTGCACCAGCTTTTATCTTTTCCTGGGCCCCATCCCTCATCCTCTGTCTTCAATTCTAGTGTCTCAACAACACTGCCCCGTCTTTCTCTCCGTTTGCATCCATCCCTCCCCACTCCATTTTCTTTACACCATCTGTGACTTTCTACATAAAGTGTGACTCATAAACCTCATTGCAATGGGTTTCATTTTTTGACCCAATTTAGGAAAGTTTGTCTTTACAGGAGAATTTAAGCCATATACCTTTATTGTCACAACTGATCTATGTGAAATTTCTGGCTTTTAATTTTATGCTTCAGTTCTTTTCCCTTCATTTTCTATATTTTACTGTACATCTCAAGTTTCTTTGCTTTTCATTTATCTTTATTCATTTCTCGATTGTTTGCAGAAATTCCTTGCAGAATATTTTTAGGAATGGTGTGTGGGTGGCATAGATGTGAACCCATTTACATCTGAGATGTTTATCCTTTTTTTATTTTTAATGGAAGTATAGTTGATTTATGATGTGCTAATTTCTGCTGTATGGCAAAGTGACTCAGTTATACACATATATACATTCTTTTTTATATTCTCTTCCATTATGGTTTATCCCAGGATATTGAATATAGTTCCCTGTGTTATACAGTAGGACCGTGTTGTTTATCCACTCTATACATAATAGTTTGCATCTACTAACCCCAAACTTCCAATCTATCCCTCCCCCACCCCCCATCCCCCTTGGCAACCACTAGTCTGTTCTCTATGTCTGCGAGTCTGTTTCTGTTTCGTAATAAGTTCATTTGTGTCATATTTTAAGATTCGGTATGTAAGTGATATCATATGGTATTTGTCTTTCTCTGTCTGACTTAACTTCACTTGGTGTGATAATCTCTAGTTGCATCCATGTTGCTTCAAATGGCATTATTTTGTGGGTTTTTATGGCTAATATTCCACTGTATAAATATACCACATCTTCCTTATCCATTCATCTGTCAGTGGACATTCAGGTTGCTTCCATGTCTTGGCTACTGTGAATAGTGCTGCTGTGAACATAGGGGTGCATGTATCTTTTTGAATTAGAGTTTTGTCTGGATATATGCCCAGGAGTGGGATTGCTGGACCATATGGTAGCTCTCTTTTTAGTGTTCTGAGATGTTTATCCTTATACGTGAAAGATAAGTTGGCTGGGGAGACATCCTTGGGTCATTTTATTTTCCTGTCAAAATTCTGAATTATTGTCTCATCTTCTGTTGACAACGTTGTGGAGAAAAAGTTTTATGCCTCTATTAGTGGTCTATTGCTGTGTAATAAAGTACCCAAACTTAGTGATTTAAAACAGTAAACGTTTACTATCTTGTAATGTATTCAGGCCAGGAGTCAGGAGAGGCTTCGCTGGGTGGTTCTCGCTCAGGGTCCCTCATGAGGTGCAGTCAGGAGGTGGGCCGCAGCCTCGGTCATCTGAGTCTTGGCTGGGGTGGAGGGTCTGCCTCCACGAACGCTCACTCACCACTGTCGGCTGTGGGCTTCGTCACCTCCCCACGAGCTTCTGCAAAGGCTGCTTGAGCACCTTCACGCTACAGCAGCCGGCTTCCCCCAGAGCGAGCAAGTGGAGAGGGGCCCAGGCAGACGGCACCTGCCTCTTACGACCCAGTCGTGCAAGTCACACAGCATCACTTCCACGTTATTCTGTTGGTCGTACTGGCCAGAGACCATTCAGGGGGTGAGAGGACTCTGGATGGGCAAGAGTAACTGGGGGCCACCTTGGAGGCTGCCTGCCACAGGCCAAAGTGATTTTTCCCTTTGGGTGTTTTCTGTATTTTGTTGTTGCTATTGTGTTTTTCCCCTGGGTAGATATTTTTAGAATTTTTCATTACATTTGAGAGTACGATTTTCCACCAGTACACTTTATTATGTGGGCTTCTTTTAATATATTATGTGTGTTTTGTGTGTGGTGTATGATGTGTGAGTGTGTGTGATGTGTGTGTGTGACATGTGTGTGGTGTGTTGTGTGTGTGCTCTGTGTGTGTGGTGTGTGATGCATGTGTGGTGTGTGATGTGTGTGGCGTGTGACGTGTGTGTGGTGTGCTGTGTGTGATGTCTGTGTGTGTGGTGATGTCTGTGTGTGTGATGTCTGTGTGTGACGTGTGGTGTGCTGTGTGTGTGATGTCTGTGTGTGACATGTGTGGTGTGCTGTGTGTGTGATGTCTGTGTGTATGGTGATGTCTGTGTGTGGTGTGTGCTGTGTGTGCTATGTGATGTCGGTGTGTGGCATGGGATGTGTGTGTGGTGCAGTGTGTGTGTGTGGTGCGGTGTATGTGATGTGTGTGTGTGGTGTGCTGTGTGTGTGATGTGTGTGTGTGGTGTGTGATGTGTGTGGCGTGTGATGTGTGTGTGGTGTGCTGTGTGTGATGTCTGTGTGTGTGGTGATGTCTGTGTGTGTGCTGTGTGTGTGTGTGTGTGTGTATGGTGATGTCTGTGTGTGGTGTGTGTGGTGTTTGTGATGTGTGTGTGATGCCTGTGTGTGTACTGTGTGTGTGTGTGTGATGTCTGTGTGTGGCATGTGACGTATGTGTGGTGTGCTGTGTGTGTGATGTCTGTGTGTGGCGTGTGACGTGTGTGTGGTGTGCTGTGATGTGTGTGTGGTGTTTGTGATGTGTGTGTGTGATGTCTGTGTGTGTGGTGTGCTGTGATGTGTGTGTGGTGTTTGTGATGTGTGTGTGTGATGCCTGTGTGTGCTGTGTATGTGTGATGTCTGTGTGTGGCATGTGACGTGTGTGGTATGTGACGTGTGTGGTATGCTGTGATGTGTGATGTGTGTGTGTGATGTCTGTGTGTGTGATGTGTGTGTGATGTGTGTGTGTGGCGTGTGACATGTGTGCATATGGAGAACAGTGCCAAGCTGGGCAAGCCTCCCCTCCGTTCTGTCCCCTCTCATCTGTAGCAGACAGGACATGGTGGGCCTTACGGTGCCCTCTCTGCGGTCTCTCCTCCATGGAGCAGCGGGGTGAGGGGTAGTGGAGGACAAAGCCGGGCCCGCATCTCGGTGGTCAGCCCTGACTGGCCCTCTGACTAAGGTCCCACGGTGGCCGTCGCCAGTGGCTGATGGCTCTGGACCCTTGGCTCTGGCTGGTGCAGCCCGACTCCCTCTTGGCCTCTGGGTGCTTCTGAGCCCCTGGCCTGCCCCTCACCCCACCTTCTTAGTCCTCACCTCAATTGAGCGTTGCCCCCAGACCTCCCTAAACCAGACTCCTCTCGGCCAGGAGCTTCCTTCCTCTGGCCATTCCCTCAGTCTGGGCATATCCATCACCTCCTGCAGGAAGCCCTCCTGGATTTCCTGATACTCCCACGGGGCTTGCTTTAATCTCAGCAACTGTCGCCACCCTCGGGGTCATGACCGTTACCTGTAGCCTCACAGCCTCTTGAGCTAACCATGACCCCATGCGGAGGGAGGCAGGACCACGTCCTGTGCACCCCTAACTACGCCAGGAATAACCCCTCTCACCTTAAACCCAAGTGCAAATTCACCTCCTCTCAAAAATGAGAGGTTTCCACAGCGCTGAGGGGCATCACCACGAAAACAGCACCAAAGCGCCCCTGACGCCTCTGCTTCCCTCCAGAGCCCTCCAGGTGCCTCCTCTCGCACCCAGCCATGCGGGGGCCCAGGCTGCCAGCAGAGCCCAAGTCCCCAGCAGGGCTGCATCTTCACCAGGTTCACCCTCTGTTCCAGGGGCGCCAAGTGAACCAGTTTGCAGGGTCCCCACTGGAACAGCAGGGTGACAAGCCCCTTCCTCGCCTTCCCACGAAGTGTTCCCCTTCCCCTCACACCGTGTCCCCAGAGCCCAGCCAGCCCACCCCGCCGCACCTCGAGGTCCTCTCACTGCATTTGTCCGGCAGAGGGTGCGCTCGGCTGCAGAGGCCACAGCATCAGGACCACCTCAGGCCCCGCAGAGACATGCCAGGGCGCAGTGACCTCTCTGGAGAAGGGTCCCCTGCACCCTGTGCAAATGTCCCACGTCCCTCAACAAAGCAGGACACGGAGGCCACTGCCTGCCAGCCCTCCAGGCCTGTCCTTGTCAGCGCCCACGTTCCACTCCCCAGGCCGTCCCCTCCCCCCAGTCAGCATGGCGTCCAGTACCAAGGCGCACCCCGGCCCAGCCTGGGCCTTTCTCCCCTCCCCGGGTGCCCCTCCTCCCAGTCGCCCCCAGCGACCCCTCTGCCCTGCCCACCGCAGGACCCCCTCTGTCCTCACTGATGCCAGTCACTGGCTTTTCAGTTCCCAGTGCACCCAGGGTCTGCAGGGCAGGGAGGAGTGGCGAGCGTCCCACCCGGAGCGGAGCCCAAAGCTTGCCGTCTCTGCTCCCAGTCAATGCTTGTGGCCCATCCAGGGCAGGGGGATAGGAGCCCCCTGAGCCCAGCTGCTGGCCGGCCGCGTGTGTGCCGCCCCCACCGTCTGGGGAGTAGGGCTCGGACCGTGCTGTGCGCGCGGGGCACCGTCTGCAGCGCCGCCCTCCCTTGCTGCAGGATGTCGGGGCGCACGCGCGCTGCCAAGATGCTCCCAGGCCCCTGCTCCGCCCTCCTGCTCTGGGGCCTCCTGGGGGCCGTCCACGCTCAGCAGCAGGAGGTCATCAGCCCCAGCACCTCCGAGAGGAACAGCTGCCCAGGTACCACCGGGGTGGGTGCGGCGAGGCCGGGCGAGGCCTGGGCGGGGCCGGGGGGCGGGGGCGGGGCGGGCTGCGGGGAGGCGGGGCGGGCTGAGCCGGGCCCCAGCCCGCGCAAGGGCCCCCGGCGCCGCGGTGACTCGTGTGCGTCCCCAGAGAAGGCCGACTGCCCGATCCACGTGTACTTCGTGCTGGACACGTCGGAGAGCATCACCATGCAGTCCCCCACCGACAGCCTGCTCTACCACATGCAGCAGTTCGTGCTGCAGTTCATCAGCCAGCTGCAGGACGAGCTCTACCTGGACCAGGTGGCCCTGAGCTGGCGCTACGGCGGCCTGCACTTCTCCGACCTGGTGGAGGTGTTCAGCCCGCCCGGCAGCGACCGGGCCTCCTTCACCAAGAGCCTGCAGGGCATCAGCTCCTTCCGCCGCGGCACCTTCACCGACTGCATGCTGGCTAACATGACCCAGGAGGTCCGGCGGCACGTGGGCAAGGGGGTGGTCAACTTCGCGGTGATCATCACCGACGGCCACGTCACGGGCAGCCCGTGCGGGGGCATCAAGCTGCAGGCGGAGCGGGCCCGCGAGGAGGGCATCCGGCTCTTCGCGGTGCCGCCCAACCTGAAGCTGAACGAGCAGGGCCTGCGGGACATCGCCAACACGCCGCACGAGCTCTACCGGAACAACTACGCCACCATGCGGCCCGACTCCACCGAGATCGACGAGGACACCATCAACCGCATCATCAAGGTCATGGTGAGTCGCTGGGCCGGGGAGGCCACGCCCACCCGCCAGCAGCAGGGACGTAGCGTGGGGCCCAGAGCCTTGGGATCCGCTCACCCGCGTGGCAGGGGGCAGTCCACCGCTCCGGGCCTCAGTTTACCCCCTCTGAGTGAGGTGGCTGAAGAGGGTGGGCCCCGGGCAGGGTCCTGTCTATTCCGGTGTTCTGCGTCCCTGCCCAGACTCGGAGCTGACCATGTCTCCAGCTCCCTGCTAACCAGGGTTTCTCTCTGGGTCTTTTCCGCAGAAACATGAAGCCTACGGAGAGGTGAGAGCGTTTCCATCCCTGCCGGCCCTGCCGGGAGCTGCCTGGGGCCTCTGACCCAGCAGAGACGATCACCCGCGCCCCACTCCCTGGGGCTCCCGAGGTCTAGGACAATGAGGGGGGCCCGGCCAGGGAGCAAGACTCCTCAGCTCCACGTGGGGCCTGAGACTCGAGTCTGGACAAAGGGATCCTGGCCAAAACCAGGCTGTTTAAACGCAGGAGGTCAGCGTTAGGGTCTACACAGCCGAAAGATGAGGGTCGAGGTTGAGGGTTGCCCTCTGGGCTGACGGGCTCCATCCACCCGAGGGAGGCCAGGAGAAGGCAGGTGGCCAGCTGTGTGCCCAGCACGGGACCTGCAGCACAGGACCTGAAGCCTGAGCTTCCCCAGCACCAGCTCACAGCCCAGGATACTACAAGCGCACCCTTTCCTGGAGCAGCTGCTCAATACCACAGCGATTTAATATGCAAGCACAGGGGGGACTGGCCAGCAGCGATTTAATACTTTCTACTGTTGGTCATTGCTTAATGCAGCCTTGATTTCCAAAACTTGACTAGAGCACTGGTGTGGACCCCTGAACCCGCCCCTGGTGGGCACAGGGGCCTCCTGGGTACCTCCCAGGTCTGTTCCATCATGCAGCCCCCAGCTCAGCGTGGCCCAGTGTCCAGTGGGCCACAGGCTGCACCCCCTTCCTCCCTCCTGGGACTTGTGGTGCTAGCCTCATGCGCTGCCCCTTGCTTCCTGTTTCAGTGCTACAAGGTGAGCTGTCTGGAGATCCCCGGGCCCCCCGGCCCCAAGGGCTACCGCGGACAGAAGGTAAGATGCCCAGACGACCCGAGGGGTCTGTTTCCTAGGAAAGCCCCCGACCTGTCTTGAACTCCAGATTTAGGGCCACTGCACCTCGGATGGACTCACCACTTCTCACCCTGGCAGAACTAAAATTCAGTTTTTATCAGCTGCCTTTTATATGGCATTTTGAGAAAAGGAGGAATACTTTTTAATTAAGATTTGCCCATAAAAGACTCCTGTAAAGTAAACAAGCATGTTCAAGTACATAAGGAAACATGAACTCCGTCGCTCTTGGTAATATGGCGCTAACTCACACAGGGCGTTCAGGCCTGTCATTTGTTACATACGTAGGTTTTAAGAGGTTAGGTTGGCCCTGCATTTTCGTAACAACAGAGGTGTAGCAGATGAAATCCTTCCACAATTACTGCCAGGGAATCAGAAACACCAGTGATTCATGTCAAACAGTGTAAAGGCAGGAGAGGGAAAGAGACCTCTGAGGACATGAGACAGAGCGTTTGAAACACCGCTACAGGGAAAGTTATTACCAAGTGGCTTCTTTCTAAATTCGGGAGAGGGGTGTCTGCTCGTCTGCCAGGCCGCTGGCCAGATGCATCTGCTGCCTCCCCACTTTGATTTATTCCTTTTTCTTTCATCTGCTTTCAGGGCGCCAAGGGCAACATGGGTGAGCCCGGAGAGCCTGGACAGAAGGGGCAACAGGTGAGTACCCTCCACACCCCGTCCCGGCGACCCCCGCTCCCCACGGCTGAGGTTACATCCACGGCCCTTTGCTCTTCCACAGGGAGATCCAGGCATCGAAGGCCCCATTGGATTCCCAGGACCCAAGGCAAGTTGCTGCGGACCCTGCCCAGGGGGCGGGACACGTGGGGACAAGCCAAGGGCTCCCTGGCTCCAGGCGGGGCCGGCCGCTGGGGTCAGGATGTGCCTGGCGTGGCCCACCGCTCCCACCCCTGCCCCAAGGAAGGGAGGCGCTTCTGCATTTCCAGCGACGTCCCTGGTGGCGCCTCTGCACCCGAGCCTGACGACCACCACCCCACCCCCATCCCCCCACCTCCCCGTCCCTCCTTCCTCCCCCAGGCCTGCTGGGTCCCAGCACACACACACTGGTAACGCTGCTTTTCTTTCCTTCCGACCTCAGGGTGTTCCTGGTTTCAAAGGAGAGAAGGTGAGAGTGGACTCTGGGCGGCCAGACCTCACATGGCCCCAACCCTGGCAGCAGTGTCCGGCAGCGAGCCGGGGGTCCGTGCTGGGGCATGGGACCCGGTGTCGTGCTGGTAGTAGCCTTCTGGGGCCGCTCTGGCCTCGTGTTTTGTCCAAGGGTAGACTTGGGCCTAATGCAGTGGCATCTGTGATGTGTCAGCAGCGCTAACTAGCCTCATTTCCTCCTGTGCAGGGCGAGTTTGGAGCCGAAGGGCGGAAGGTGAGTGGACAGGCGGGCGGGGGCAGGGCGCCTACCTCCCCACTGCTCAGAAGGAAGGAGCATCGGGGCTAACAGGGTCCCTCCTCCCTCTCCTCCAGGGCGCCCCCGGCCTGGCGGGCAAGAACGGGACGGATGGACAGAAGGTAGAGTGCGCTGGGGCTGCGTCCCTGGGCGGAGCAAGGGTGCCCGCGAAATGACAACCACGCCCTCGAGACTCCCAGGTCTTTCCAGGGGCCAGGCCTCTGGGCATCTCTGGCCACTGCGCGCAACCTGTGGCTTGGGTGGCCCGTGGTTGCATCTACCCAGTGGACACAGGACACACGGGAACCTTGCAAGAGCGGAAGTGGACATTTGCTCCTGAAAAGCAGGGCCGGCCTTGCAGGAATCTCCCTGCCTGGCCTGCAGACCCCACGTCTGGCCTGACTGGTGGTTCACACACGTGCACAGGTGCACACAAACAGCACACACACAAATGTCACAGGTGAGCACGCACCATGCATGCACGCACACATGCACACTCCTGGAGGGTACCACAGGCACTCATGCTCCCGGCTGCAACCCCGGAGACTCTGGACCGCCACCCTGACAGCCACTGACGCACACGTCCACAGTGGGGTGCCCGGTGCACATAGACCCGGCACCACTGACCTCTGTCATCGGGGCTTGTGTCCTCCGAATCCTGGCCCTGACGCACCTTCTGCTCCCCTCTTCTCCTTCAGGGCAAGTTGGGGCGCATCGGACCTCCTGGCTGCAAGGGAGACGCCGGGGATCGGGTGAGCACAGCGTCGAGGCTTTGCGTCGAGCCCCTGGCCCTGAGAGATGCTGGGCGCCAGGCGGGGGTGGGGAGGGCAGCCACCAGCCCTGCAAGCTGCAGCGGGAAGCCAGTAGCTGGGCTCCTCCCTCCAGCCCCTGCCTCGCCTGTCCCGGAACCCCGCCAGGGTTCAGCCGGGGTTGGGGTCACAACATGACGAATGGCCTCAGGGGCTCCCGGGTCAGGTGGAGGGTGGCTGCTTCCAGAGTCCCGAGGGGCTCCCGGGCCAGCGGCTTGTCCAGTCTGCCCACCCAGGCCGGGGGTCCCGGCAGCCAGTCCAACGATGGGGTGCTGGTCACCCTGCCCCTGGTCAGCTGGCCCTGACCCCACAGGGAAGATGCAAGCGCAGCTCCCGGCCAGAGCCCCAGCACAAGCCTCTCCCTTCTTGCAGGGCCCAGATGGTTACGTGGGGGAAGCCGGCAGCCCTGGGGAGCCGGGAGATCAAGGCTCCAAGGTAGGCGGCCTGGCCAAGGTGGCGGGCCGGCCAGAGCAGAGGGGGTCGCCAGCCTCCTGGGGGCCTTCTCCCTGCCCGTAGCACTGGGCCGAGACGCCCAGCAGAGAGGCCCTGGCCCTGCAAACCAGGCAGGGGGCCGTGGGTGCCCACACGGGGACCTGCTCCACAGACACGGGAGGGGAAGCGCATGCCCCCAGCCCCGCCGGGGTCCTGCCCCACTGCTGGCATCTGAAGAGCATGAGGCTGATTTCTCCAAACCTTTCCAGGGGGACCCTGGCCGCCCGGGACGCAGAGGGCCCCCTGGGGAAAACGGGGCAAAAGGAAGCAAGGCAAGTGTTCCCGGCGGGCTCCGGCTGCACTCCCGTGGTGCCCCATGGCGGGGGGTGGGCAGGCAGGCTAGCCCTGGGCCCTGAGCGCCCCCAGCTTGTCTGTCCCTGCTGCCAGGTGACGGCGCACCGCACCGCGAGGGAAACACGGCCCCACCGGAGACGGCGGGCATGCGTCCGCACGGGCTGGGCCCTGCCCACAGGTGTCCGCCCGCCTGGGCAGGTCACGGCCGTAGCTGAGCTGTCTCTTCCCCACAGGGCTACCAAGGCAACACCGGAGCCCCAGGAAGTCCCGGTCTGAAAGGAGCCAAGGGTGGGCCTGGGCCCCGAGGCCCCAAAGGCGAGCCTGTGAGTTCACCCGCGCACAGGCCCTGGGCACCCCGGCCGGCCTGCCGCACCCTCCCTCAGGGCTGCCTCAGCGCGCGCTGCTCTGGGCCTCTGGGCCCAGCGTCCTCCAGCCTCTCCAGCTGAGCCTCCTGGCCCCCGCACGGCAGCCGCCACGGAGGGCCGCTGAGGAGTGGCTTGCGGGGCCCAGGCACGCCCCTGCCGGACGCGGTGCCCATTAAGTGGCCCCGGGGCCCCACCTGCCCCGCTGGCAGGACCCCCCGAGGGCTCAACCTAGACCCAAGCACACACTCTGCAGGTCCACACGGCAACCGCACCCAGCCGTCCCTGAGGGTCTCGCCACGGGGTGGGTGGAGCCCAGTCCCAGGGCTGACCCCCAGAGGGGACGCATCCCGATCCGGAGGGAACAGAGGGACTTCGCGAAGAGCTGGTCCAAGCTCGGTCCCAGTCACGTCACCTGAACTCCCGGACTTACAAGCTCACCAGCCCCCGTCATTTCTTAAATCCTTGTCTGGGACCAAACCGACCCAGCAGAGGACAGGGTCTAGGCTGAGGCCCTCTGGAGGGGCCCCCAGACCCCACAGCCAGAGTCCTTGTGGGGAGAACAGAGTGTCGGGTTCCAGTGGGGCTCCCACCCTGGAACCCCACACTCCCACGTGCCTGTTCTCTGCAGGGGCGCAGGGGAGACCCTGGAATCAAGGGCAGCCCAGGCAGCGATGGCCCCAAGGGCGAGAAGGTGAGTGTCCGCACGGGGGAGTCTCGGGCGCTGTCTGCCGTGTCTGTGTCTACACCGGAGTCTCACCGTGGTGCCAGTGGAGCCCCTGTGACGAGGGATGACCAACACTCCCTCCACGGTCCACCTAGGAGAACAAAGGCAACCCCCGGGGCCTGGCCGTCAGGGTGCACTCCCTGCAGGGTCTGGGAGAGCAGTAGTTACTCCCTGATCAGAGGCCTGGGCAAGAACGGTTCCACGCACGCCATGCACAGCTGTGCAGGCTGTGCACTGCTCCACCCCCCAGCATCCCCCCCCGCCCCGCACACATGTGCTCCTGTAGCTGGCGCAGGAGGTCTTTGTCTTTGTGGTGAAATCCAAGGGCAGCCATTTGCCTGTGAGATGTGGGGGAAGGTCTCAAAGGAGGGGCTCCCTCCTCTGGGACTGGTGGCCCCTGCCCTGCTGCATGAGGCCAAGCGGGTAGGCCTGCTGTTCCAGCACCACCCTCCACCATCTGGGGCCTCATCCCCGGGGAGCTCATGATGCCCTCTCCTCACCTCCCCCAGACTAACCTGGCCTCTCTTCCCACAGGGGGACCCTGGCCCTGAGGGGCCCCGGGGCCTGGCTGGAGAGGTTGGCAACAAAGGAGCCAAGGCAAGTGGGGCAGCAGGTGGGCAGCCACAAAGGCCACATACCCTCCTGGGGTGGCACTGCCAGGGCCCCCTGCCCCTCTCCTGCCCTCCACCCTGCAGACCCTGCCTGGGGCCACTGGGGTCAGGGCTAAGGACCTTTTGGAGGGCAGCAGGGCCCCCTGCCCTTGCCGAAGTCCACAGTGAGTGACAACAGCGTCTCTGAAGTGCCCTTGTTTCTTTTCTCTCCAGGGAGACCGAGGTTTACCTGGACCCAGAGGTCCCCAAGGGACTGTTGGAGAGCCCGGGAAGCAGGTCAGTAGCAGGATGCCTGGGAGGGCCCATGGCTTTGCGTCCTCCTGTCCTCGGGCAGGCAGGATACTGTCCGCACAGTAAACCTGGGCAGCGGGACAGGGAGCCAAGGGCCCCCACGCACCTCACTCCGCCATCCTGCCCTGAGGGGTCAGGCTTTACCAGGCGGGGGGTGTGCCGGGGGAGCCGGGACGTAGCACGCGGAGAGGAGAGACCCTCAGGACGGCCAGCCCTGCAGGGCAGCGATGCTGCCTGGGGGTCAGAGCTGGATGAGGTCAGCCCCGTCTGTGCCGACTCCCTGCTTCCTTTCTGCCCTCAGGGATCTCGGGGAGACCCTGGGGATGCTGGCCCCCGCGGAGACTCGGGACAGCCTGGCCCCAAGGTATGCCCCCTCCCCACCCGGCAGGCAGGTTGGGCCAGGGCTCCTGAGTAAGGCTGCCGGGAGCATGCCTTGGTGAGGGAGGATATCAGGGGCCTGGGCAGCAACCTCCCATCCCAGCCCGTGTTCTCACCCTCAGGGGTGGCGTGTCCTCCCAAGGCGGGCCCTGCCCACCCACCCCCAGTCCAGGCCGACTGACTCAGTCTCCACCTTTTCCACTGGCCCTGCCCTGACTGGCCTCCCGTGTCCCCTAGGGAGACCCCGGCAGGCCTGGCTTCAGCTACCCGGGACCCCGAGGAGCACCTGTAAGTCCTGGGGGGGGCAGGGACTGGGGAAGGGGGTGGGCACTGTCGGGAGGGCCTTCCATTGACTGGAAGGTTCCTGCTACTTCCTGCCAGGGCCCCCCGCCGGGCCCAGGGTGAGGCTGGGGTTGGGGGCAGGGGGTGACCATCAAGAGCAGAGCCAGGTCCCCTGGGAATCAAATGTTCTCCCATAGCCTCTGTGGCTCTGTACAGATTTCGATGCCCAAGCCCACCCGTCAGGGAAGGGAGGGGGCTGCATGGCCATCACCCCTCAGCCCAGTGCTGAGTGACCCCTGTGTTTGCTTCCCAGGGAGAGAAGGGCGAGCCTGGCCCCCGCGGCCCCGAGGTACGTACCGCGGGGTGGTCTGTGCAGCGGGCCTCCGTGCTGAGCTCTGCTGGTGGGAGCGGGCCGCGCCCTGAAATGCCGCCCTGTGGGGCTGCATCTGACAGCCCCGCACCGCTGAGTACAGGTTCCTCCTGAAAAGGCGTGTCCCTCTTGGGCAGATCCCTGGAGGGCTGGGGGACGGCAGGGGAGCAGTGCCAGCTGCCGAGCTCTCTGCGTTGTTAACACGGGTGTCCTGTGTCACAGGGGGGCAGAGGTGACTTTGGGTCCAAAGGGAAACCCGGGAGGAAAGGCCAGAAGGGCGAGCCTGTGAGTACCTCTGCGCCCTGTTGACGGTTGCCCGGGGCAGGGCCGCGTGGGGGGACCACCCAAGGTACTGCTGGAGCCCACCTGCCCTTTTCCTTCTCAGGCAGATCCTGGTCCCCCTGGTGAGCCAGGCCCGCGGGGGCAGAGAGGAGCGCCAGGACCCGAGGTAGGTCAGTCGCCCATCCCTTTGGCCCTCGGGCCACGGTCCCTGGGCCATCCAGGCCAACGGGCACCCCGAACCATGCAGGGGTCCTGGAGTGGCCACGTGAGAATAAGTCCAGCCCTCCCAGCCTCGGCCATGACAGGTGTCACCTCTCACTGATATCCTTCCTCCTTCCAGGGAGAGCCTGGCCCCCCAGGAGACCCCGGCCTCACGGTAGGTTTCAGTCGGGGTGGGACTCAGGGTCCTTCTCCCTCCTAAAAATCTGAAGGGCAGGTCAGCAGGGGTGAGGTCAGAGCAGGGGGTGGGCAGGGACCACAGGCTTCCTGCAGAAGCGCTTCCAGCCCCTCCCCAGGGTTTGCGCTCTGGGCTGGGGGCTGACCCCGCTGTGTCACAGGAGTGCGACGTCATGACCTACGTGAGGGAGACGTGCGGGTGCTGTGGTGAGTCGCGGCCCCCACGCGGCTGGACTGGGACACTTGTGTCCTTGGGGGCTCTTGTCCCGGGGTCAGGGTCATCTGTCCGAGTCCTCCCCTCCCGCTCACGTTCAGTGTTTCCCACGGTGCACCTGGCTGCACGCCCCTGGGGTCTCAGGCTGTCTCCCTGGGCCGGGGGTCAGCGTTGTCACCCGCCCGCCCCTCCCCGCCTGCTCGCCACGCCCTCCGCTCGTCACGCCCCCCGCTCACCCCGCCCCGAACGCTCACCCCTCCCTGCCTGCTCGCCGCGCCCTCCTCTAGCCACGCCCCCGCTCACCCCGCCCCCCCGCAGACTGTGAGAAGCGCTGTGGCGCTCTGGACGTGGTGTTCGTCATCGACAGCTCCGAGAGCATTGGCTACACCAACTTCACCCTGGAGAAGAACTTCGTCATCAACGTGGTCAACAGGCTGGGGGCCATCGCCAAGGACCCCAAGTCGGAGACGGGTCAGCGGCACCGCAGTTGGGGGGGCGGTCCGGCGGGGCAGGGGGCACCAGGCCGCATTCTCAAGCAGAGGGGCCGCAGGACGCCTGAGGTCCGGGTAGAAATCCACGGGAGTGGTCTCGGAGGGGTCCTAACTCTGCCGAGGGCCGCCGTCACGCCCGCGCCCGCCCGCAGGGACCCGCGTGGGCGTCGTGCAGTACAGCCACGAAGGCACCTTCGAGGCCATCCAGCTGGACGACGAGCGCATCGACTCACTGTCCAGTTTCAAGGAGGCCGTCAAGAACCTTGAGTGGATCGCGGGCGGCACCTGGACGCCCTCAGCCCTCAAGTTCGCCTACAACCAGCTCATCAAGGAGAGCCGGCGCCAGAAGACCCGCGTGTTCGCGGTGGTCATCACAGATGGCCGCCACGACCCCCGCGACGACGACCTCAACCTGCGGGCGCTGTGCAACCACGACGTGACGGTGACGGCCATCGGCATCGGGGACATGTTCCACGAGAAGCACGAGAGCGAGAACCTATACTCCATCGCCTGCGACAAGCCGCAGCAGGTGCGCAACATGACGCTTTTCTCCGACCTGGTGGCCGAGAAGTTCATCGACGACATGGAGGACGTGCTGTGCCCGGGTGAGTCCGGAGGAGAGGAGGGGAGGGGCGTGTGGCCGGGGAGGGGCCAGGTCTCCGCAGGCCTCCGAGGGAGCCACCGGGACCCCCACCTCTTTTCCTCTCTCCTAGACCCCCAGATCGTGTGCCCGGAACTTCCCTGCCAAACAGGTAACGCGGGCACCGCTGGCCCCCCGGGAAAGCCAGCAGCCAGGGCCAGGGGGAGGGTTGTGCAGGGACCCTAGGAATTGCCGCTGCAGCCGCCCCAGTGAGAAGCCTCGGATTCCAGACCCGCGGTGGCCTGGTCTCCGGGACCCCGGCACTTCTGAGGAGGGGGCTCAGGGTGCAGTTGACGTCTGGAGTCGCTCGGCCACTCCACCCACGTGGCGCATGTGGGGAGGGGGTGCGCTAAGCTCTCGGGCCGCTGGTCTCGAACACAAATTCACGGCCTCTTGGGCTGAGGTGCCCAGAGGCACAGACACCCCAGGGCCGCCCGGCTCCTGCAGGCGGAAGCCCCGGATCCAGTAAGTGAAATGGCTGGTCTTAAACCCTCAGGGAGGCGAACACATCCAGAGCCACCGGGGCAGCTGCAGAGCGGGCCTCTGCCCTGACGCCCTGAGCTGCTGCCTGGCGGCTGGGGTTTGCTCTTCCCTCCAGAGCAGATGTGTTTAGGGGGCCATGCCTCGAGCCCTATGTGGTTGCACTAGAGTGGGAGGCTGGGGGCTGGGGTCCCTCGGGGCGGGGAAGGGGCAGGATGCATCGACCAGCTCCTCTGGGCATCCTGCTGCTGCCTCGGAGGGGCCCCCGGGGCCGGCTCTGGGTGGTGGGTCCTCCGCAGCAGGCGGGGGGCAGGGTGAGTCGGGCTGGACTGCTGGCAGGTCCAACACCGATGGGAACCTTGGGGCCTGCGCCCACATCCATGTCTGCCACAAGGTCAGTGTTCCGGCAGGCTCCTCCCAGGGGTCAGGGGGCCCCGGGCAGGTTCAAAGGTACCAAGGCCGCCTGAGGTAAGGGACCGTGTTGAGTTGGGGACGGGGGTCCACACACTTATTCTGACAGAGAACTTCCAAGGAAGTGCTTGCCAAGATTGTACCAATGACTATGCCATGGCCGTTGGCAAGCTGTGGGGTCATCCCAGAGACGGCCTGGGCTTGGGGTCCCCAGAGTCAGCTGAAGACGGTTGTGTGTAGCACCCAGAGCCACCCCAAACCCCAGAGGCTGGCCCAATAGCGCCAACCCCAATCTCCCCCGGGGGCTAAAGGGGGTTGGGTCCACGCAGAGACCCAACTAACCCCTGGTCTGTGCCCCTGCCCTCAGGGTGCCTGACTTCTCCCAGGGTGTGGATGCCGTGGTCAGCTTGGCCCCTCGAGGGCAGAAACCTGACCCAGCCCCTGGTGCCAGGGCCCCGCGGTGATTTTGCTGGGGAAGCTGTGAATTTCTCGCCATGGGGGAGTCCGCTGAGGGTCTCTGTAGATGTTCCTTATCAAGCTGAGGGCCCCCCATTCCTAGGTGCTGAGAGTCTATCGTGAACGAGTGTGGGATCTTGTCAGAGGCTTTTTCTGCACCTGTTGACATGATCAGCTGGTTTTTCCTCTTTAGCTTTGCTGACGTGATGGATTACGTCCACTGAGTTTTGAGCGCTGAACCAGCCTTCCAGACCTGGGATAGATCCCACTTGGTCATGATGTGTAATACATATATATTGTTAGAGTTGATTGCTAATATTCTATTGAGGATTCTTGCATCTGTGTTTGTGAGAGATCTTGGGCTGTCGTGCCCTTTCTTGTGATGTCTTTGGTTTTGATGCTAGAGTAATGCTGGTGATCTCACTTCCCCTGAGCCTCCAGGACCTGACAGTGAAAGGGAACAGCCCCCTTAGGGACCCCTCCCCTATTCTCCTAAGTCCCCCCTCTGCTAAACTCACAATCTCCTTCTCCTTTAAAGCGATTTGAAATTTCCCAGTAAATTAGACATTGTGCCCAGAAGGGAAGGAAGGAGCTGTAACGACAGAATATGCGTTTACAAATGGCCTTCTTGACACGAGTGGACCCTGGCGCGCTCGCTGAGGGCTGCGCAGATGGGGCGCTGGGTGGACGCGGCCTGCCCTGGCACAGCCCTGACCTACTGGGCCAAATGGCCCCTTCCACCCAGAGGCTCAGCCACATCCTGGGCTTGGACCAGGGCAGGGGGGCAGCTCAACTGGGGCAGAACCACGAGGCTGGCAAAGAGCAACAAAGGCGGACGCCAGGCAAAGGCGGCCAAGGCAGGTCTTCTTCCGCGACAGCGGCTGCGGGAGGGGGAGAGCCAGGGAGACCCGAGCCCTGCCCCCCACGCCAAGGCAGGAGGCTCCGGAAGGCTGGGCGCCCCAAAGGAAGGGCGCAGGGCAGGGCTGGGGCCGTGAGGCCGGGCCACCCGGGCGAGCTAACTGGACGTGTCCGAGGCACCCTGCGGACAGGAGGCCGTGTTGCGCCTGGAGCGAGGGGCGCGGAGGGTAGGCCCTGACCTCCCCCGGGACAGGACGGGACGGGAAGGGGAGAGCGTGGGGCTCCCTGAGCGTTTGCTCTCTGGTCCTCAGGGCAACAGCGCAGGGCAGGGAGGTTTACATCTGAAGGTGAAGGGCGGAGGATTTGTAATCACACGCCGGCTAGAGAAACCACCCTGAGAGGGGCTCTGGGGGCCCAGGTGCCTATCACAGGCCGGGCTGGAACAGGCAGGAAGTTGTCCCAGTAGTACTGAGCATTTTAAGGGGCTGGGGTCGTCCCAGGGCAGGGCCGCCAGCACCCGGTTAGCCTCAGCAGCCGTCTGTGCCAAGAGTCTTGCAGTTCTCGAGCTTCTGCTCCCCGTCTCCTCCGGGCTCCCCAAAGCCCCATTTGCTTCGCCTTGGCACCCCGTGCTGACCACGGGGGAGCTGCAGCCTCCCCGGCTCCTCGTCTGACCCCCTCGCTGGCCTCTTGGTCCCTCCTCGTCTCCGAGGAGAGAGGCGGCTGGAGCCCCGATCACGCCGACCAAGTCCCTGAAAAGCTTCTCTGGAATCCCCCGCAGATGGACCGCGGCCTGGCGGCGAGCCCCCGGTCACCTTCCTCCGCACGGAAGAGGGCCCGGACGCCTCCTTCCCCAGGACCATCCCCCTGATCCAAAAGTTGCTAAACGCCACGGAGCTCACACAGGACCCAGCCGCCTACTCCAGGCTGGTGGCTGTGCTGGTCTACACCGCGGAGCGGGCCAAGTTCGCCACAGGAGGCGAACGGCAGGACTGGATGGACCTGTTCATTGACGCCTTTAAGCTGGTGCACAGGGACATCGTGGGGGACCCCGAGACCGTGCTGGCGCTCTGCTGAGCCCACAGGGTGCGGCTCCCCAGCTGCAGGAGCTCCCAGGGGCTGCCTACCTTACACTGCGGGGCTGAAGACAGCAGGAAGCTGTTCTCTTGGTCTGGAGGCCGGAAGTCCAAAAGCAAGGTGTCCCAGGGCCGCGCGCCCTCTGGGCCTCTAAGGGAGGCCCTTCCTGCCTCTCCAGCTCCCATCTCTGCTCTGTGGACACCTGGCCTCTCCCCTTCCCCCCCGCCCCGCCCTGCCCCAGCCTCCCTCCTACAGGGACACTTGTGTGGCATTTAGGGCCGGATAATCCAGGAGGGTCTCCCCATTTCAAGGGAATTATTAATCGAATTCCGTCTGCAAAGCCCTTTTGCCATGTAAGGTCATAGTCACAGGCTCCAGGATTAGGACGTAGGCATCTCTTCGGGGCCATTATTTAGCCGAAAAGAAAGAGGGAAGACCAGAGCCTCATAAACGGCCCCAACTCCCGGATTCACCTCTGGTCTCTGTGCCCAGGTCACCCCTTGTGCGCTTCTCTCGCCCCCCTGGTTGATATATCGAGAACCCCCCCAAACCAGCAGTCCCTGCGTTTCTGACTCTGACCACAGGGACTTAGAGGCCCAGGGGCACACAGGGAATTCGCTGGGCAGTTTCAGCTCCAGCTCCAGCTCTGTGGGTTTAAGCCAAAGCTGCTCTTCATCTGCACTGCCGTATAAATAAGCTCCTTTAAAAAAAAAAATCTGCCAGAAACACTCGCTCCTCCGCGGGTAGCCCAGTACTGCAGGTGACACACCCAAGAGTGTCCTTCAGGTGCTGTGAGCACATCTCATACATTCTATAAAAGCTGAAAAACAAGGAGTGTGAATGTGTGCTGTGGTCAGCGACCTGCTGGGGCGAACTGCTTGCTCGCCTGGACCTCGGGGATTGCCCATGCAGGGGGGCACCTGGTGCCTGCGGGGCCCACGCGGGATCCTGAGCCCCTCGTGGTTGGTGCCACAGGTCAGGACCTCCTTCCGATGGGATCCCTGTGCTCCCGACCCTGGGTCAGCATGCCTGGGCTGTGAGCGGAGTCCCCTCCTGCCCAGGTCAGGAGGGTGCCCATGGGGCTGAGAGCTGGACCCACGAGGGAGGACCAGCCCCGCCGCTGCCGAGCCCCGTCGGCCGTTAGAGCTGAGATCTCGGGAGGGGCTTGGCTGCGCGTTCCTGGACGGAGACCCAGCCTGTGGTCCCGTGTGCGGAGTGGGTTTTCAGGCTGTGCAGAGGCGCCCACGTCCCTCAGAGGCCCAGCCTCAGCCCTGGTGGCAGCCTTGCCCTCACACTGTCCAGTATGTCCTGGGCTGGTGACTGCCCGGAAGAGGCAAGGGTCTCAGGTAAACGGGGAGTCACCCGGGCTGCCACACCTGTGCCCACTGCCCACCAAAGCCTGAGCCAGTCGAGGGGACACAGGCCCCTTCTCTCCCTGATGCTCCCAGGGCTGGGAGAAATACGGCCCAGCCTCCAGGGGTGGGTCCTCGCATCTGGGGATCTCCATGAGGTCTTTGTACACGATCACAGGTGTGATGACACCTCTCTCCCCCACCCCTACTCCCCATGCCCTGTGGTCCTTTGGGCGCATCCAGTTCTTGGGCCAAAAGAAGGGGCTTTACTGATCCCTGCCTGCCTGCCCGCGAGGCCTGAAGGAGGTCGCTGGGCAGCGATGGTGCTGGGAGAGTGGAAAGGGACCCCTCGGCCTCAGGTTTGGGGACATTTCCTGGTGGGAGCACAACCAGGAGAGACGGTGTCGGTCCCAGGGAGACAGGGTGGGAGCCTGGACCCACGTCCTGGGTGCTGTGGAGGGCTCCCGACCGCCGGTGACCTTGGGTGAGGCTCCAGCGGTCTGAGTGGCTCCTGTGGGTGCGGCATGCGCCGAGAGGCGGGTGCAGGGCGTGGCCGGGGCGGGCGTGGCCCGGGGGGCGCGGCTGGGGCGGGGCAGCGGGGCCTCACCCAGGTCGCCCGCGCACCACCCCGTCTCGCCCCCAGAGCTGTACGTGGCCCAGTGCACCCAGCGTCCCGTGGACATCGTCTTCCTGCTGGACGGCTCCGAGCGACTGGGCGAGCAGAACTTCCACAAGGCGCGGCGCTTCGTGGAGGAGGTGTCCCGGCGGCTGACCCTGGCGCGCAGGGACGACGACCCGCTCAACGCGCGCGTGGCGCTGCTGCAGTTCGGAGGCCCACGCGAGCAGCAGGTGGCCTTCCCGCTGACCTCCAACCTGACCGTCATCCAGGAGGCGCTGGCGAGCGCGCGCTACCTCAACTCCTTCTCGCACGTGGGCGCGGGCATCGTGCACGCCATCAACCAGGTGGTGCACGGCGCGCGGGCCGGGGCGCGCCGCCACGCCGAGCTGGACTTCGTGTTCCTCACGGACGGCGTCACAGGCAACGACAGCCTGGAGGAGGCGGTGCACTCCATGCGCAAGCAGAACGTGGTGCCCACCGTGGTGGCCGTGGGCAGCGACGTGGACGCGGACGTGCTCTCCAAGATCAGCCTGGGTGACCCGGCCGCCGTCTTCCGCGAGAAGGACTACGACAGCCTGGCCCAGCCTGGCTTCTTCGACAGGTTCATCCGCTGGATCTGCTAGCGCCCCCTGCCCGCCCCCACCACCAGCCCCGCGACCCCTGCCCCGCGGGTGCTGTCCTCCTGTCCGTGGTGCTACTCAGACCCCACCTGAGAGGTCCAGCGCACTGAGGGCTCAGTCTCTCCACGTGTGGGTGTAAAGTCAGGAGCGGAGGACCCCCGCCCACCCCAGCTCCTACCGGGGACCCCGCAGCCCTGGACACCCTGAGCACACTGTCCCTCCTCACCATCCACCCTTGTCCTGCCCTCTGTGCCTTCCCGGGACCCCAGAGGCTTCACGGGGAGCACGTCTGGGGCTGACCTCCCTCAGCCCAGCCTCATTCCCAGACTTGTCCTCCCGCGAGTGCCCTCCAGAGGCTCTCTGCCAGCCCTCGGGCCCCGCTCCCAGGTCTCTGGGCGTCACCTCCCCCATCAGACTGAGCTGTGACAGCAGGCCCTGCACCTCCCTGTGTGCACACACCCCAGTCCAATAAAGGCTTTGAACCCCGCTTGCTCCCCAGCTTCCAAGTGTCTGTGCCAGTGGGGATGCTGAGACCGTTCACAGAAGCCCCAGGACTGATCATACCCCGGGGTCCCCTGGATTGCTCTGTGCACCCAGAGGGTGCCGGTCCTGGCCCCCTGTCCTTACAGGCACCCCACTCCCAAGGGCACCGACTGGATGGCCTCAACCGTGGAATCCACCTTTGTCTAGTTGGCTTTGGGCTGAAAACAAAGTATTTGGTCAGTGAAGTCTCACTCTGTCCCCAAAACGGGGCCAGAGAACTTTAGGGATGTTTGCTGGTTTGCATAAAGATGTTTGTGGATAGAGATGATAGAGAGATGACAGATGATAGAAAGAGAGGTGATACAGATAGATGGTAGACAGATGACAGTACACAGATGAGAGAGAGAGAAAAATAGATAATTGATAGATTGATATATAGATATAGAGAGATAGGTACACAGATGAGAGAGAGATGATTGATATATAGATAATAGCTAGATGACAGGTACACAGATGAGACAGAAGTAGATAGATAGATAATTGATTGATATATAGATGATAGATAGATAGGGGAGAAATAAGAGGCTCTTTCTGGCAGCCGCAGTGACTTTTTGTCCAGACGCCCAGGTCTTTTAAGTTCACCCTCTGGGAAGTGCCCTGTTAAATCCCGGGCTGTTCAGTCTGCTGGGCCTGGCCTAACAAAGTATGTCAACCTGGGGGCTTCAACAACAGCCTGGAGGCCAGCAGTCGGCAGAGTCCCGGTGTCCCCAGGCCGCGCCCCCGCTGACGGCTCTCGGGAGGGACCGTTCCAGGCGCGCCAGTTCCTGTCCCTCCTCCACGGCCCGTCTGTGTCCACGTTTCCCTCTTGGACGGTCATTTTGAATTAGGGCCCATTCTACCCCAGGATGACCTCATCTCAACTAATTACAGATTATGTTGCAACGTCTCTATTTCCAAATAAGGTCAGATTCTGAGGTACTGGGGGCTAGGACTTCGACATGGGAATTTGGGGGAGGGGGACACAGTTCAGCCCAGAACACGATGACACCCTGTTGACCCCCCCTTGGGGGTGACTGACTCACTTCCGCCTCTCCTGTTATCTGCCTACACGGCCTGCAGCTGAAAGGCAGGGCGTCACACCGAGTATCTTCTCTTCCTCTGCCCCCCTCCCTCCGCGCAAAGAACAGTACGAAACACCTGCACGAGAAAGAGAAGAGCCCGGCAGCCCCAGGCCTCAGGCCGCAGGGCTGGCGCCTGTGAACTTCCCGGGGGCGGGGCCGGGGGGGAGGCAGGGGCCCCTCCCTCCACGGATCTGGAGTTCTGTCCGCTGGACCCTGCACGGGGTCCCCTCTGCAGAAGAAAGGACGTCCCTCTCCGTGACTCCGGCCTACAACCCCGGAGAGCAGGTGAGCGGGGTCCTTCCCGGGCGCAGGCCACCTTGGGGACCCGCAGGGCACCCGCCACGCTGGTGTCCCCCGCGCTCTCCCCTGGGGCCCCGACCTCCCTGGAGGGCAAGGGCACCAGCTCCCTCTCAGGCCCCACGTCCCCAGCCCTCCGCCCCTTGGAGGGACGCTCAGACACACTCCCTGCCACTTGTGGTGTCTGAGTTAGGGTTCTGCGTTTCCTACCAGAGCCTTCCCTCATACACACGGGACACCCTCAGGCCCTCTCTACAGCCGGGGTTAGCTGGGTCCCCACTCTGCCTGCTCACCGCCACCCAGCCCCACTCGGACATGGATCCTGTCTCCTGAGAGCAGGGGGCATGAGTGAAGGACACTCGGCACAGCTGAACCCAGATGGGCTCACCTGGGGCCAAGGCCACAGAAGGAAGCCAGCGGAGTGGCCATGGAACCCGCCCAGGACGGCCGCTGTGCCGGCATCACCAGCGTGCAGTCCTCGGGGGAGCCCAGCGGACTCCCCAGGCCTCCAAAGTGTGCACAAGGCCGTGGGTCCTCATACGGAGGAACCACGCCCTATTCTGCGACCGAGACAGTGTTCGAGGTGGTCCCTTAGCCTGAGTGGATGTCATGCCTGTCACCTCCACCCCCACAGGAAGGACAGACGCAGGCCCTCAAAGTGGCCGTAAGGAGCCAGGCACACTCCTGCCTCTGAGAGCGGCACATCCCTCACCAGCATCGCCTCACGAGCAGCCCAGCACTAAGGCGCCTCAGCGGCATCCCCTCAACAGCATCTCTGCACAAACACCTCCTCACCCAGGACCCTCACCAGTGTCAACATTCTAATGTCCCCACACCAACGTCCCACATTAATGTCCCCTCACCACCATCCGGTCATCACTCAGCAACGGCCACACCAATGTTACCCCACCCACAAGCCCTTACGATCTCGCCCCCACACTACTGTCCCCTCAATAACTTTTCACAGCGTCTCTCAGTATCGACCCGTCACCAGCCTCCTCCCCAACACCCTTCACTTGTTCCCCACACTGACTGCCCCTAGTGTCCCCTCAGAAATGTCCCCTCACCGGCATGCCTCTCTAACGTCACCTCACTAATATACCCCAGGAGCGTCCTTCACAGACGCTCCCTCAACATTTCCTCACCGACGGCCCACAGTAACACTCACACTGTCTCTACCATTATCACTTCACCCGTGTCCTCGCACAAATGTCCCCTCACCAAGGCCTCCCCACCAAATCTCCTCACACTGTCCCTCATGAACATTCGTCAGCAGAGTCCCCACACCAACATCCTTTCACTAACATACCCTCAAAAATATGCACTCACAAACGTCACCTCAACATCCCCACAAGAACACCCCCCACTAACACCACCCCAGCAAAGACCCGTCACTAACACCCTCTCAGCAGCAAGCACCCTGTCACCCACACCCCTCACTGAGCCCTCCTCGCCAGCTCCCCCCGGCAACGCCTCTCACCATCACCCCTCACTGAGGCCTCCTCGCCAGCTCCCCCCCCGCCGGCAACGCCTCTCACCATCACCCCTCACTGAGGCCTCCTCGCCAGCTCCCCCCACCGGCAACGCCTCTCACTGTTGCCCCTCACTGAGGCCTCCTCGCCAGCTCCCCCCACCGGCAACGCCTCTCACTGTTGCCCCTCACTGAGGCCTCCTCGCCAGCTCCCCCCACCGGCAACGCCTCTCACTATCACCCGTCACACACGACCTCCCCAGGTGCTCCCGCTGACCCCTCCACACCACTGTCTTTTCCCCAGGCACAGGCTCTGCCTCCAGCCATCCCTAGAAAGGCCTGGGCAGGGCGCAGGGCTGGCGGACAGGGAGAGGACAGGACAGGGCTGGGGCAGGGCCCCATCAGCTCTCAGGCAGGGTTGAAGCAGAGCTGCAGCCCCAGCAAGGAGGCTGCCAGGACAAGGAGGCCACTCCGGGGCCGACAGGACACAGTCCCACAGCTCGACGGTGGCCACTCGGGCCTGACTTAGTGAGTCCCCGTCACGGCTGCCCCCGAGCCCCTGAGGCCCTTCCCAGACCCCTGGGACAACTCCCTCCAGGTCCAGGACTGGTGCTCCGACCAGGCCCAGCTGACCGTCCCAGGGCAGCCCCTGTGCCCCACCCCACCTGCACTCGGCTGCCTCCATCAGGAAGTAAGATTCTCCCAGGACCACCCTGTCAAGGTGTAGCTGTGCTCCCCAGACAGAAGGGCCCATCTCCCTTCCCTGCCCCCAAGGCCCCATGCCCCACCTCCGGGCAGCCGGGGACGGACCTGTGCTCGCACGGCTGGGCCTGCTGCTGTCCAGGGATGTCAGAGGCGAGGGGCTGATGCCAGGACCTCCGGCCATGGTGTGAGGGGCCCGGGAGGGCACCCACCCAGGTGGGGATAGTGGGGGGGGGGGTCCTAGTAGCATTCTCAGTGAAAAAAGAGAAACAGAAACTGCAATTAGATCCTTCTCCCCTTCCCTGTAGTTGATAAGCATATATATAATAAATTTGACTGTAAAATTTTTAACTGACTCTGTAACCAAAATGCTATTATAAACAGAATTAGAAACAAACGGGAGAGGAGCAATTGGTTCACGATGGTGGAGTAGAAGGACGTGGGCTCACTCCCACTTGCGAGAGCACCAGAATCACAACTAACTGCTGAACAATCATCAACAGGAAGACACTGGAACTCACCAAAAAAGACACCCCACATCCAAAGTCAAAGAGAAGCCACAATGAGATGGTAGGAGGGGTGCAATCACAATAGAATCAAATCCCATAACCACTGGGTGGGTGACTCACAAACGGGAGAACACTTATATCACAGAAGTCCACCCACTGGAGTGAAGGCTCTGAGCCCCACGTCAGGCTTCCCAACCTGGGGGTCCAGCAACGGGAGGAGGAATTCCTAGAGAATCAGACTTTGAAGGCTAGTGGGATTGGATTGCAGGACTTTGACAGGACTGGGAGAAACAGAGACTCCACTCTTGGAGGGCACACACAAAGTAGTGTCTGCATCAGGACCCAGGGGAAGGAGCAGTGACCCCATAGGAGACTGAACCAGACCTACCTGCTAGTGTTGGAGGGTGTCCTGCAGAGGCAGGGTGTGGCTGTGGCTCACCGTGGGGATAAGGACACTGGCAGCAGAAGTTCTGGGAAGTACTCCTTGGCGTGAGCCCTCCCAGAGTCCTCCATTAGTCCCACCCATCAGCTTGATCATCTCAGGCCAAACAACCAACAGGGAGGGAACACAGTCCCACCCATCAGCAGACAAGCAGATTAAAGTTTTACTGAGCTCTGTCCACAGAGCTACACCCAGCTCTATCCACCACCAGTCCCTCCCATCAGGAAGCTTGCACAAGCCTCGTAGATAGCTTCATCTACCAGAGGGCAGACAGCAGAAGCAAGAAGAACTACAATCCTGCAGCCTGTGGGAAAACAAATATTCACAGAAAGATAGACAAAATGAAAAGGCAGAGGGCTATGTACCAGATGAAGGAAAAAGATAAAACCCCAGAAAAACAATTAAATGAAGTGGAGATAGGAAACCTTCCAGAAAATAAATTCAGAATAATTATAGTGAAGATGATCCAGGACTCTGGAAAAAGAATGGAGGCAAAGATCGAGACTATGCAAGAGATGTTTAACAAAGACCTAGAAGAATTAAAGAACAAACAAACAGATATAGGTAATACAATAACTGAAATGAAAAATACACTAGAAAGAATCAATAGCAGAATAACTGAGGCAGAAGAACGGATAAGTGACCTGGAAGACAGAATGGCGGAATTCACTGCCACAGAACAGAATAAAGAAAAAACAATGAAAAGAAATGAAGACAGCCTACCTCTGGGACAACATTAAATGTACCAAAATGCACATTATAGGGGCCCCAGAAAGAGAAGAGAGAGAGAAAGGACCCAAGAAAATATTTGAAGAGATTATAGTTGAAAACTTCCCTAACATGGGAAAAGAAATAGCTACTCAAGTCCAGGAAGCGCAGAGAGTCCCAGGCAGGATAAACCCAAGGAGAAACTCGCCGAAACACACAGTAATCAAATTGACAAGAATTAAAGACAAAGAAAACTTATTAAAAATAACAAGGGAGGGCTTACCTGGTGGCGCAGTGTTAAGAATCTGCCTGCCAATGCAGGGGACATGGGTTGAAGCCCTGGTCCTGGAAGATCCCACATGCTGCAGAGCAATGAAGCCCATGTGCCACAACTACTGAGCCTGTGCTCTAGAGCCTATGTGCCACAACTACTGAGTCCACGTGCCACAACTACTGAAGACCGCACGCCTGGAGCCAATGCTCCACAACAAGAGAAAACACAGCAATGAGAAGCCCATGCACCACAACGAAGACTAGCCCCTGCTCACTGCAACTAGAGAAACACTGTGTGCAGCAATGAAGACCCAATGCAGCTAAAAATAAATAATAAATTTATATTTAAAAAAAAAGTAACAAGGGAAAAACGACAAATAACATACAAGGGAACTCCCATAAGGTTAACAGCTGATTTCTCAGCAGAAACTCTACAAGCGAAAAGGGAGTGGCACAATACATTTTAAATGATGAAAAGGAAGACCCTACAACCAAGGTTATTCTATCCAGCAAGAATCTCGTTCAGATTTGATGAAGAAATCAAAAGCTTTACAGAGAAACAACAGCTAAGAGATTTCAGCACCACCAAACCAGCTCTACAACAAGTGGTAAAGGCACTTCTCTAAGTGGGAAACACAAGAGAAGAAAAGGACCTACAAAAACAAACCCAAAACAATTCAAAAAATGGTAATAGGAACACACATATCGATAATTACCTTAAACGTGAATGGATTAAATGCTCCTACCAAAAGACACAGGCTTGCTGAATGGTTACAAAAACAAGACCCATATATATGCTGTCTACAAGAGACCCACTTCAGACCTAGGGACACATGCAGACTGAAAGTGAGGCGATGGAAAAAGATATTCCATGAAAATGAAAATCAAAAGAAAGCTGGAGTAGCAATACTCATATCAGATAAAATAGACTTTAAAATAAAGAATGTTACAAGAGAAAAGGAAGGACACTACATAATGATCAAGGGATCAATCCAAGAAAAAGATATAACAATTAAATATATGCACCCAATATAGGAGCACCTCAATGCATAAGGCAAATGCTAACAGCTATAAAAGAGGAAATTGACAATAACACAGTAATAGTGGGGGATTTTAACACCTCACTTACACCAATGGACCGATCATCCAGACAGAAAATTAATAAGGGAACACACGCTTTAAATGATACAATAGACCAGATAGATTTAATTGATATTTATAGCACATTCCATCCCAAAACAGCAGATTACACCTTCTCCTCAAGTGCACATGGAACATTCTCCAGGATAGATCACATCTTGGTCACAAATCAAGCCTTGGTAAATTTAAGAAAATTGAAATCATATCAAGCATCTTTTCCAACCACAACACTATGAAATTAGAAATGAATTACAGGGAAAAAAACGTAAAAAACACAAACACATGGAGGCTAAACAATATGTTACTAAAAAACCAAGAAATCAATGAAGAAATCAAAAAATACCTAGAGACAAATGACAATGAAAACACGATGATCCAAAACCTATGGGATGCAGCAAAAGCATTTCTAAGAGGGAAGTTTATAACAATACAAGCCTACCTCAAGAAACAAGAAAAATCTCAAATAAACAAACTAACCTTACACCTAAAGGAACTAGAGAAAGAAGAACAAACAAAACCCAAAGTTAGTAGAAGGAAAGAAATCATAAAGATCAGAGCAGGAAAAAAATGAAATAGAAACAAAGAAAACAATAGCAAAGATCAATAAAACTAAAAGCTGGTTCTCTGAGAAGATAAACAAAATTGATAAACCTTATCCAGACTCATCAAGAAAAAGAGGGAGAGGACTCAAATCAATAAAATTAGAAACGAAAAAAGGAGACGTTACAATGGACACTGCAGAACTACAAAACATCATAAGAGACTACTACAAGCAACTCTATGCCAATAACATGGACAACTTGCAAGAAATGGACAAATTCTTAGAAAGGTATAACCTTCCAAAACTGAACCAGGAAGAAATAGAAAATATGAACAGACCAATCACAAGTAATGAAATTGAAACTGTGATTAAAAATCTTCCAAAACCAGACAAAGATACTACAAAGAAAAGAAAATTACAGACAAATATCACTAATAAATAGAGATGCAAAAATCCTCAAGAAAATAGTAGCAAACAGAATCCAACAACACATTAAAAGGACCATCATACACCAGGATCAAGTGGGAGTTATCCCAGGGATGCAAGGATTCTTCAACATACGCAAATCAATCAGTGTGATACACCATATTGACAAATTAAGGAATAAAAACATATGATCATCTCAATAGATGCAGAAAAAGCTTTTGACCAAGTTCAACACCGATTTATGATAAAAACTCTCCAGAGTGTGGGCATAGAGGAAATCTACCTCAGTATAATAAAGACCATGTATGACGAACCCACAGCAAACATCATTCTCAATGGTGAAAAACAAAGCATTTCCTCTAAGATCAGGAACAAGACAAGGATGTCCACTCTCGCCACTATTATTCAACATAATTTTGGAAGTCCTAGCCACAGCAATCAGAGAACAAAAAGAAATAAAAGGAATCCAGTTTGGAAAAGAAGTAAAGCTATCACTGTTTGCAGATGACATGATACTATACATAGATAATCCGGAAGGTGACACCAGAAAACTACTAGAGCTAATCAATGAATTTGGTAAAGTTGCAAGATACAAAATTAATGCACAGAAATCTCTTGCATTCCTATGCACTAACAATGAAAGATCAGAAAAAGAAATTAAGGAAACAACCCCATTCACCATTGCAACAAAAAGAATAAAATACCTAGGAATAAACCTACCTAAGGAGGTAAAAGACCTGTAGTCAGACAACTGTAAGGCACTGATGAAAGAAATAAAAGATTTTAAAAAAAAAAGACCAAACAAAACAAACAAACAAAAAAAAAACAAAGATAACACAAACAGGTGCAGAGATATACCATGATCTTGGATTGGAAGAATCAATATTGTGAAAATGACTGTACTACCCAAAGCAATCCACAGATTCAATGCAATCCCTGTCAAACTAGCAGTGGCATTTTTCACAGAACTAGAAAAAAAAAATTCACAATTTGTATGGAAACACAAAAGATCCCGAATAGCAAAAACAATCTTGAGAAAGAAAAACGGAGCTGGAGGAATCAGGCTCCCAGACTTCAGACCATACTACAAAGCTACAGTAATCAAGACAGTATGGTACTGGCACAAAAACAGAAATATAGATGAATGGAACAGGATAGAAAGCCCAGAGATAAACCCACGCACATATGGTCACCTTATCTTTGATAATGAAGGCAAGCATATACAATGGAGAAAAGACAGCCTCTTCAATAAGTGGTGCTGGGAAAACTGGACAGCTACATGTAAAAAAATGAAATAAGAACACTCCCTAACACCATACACAATAATAAACTCAGAATGGATTAAAGATCTAAATGTAAGACTGGACACTATAAAACTCTTAGAGGAAAACATAGGAAGAACACTCTTTGACATAAATCACAGCAAGATCTTTTTTGATCCACCTCCTAGAGTAAGGAAATAAAAACAAAAATAAACAAATGGGACCTAATGAAACTTAAAAGCTTTTGCCCAGCATAGGAAACTATAAACAAGACGAAAAGACAACCCTCAGAATGGGAGAAAATATTTGCAAATGAATCAACGGACACAGGATCAATCTCCAAAATATATAAACAGCTCATGCAGCTCAATATTTAGAAAACAAACAACCCAATCAAAAAGTGAGCAGAAGACCTAAATAGACATTTCTCTAAAGAAGCCATACAGATGGCCAAGAGGCACATGAAAAGCTGCTCAACATCACTAATCATTAGAGAAATGCAAATCAAAACTACAATGAGGTATCACCTCACACCGGTCAGAATGGGCATCATCAGAAAATCTACAAACAACGAATGCTGGAGAGGGTGTGGAGAAAGGGGAACCCTCTTGCACTGTTGGTGGGAATGTAAACTGACACAGCCACTATGGAGAACACTATGGAGGTGCCTTAAAAAACTAAAAACAGAATTACCATATGACCCAGCAATCCCACTACTGGTCGTATACCCAGAGAAAACCATAATTCAAAAAGACACATGCACCCCAATGTTCATTGCAGCACTATTTACAATAGCCAGGTCATGGAAGCAACCTAAATGCCCATCGACAGACGAATGGATAAAGAAGATGTGGTACATATATACAGTGGAATATTACTCAGCCATAAAAAGGAATGAAATTGGGTCATTTGTAGAGACATGGACGGACCTAGAGACTGTCATACAGAGTGAAGTAAGTCAGAAAGAGAAAATCAAATATCGTATATTAACACATATATGTGGAATCTAGAAAAATGGTACAGATGAACCGGTTTGCAAGGCAGAAATAGAGACACACATGTAGAGAACAAACGTATGGACACCAAGGGGGAAAAGCAGGGGTGGTGGTGGGGGTTGTGGGATGAATTGGGGGATTGGGATTGACATATATACACTAATATGTATAAAATAGATAACTAATAAGAACCTGTTGTATAAAAATAAATAAATTAAATTAAAAAGAAACAAACTGGAGAGACATTACAGGACATGTGACGAGCCGAGGGCTGTGTCTGCACTATAAGAAACCCCCAGATTCATAAGAAGGAAAGTGACTCCAAGGAAGTGGGCAAAGAGCCTCAGCAGACAGAAAGTCAAGTGAGTTAAACGGCCAACAGGCACGTGCTTGTATAAGACAAATCACTAATAATCAGTTAGACCCGAGAGTGCTGGGGCATCTTTCCAGCAGCATCTGGAAGCACAGGCATTTGTCCCAAAGCCTGTGAAATACCTGAGACCTGGGAATGGCCTCCTGTGGGGGGTCAGCTTAGGGACACCCCTGGATTTGCCTGGCAGAGCCTCTCCCAACTCAGGTGGGGGTCCCTTGAAGACAGGGTGTCCCCAGGCCGGAGTCCCCAAAGACAGGATCTCCCCAGAGATCAGAGTCTCCCTGGGTTCAGTGTTGCCGGGGAGGGTCCCTCCCATCTGCCCACAGGGCACCCCCTGGTCTGTCACAAGAAACGGACCACATGGTCGCTGCTGAGGATGAAAGGTGTCTGGAGGCAGAAGCCGGGCCCCCTTGGTCTTGCAGAAGGTCGTCCCACCATGGGGGGAGGGGGCAGTACCTGGGGGGGAAGGGCACGGAGCAGCGCTGGGGGGCCCTCGGGGAAGGCGGGAGGCGAGGCGGGCGGGCTGCAGGGCCTCCCGTGAGCGCCCCAGAGCCGGACGAGCCCCCCCAATCCCCGCACCCGGTCCTGCGGGAGAGGGTGGGCGCGGCGGGTCTCCCCTCGCTCAGGGATCGGTGCCCCGCGTCCTGCTGTGCGGTGGGCGCCAAGCAGGGTCCTGGGTGCCGCCCCGAGATGTCCGGGCGCCGTGGGGAAGGAGAGCAGAGACCCCGCGTTTCCAAGCCACACACACACACACACACACACACACACACACACACACACACACACGGCGAGACCCCAGGCGCCTCGCCTTCCAACCCCTCCAGAGGAGGGACCTGGCGGAGGCGCGGAGCGTCCGGATCAGTGGGCTGGGGTGGAGTAGGGCCCGCGCAGCAGACGAGCTCCCAGATCATGAGGAGGGCCTCCTGGTCAGGGACGCTGTGATTTCCAATAAAAATAACGACCATGAGCAACTACAACTGCCTCACATGCAAGCAAGAAAGAGCGGATGAAGGGAGTCGTGAAGGAGCCGCGGTGCCGCCTGGGCAGCCCGGACCCTCGATGCGCCGTCTGGGGGGTGGATTCTAAACCCACCTGCAGTTCTTCCCCTAAGCCTCTTGGAAGGAACTCCATCCCTCCCCATACGGGCCTGCAGGTCCCCTCCCCAGGACAGCCCCCCACACCACCCCCGCCCCCACTGCTCCACGTGTAGGCGGGGCCCCTACGAGAGCCTCTGGCCTACACGGTTGCAGGCCCCTCGCCTGTGCCCACACTCCACTGGGAGAATACGGTAGAGGTAACGGAGACCCTGCACCCCAAGCTCACGCCCTTTCCAGAGTTTACCCCTTGAGGACTTTCCTGGAGCTGTCCTTGCATTTGCACATATACACGCACACCGGCTTGCACACGCAGACAAGCACACCCACCACACAACTGCTCAGACACTGTCCTTGTCAGTTTAATTTGTAGGAGCTCTTCTATTGGTCATAGTAACTCTACCTGTTATCTATGTTGGGTTTTATCCTTCCAATAGGTTCTTGACATTTACTTTGGGATATGATGTCTTTTACCAAAACAAGTTTTTTTTGGGGGGGTTGGGTTTTTTTAAATAAATTTATTTTATTTATTTATTTTTGGCTGTGTTGGGTCTCATTGCTGCGCGCCGACTTTCTCTAGTTGAGGCGAGCGGGGACTACTCTTCGTTGCACTGCACGGGCTTCTCATTGCAGTGGCTTCTCTTGTTGTGGAGCACGGGCTCTAGGCACGCAGGCTTCAATAGTTGTGGCACGCAGGCTCAGTAGCTGTGGCTTGCAGGCTCTAGAGCGCAGGCTCAGTAGTTTTGGCGCACGGGCCCAGCCACTCCGCGGCATGTGGGATCTTCCCGGACCAGGGCTCAAACCCATGTCCCCTGCATTGGCAGGCAGATTCTTAACTACTGAGCCACCAGGTAAGCCCACAAAGCAAGTTTTTAAGTTTTTAGATCGTAAGACTTCCCTGTAGAACACTTGGGTTCTCTGGCTTGCTCAAGGAGGATATACTCCCCAAATCATTTTCTTTTAATATCTTGTATGGTTACCTAGCAAGTACATTCATACTTTTTGTTTCTCCATGTGCACAACCTGTCTGGAAGGAATTTCAGTGTGTGATGATTTTTTCAAATTATTTTTAACAGGAACTTCCTGGAGGCAGGAGGCTACAAACACAAACACGTGAATATATATTCTTCATTCTTCCTTCACTACGTAAAGAGAGCAGATCAAATGCAGCCAAGGACGCCCCCTGGGAAGGAGCTGGAGGCTGGCGGATATTTAGGGCCAGTCTAGTGCCCAATAGAAAAACAGGCTACGCACATGAACAGACTGCAGAAAGGGAAATCCATCGTTAATGATATGAAAAGACAGTCAACCTCAGATATAACAAAAGATAACTAAACCATACTGACACCCATCTTCCACCTCTCAAGGCAAAACCCCCAAAGTTTGACAATACACTCAGTTAGGAAGTGTATCTGTCAGCTGCTGCTACATAACAACCAGCCATGACGTCTCATGGATGGGACAGTTGAAATTTATTTCATTCCTGAATAAGCCAGGGCAGCTCTGCTTAAGACTCCTGGGGCTGCCTCAGGTCCGACTCTCACCGAGGGGCTGTGGGTCAGTGGGGAGGCTCAGGCCAACGGCAGTGGCCACCTGGGGAAAGCTGTCCTCGGGTAGAGGTCAGGGGTTCCCAGGCAGGCAACAGGTGAGAAACAGGTGAGTCTCTTCTGGCCCAGTGGGCACCGTGCTCACCCCCTCAGCCCCCATCCCAGCATCTGAGAGCTAGGGACACACTCCACCGTCAGTGGTGAGAACTCCTCCGAGCTCTGCCACGGGGACAAGGGGAGATTGAGTGCAGTGGTGCAGCTGCTCGGGAGGGTGACACCCCAGGACTCAGCGGTCCCCCCACCCTGTGAGCCTTGTGCAAGACGCACGCGAGGTGGAGAGACACAGCAGACGCCAAGGGCACACACGACCCCGTTCACCCAGATGTCAGCCCACGGGGAAAACTGAGCCTTTGCGTGGGGAGTGTGCCCTTGTGCCGGATGGCCTACGGGAAGCCAGAGCGCGGTCACCGTGGAGCAGGGCCGTTGGGGTCAGGGGTCAGGGTGAGAAGGGGTCTGTGACGGGAGAAGGCCGATCAGGACATGCACCTTCCTGAACGTATCTTCTATTTCACAATGCAATGGTGAAGGAAATACGGAGAAAGGACGAGTGAATAAAGTAGGAGTCTCTAAAATAAAAGCTGATGTGAAAGGGCCGGGCCATGGCCTCCAGGCTAACGCGTTAACTAGGAACAAAAGTCAGCATTTGATCTGCTCTCTTAACGCAGTCAAGGAAGAATGAAGAGTATATATTCACATGTGTTTGTGTTTGCATAAACACTGAATGGGCGCAAAGAGGGAATTCAGTGATTTCCTGAAGAGGTTACGCAAGGGCTACTGGGGACCCGGTGGTGGGGACTCCCTGCACAGCCCTGGTTTTTGAACTACGTGATGCGTTGCCTATTTTAAAAGAACAGGTTGGGGCCCTCCTGCAGCTCCTGGTGTCTCCTGGCCCTCCTAAAGTAACGCCGACGCTCACGCGCTTACAGCTCCAAGCCTCAAGGATGCTGCCCTACTGGGGCAACACGGCTGCCTGCCCAGGCCTCTCCCACGATCCCTGCAGGGCCCCACGCACACCTCTCGCCCCCCAGGATCCCTCGTCCCTCCCTCGGGCATCATTGGCTCTGCAGCACCTGGACCAGGTCGGTTGCCCCCAGCCCAGGGGGCTCTCCACCGCACCCCCACCTCCCTCACTGCCCAGGCCCTGCAGGGACCCTCCTGGGACCCCCACCACTGGGCCTCAGCCCCTGAGCTTCCACTGAGGGAAGTCGGTGCCCAGTGCCCAGGACCCCCCTCCCAGAGCCCAGGTCCAACGCTTTGAGCTCTCCCGCCAGGACGTGGGACCCGGCCGCTTGTCAGCAGCACCTCCCCAGGAACTCCCGGCCCTCTGCCTGTCCTCACCTTGGCAGGTCCCCGCCCATCAGACAGCGCGGGCTTCACCCCTCCATGTGACGGGCTCTTTCCCCCAGGACTCCAGGTGCTCTGGGACCCTGTGTCACCTTGGGCTGCACCTCCATCTCCCCCCACCTGCCTCCCACACTGGCACCTCACGGGGTCCCCGTCCCAGCCGCTCGGCTCAGCCCTCCCCCAGCCCACCCACGGATCCCCTGTATGCACCCCACAGGCACCAGTGTGTCCTCACTTTACTGGAGGCCCCAGGTGACAGAAGGTGACGCCACGAACCAGACACACCTGCCCCCCACACCCTCCCCTCTCTGGGCCCCATGGGATGTGTCTGGAGGGGCCTCAGGGGGAAGCAGAGTCCAGTGAGGTCCCCCGCCCGGCCATCACTCCCGCCGGGCCTCCAGCTGTTCCAGCACCAGTGCCGCCTGGGTCTTGGCTTCCTGCAGGAGGCCGGAGATGCGCTGGCGGACCTGACAGACACAGGGGCCCCATCACCACCCCAAGCCCGCCACCAACCCCGCTGGCCCCACCTCCCTGCCACCTCCCTGGGCTGTCCACTCTGGGTGACCCCAAGCCCCTGACCTAGGGGTCCCCAGCTCCTCATGGGTCTCTTGGTGGTGACGGGAGGGGCCCCTCTGTCTTTCCTGAGATGTGGGGCCAGCCAGCCCCCACCCTCCCGGTCTCCCCACTTTAGCCATGACTGCCAAAGGCAGGGCTGTGTCCTTGAGGCCTTAAGGGCCAGAGCTCAAGCGGCCTGTCCATTATCTCAATGCTTCCATAGTGGACAGGGCTTTCCCTGATGGCCAAGCCCAGCCCAGCTGGAGAGGCAGGTGGGGACAGGCTGATGCTCGAAAAGGCCGTGGCGCTCCCATTCCGAGCCGCGAAATCACTTTTTAAAGATTGCCACAAGATCACAGAGACACATGGGCAGTGGCCAGGGCTGGGAATGGGGGTGACTGTGGGGCATCCTTTGGAGTGCTGAGAATGTTCCAGACCTTGATAGAGGTGGTGGTCTCGCAACCCCGTAAGTGGGCTTAACGCCACTGAATTGTATCATCTAACACAGTGAGCTGCACGTTTTGTGAATTTTCCTCCAATAAACAGTAACAATGAAATGATCACAAATGCTGAAGTGGGATCATTGCTTAGGCTGGAGACTGTTCTTTGAGACCCTGTGCTGCCAGCGCTACAGCCCAAGCCACCTGGGAGAGACCCCTGCCCTGGCCAGAGCCCCCTGGGAGGGAACTAGGGGGTGCCGGCAGGCCCCCAGGCCACCTGCCTCCACAGAGGCGCTGAAAGACGGCGCCAGCCGTCCCCGACGCCTGCGTTCTGCCGGCCAGGCCTCGTCCACCCTCAGGAGCTGGAGGAACTACTCATCTGATGGACACTTCCCTCCCTTGAGGACCTGCTGGCCAGGTGCCCTGGGCCCCAGGTCTGGGAGCCACGGCCCGAGGGCAGCCTCCAGTGCCCTCGGCGGGCCCGGCCCACACCCCTGCCCACCTGGTCCTTAAACGCGTCATCGGTGACATCCTTCAGGTTGATGAGCACATTGAAATACGCGCCAAACACACCCGTCTCCAGGGCCTTCACCGCCACCTACAACAGCCAAGGGGCAGGGCCGTCGGTACCGGGGGGCAGCAGGGCCTTGCCCTGCCCACTCCTCAGCCCAGGGACACGGCCTGGGGGCCTCACGCCTCATCCATGAAGACGGCAAACTGACCAGCCCAAGGGTTCCCTCCAGGCGGCAGGGCCGGCCCTCTCCCCACAGAGAGAAGCAGCTCGGCCTGGCCCCCTCCAGAGGCGGATATAACAACCAGCCCAAGGAAACGAGGCTCCTCCCCTCAGGATGGGCTGCGGACACGCAGAGCCGGCCCTGGCGTTCCTGGTCCCCGAGCCTCTGCGCACGGCGCGGGCTGCAAGCCCCTGGGTTCTGGAAGAGGGGCGGTGGGAAGGAGGGAAGGGACGGGGTCTGCATGAGGGTTAGGGGTGGCCTCTGGAGACACACTCGAGTTTCTGCTTCTCTCTGCCGCGCGACCTTGCACGAGACCTTAATGGGTGACGGAGCCGGGCCTGCAGGCTGAGACTGACCGAAACGCCCTGTGAGCGCTTGTGCCTGCCCGGCTTGGTGAAGAGCTGTGATGCCCAGTGCCCCTCCGCACATCGCCCCCGCAGCGGGGCTCCACAGCGTACCTGCAGGTCCGACCGGCAAGCCAGGTTCGCGCACAGGGCCAGCTCCTGCAGCGCCGGCCACAGCGAGGTCACCGTCTCCGCCAGCGCCAGGGGCACGGCCACCGCCCGCCTCAGCCCCTCCTGCAGGGCAGCCGCGCGTCTGGAAGCAAGAGGGTCAGTGGTTAGAGCCCAGGGCGCCCGGACACTGCTGGACCCACCTGATGGCTCCGCTCTGAGCAGACGGAACCAGGGTGGGGACCACAGGGAAACTGTTCTTCAATCACAACACACCCCAGTGGGGGACTGACTGGTACCAGGGCCTCCTGAGGCGTCCGGATGTCCGCAGCCAGCGCTGCGCTCACCTGTCCTTGTCCTCAGGTGTGTTCTTGGGCAGCTTCGTTGCTTTCTGCCGGAGCAAACACAGAAACGCGCGGGTGACTGGCTGTGACGAGGGGACACGGGAGCCTGGGGCAGGGAGGGGCTTCACGCAGGGCCCACACACCCCCGAGGTCGGTTCCGTGGATTAGAGCCCTGGGCTCCTGGCAGAGGAGGGCAGGCGACCCGGCGCAAGGCCCCACGTGGTCAGCACTGGAGGCTGGAGAGGAGGGTGGAGGGGAGCGGGTTCTCCAGCCCCAGGCCTCCCAGCCTCCAGGCAAGGCAACCACACAAGCCCCGAAGTCCAGGTGTCATGGTTCAGGCCGTGTCCGCGCATCCCCGAGGGGCCACACAACCCAGGCCTCCTCTGAGGAGCCATCAGCCCATGTGTCACTCGCCTCGCCGCTGCCGGGCAGGCCTCCCCCGTCCCGCACCCCGTGCTGTGAGCACCCGTCCAGCCCCGCTCGCTCACACCAGCGCCCTAGGCCTGCCCACGTGCCGGGTCCAAAGGCGTAGCTGGTGGGGAACATGCCCTGCTGGTTTTGTAGGTTTCACCAAATCTCCGCCCAAAACCGTTAACAGTCAGCTGGTCCATCAACCCTGCATGAGCGTAAAGGATCCCTGGACCCGACCTGAACCAGATTCGATCAGCATCCTGACCCGACCAGAACCAGATTCTGTGACCATCCTGGACCCGACCTGAGCCGGGTTCTGTCACCATCCTGATGTTCCCCAGTCTCCCCGGGCGCCCCTCCGGCCTCCTGTCTCCTGTGACACGTGTCTTTTCCGTGTGGACCCACAGCAGCTCCTCCCGGACACGGGGACCTGCCGACTCTGCTGCTGACCCAGGTCAGGGCAGGGCTGGGGGGGCAGGAGGGTCTCCACTGGGCAGAGCTTTGCTGATTTTAGTCAGGTCTGACTTTCACGTGGCCACGTCTGTGTCTGGCTGAGGGGGGCTGCCCGCCCTCAGGGCTGCAGTCTGATTTATTTTCCAATTCACGGTGAGGTTTCTCTGGTGACTCCACCTGTGATCGCGCATGTATTCGGTGCAAGATAAGGATGTTTTCTTATTTTTGTTCAAAAGTCTGTCTTCCTGCTGCTCACTGGGGACACAGACCAGTGCAGTGTCTATCATACTCACACGCGTGTGTGTGTGATCGCCGGTCGGGTGTGTCTTCAGTCTAACCATTCTATGTTAGGTTTTCTCTAAACCACACCTCTTTGCTGACTACTTTTCTTTTTCTTTCCTGCCTTTGGATTAGGTTTTCATTTTTCTACTGTCCCCTCCAGTTGTTTTATATTTGTCTTATTTCTAATCTCTAGCGGTCCGAATTTTTAATATTTGTTTTTAATTATGTGTTATTACTTATATGCACACTGATGCCTCTTCAGTATCTGAAGTGCCTCAGACCACAGATAGCTAGAGGTGCCCTGAGAGAAGTGCAATAATTCTGGCCTGGGGAGGCCGTTTAAACTACGACACAACACCAAGGAAAGAGCAAAAGAAAGACTGAATATTCGACGACATGAAAACACAAGGCTCTTATGGTCAGAAACCAGCACAAGCAAAGTTGAAAGTCAAACAAGCTGAGACTCCCTGGCTTATGAAAAGGCCTAGGCAGCACCACGCAGAACAGAGAAGAAAAGGACACCTCACTTTCCTGAGAAGGAAATAAAACTGCTGCAGAAAGTATGAAAACGCTCCTCCCCCTGCCCCGCCCACGTGAGACGCTCGCACCAGGGCAGCACCAAGAGACGCACGTGACCACCAGGTCCAGTGGCCGCGGCGTCGGGGCAGATGGCGGGAGGGCCACTCCAGGGCTCGATCCACACAACCTCTGCAAGGGCCACTGGGCAGCACCCTCCACGTGGGAAACACACCCGCCCTGGGGGGAAAGCCCGTCCCCGAGTCGCTCCTACAGCCCGTCCACCGAGTGCCCAGTGACGGAGGCCAGCTGTCCACACTGCCTGTCCCAGGTGCTGACTGGACCTGGCCAGAATCCCCAACAGGGCTGGTCCAAGGCCTCCACCCCAGGCGACCCCAGAACACCGGGCCACTGAGCCGGGGGTGTCCCTGCTCCAGGACATGAGGCGAAAGATGCAACGGGACATCTGCCTGCCGCCACTTGCGCAAGAAAGGAGGAAGGGGAGGCCCAGTTCTGCCCAAATGCACACAAACATCTCAGGGACACGCACGCACCGGGGCTGCCCCTGCTTGGGCACGGGGACAACACACCAGCTGCCCTCTGCCCCTGTGAACTCTGAACCCCTGAAGGCTTCAACCGTTTTAAAAAGCAAATAAACGAAATTTAAACGTAAAAGAGCATAGGGGAAAGGTGTCAGTCTCTGTACCCCGCCCCCGGGGACCCAGCTTCTGTCGCAGGGTCACCTCCTCCCGCAATGCGACATCCTAGACTGTCCCCGTGCGCATGTGGCACTCACGTCGGGGCGCCCAGCCCAGCAGCCCCCGAGATCGCCTGGCCCAGGTCCTCCTGCCCCGTCCCCCACCCACCCCCGAGGCGGCTCTGGATGCCTGCTGTCTGTCGGGAGCTCATTCCTTCCCAGGCGTGTCTTCCTACCCCCGTGGGGTACGAGCGCCCTCATTCCCGCCTCTCCCGGGTCCTCTCTGCTGTATCTGCCCTCAGACACGTCTGGGGCTTCTTGACCTTGAATTCGGACCTCGACCTTCCTGCAAGTTCCCCATCCCCTGCCCGGTCTGATGGACGTCCCTCCTCCGCTGCCCCCTGGATGGGCACTGCCTGGATGCAGCCGCCCACGTCCTGTGCTTCTGAAAGTGCCCGGCTCCCCGGGGGCCCTTTGTGTCTCATGGCTGAACATCTTCTCTGATCTCTGAGACCATGACCCACAGCGTTTCTTCTGTGAAGGTTCCTGTTCCCACCCTTCCCGGGATGGGAGCTCTTCCTTGGGGACCTTGTTTTCCTCCGGCATCTGCAGGTCGGGTGTTACCCATCAGCGGGACTCAGGGACGTAGGCAGGGGGACGCTGAGCCTGGTTGACCCTCAGGACAGGTGCCCTTCTTGCCCCTCCCCCAGCCTGCAGAGACCCCGACCTGGAGTCACGCCTGCACCACACCCGCCGAGCTTGGCCCTGCACGAGCGGGGGTGGGGGGTGCCCAAGAGGGGCTAGATCACTGTCTCCTCCCTCCAGCCCCCGGGGTCTACAGACAACTGTGCTCGTGGCAGCCCCTCCCCCTCCCCCTGTGACCCTGACCCACTTTTCTCTCGTCCAGACCCCGTACTGTCCACCGACCCCACTCTCCCTCGGGGCTGCCTCTGCGGGGCTGGTGACGGAGGCCCGTCTGCATGCTCACCAGGTAGGCCTCGAAGGCCCGGGCGTCGGCGTCCACCATCGCGGTCAGCTCAGTCAAGGCCGTGTGGAAGGGTGGGACCAGGCGCCGCACGGTCGCGTCCAGGTGTTCGAACTGGCGCCGCCCGTAGGTCATGAGGCCGGCCATGGAGGCCAGAGCAGCACCCTGGGGAGAGTGCCCTGTGCGTGGGACCAGCCCCAGGCTGGGCGACGCCCCCAACCCCGGCCGTCCCCCCCGCATCCTCGCCCAGGCCCCACTCACCATGGCTGCACTGGCTGCGGCCACGGAACCGCCCCCTGGGGCTGCCGAGCGGGCGCCCACCTCACGGACGAAGGAGCGCAGGGGCTGGTCAACCAGGCTCTGTTCTGGGCCGACCTCGGGGACCAGGTACCTGCAGGGGTGGGGCTGGGAGTGAGGGTCTGCATCGTGCAGGGGCGGGGACAGGGTCCTGGGTCGTTGCAGCCAGGCCGTAAGGGTGGGGTTGGCCAGGCCGGGGGCCCCTGATTCGCACCAGTGTGTGTGGGGGGCAAGGATGTGGGTCCAATATGCAGAGTGGCTGCCCCGAGGAGGGGCTGTGACCAGCCAGGAGCTGCGTGAGGACAGAGTGGGACCTTGTCGGGACCCCACTGGGCCCCCCAGCAAGCTCCCAGCCCCACGCCTGGCGATAGAGCAGAGCTCTGGAGGACTGAGGGGGTCTCCTCGCAGGGGCGGGGGGCGGGGGCTGCTCACTCGATGATCCGCTCCTTGGGGTTGAAGGGGGACAGGGAGTCCAGGCCCAGCCGGTTCACCACCTGGAAGAGGGGCCGGTGAGTGGAGTCCCCTTGACCGGCAGGTCCCACCCCTGCCACCCGCGGGGCACCCTGCCCTCGTGGGGAGCCTGCAGGGGCACAGCTGCCGCACCCCATGCCCACCAGCAGCCCTGCCGGCTGAAGGCCTCGCTGAGAGCAGGCACCCTGCCTGGGCTCCAGACACACCACCCACCCACCGTGCTGCTCCAGGGAGACCAAGGCCCGTGGTGACCCCATCCTGCCCCCGCAAGAGCCTGTGCTGGAAAGGGACCAAGAAAACTGCCTCTTTGGACAGGATTCCAGCTCCTCGGGTGTCAGGGTCTCTCTGGTTCTTAAAGGCCGGGAGCTGCCTGATCTGCCCAAATGTGAGACTTGATATGTGAGGAAAAGTGAATTTTACCCAAATTCAAAATTAAGTTAGAAATATCCCCATTTTGGAGTAGAATTCTTTCCACCAAAAACCACTCAGGACACTTTATAATGCTCAATGCCGTCACACAGTTCCAACCCCTCTGAGCCACACAGGTGACATGTTCCACACAAAACAGAAAATGACAAGTGCAGCTTGAGGGAAACGAAGCAGCAGGTCCCAGGGGACGGTCATGAGGGCTCCCTGAGGATGTGGAAATGGGGCAGAGAGCGCCCAAGAGCTGGCGGTAGAGCCAGCAAGCAGCCCGCCTGCCGCAGAAAACCTCAGAGTGAGGAACAGAACTGTCAGAATGGAATTCAGCACCCGGCAAAGCTGGCAGAAAGTAAAGGAAACCATTCACAGCCAGAAGTGACCAGAAATGCCCAGAAAGAACTCCTCTCCCAGAAGCTGGGTCCACCCTGGAGACATCTGCGACCTCTCACGAGTAGGGGTGGTCTCGAGCCCACAAGAGCTGTGTCAGACGGGAGACCCTTGAAAGAGGACATCTCCAAGGATGAATCTTGGAAAAACCGCCCATCACAGGAAATATTGGGATACTTCCCAGTCTCGGCCTCCCGTTTGGTGAAGCACGAAAACAAATCTTTCCTGGGAATTCTAACCTGACGGGGAGGTGGGCCACCGTTCACACAGAATTCTCTTCCTGTGTGGCACCAAAGTGCCAAGCAAAAGGCTCATCTAAAGTGGCCCAAACACCTAACAGAGGCAAACACAAACTAAACGAGGTGACCAAGAATTACCACAGACGAAACTCTAAAGAACAGGCCCTCACGATCCAAACTCACAAAGCACGTGAAGAAGCAGCACCATGAGAATCAGCAGACACAACAGTCTGCAAAATCAGACCTTCAAGGACTGCAGACCTCAGAACTTTCAGATAAAAAATATAAAATAATATGTTTTAAAAGACAGTAGAGGGCTTCCCTGGTGGCGCAGTGGTTGAGAGTCCGCCTGCCGATGCAGGGGACAAGGGTTCGTGCCCCAGTCCGGGAAGATCCCACATGCCGCGGAGCAGCTGGGCCCGTGAGCCATGGCCGCTGAGCCTGCGCATCCGGAGCCTGTGCTCCACAATGGGAGGGGGCACAACAGTGAGAGGCCCGTGTACCGACAAAAAAAACAAAAAAGAAGACAGTAGAGAGCGTCAAACACATTAATAAAGAATAAATAAATGTGGGAGAGGTGAAAGCTTCTTAGAGAAAAAGGATGAAGTTAGAAAATTCTCGATGCTCCTAATACTTGCGGCTGGAATTTTAAGAGGAACAGGTCACTTACACACTCTTAAACTACCTCCCCAGGGAGTTCTTATTAACAACAAAAGGAAAACAGAAACACTGCAGTGATAACCCTGGGTCAGGGATACCAGCTTGACCAGAGGACCCAGGTAACGCCCTGAGGGGGACACTCCATCACTTCTGTGCTACTCCTGCCGGAAACGCACAAGCACACACAGCCCTGAGACAGGTCAGACCGGCACCCAGCGAGCGGCGCTTCACAAAGCCACCAGCCGGTGCTCCACAGTCCGTCACGGTCAAGGAAAGACGGGGAGAACTGGGGACCTGATCCAGATTAAAGGCCATAAAAGACAAGCCAGCCGAAACCACTGCTGCTCTGGGGCAGACCATGGACAGGGGGGCACGGATGCGATTTGATTCCGGTCTGCAGATTAGACGCCAGGCTGTACCGTGCTGGATTTCCCGGTTTTGATCATTGCACTGTGATTGTGTAAGAGAACGTCCTTGATCTTAAGAATTACACCCTGAATAAACAAGGGGTAAAGGGCACAGTGTCTTCAATCTACTTTAAAATGTTCCAGAAAAAAATATGATTATGCGTGGAATACAGAAATAGAGTGATACAGCAGATGGGGCCAAATGCAACAATAGGTGAAGCTGGAGAGCATAAAAGAGCTGCTGGTACTGTGCTCGCACCTCTTCTGTGAGTAGGAAATTACATCAAGATAAAAAGCTACACAAAACTTTGTAACTGCTAGAAAGAGAATAGACCCAGCCATAAACTGCATCAGTGATTGCAAAATGAAGCCTGAGAAAACCACAGTGAATACGGGGGAAAGAAAGCACAGAAAAGGCAGAATATGTGGAAGAAAATGCTACCGCAGTGTAACGGGTGTCGGTAAAGTGAAAGGACCAAAAACTGGATCAAAAATACAATGGAAGAAAATATTCCTGAAGCTAAACAAGAATGAACCTGTGAATCACAAGAAACCCTGTTCCAGAGAAAAAACTGATGCGGAACAATCCACAGCAAGACTCCTGTGGCAGCGTCGTTGACCCTCAAGGATAAGGATGGAATTCTTCAAGCATCCAGGAGAAAGAACCGGCCACCAGGTCAGGGTTAGCCTTAGACCTCCGCACAGGGACATTCATTCCAAAGGTGGTAGCGACGTGTCTGCAACGTTCTCAGGAAAAGACTGGTGACTTGAGGTTTTGGTTGTCCTACGGTCTTGCAAGCATAACGTCACAGAAAGACATTCCCAAACCTGCCAGAACCCACAGAATAAAGCCCCTGTGAGCCTTTCTTTAAAAATCTGCTTGTCTGTGAAATCCAGCCAGACAGATGGGAAAGGACAGAGATGCATAGTGACCTCACTTGTGTATAGAACCAAGATTAAACATCTGTGGGTATTTAGTATGTGTGGATATGGGTACAGAAGGTCAATGTTATACACTGACAATGTAAAAATAACAGCAAAGCAATTTAAATCTGGAACAGAGATGACCACTCACACAAGCGCATTAATTTTTTTGTCTCTCTTCACCAAGACTCAACAGACATTGTCTAATATTGATAAACAGCTAAAGGATTAAATACATTATTTAAACTTAAAAAGTTAAGCACCTAGAACTAATAAGTGAATTCAGCAAGGTAGCAGGATACAAAGTCAACACACAAAGGTCAGTGCATTTCTAAACACTAACAGTGAACAATCCGAAAAAGAAATTACAAAAACAATTCCGTTTCAATAGCATAAAATACTTAGGAATTAATTAACTTAACCAAGGAGGTGAAAGACTACAACGAAAACTACAAAACATGATGAAAGAAGGCAAAGACAAATGAAGGGGAATACAGCCCACGTCCAGGGCTGGAAAGACGGTGCTGTAAGACAGCACCACCCCCCAGAGTGGCCTGCGGAGTCAGCGCGAGCCCCGTCACAGTCCTGACAACGTCTTTTGCAGAAATAGGAAACCCCATCCCGGACACTGGTGACAGCTGCACAACTTTATACACATACACCAGTGGCCAGTGCACTTAAAAATGGTTAAAAGACGACAAATTTTATGTCATGTCTATTTTACCATAATTTGAACAACTGAAAAAATATTTAAGCACCAAAATAACCAGCTCCCTAAAAAATAGCACAAGTCTAAAAAATCAGGAAATAGAGAAGCAAGAAAGACAGCAGTAAATGCTGTGCAGTTACTGTCTCATTCATTTCCTGTGTCTCATGTTATGGGAATGTAGATTCTTTTCTTAAAGTGTATATTATGCTTTCAGATGATTATGTCTTCAAAGCTACACCACTGAGTATAAGCTCTGTTGGCTTCCGCCAGACAGCAAAAGGCAGACCTCCCTCTACCGCACTTCACAGATAGTACGTTACTGACAAATTGAAGGTTTGTGGCAACCCTGCTTCAAGCAAGTCTATTGGCACCATTTTTCCAACAGCATTTGCTCACTTTGTGTCTCTGTGTCACATTTTGGTAATTCTTGCAGTATTTCAAATCCTCCTCCGGCACAAAGATCACGACTCTCTGTAAGCTCAGATGATGGTTAGCATTTTTTAGCAATAAAGTACTTTTAAAGTAAGTATGTACACAGCTTTTTTAGACATAATAGTATTGCAAACTTAATAGACTACAGTCTAGTGTAAACATAACTTTTATACACACTAGGAAACCAAAAAAATCGTGAGTTGCTTTATTGCAATATTCACTTTCTTGCAGTGGCCTAGAACCAAAGCTATGCTATCTCCAAGGTGCCTGTGCTGATAAAAATTAAGTCAAACTGATACATTTGGATAAAGTTTTTAAATTAATAAATCAAAAAATAGAGATAAATATATTGTTATAAGGTAATTAGCAGAATTCCTAAAAATAGACTAACTCCTCCATACAGCCCAAAGGAAACCACATACTCTCATGCCTAAAACTAGGACAACAGTAAGTCCAGACATACCTGCTAAATTAGTAGATACAAAAGGATAAACTCAACTACCAAAAGACAAAAGCTTTCAGAGAGGGCTTCCCTGGTGGCACAGTGGTTAAGAATCCACCTGCCGATGCAGGGGACACGGGTTCGAGCCCTGGTCCGGAAGGATCCCACATGCCACGGAGCAACTAAGCCCATGCACCACAACTACTGAAGCCCGCGCACATAGAGCCCGTGCTCCGCAACAAGAGAAGCCACCGCAATGAGAAGCCCATGCACCGCAACGAAGAACAGCTCCTGCTCGCCGCAACTAGAGAAAGCCCGCGCCCAGCAACGAAGACCCAACACAGCCAAAAATAAATAAATAAATAAATAAAACTTTCAGAGAAATCCAATCACGCGTTCATTATAAGAAACACCCTCAAGACAAAATGACTCCGAGGCCAGAGCAACAGGACTGAGAAGGACGGCCACACCCAGAGCAGGCGGTAGGACCTGGGACCAAAGGAACAACTTTGTGAATAACCCATGGACACTAGATTCACGCACCCAAATCCCAACAGGCAGGGAGCGGACGAGGGGCAGGTCCTTCCATGCGCGGGACGCGGCTCCAGGACAGGCACCGGGCCCCGTCCTCTCCGCTGAAGTTTCACAAGACTGAACACATTTTAGGTCACAGAGAAAACCTCAACAGTGTCCCCCAAGTGAAAACAGTGTGATCTCAACTTCCAGGCACAGACAAGAAAACAAAGAAGGAGGAGGCCTGGCCCCGCAGACAGGGCCCCAGGCCCGGGGTGCAGGCGTCCGGAGCCCCCCACCTGCTCCCTGACTCACCCCCAGCCCCACCCACCAGCCGGAGCCGCTGCCCCTCCTCCAGGACAAAGAGGTTCTCCTTCTCGCAGTAGAAGGCGGCCACGTCCAGCAGGGCCTTCAGAGGCACCAGGCCCACCAGCTGCGAGCCCACCACCGGGAGGCTCAGCTCCTGTAGAGGTCAGAGGTCGGAGGTTGGGGAGTCAGCGCCCAGGGGGCTGGGCTTGAGAGACAGGGGAGGGGACCCACCCTGCTCACCTGGGCTTCTCTGCAGGTCTCCTCGTAGACCGTGTGCAGCCCTGTGACCTCAAAGTCCAGGAGGTTCATAGACACCTGAGCCAGGTTCTTCTCATCCAGGTACCAGCCGATGCCCTGCACCTTTCTCAGGCGTCCTGGCTGCCAAGGAGAAGGCTTGCCCAGCCCGGCCCCGCCCAGCCTCTCCTGCGCCCCGCACTGAGAGCCCCTTGCCCCTGCATCCCCCAGCCAGCCCGAGGGCTCCCTTCCACCCCAGACACCCGGACGAGGGGGGCCGTGGCCTGAAGACTGTGCGGTGCAGCCAGGCAGCCGGCTTCAGGCAGGTCTGTTCCTCACTCGCCCATTCTCATCTGAGCCGGGAAAGGGCCTGCCCACCACGGGAAACCAAGGCACCGAAGGGTCAGTGCCGCGGGGCCCGCCCTGCACAAGCCACAGGCTCAGACCAGGCAGGGCGGCCTGGGCATCCCGCCCACATCCCTGTCCTGGGGGCGGGTCCCTGCCTCCCACCCCTTCTACCCCTGGCCCCAGAGGCCAGCTCCTGGCCCTCACTGCCTGGGGTGACTCAGTCTACCGTTCGGGCTTAGGCAGACTCTTGACGTCAGCAGAGCACAGAGAAGGATTCGGGAGTTGCCGTGTTTTTGTATTGTGTTTGCAGACAACTGAGTGTTCAGCACGGAAGCTGGGCTCCCAGGGCCTCAGCTGCCTGGAAGGCCCAGGGCTCTGGGAGTGGGGCCTGACAGGTGGGCAGGGCCTCCTTCACCGGGTGTCTCTGTGTCTGTGTCCAGCTCGAACTTTCTGCAGGAGCGATACTCACACTAGGTGACAGCTATGATGGCAGACTTGGTGGATGAGGGCACCTGGGGGTACCTGGAAGTACCTGAGGCATCTGGAGGTACATGGGGGCACCTAGGGGTACCTGGGGTGCAGAAGCGGCTGTTTTCCTATCAGTGTGGAAATGATGCAGTATTTTAACCACAGCTGCAGCCCTGCAACTTCCATGGAAAATGTCCTTAAAGACCTGCTCCCCAGCTTCAAACCCTGGAACCCCGACCCTGCCGGTCCCACGTGGCGTGGACCCCGAGGCAGGCTGGTCAGCAGCCCCACGCACGGGGCAGGGCCTGGGCCCCCTCCGGCGGCGGCACGGGTGCCCTCACGGCGACCCCGCGCCCGCCCTCACCTGGCCCGCCCCGCGGCCCTGCTCCCGGAGGTCGAGGGCGATGCGGTGCGCTTGCTCCCTGGTGCCGAGCAGGTTGACGTTGAACGCGAGGAGGAACTTCCGCGCCCCCGTGACAGTGGCCCCCCAGCTGGGGACGAAGGAGCTGGGGCCGAAGTCGGGCGCCCACTCAGCCTGCTTGAGCTGTGGGGAGACCAGTGGGTGAGGGAAGGGGGAGGACGGCCACCCTGCGGGGTCCGCCCCCAGACCGCCCACTGGGAGGGGACACTGCACCTTCTCAGGCAGGGCCTCGTACTCGCCGGCCCGGATGGCCGGCAGAGACCGGCGGCTGGCCGTCCGTGCTGCCTCGCCGTAGAGGTACACTGCAAGGGGCCTGGCCGGTCAGGCCCTCGGCCGGCGGGCGCTGCAGGACCCCCATTCCCGCAGCTCCGTCTTGCTGGCAGCGCCCCCATCTCTGAGCCCCGTCAGATGGGTGTGGGTGGTCGCTGATGGGCACTCTATATGGGCCAGGACCCGTCCTCTGCCCACCCCTGCTGCCCCTGCACAGATGCCCCAGAAAAAGCCATTGCCCGCCCACAACAGGGGCTGGAAGGATATTCGTGTTTCTCTCCAAAGTGCATTTTCATTGAACGAGCAACACGCCCGCAAATTAAGGAACGAGGAGGAGAGAAAACAAAACTCACCACCAGCTCTGACACCTGCACAGGGCAGGTGACACCCGTCCATCAGCCACATTGCAGGGGGCTGGACCTGTGCACGGGCTCACAGGTCCGCCTGCTGCCCTGTGCTGGGCTTTTCCTTGATTTGGTTAATTCCCCAAAGAGACTGTTTAGGGCTCCCCTAGTCCTTTACAGAGCGGCTCCTCGGTCCCTGCCTCCCTGACGGCTGGGACCCTGTCCCTGTGGTTTGTCCCATTGCAGGAGAAGCGGGACATATTCCTACCTGTCAAAAACCTGCATGGTAGGGTTTTTGGGTTTTTTTCTTAAAATGCATTTTTAAGGATGCAAGAGCAGAGAGCCTCAACGGATGTTTGAGGCTGCTGGGAAGTGAAGTGAAGTGAGGAGGGGCCGGCTGGGGGAGCCCCTGGGGTAGGCCGCCCTTCCCCAGGCACGCACCTGGCACACCCAGCTCCTCTGCCAGCCGCTGGCCAAAGGCCTGAGCACAGAGCACGCATTCGTCCATGGTGACGCCCCTCACTGGGATGAAGGGGCACACGTCCAGGGCGCCCATCCGAGGGTGCTCCCCTGCACAGAGATGGGGGCTGAGGAAGCTGGGGCCCGGGTGTGGAGCTCGGGGCAGACCCTGCACTCCAGCCCCCTGCACACGCACACCCGCACTGACCACAGGGCCCCGGGAGAAGCAGCCCCCGATTTCTGCGGCATCTCAGGGGTAAAACCCTCCCTCTCCTAAGAGCCGAGAGGATAAATCCGAGCCCTCAGGGAGGGGCGCCGTCACCCGGCTGCCTTACAGAGGGTCCTTCTCAGAGCCCGAGTCCCACTGGGGTCAGATGGCAGCTCCCGCGGGCCCCTCCCCCCAGGCGGTTCCTGAGATAAGCCTCCATCTCTCTTCACCAGTTGGGATCTCTTGTGAATTCCCTCCCCCTCTGTGGGTGTCCAGAGACCCTGCCCTTTTGACCAGCTCTCCGTGTGTCCACCGACCTTTGACCCTGCCGCCCACAGAATGTGTTTGGTTTGTGGGCTGTTGACAGATCGGGCTGTGTCTCCCACCCCCGCCCAGGGCCTGCACAGAGTGCAATCACCTCTCTGCCAGCCACTCCAGGGCCCCCTGAAACGTGGACGGGGCCCAAGGAGCATCCAGCCAGCGCGATGGCCCCATGCCCTTGGGGAGTCCTGCGGGCGAGGCCGGCCGTGCGCACTCGGGCCCTCACCTCTGTGCCTGCCCATGTCGATGAGCCGGTGGGCGACCCGGGCGGCATTGAGGGCCCCCTCCACCACGTCCTCGGGGCGCCCCACGAAGGTGTAGACAGTGCGGTTGGTGGAGGGGCCAGCGTCCACGTCCAGCAGCACGCAGCCCGGGGTCTGCACCACCGCTCGGGAGATGGCGTCGATCACCTGGGGACAAAGCCAGGCCTGCGCCTCGGTCTCCCCACGCGGAAGAGGGGGCGGGAGCTGCAGGGGCCATGCCCGCCCTGTCCCCATTCAGACACGACGCGGGGCGAGGACCTGGGCATATGGGGGCCGGCGCCCAGGCAGCACCCTCCGGGAGAAACTGAGGCAGGAAGCAGAACCCGGGCGCAGGGGCTCTCAGGGCCCCGAGAAGGTGACCCACAGGCCAAGATCACAGAGGGGCAGGGCCCCAGCCCACAGGCCACCTGTGTCTGGGGGGGCGGAGCGTGAAGGGCCCGGAACCTTCTGAGGCAGCAGGAAGGCCTGCCCAGCTCTCTGTGCCTCAGTTTCCTGCAGGTCATGTGGGGATGAGAGCGGCGCCCACCTCAGAAGGTGGGGAAGGGAGACGGGGTACCCCCCGGGGACCCTGAAATGGCCCTGGGGGTCGGGCTTCAGGGGCCCTGTTTTCACACAAGATGCCAAGTGACCCCCCCGGACCCCAGGCCCAGACCTGGGCCAGGACCTGGCTGCCTGCCTGCTGCCACCTTCCGCACCCTTTCCAGAGAAGACAATCCCCAAACCGCACACTGAGCCGCATCCTCCTTGCCCTGAGCCCCTACACCACCCCCCGCCGCCCCCTGGTGCCTCACCTCCTGGCTCTTCCCCTCCGAGAAGTTGGGGACACATTCTACCAGCTGGGACATGGTCCAGGCCCTGCTGTAGCCGCTCCTCTCGCCAGCAGAGATGGGAAGGAGGCCAGCAGGGCCTTTATGCCCTCGGGCAGCGCCCCACCCCAGGGCCAGGCTTTTTATTAACCGAGTAGATGGGGGAGGGGCAGAGCCAGGACCCGAGAGGCTGCCAGTGGAGGGCGAGGACTGAGGCCTCCACCCACGTGGGCGTGGGCTCCGCCAAGGGAAGTGCCTGTGGCCTGGACCCTCGGGGGAGGGTCCTCGGCAGGCGGCGGCTCAGGTCAGCCCAGGCTTGAGGCCCAGCTGGGTCCAGGGCCCCCTGGTGACCCTCTGGGTGACCGTCCGGTGACCCTCCAGGCCTTTCGTTCCTTGGCAGAACAGCCAAGCCTCAGGGCTGCAGGGGGGTGAGAGGGACCATGTGTGAGGCCCCGGCACCAGCCCTGGCTCTCAGCAGAGGGCAGCGCGCCTGGTTGGGCAGGAGAAGGGGCAGGGGGTGAGTATGTGCGGGTGCGTGCCTGCTGGCGGGGCGGGCAGGTGAGGCCCAGCTCTCCCGGCTGCTGGCTGTGCTCCCTGAGGCCGGAGGGTCCCCACAAGGGCGACGCACCCCAGGTCAGCAGCACAGGGCCCTGAGCCCAGAGAGCCAGCTCGAGTCAACACTGTCTTGAAGTCCTTCGTGATTTTTGAACAGGGGATTGTTTCCATTCTGCAAAGGCCCACCAATCACATGGTCATCCTGGCAGCACATGGACCCCCACAGACCCCTCCCTCCCAAGAGCAGACTGCAGCCATCCGTGCTCCTCCCGGAAGCAGGCCCCCACGCGGCCTTTGTGGGGTCAGCGTCCGCAGCTGTTTCACCCCTTGCAGTCACCACAGGGCCAGGAGAGGGGATGCCCAGATCCCTCGGGTCAGCAGCTCTCTGGTCCTTGGGAAGCCCCCCCGCTCCAGCAGCTGCTCACGGGGACTGGAAGAGGGAGAAGGGCTGGGCGAGCCCAGAGACCCTGGAGGCTAGGGGCAGGCCCGTCCTGTCCAGCTGTGGCTCCCTGGGCCGACTGTGGGTGAACGTGGGTGATGGCCGTCCTGCCCCCCGGGTCCCAGGAGGGGACGTGGGCACCCCGGCAGCACCTGGTCCTTTGCGAGGGCTTAACCAGGGCAGCTCTCCAAACTCAGGCCCCGACGCCAGGTCCCACCCGAAAGAGCCCGCAGGCCCAGGGGTGGGGGCCCAAAGTGCCCACCAAACGGCCCTGCGTCCTGCAGAGGGCCCCCAGGTGGTGGGGAGTCTCAGCAAGGGTAGTGTCTGGCAGCTGGGAGGGATGAGGTCTGTTAAGGGCTGAATTGTGACCCCCGCCCCCAAATTTGTATGTCGAAGGCCTAATCCCAGCATGACTGTGCCTGGAGACAGGGTCTTTGCAGAGATAATGAGGTTAAAATGAGGTCACTAGAGTGGGCCTGATCCCATAGGAGTGGCATCCTTATGAGATTAGGACACAGAGAGTGATGACCATGTGAGGACACAGGGAGGAGACGGCTGTCCACGTGCCCAGGGGAGAGGCCCCAGGAGGAACCAGCCCTGTTGCACCCGGATCGCAGATTTCAGCCTCCAGAACTGTGAGATGATAAATTTCTATTGTTTAAACCGCCCTGTCGGTGGTATTTGTTACAGCACCTGAGCTGACTGCGACAGGGGCCAGTGCATCTGGGACACACAAGTCTGTGACAACCAAGGGACAGGGCGCCCTAGCACCTTCATCCTCATACCTACAGCAGAGAAGGAACCAGGAAGGTGTCCTGACTGCAGAGCCTCAGGGGGCCACCTGCCCTCTCCAGGCTTCAGGAGAGGTGGGGGCCAGAGGGCTCTGGCAGGAGTGGGGCTGTGTGTCCTACAGAGACGGTTCTGGGCCAGGGCTTGGCTACGGCTGGGAACGCAAGATGCAGGGACAGGACCCAGTGTGATGCTGGGACCAGTTTTTTTTTTTTTCTTTTCTTTTCTATTTTTTTTCTATCTCAGGGGAGTGGGACCAGTTCTTGGGGGCAGTTTTGAGACATTAAAATTTTTGGCAGGTGCTAAAAATAGCTCCTGAATAGGGGACCCTAGAAAGCTCCACCACTTACAGGAAAAAGCCATCTCACCAACAGCGGTTGCTGGTTTCTACTACCACCTTCCAACCAAAGGGACCAGGGCTCTCGATCCCAGAACCAGGCAGAAAATCGACGCCCTTTGCACACTGGCTCCCCTTCCCCTGGGGGCTCCTGCTTCCTTGAATCATCTCCCAAGTAAACTGCCCGTCCTGCGCCAGCCTCGCCGGCAGGGCGCACCCACACAGCTGCACGCGGGCACGTGGTTTAAAGCGCTGCAGTCGCTGTCTTGCAATTCCTGACTTTTGAAAAAGGGGCCTGTGTTTTCACTCCGCCCTGCAGATTCTGCAGCTGCCCTGCCTGCTGCGGAATCCTTGCCCCAGGCTCCGCCTTCGGGGAAACCCGCAGGGGGACGGACCGCTGCCCTTCCAAGAGGAGGCACTGCGACCCCAGGCGAGGGGACCAGGCGCCGTGTGTGCTGGCGGGTCCTCAGGGTTGGTGGCCTCGTTCCAAACACAGCGGGGCCTCTGCCCT